>NC_142146.1:7107500-7732500 GCF_024610735.1 Ursus americanus | reverse complement strand
TCTCTCTCACAAATAAACAGATCTTTAAAAAACAAAAGAATAAAATATGTAGGAATAAATTTAACCAAGGAGGTGGAAGACATGTACTCTGAAAACTATGAGACATCAATGAAAGAAACTGAAAAATACATAAATATATGTAAAGTTACTCTGTGCTTACAGACTGGAAGAATTAATACTGTCACATGTCCATACTACCCAAAGCAATCTATAAATTCAAGATAATCCCTATCAAAATTCCAATGGCATTTTTCACAGAACAAGGACAAATAATTCTAAAATTCGTATGTAACCACAAAAGACCCCAAATAGCCAAAGCAATCATGAGAAAGAAGAACAAAGCTGGAAGCATCCCTGATTTCAAACTATTTTTGCAAAGCTATAGTAATTAAAACAGTATGATATTACCATAAAAACAGACATGGAGATCAATGGAAAAGGATAAAGCCCAGAAATAAATCCATGCATATATGGTCAATTAATTTATAACAAAGGAGCCAAGAACATACAATGGGGTAAAGAATAGTCTCTTCATGGGGCGTGTGGGTGGTGCAGTCATTAAGTGTCTGCCTTCAGCTCAGGGCGTGATCCCAGCGTTCTGGGATCGAGCCCCACATCAGGCTCCTCCGCTATGAGCCTGCTTCTTCCTCTCCCACTCCCCCTGCTTGTGTTCCCTCTCTCGCTGGCTGTCTCTATCTCTGTCAAATAAATAAATAAAATCTTTCAAAAAAAAAAGAATAGTCTCTTCACTAAATTGTGCAGGGAAAACTGGACAGCCACATATAAAAGAATGAAACTGGACTACCATCTCACACCACATACAAATTAACTCAAAATGGGGCACCTGGGTGGCTCAGTCATTTAAGTGTCTGCCTGTGGCTCAGGTCATGATTCTGGGTCCTGGGATCAAGCCCTGCATTGCATCAGGCTCTCTGCTCCACAGGGAGCCTGCTTCTACCCCCACCCCCACTTCTGTTCCCCCTGCTTGTGCTCTCTTCCTCTCTCAAAGAAATAGATAAAATCTTTTTAAAAATGGACTATGGGATGCCTGGGTAGCTCAGTAGGTTAAGCACCTGCCTTCAGCTCAGGACATGATCCCAGGGTCCTGGGATGGAGCTCCGTGACCAGGCTCTCCTCAGCAGGGAGCCTGCTTCTCCCTCTGCCTGCTGCTCCCCCTGCTCGTGCTTGCTGACAAATGAATAAATAAAAATCTTAAAAAAAACTTGAATGTAAGACCTAAAACCATAAAACTCCTAGAAGAAAACATAGGCAGTAAGCTCTTTGACACAGGTCTTGGCAATGGTTTTGAGTCTAACAACAAAAGCAAAAAATAAACAACTGGCACTCCATCAAACTAAAAAGCTTCTGCATAGCAAAGGAGACCATTAACAAACTGGAAAGGCAACCTACAAAATGAGAGAAAATATTTCATCTGATATTTTGATAAGGGCTAATATAGCCAATAAAGGGCTAATATCCAAAATATATAAAGAATTCATACAACTCAATGGCAAAAAGAAAAAAATCCAATTAAAAAATGGGTAGAAGACCTAAATAAACTTTTTTCCAAAGACACGCAGATGGCCAATAGGTCCATAAAAAGATGCTCTACATCATTAATCACCAGAAAAATACAAATCAAGGGGCGCCTGGGTGGCTCAGTCGTTAAGCGTCTGCCTTCGGCTCAGGGCGTGATACCAGAGTTCTGGGATCGAGCCCCGCATCAGGCTCTTCCACTGGGAGCCTGCTTCTTCCTCTCCCACTCCCCCTGCTTGTGTTCCCTCTCTCGCTGCCTGTCTCTGTCTGTCAAATAAATAAATAATAAAAATCTTTAAAAAAAAAAAAAAGAAAAGAAAAATACAAATCAAAACCATAATGAGATATCCCCTTACAGCTGTTAAAATGACTATTAAAAAAAAAAAGACTAGAAATAACAAGTGCTGATAAAGATGCAGAGAAAAGGGAACCCTTGTGCACTGTTCATGGGAACGTAAATTGGTGCAGCCACTATGGAAAACAGTGTGGAAGTTCCTCAAAACATTAAAAACAGAACTACCATATGATCCAGCAATTCCACTTCTGAGTATTTATCCAGAGAAAACAGAAACACTAACTCAAAAAGATATATGTATCCAATGTTCACTGCAGCATTATTTATTACAGCTGAGATACGGGAACAACTTAAGTGTCCATCAACAGATGAATGGATAAAGAAATTATTATATGTATGTATGTATACACACACACACAGAAGTATCATTCAGCCATAAAAAAGAATAAAACTTTGCTATTTGTGACATGGACAGACTTCAAGGGCCTTATGCTGAGTGAAACAAGTGAGATAGAGAAAAACAAATACCATAACGATCTCACTTATATGTGGAATCTACAAATAAATAAGTAAAAATTTAAAAACCAAACTCATAGATAGAACAGATTGGTGGCTGCCAGAGGTAGAGCATGGAGAGGTGGGAGAAATGGATGAACTGTTTTTGTTTGGTTTTTTTTTTTACTTAAGTAAATTGAATTTTTTAAAAAAGAAAAGAACAGGGCACCTGGGTGGCTCAACTGGTTAAGTGACCGACTCATGATTTTGACCCCTGTCATGATCTCAGGGTCATAGGACTGAGCACCACATCAGATTCTGTGATCTGCTTGAAATTCTCTCTCTCCCTCTATCCCTCCCCCCACTCATGCACACTCACTCTCTTTCTCAAATACATAAAATCTTTAAAAAAGAGAAAAGAAAAAAGAAAAGAAAAGAGAGGAATTGTTACCTGTGGAGAGAAAAGGGGCAAGATGTAGAATACAGAGAACAGGAATGGGTTTTCATTATAGACCATTCTCTAACTATACTTTTTAATATTATTTTGATCTTTAAACTATGTGAAAAGACTTGATTCAAAAATTTTCTTTCTAAATAAAAGTTAAATTGAAAACTTGTTTTTAAAGCCAAAATTTGAGAGATGGTAATAACTCACTTATTCACAAAGCTTGAGAAAGTTATCTTTAGGCGCACAGAAAAGCATGACCAAAGGTAAAATATGATGAAGAACAAAGTAAAACTGAGTTCGTCCAGCACAGAATGAACTGGAGGAGGTATCACTGGGATGATGGGAAGCCACTGAAGGTATTTAGGAGAAGTGGTATGATCCCATCCTCATTTCAAAACAGAAAATAACTCTGACAAGAAGAGATGAATACCTTAGAAAAAAGACCAGCAGCAAAGACATCAGCTGGGTAATACAAAAGACCAGACCAAATGGAAGATGGCAGTCAGACGGTGGCAATAGCGGCGGCATTGAGAGGAGAGGAAAATGCAGTATGACTCAATGAAAATCTATGTGCTGAGACTCTATGTTGGCTATGCTAGCTGCATACAATTAAAGGGAAACAGATGATTTCTCTGCCTCATAAATCAGGGAAGATAAGCAGATTTCATGCCCTAACAGGTGTGAGGATGCATATGTGTGAGGGGCTGAGAAAGACAGACGGTGTGAATCAAGGATGACAAAAGTTCCCAGCATCTTCAAATAGGGGAAAGAATAGTAAGGATGTTACCTAAGACAGTAAAGGTGGGAAAATGAAAATGTCTCTGTGCTCCACTTTGCTATTAGCAAATCGCACGTTTTAATGGATGACAAAAATACAACATTCTACAATGTCATCATTCAGACACATCATCAATCTGATAATAGCTTTCCTGAGTGGGAAAATATGCTAGTAGGTAAAACATACAAATCCCTTAAAAAACCTCTAATTCTGGAAATTTTAAAATGGGAGAATGGTAGAGAATATATCTCAGAATCAAAGGAATATAGCATTTGCTAAGAATTGCTAATATCTCTTTTAGTAATATTTATAGTTTTTTGGGTTTTTTTTTTAAGTAGGTTCCTTGCCCAGTGTGGAGACCAGTGCAAGGCTCAAACTCATGACCCTGAGATCAAGACCTGAGCTGAGATGGAGTTGGACACTTAACCAACTGAGCCACCGGCACCCTGGTAATAACTGTACTTGTAAAGAGAAATGCTTCAAGACAGAGTTTATATTTGGGGTGTTCAGATGGGAACTGCCTATTTATCAAAGTCAGCCCTAGACCTGGCAGTGAAAGTCTGAGGTCACGCTGTACAATAGAGTAGCCATAAGCTACCCCAGAACTGTGGTTATGAGCACCTGAAATGTAGCTAATCCACACTGATGTGGATTGCAAACGTAAAAACACACCGAATCTTAAAGAAATAATACATACATAATTTCTATATTGACCACATATTGAAATGATAATATTTTGGATATAATGGGTTAACATATTACTATTAAAATTAAGTTCAGGGGCACCTGGGTGGCACAGCGGTTAAGCGCCTGCCTTCGGCTCAGGGCATGATCCCGGCTTTCTGGGATCGAGCCCCGCATCAGGCTCCTCCGCTATGAGCCTGCTTCTTCCTCTCCCGCTCCCCCTGCTTGTGTTCCCTCTCTCGCCGGCTGTCTCTCTCTCTGTCGAATAAATAAATAAAATCTTTAAAAAAAAAATAAATAAATAAAATAAAATTAAGTTCACCTAGTAAAAGTCAGAGAAAGACAAATACCATATGATTTCACTCATATGTGAAATTTAAGAAACAAAACAAATGAGCAAAGGGGGAAAAAAAGGGAGGGAGGGAGAGAAAGAGAAACCAAGAAACAGACTCTTAACTATAGAGAACAAACTGCTGGTTCCCAGAGGAGAGGTGGGTGGGGGGGATGGGTGAAATAGACGATGGGGATGAAGGTGTGCACTATCCATGATGAGCACCGGGTGTCGTATAGAAGTGTTGAATCACTATATTGTACACCTGAAACTAGTATTACACTGCATGTTAACTAACTGGAATTTGAAAAAAACTTTTTAAAAAATTAAGCTCACCTGTTTCTTTCACTTTTCTTAAGATGGATACTAGAAAATGTTAAATTACACATATGGCTCACATTTGTGGCCTGTACTCTATTTCTAATGGACAGTGCTGGTCTAAGGCACAGGAAGGGGTTTTGGAGACGAGTCCATCCAACTCCTTCCCTCCCACTCCAATTCCTATCTCCAAGCCTGAAACTTAAGAGGATCATTCCTTTAATTTCCCTAATATACACCCAATTTTCAAGGAGGAACCATACCACAGGTTAACTTTCTTACCTGCCTCCTTGTTCCCTCACCCTTCTACCTACAGAGGTCTGTCATGACCTTGGAAGGTCTTTGGTCTGCTATCCCATACATTCAGAGACAGAGAAGTAGTTCACAAAAGGGAACATTCTAGCTGTGGCACAGTTCCTTCCCTGCGAATGAAGCTCCCTGACTTACTTATCCATGATAAATAACTACTGCCTTCCCCAAGTTCCTTTCTTAGTGAGAATATATGACGCTAATGAAAGGTCAGTGCTCTCCCACTCACGCTGAAGTTTTAGGTAAATCACTTAACTATGCTGAACTTGCTTTGCCTTTTGCAAAAAAAAAAGAAAGAAAAGAAACTAAACCAACTACAATGTATCTTCCAATTCCAATATTCTCTAATCAGTCAAGAAACATAGTTTTTTTTAAAGCTCTGCACATATACACTCTACAGAAATATAAGAAAATGTGAGTAAAATTATTCAAACCTTTTCATAATAAGACCTAACGTTCAAAAATTACACAAAGGTGGCATTTCTATGCATATGCCTTATCCTGGAATTCTGGCCTTTTCAATTGCCTTTAAAATAATTATTATTACACTCTGTTCCCGGCTCAGACTTCTGCTGCTGTAGTCTGTTGAGGCATGATTCTCTGATTTATGCATTCTTAATCATCAAATGGTTCCTGGCATATAGTGAAATAAACCTTGGAGTAACTAAAGAATCTGCATCCCAACATAGTATACTTTACATAGTTTTACATTTGAAAATTTTCTGGAGTCCAAAATACTAACTGGCATTCATGGCTTCTCTTGACACACAGAAATGGCAAAGCTTATCCACCACTAGTCGAGTAGTACAGTGAACCAACCTTCCACTAAATATAAAAGATTTGGCTGACGCATTCCATTATTTTCCCCACCTTTTTTCTCTCTTGAGAGCAACAAAAACTGTGAAAATTGGGTTGGGATGGAGTAAAGTTAACTGGACCTCCTGGAAAGATCCCAGCTAGGTGGCCACAGTCATAAACACATTAACTGTTTCACTGCTTAGACCTCACCCAAGCACAAGGTCTCAATTCTTAGTCTGTGTCTCTTACAATTTAGTCTGACTGAGAGAAAGATGAGAAGAGAATCCATTCTTCCCCTTAGTAACTCACTGTTGCTTCGATACCTGCCAAGTGGACTGAACTGCTGGGTTAGCAGAATCTGATCAGGAAACTATGATCCTGGCAGAAATCAATCAGACTCCTTATAAATATGCATAGAGTGTGAATATTAAATTTGGGTAATATTGAGCCAAAGCAAAACCTCTCTACATTAGAAAAGCAGGAAATCTGACAGCCCAATCTTTAGCACCACCATAAAATTCAGCACAGCTAAATTTCAAAAAAGAGAAAGAAAATAAGGTACATCAAGGATTTCTTCGTATCTTTTGGCTGTTCTTTGTAAATCGTCTTCCTTCTCCGCAATTTTTCTATATAACTGATTTGTCTCTTCCTGATGGCTTTCCAAAAGTTCAGCTTCCACTTCCTGGGCTTTATCTAATACATGAAAAATGGACACACACAAGAACACACATTAGGCAAGAATTAGTATCTACATACCAATTTCAGTTCCAAATTAAATTTGATAAAAATCAACTGATCATATATACCCTCTCACAGAGCAGAAATGTCTTTATAAGGCAATTAATTAGCTAATGTTTCAGGTTCTTTCACCCACTCCTCCTCTCCTAAAGGCAAGCTGCTGCCAAGCAGCACAGGTTCCCATTAGAGAACTTTCTTGGACAGGAATCGTTTTTTCCTCCAGTTTAATTACTTAAAGCACTTAGCACAGAGTGAAGACAATAAGTTTAAATTATAAATAGTCTCTGCTGATTCTGACTTGTTCTTTGCTGAATTTAAAATCTGACTCACCAATGGTTTCTTTTATGGTCATTTCCAGCTCCTGTTCCTTTTGTGCCAGCTGTGTATGGAACTCCCTCATCAGCTGTTTTAATGTGGAATTGTGCTTCAACTCAAGATCTTCCTGCTCCTGTCTGTGTAACAAGAATATAAAGAGTTAACTGTTGTCAAACACAAAACAAGCTGTACAGAGTTACCTAGTCTTCACAACAGTGCACACAAGATCTCATTGGTATAAAAACATGTTTAAGGGTGCGTATGCATGTATTGTGCACGTCCAGGCATAGAAAACTCCTAGGAGGATACAGAAACTATGATTATCTCTAGACAGTGGTCCTGGGGATGTGAGAAGTCTTCTTTTCCACTTAAAATTTTCATCATACACATCTATCTTAAATAATAATAATGCTAATACTAAAAATAGTAAAACGAAAAGAAATTACTGGGATATGCATGTAATAAGCATAATCGTTTCTGCAAAAAATGGTCCCTCTAAATGGACATGAAATAACACTGCCTCTTGCCTTAAATTGCTTTTATTTCTTCTCAGCATTTAACTTACTCAATGTATGCTTCATAGTTTGGGTAGGTGAAATTTAGGTGTATTAGGTACAGTAAAAGGGACTTAATTAAAAAGGACTGTCTTAAAAATATTCATGCTGGAGTGCCTGGGTGGCTCAGTCGGTTAAGTGTCCAACTCTTTTTTGGTTGTTTTTAAAGATTTTATTTATTTATCTGAGAGAGAGAGAGAAAGCATGTGCATGCAGGGGGAGAGACAAATAGACTCTGTGCTGAGCACAGAGCCCAGTGTGGAGCTCGATCCACCCTGAGATCATGACCTGAGCCGAAATCAAGAGTGGAAGGCTCTTGAGCCACCCAGGCAGCCCAAGTGTCCAACTCTTGATTTCGGCTCAGGTCATGATCACAGATCATGAGACTGAGCCCCAAGTTGGGCTTCATGCTAGACCTGAAGCCTTCTTAAAATTCTCTCTTTCCTTCTCCTCTCCACCACCCTGTCCCCCCACTGCCACTCACTCTCTCTCTAAAATAAATAAATAAACAAACAAATAAATAAATAAATTATTCATGCTGAAAAACTTACTTGATTTTCTCTTCCATTTCTTGCTCATATTCTTTCTTCATGATATCCAATTCTTGCTGATGCTCTTTCCGCAACATTCGAAGATCTTTCTGCAACTTAACAATCTCCTTGCCCAGCTTCTGCTTCTCCTGCTCTGCCCCTGCTAATTTAAATTCCAGGTCATTGTGCTCGGCCTCCATGTTACCAGGCAATTTGGGTTGGACTACATGTGATTTGGACTTTTCTTCAGCACTTTCTTCCAAAGCTTCTGTGGGTTTATTTTTTCCATCCATCTGTTGTTGTAAAGCCTGTAATTTTTCAAATTTTGAGGTCAACTCTTCCATTTCAACTCTATGCCCTTCCCTCTCTCTTACTAAGCAGGAATCCAGCTCTTTTATCTTTTGCTCCAAGATCTGACAGGCTAGTTCCTTCTCCTGGAGCGTTTTCTGGACATCATCAACCACATTTTCCAAGTTTTGCTTTGCCCCTATGTTATTTTTACCTCCCTCTTCTTCCACACGCTGGGATACTATCAAGGAATATTTCTTGCTTTTTTCTTCAAGTTCTTCCTGAAGATGATTTATCATAACTTGATCCTCATGCTGCTTTGCTTTGGCGTGTTCTATCTTTATTAAGAGCTCGTGGTATCTGCACTGGATTTCAGAATGAGAAGATACCGTCTCTTCTTTTTCCTGCTCTAGCCTCTGCAACAGCTTTTCTTTTTCCATTAGACTTCTCTGTAAAGCACAGATTTTGTCTTCACGTGCCTTCTGCACACAGCCTTGGGGATCTGCTGCTTCTTGCTCCACACAGGCTGCCACGTATTCTGCAGATCTGGGTATAACTGATGCTTCTGATTGTGGTGGACCTTCCACTGATTTCAGTTTTTCTTCTAAGACCTGAATTTCTCTCTCTTTCTCCTGCAATTTTGTATTTAGCTCACCCAAATGGCCTTCTGTGTCTTTTTTATATTGCTGTTCTTTCTCTTCCATTTGAGATAACAACTGCTTCTTGATGGCAGCAATTTTTTGTTCAGCTTTTTTCTTCAGTTCAGCTAACTTTGCAGCACTTTCTAACTCAAGTCTATCTTCCAGTGCCTTCAACTCCTCTTCTTTGCCCTTCATACCTGAATTCACATGTTCCAATTCTTTCTTCTTGGTTTCAAGTTCAGATTCCATGGAAGACACTTGCTTTTCAAGTCTTGAGACTTTTTCTTCAGCTTCTTTAACCCTGTTGTCCTTTTCTTCTCCTAACTCTTGAATGTGTTGAAGTTTCTGAAGCATTTCTTTCTGTTCAGTGTCCTTTTGTTGATTGTAATTCTTAAGCACTTCATTTAAGGACTCAATTTCAGTTGTTTTCTGAGTAAGACGCTCCTCTAATTCCACAATTCTTGCCATTTGAGTTTTTAACTCAGCCTCTAAATTACACTCCTTTTTCTCCTGCTTGCTCTTCTTATCTTCCATTTCACCCTTTAAACATACTAATCTCTCACTTTGCTGATCAAGGTCCTCCTTCAATCCATGTATCTGCTCATCCTTTTCACTGGCTTCCTTTGTTTTTAACTCCAGCTGCATTTGCAATTCTTTAATAGTACTCTGATACTGTATGAATTTTGACTGTGCTTTCTTCTTCCATTCTGAGAATTTGTTGGACAAGTGATCTACCTGTTCAAGAGCAGAGATCTTCTCTTCACTCAGAGTCTCAGCTTTCAAAGATAAATCCTGCACCTGACCCCACAATTCACGTTGTTGTTCATCGTATTGCTTACTCAGTGACGAGATTGCTGCCTCTTTCTCGGTTAGGCTGATGCTGTTCTGAAGCTGAGCATTCAAATCAGTTAGTTGTTTACTAAGACTGCTGATCTCAGATTTCTTTTCTTTAAGCTCTTCTTTCATCAGTGTGACTGCATTGATGTTCTCTGATAACTCTTTCTTCAACTGCGTGATGCAAGACTCTTTTTCAGAAGCAGCCTGTTGCTGGTTGCCTCCTTCCTTCTGTAAGGCTTCCTTCTCCATTACAAGACCTTCAATATCAGCCTTCATGCTCTTAATCTGATTTTCTTTTTCTTCTAATTGATGGGTAGCCTGTTGAAAAGAACTATTGAGTGTACTCTGCTCTTCTGCTAGCTGTCTAAGCTGTGCTTCTAATTCAGAAGCTCTGCAGGTTTTAATCACTAGTGCCTCCTTAACTTTTGTTGTGTGGTGCTGACAGTGGGAAATTCTAGAGAGAACGGCATTAATTTTACTACTACTAATGTTGATTAGCTCATTTGTTTTAGCTTGTAACAAGGCTTCAGTTTTCTTAGAGTAAATATCCAGCTGAACTGCTAGCTCCTCGGACAGTTTTCTGAATTCCAAGCTTTTGTTTTCCAGGCTTTTCTCATTTCTTTCATGTGAAGATTTCAAACTCTGGAATTCCTCGTCTGTGGTTTTCAACTTGTCAGTCAACTCAGAAACCTTCAGCTTATCTTTCTCAGCCAGTATCTCCAGTTCAACTATATGCTCTTGAAGGGAAGTATTTTCCTTCAGAGAATGATTCAAGTCAACCTCCAGCTTTTCAAGTTGTGCTTTTAGTTTCGTTTCATTTTGTGAGAGAGAATTCATATGAGCAGACTTCTGGTTTAACTGTTCCTGCAATTCCCTTACTACTGTGTCCTGCTTAACGCCCTCTTCTCTCAGCCATGCTAGTTCCTTGTTCATCTCTTCTTTCTCACACCCACTTCGAAGGATCTTTTGCTTCAGTTCTGCTACCTCTTGCTCTTTCTCCTGTAACTGGATTTCATGCTTTTCCTGAAGTTCTTCAGCTTGCTGATGAAGTTTCTTTTCCCAGACCGATACGACATCACTGAGTTCTCGTCTATGTACCTCAGTGAGACTTTCTATTTGCTCCTTTTGGTTTGTTTCCAGTCTTGACACCGCATCACTGATTCCAGCGGAGTTAGCTTGTGCCATTTCCAAAATTTTGGCATTGAATTGTTTTTCTTTCTGACTAAGCTCTAGAACTGTATTTTCAAGCTCTTTTTTAAGTTTGGCTTCCTGATCCAGTAATTTTTTCTTTAACGTTTCTTGCATCTCCTTTGCTTTCTGTTTAATTTTTTCCATCTTTTTTTCTTGATTTTTGAATTTGGTTTCATATTCCTCATGTAAAACACTAAAACTGTCCTCCTTGGCTGATAATTTCTGTTTGAGTGTTTCAATTTCTTTGCTCTGTCCTTCTCTCATTTGTAAAATTACATTTTCCTTTTCTATCAAGCTCTGCTTTGTCTGTGCCTGTTCTGTGTTAGTATCTCTAAGTTGGGATTCATAGTGTTGGGTTAAAGACTGCAGCTTTTCCTCCATGTCACTTTTCTGGTTTTCCAGTTGCCACAGTAAGTCCCGCACCTGGATTTTGTGAGTATCTAACTCAGTACAAACAACTTTCTTTTGCGTTTCAACTTCAGCTACCTGTTTAGTAAGAAGAATTCTTTCTGTTTCCAAGTCCAACAACTTCTGCTGCAATTGAGCCAAGTGCTCCTCCGATGCTTTGGCCTGATCGTGTATAGTACTCTGCTGTGACTGAAAAAGAGCCAGCTTAGCAGATGCCTGATGGAGTTCCTCTTTAGACCTTTGAATATCTGCCTCTAAGTTTTCCACATGAGCCTGATGCTCTTCCAAATGCTTGTCCTTTTCCTTCAGAAGAAGCCCAAGTTGATTAATTTCATCTTTTAATGCCTTCTCAGTTCTCTGGATAGACATCTCCTGTTCTTTAATGATACTCTCAACTTGCTGCTGGTGATGGCTTTTCTGTTCATCTAGCTTGGCCTCTAGCTCCTGCTTTACTTTATCTGCTTGATCCTTTAGTACAGAAAGTTCTTCTTCTAGCTTGTCCCGGGCTTTTAATACTTCTGACAGTTCAGAAGACAACGATTCCAGTTCTGTTTGCTTCACATCAAGCTTTTCTAAAGTCTTTTCATTCATCTCTTCTATGTGGGCCTGGAAGAGACACTCTTTGTCTTTCAACAATGTTTCTCTTTCTTGTTCATGCTTTTCTCTAAGTTTTTCCATTTCAGTCTGATGCTGTTGCTTTAAGACTTCGAGTTTTTCAGTCCAAAGGGTATCCTGCTGATGCTGCAAGCTTTCCAATTCTGTCTTGTGTTTTTCAACCATGATTGTAATTTCTTTATTGTGCTTATTTTTTTCAGCTTCCAAATGAATAGCTAAATCTTCTGATTGATTTTTGCTTTCTTGCAAGCTTTTTTCCAAAGAACTTTCCAATTCAAGAATTCTCTGTTAATAAAAACAGATGTATTTTTATTAAAGTACAGACTTGCTTATTAGCAAAGATATACATGACATAATGTCTACACCTGTTTAAAGATTAAAACTTAGAAAAATAACTCTATATATCATGCCAAACACTAGAAAGCACAAAAAATCTGTGCTCAATTCCTAACGGAATCGTGTAACAAAGAGAAGATTCTATTTTAACACAACTTAAAATTTTGGATTCTTTCTACTTACTTCGGTAACTATTTCAATCACCCATATTTTCAAGAATATTCTGAATGGACAGTCAAAAAGAAATAAATCATAAAGTAGATAATAGTAACTATTGGTAGGAAGATGGTTATTTTTTCCTGTGTGTTTTTTAAGGCCTATTAATAGTATTCTATTATCTTCATAATTTAATTTTGGAAGATAAATAATGTATCTGGTTTTTCCACTGCAAAAATGATTACTTAGAAAATTTTTTGCAAAAAGAAGCTACTTAAATTTTACCAAAGATTACTGTTGGCTCATGAAAATGTCGATCTTGACTCTAAAGGAAAAAGAGCTAAGTAAGGCAGAGCCATGCAACATCAGAGCTAAAAAGGTCCTAAGGAATTACCAAATCCAATTTCTCCATATGACAGATGAGGAAATTAAGGTGTAATTAATTTACGAAGCTAGAAAATGGAAAAATCTAGGCCTCCTGAGTATCTTATCTATTCCCCTCCACCATACCACTTTATATAAATGTTGGAAATGGAAAAGTAAAGTACAGTTTAGAACTATGGGACAAACATCAATTTATTCAAAACAGGTCATACATTTCATACTCCTAAGGGAAGGCCCAGAGAGCCTTAAAAATGTGCACACTGAGACATATATATAAATTTGTTCACATATATATAAATTTGCTCACCATTGTTTTGATATGGGAAAACTTTATGTTAAAAGCAGGGCATTGGGGTGCCTACACTGTGATAGAAACAGAACGAAGTATGTCTAGGACATGACATGAGATGAAGCCAGGGCAAGTGCTGCCTACAAAGCAAGGTCACTTCCTAAAGATCAAGGGCAAGTAAGCAACGGAGTGGAGATGCTGCAGAGCCTGAGTGCAAAGAGTCAGAGTGGGTGGCTGACAGAAACACAGCCAGCTAAAGGCAGAGTCAGCAGCACCATGTGGCAAACACTAAAACCACTCACAGGAAAAGCTCTTATTATCTGCAAATGAAGTGCATGTATGTGAATCTAACCCAGTAAAACAAAAGTTCTTCACAACTTTATATTGACTGGAGAGATAACAATAGTTTCTATATATAAATAATTCCACAACTCTGGAACCTGAGTATTATTTAAACTTACAGTTCTGTAAGTTTCTGCTTCTTGCTGAAGGTCCCGAAGTTTATTTTCACTCTCCATGAGGATTGCTTTCTTTTGCAACTCTAACTCTTCCAGGGCCAAAGATTCTTGCTGTTCTTTTTCTTGGGTGATCTTCAAATATTCTGATTGACTTTTTTCCTGTGCCAAAAACAATACCACCTTAGACCCACATAAATCTTCAGCATTCTCAAAGCACTTCCACAGGAATCACGTCTTTCATCATCTGATCTGCACACCAGCCCTATGAGGTAGACAGTATCATCACCTCTCTTTTCCCATGCCCTAGTCTGCAGAAACAAAGCACTGTGGTTATTCCAGTGTGGTCTAGTCAATATTTGCCACAATTACTACTGAAAAGAAAAATTTTGTTCCAGTAACCACACTACACCTGCTATTTTCCCACTACTTAAAATATTTTGCAAAATACAGCTTAATGTCAAGGGTCCCCAAACTGTCACTACATCTTCTCTGCACTCCAGAGTTTGATTATTTCAACTCTAGGCCAAGAAACCAGATTGTAAGTTTCTATAATTTGTGAGAAATACCTCATTAGGGAACCCCACATAGAAAACCAAATCCGAATCAGATTACATGTGAATATATAGATTAGATCAAGGAAATATCTATAAAAGCCTACATAACTCTTCTCAGATGACCTGGGCTCTTTTACCACTCCCTCAATTCCGAAAAGCTTCTTCTTTGATTGCCCTTATTATATATCAACGTCTATGTTAAAAACCATTTACTGCTTTGAAAAGAGAAGCTCTAGAGAGCACTTTTAACATTTAGTGGCGTTGGACTCCAATTAAGAATACTTAGCCGTATCTATTACATAGAGTTCATGTTGCCAGCAGCAATATTTTCAGTTCACCACACTCTGGTGAAGCATACTGCTTTAAGGAAAGGCACTGTGCCATTTTATAAGTAGATTGATAAGAGAATATTAGTTTCTAATCAATTTTAAAAGATCATTTTAAACACACTATGTTGTCTAATGTAAACTACATTTTAAATACATCTCTCTGGGGCGCCTGGGTGGCTCAGTCATTAAGTGTCTGCCTTCAGCTCAGGGAGTGATCCCAGCGTTCTGGGATCGAGCCCCACATCGGGCTCCTCTGCTGGGAGCCTGCTTCTTCCTCTCCCACTCCCCCTGCTTGCGTTCCCTCTCTCGCTGGCTGTCTCTCTCTCTCTCAAATAAATAAATAAAATCTTAAAAAATAAACAAATAAAAAATAAATAAATAAGTACATCTCTCTATGCCCATAAAAGACAGCATTTTAATAGTCTGTTGAACTTGACTATCAATGCAAAGCTAACTTCTTTGAGGAACTAGGTAGAAAAGGGAGCAGAAAGCAGCAAGTGCACATGTGTGCGCATGCTTCACGTGTATCTGTACCCTGCTCTCTACTTAGAATATATCTGAGTATATCAGTTCTAGAACGCAGTTTTAACAAGGCCAAAGTTCAAGTCTCAGAGTCCCCAAAGGCCAATTATTCCAGCATGAAAACACACAGATCTTTATGACAGGAATGTTTTAGAACAATTCCCGGCTTCATTTATGTCCTGCTTTGTTCTTTAATTTTTATGTCCCTATGCTGTCCTGTTATAGTTTTAAGAATTCTTATAAACTACTTTAAATCCTTTCTGGACTGGAGCGCGTGGCTGGTTCAGTCAGCAGAGCATGTGACTCTTGATCCTGGGGTCCCATGAGTTCGAGCCCCATGGTGGGGATAAAGTGTACTGAAATAATAATAATAATAATAATAATAATAAATAGGGGCACCTGGGTGGCTCAGTCAGTAAGCACCCTACTCAATTTCAGCTCAAGTCATGATCTCAGGGTCCCGCATCAGTCTCCGTGTTCAGGACAGAGTCTGCTTAAGATTCTCTCCCTCGCCCTCTGCCCCTCCCCCAGCTTGTGCTCACTCTCTCTAAAACAAATAAGGTCTTTAAAAAATAAAAAAGAAGATTAAAATTATAAATACTATTTCTCATCCTTTTGCACTGAAAGTTTTTTAAATTATACACACTATCTCATGGGTAATTATTTCACATAAAAACAAACTACATTTTTGGCATTAATACTACTTTTTTTGGCACTAATACTTCTTATGGTAACCTATACAAAAGGCTTTTCACAATTTGAAAAAAAAATTTTTTTTTTGTTTTTAACTTCCAAATTATACTACTCCCCAAAATCTTATCTTTGCTCTTCTGGATATTATTTTGGTTAGTCCAGTCAGTCATTTTTAAAATTTTACTTTATTTTTTTGAAAATGACTACTGAAATTATTCTACTTAAAATGAAAACTACTTGGTCACTTTCATTTTTTCTTCTTTAAAATGCATTTCAAACAAAACTTTCTGAGCTTTGAAGTCTGTTATATTCAGTCTGGTGAGTTTCTAGACATTCTTCCTGAGTTATGAAATCACTGATTCATGGCTTCAATTAGCCCATCTTCCCCTTTACTTCTCTATAATCACAGCCTACTGCCAGGGTGAGAGGGATGACACACAAACAAAATAAACTGGTTAATGAAAGCTTGTTAGTTAATATAATTTTCACACAATACCAAGTTAACAAGCTCTGACAGCCCTCTTTCCTGCCTATATCCTATCCTCTCTGCACACTCAAAGGTCCAGGCTGCCAGTAGCCTGACCTCAAGCCAAAAGGCAGGAGTGAGGAGATAATAACTTTATAAAGCTGCAAAGTTTACCTATAACAAAAACAAAACAGGTACTTACAAGAGCTATTTTCATTTGCTCCTGAAATTGCCTTTCTTGGGTCTGAAACTTCTTAGTCAGTTCCTGCTCTTTGCTGGCCAGCTCCTCTTCATGAAGCTTCCTAAGTTTAGCAATTTGTTCTGAGGATTTCTGAAAGTCAGCCAAATAGTTAAAGTGAAACACCCAGAATAAAATATGTAACTCTACAATTAAATAATACTGTATTACAATTTAATCATCAAGCCAATAGCGTAAGAGAAAAAAATCAAAACATATTTCCCACATAAATCAAAAGTCAGCAAAGTCTCAATAGTTAAAAGAAAAGCCAATCAAGTATTGCTCATTTATTCCTTTTATGTTTTTATTTTTTTTAGAGAGAGTGCACACGCACATGAACAGGGTGGGGAAGGGGCAGAGGGTGAGGGGGAGAATCTTAAGCAGGCTCCATGCCTGACATGAGGCTCAATCTTATGACCCTGAGATCATGAACTGAGCCAAAATCAAGAGTTGGATGCTTAACTGACTAAGTCACCCAGGCGCCCCAAGTATTTCTCATTTAAGACAAGGATGGCTGTTGCTACAGTAGTAAGTCCTAGTGGGTTAGAGCATTTCCACATCTTGCAGGGATGTTCCCCACCAATCATGATGGGGAAGTACAGGAGGAGGAATAAGAATGATCTCAAAGAGGGCACTCCACTATGGTCAAGCTGCCCTGGCTACACCAATCTAATGATGCTTAGCTTTCCATGCATATATTATTTATTAAGAAGTATTGGCCTTGTTCTTTCTTGGACAGGAAGACTTAATTTTTAAAAATGTCAAACCTCCCTAAATCTAAAAGTTTAATATAACTGATTAAAATTACCAAGAGAATGGGGGGGAGGGGCTCACTGGATAAAATAAACATGCAAGAAGAGCCAGCACTCTTCTGAAAAATAAGAGTAATAAGGGGAGGCTACCAAATAATAGAACATATTATAAAACTGAGTAATTGTAACAGTGTAATACTGGCACATAGTCAGGAGAAGCAATGGAACAGCACAGAGAATTCAAGAAAGAGACCAATACGTAGCACAATAATTTAGTGTGAAATAAAGATAGTATGTCATACCAGAAGGAAAAACATGGATTATTAAATGATTTGAAGACTACTTGGTAGTCATCTGGAAAAAAATTAAAGTTGGATCCCTACCTCACTCCTAACACCAAATAAATTCCAGTTGGATCAAAGATTTAATAGTAAAAAAAAGAAAGCATACAACTGCCATAAGAAAAGAATTTTAAAATGATTTCAGTGAGAATGTATTTTTAAATCAGAACAAAAATCCAGATAACATTTAAGGAAAAGAAAAAAAATCGCTGCTAGTCCTCCCCCAAAATAAACCAATCCCAAAGCTAAAACAAATCATAAACAAAGTCAATTTTAAAAAGACAGGGGTGCCTGGGTGGCTCAGTTGGTTAAGTGTCCGAGTGTCTTGGTTTCAGTTCAGGTCTCAGGGTCATGAGATCATGCTGGGCTCTCCACTCATGTGTATGCTCTCTCTCTCTCAAAAAAAGGAAAAAAAGAGAGAGAGCGAGCAGATTATTTGGACAAATGCACTGTATATCCAAAGAACTAATTCCTACTATAAGTGTAAAACATCCACAAATCAGTAAGACCAACAGCCCAATAGAAAAATAAGTTAAAGATTTGACCAACCAACTCAAAGAGAAAAACTGCCAATTCCTTTAAAACATATAAAAATATGTTTATCATATTGGTAAAAAGACAAGCACATTAAAACTACAATGTCAGAGCACCTGGGTGGCTCAGTCAGTTAAGCGTCCATCTCTTGATTTCAGCTCAGGTCATGATCTCAGGGTCATGGGACTGAGCCCTGCGTCAGGCTCCACAATCAGCATGGAGTCTGCTTGTCCCTCAGCTCCTCCCCTGCTCACTTGCTCTCTCTCAAATAAATAAATAAAATTAAAAAAAAAAACAAACCCACAATGTCATTTTTTTAAACTGATAAGCCTGAAAAGATTTTTAAAAAGCTAGGTTAACACTATCCTCATGAGGTAACACACTGCTTGTGAGAGTATAAAGTGTCCTCCATAGAGCACATAGCAACTATACAATAATTAAAAATACACATAATCTTTGCCTAATATTCCACCTCTAGGAATCTATCCTAAAATAACACACAGGTAAACAAATACGATAAGGATATTCACCATTTGCAATAGCAAAAAATGAAAACCTAAATATCCATCAGTAGAAGATTCATTAAATTATGAAATGTTCCTACAGCGAAATCCTGAGTGGTCTTTAGAACAGATGTGGCATTAAAAAAAAAAAACCCACAAATGCAGCATCATTACCATTGTCAATGATAAGGAACATATTAAGCTGAAAAGCAAAACACGGAACAGTATATATAACATGCCATCTTTTGTGTTAAAAAATTTAAAGAGAGGATTATAAAACATAAAAGAGAAATTAAATGCAGAGACTATCTCTGGGAAGTATATCCAAAAAGATATAAATTCTTTTTTCTATCAAAGTGATTTTTTTCCTATATCCTGAACTCATGAAATGATCAAGGTCTAAAACATAAATTAACTCTTCTTTACAATCAAAAATTGTAGGAAAAACATAAGACTTATGTTTCAAAATTGCTGTAGCTTGTTACAATCTAGAATTATTCTTACTTTCGTCACATCAACAACCTCCTGTTTCACCCGACTTAATTCCTGCTGAAGACTGGTGCGTTCCTCCTCCCTTGTTTTTTCAATAGCTTTTATTTGTTCATCCATCTCTGCCTTCATTTTTCTCCGTGATTCTTCTGTTTTTTGGGCTGTACTCAAAGCTTTTTCAAGTTCCTCAAAAGCTATAAATGAAAACAGCAGAAAACAAGTATCTCAAGAAATACTATCATTGAGCTAAAGTGTTTTACATTCATTATGGGAACTAAGAGCAGCAGTAGCAAGACAGGTTAAAATAGTCATTTTGTTTTAAGCCAAGAGATATTTCCGAGCTGTTCAACAAAGCCACAAGAAGTGTCCAGTTACTGAAACCAATTTGTCACTGACTTCTGGATTCAGATCTTAAGACTGCTTATGTGAACTGTTCAGGAGTTTGGAAAAAAATTAAATTATTGATGGCTCCCCACTCTCTCTAACCCACAAATAACACATTCAAAGAAATGAAGACTTGTTCCTACTTCTGTATGATATAATTTCAACTGCTTTTTTGTTTGCTATAGAGTTTTTACCTATTATCAATAATTAGGTAATATTATTATATACGCACTACGACATTTTTAAGAATAGAAAAATTATTCTTTGACTAATTCTATTTTTAAAAACCTCTTAACCATATAATTAATAAAAGAGCAGAGTTTTTTGGTTTTTGTTTTACCATTTACTAGTTGAATCACATATTTAAACAATGTATTCTGAAATGAAACCCACTATTTGCATAAGTTTCAAACCAGGGCTATTAACTTGAAAGAAATCTTTACCTGATCAACGGTATATAGAAAGGCACAACCCAGCAGGGAGTTCTTGTGTGAGGTAAGAATTCAGGCCGTACAAAAACAATCATCGAGGGTACAGTAGTATGATCTTTAAGAAGGCCAAACAGCTCACCCAGCTTCCAATAAAATCAGACAGGATGGGTACAACAGCTGGAACTTGGCACTGAAAATATCATATGTATGTGTCCGTGTATGTTTGTGTGTAATATGTATCTGTGTGTATACGCGTGTATGTGTATGCATGTGTGCACTATACATACTCTCTTTGTCCACTGGCATAGTGATATGCTCTCAAAATCCCACTGCTACTATCATCCTACATTATTTTCTTTAGTCCTCACAAAAGACACCAGACTTCCCTTTACCATAGGGATGGACTATAAACAAAACATAAATTTTCAAGATGGGTTTTTAATCCTATCAAGAAACATATGTCCAGGTGAGAGACATTTTCACCCTCAGTGGTATAAGAAAGGTACAACTTCAACCTATGGCATCTCAAAAAGTAAAGTCCTTTTACTAACCACAACTGGGCTTAACAGATGGTGGACTGAGCACAGGAATTTCATGCCTAAAGACAAATATCTGTTCTATAGCATATTCTTAATGGTAAATTGTATTAGTACAGAAAAAGACAAAAGAAAGGCTGAATTCTGGTAACAACTGGGAAACACAACTTACTCTGCTCAATATTTAAAAAAAAATAACTTCTTTAGCAACCATTTTCTTTGATATAAAAAAAAGCCTGCCCAATTTATTCATTTTATATGTCCAAAAGATAAAACTGATGCTCAAATAAGGTCTAAATTACAAAGGAATATTAATTAGCTGAAACCATTTTTAAAGATTCCTGATCTATTCTCAGACATAATTAGGTTGGAAAATATAATATTTAAAGAAAAATGTAGTTTTGTTTTTGTTTTATTCAGATATTCTTTTACTATAAATTTTAGTGTCAAGCATAAAGAAATACCTCTTGCTACTAACAAGAAATTAGTTTCCTAATTTAAAAATCAGTTTCCTAATTTCTTAGAAATAAGTGATCAATTATGGGAGAAAAATTCTGTAACAAAGGGCTTACTGCTCAGTTGGTGTTGAAGGTTTAAATCTGGGAAACAGAAAAGTGGGAAAAGAAATGACAATCTTTTTTGATGGTTGAATGTCACCATTATCTTTTCATCATTATTATTATTCAGTATGTCAAATTGTATTTTAGGACTTTGAAGCACTTTACAGAAATCTCTTAAATTAGGCTCTGGAAAACCTGAAGGTAGTTTTGATACTCTTCTAACAAAACTGAGTTTTAAATGAAAAACTTTTCCACAATCCAATACAGTATAAAAATAGATGCAGTGCTCTCACTTTTTGAGAATTTTTGAGAAAAATCTACATCACAAAGCTGCTATTCAGAAATAACTTTCCAATAATTAAGTTTTCTAGCCACATTAAGTAAATTTTAGCATATTCTCCCATATTATATTCTAATTTTAGTGTTTCATCCACTAAAATCATTTTCCTAAGTCACTTGATTATCCATCATACAGTGATTAAAGTAGGATAGATCTGGTTCCACAGTTCTTTTCATCTAAATTTAATCTCTCTCCCACTTTCTGCTACCATGTCAGAGAACCACATAATGTTATACCTAGAAAGAAATCTTTGATATCTTTTAATTCAACATTCTCATTCAAATGCAAGAAGTGAGGCATTCAACTTTTCCCTCGGATGATTAATCAACTTAACTATATTAGCTTGATGTCAGAACTTGAAAATTATATTTAAGGAACATTCTTTACCCTGCGTTATTTTTAAGAACTCTAAGAATGCTGACATTGATCCAGCTCAGCTGGGCAATAATGTATCTTACTAAATCAGAATTTATGAAGCAATCAATTGCTGATGGCTTCTAACTCTCAACAAAATACAGCATGTTACTTATACCTCTGACAGACCAGAAAAACTCAATTGTGTTCCATCTCCACCTTGCTTTACGGAAATGTTAAGTATTGGGGGGGGGGGGCATTAAAACACATCACATATATTGACACACAGAAAACATATTTCGAACTCATTCTGGATTCTACACTGTACCATAAATGAAGCCACTTCCTTACAGGAAGTCTGCCTCCAACAATGAATCCCATTTCAATGTTGAAGGAGAATATACTGAGTGTTTACTTACTAACCAGAAACATCTCACCCTCTGATCTTACAACCATCAGATACAGAAAAGTGGTGTCTGTTGGCTGTAATGTTCTGAAGATGAATTTCCCACACTTTCCAAAATAAAACTATCCTAGGATTTTAA
Organism: Ursus americanus; assembly: GCF_024610735.1. NCBI lineage: Eukaryota > Metazoa > Chordata > Mammalia > Carnivora > Ursidae > Ursus > Ursus americanus. Next base: position 7,710,197 of record NC_142146.1, on the reverse strand, counting down.
TGTGAGTAAAAGAAGTATGTCGTCAATGTCTACATAATTTATCTTCCAATTACCAACAAAGGATAAGTGAGTGGGGAGAAAGAAAGCGTGCATCAGCCACAGCTGACAAGTCCTCTGCCGACATGCAAGAGAGTGCAGGAAAACTACAGTCACAACACACAACGGGAAGGCTAAGCACGAACTGCTGCCAAATGTTGCAAGAACACACTGTGTTCTTCCAAAGCAAAATTCAATGTATCTCAGGCACTTTTTATTAAAAAAAAAAAAAAAAACTTTGAAAATATTTCTAGGCAAAAATTTAATAAACCTTAAGAATGGTCCTCTGTCAAAAGGAAAATGCAGGGAAAGCCTTTTATCGCTAGCTCCTCGCTTTCCACTTCAGACGAAGTTCAGTCACATCCATTGGGATTATAAAAATGGATAAATGCTCACTAGAAGAATTAAATGGGAAAGGATGGCGATGTACAGCTCAATAATCCAACCATTCATTCATCAAACATTGATTGGATGTTTGCCATCTGCCAAGCATAAGCCACGCACTGGGTGACACGGAGACAATTTTTCACAAAGGCAGTTGACGTAGTTACAGGCGATAGGGAATTAACCTTAGGTAAAGCTAGGAAGAATGTGATGTTTGCTTTTGCCACTTCACCACCTTTGTCCCTCCTCATCCTCAACATCCTTACCCATTGCAATAACAAATGAAAGAATTCCGAGATCCAGGGAGCATTACTGTTGTTGCACTATCCCAGAGGACACTTGACTGTAAGGATAGTAAGACCCATTTTTACTTCCTCTGCACAGAATAAACATAGATGAAAAAGTGCAGAGAGGCTGCCAACCTGCAGATTAACTGTTGATCCTAAGAAGCTGATTAATCACATCAAGAAAGAATAAGTTAGCCAGTGCCCATGTCTTTACCCCAGCAAAAAAAAAAACAAAAACAAAAAACTGCTAAAATGCTTGTTATTAAACTAAAAACAAAAACACAGATAGTACTACAAATTGAATGAAATGCAAATTAACAGAGAAAGCAATAAAATCAATTTTGTTTATCAGAATTCCCACCCATCATCAAGCCTCTTTTGTGAATAAAAGCAAAAGTCTAGAGCAGCAGTTTTCAAAGTGTGGTCCAAAGATCCTAGGGTCCTGAGGCCCTTTGAGCGGGTCTATGAGGGCCTCTTTTTTCTAAATACATATCTGCATATCTGTGTAAAGGCAGATTTTCCTTATATATTTCAACCAAAATAACATATCACAACAGATTAAACACAGAAATAAGCATGAAAATCCACTTTTATTAAGCCAAACAATGAGATTAGCAAAAATGTAAAACAAGACCACTCTTTACACTAAATCTTGTTTTGGAAAGTATAGGTAATTTTTATAAAAGTATTTAGATTAATATGTAACAGGTTTATAATTGTTATTTTTAAATGAACTAAAAATTTTTTTCATTTCTTAGTTTTGTTTTCTAATACAGTAAATATCACTAAATGTGACCCACATAAACAAAAGCTCTTTGGAATCCTCAGTAACTTTTAACAGTGTAAAGAGGTCCCTGATATCAAGAAGTTTGAAAACTACTTGTCTAGAGTTTACAAAAATGAAAATAATACTACCACCCAGTGGCACAAACCAGATAGTGCAATACTTATATATAAATCAGGGCTTTAGAAATTTAGTATCACATTTGCAATGGAAATCTACTTTTTAAGCCACTTTCTGAAATTCATAACAAGATTCATCCTACAGATTGACCGTGCTTTGACTTAAAAATTTTTACAGATTTATCCAAATTTTCATGTACCCCTTTACATTAACCATGCAAATTTAACTATTAAATACCTTGAAAACATCAGGCTAATCTTGAAAAATATTAGGCTAAAGCTAAGTAAATTTAGTTGAATTGAAAATGTGATTCTGATAGTCAGTGGTCCTGTAACAGCACTGCATGGTGACAGATGGGAGCTCCACGGGTGCTGAGCACAGCATAACGTATAGTCTTGTCCAATCATTATGTTGTACACCTGAAACTAATGTAACATTGTATGTCAACTTTACTCAAAAAAGAAAGAAAAAAAGGAAATATGATTCTGTAGCAAAGAAATGTGTTCCTATGCTTTCCAGTAACATTGACACTGCCAGGGACGTAAGTGCAGGATGACAATGAATATGTAAATACAAAGATGCACAGCTGCCACCGTAGAAATATATCAAGTACCCACAAATATATGGCTATTAAATAAACCACCTATAATGAATGAAAATCTAATTCCATTTAAAATAATAAATTTTTCCATCAGGTATACATTTAGTGCCAAAATATGTACATATTACTTATCTAACATGACAGACATAAATTCTACTTTGATTCATACTTTTTTGCCTGAGAAACATGGAATTTTCTTTATAAAGCTTATTCTAAGTACCCATGATAAGAAAAAAAAATAGCCCTTACCCCAGTCCTGTTCATACAAGGCTTGGGAAAGGCACCATGATTCACTTATTGGCATGTGTGGATGCACAAAAATAAGATGTTTTGTGAGACTTAAGACTCCAAGAAAACTCTGTTACATAAATTATCAGCAACTAACAAAGCACTTAAATACACATCTGATTTTTGTTTATTATATAAATATGCATAAATCTTACATATTACTTAAATACATAAATTCTATTTAAGAGGGCCCTTCCAATGTCAAATAAATATATTCCACTGAATGTCTTTGATGTACCAGGCCTATACTACACAAATGAATAAAAAACTTATTTCCTGCACAAACACAACATGACAATAAAAAAGCAAAGAATGTTATGAGTTAATCTAAGTTTTTAAATGCAGCCAATCATATAAAACACATGACTTAGGCAAAGACAGGGTAAATGAAAGGGAAACAGGATTTACAAAAGATACTCTGGAAAGCACTCTGGAAACTTTCCTAATCCAAACAGAATATTTTATTCACTTTGCATAAATTGTAGGCAAGAACATTTACTGGGGGGCGGGGGACTTAACACTGGTGTGGGTTTTTTGTAATAGCTATATTTAAATGCCTAAAACTAACTTACAAAAAAGACTAGAAGTCCATGGGTAAGAATTTATCCTGAGGAAAAATTCAAATACGGAATAAGCTGTATCACAGTTGTGAGAGTATTATTCATAATAGCAAAAATATAAAATAATCTAGATGATGATCAAGAGGAAAATGGTTAAGTAAGTGACGTACGTGCATTCTGACACAGCCATTAAAATATGCTAGTACTTTAGCAACACGTAGAAGTACTCAATATAATGCGAGCTGGAAAAAAAGGAGCATACAAACTATATGTACAAAAGGATTACAATAATAGAAAAATAAGGATTGGAGGAAAGACTAAATGGAAGTGTACTGAAACAACAGTGATGTGCTTTCATTTTCTCTCTGTTCCAATGCTTCTGCAATCCATTATATTAATAAATGGCTACATCCACCTCCTACCCCACTTAAAACATACACATGCACACACACAGAACAGCCAAAACCTAGGGCAAAATTTAGCAACATTAATATTCTGTACCAGTGTTGCACTGAGGAGATAATATTCTAGACAATTAGTAATAACACCTAGCATCTAAAATATAGCATTATGCACTTAAGCTGAATCACCAGACCTCTCTAAGTTTAAAATCTGATTACTTGAAGATGTGGCCATCTGTTCTTAAGTGACACCTAGAAAGGAAAACTATCAACAATGGTAGTAAAATGCTTCTAACAAATATATTTGTTTTTGGTTTTCTTTATTCACTAAAATAAATAATTTTAACAAAACAAGAATGCTATAGTGTTGTGCTTTAAAAACCATGCCCAACAGTTCTCTAGAGAGCAGAATAAGTACTACACATGTTGATTAATGTAAAGTGGGCATATCACCATATTCACATAGTTTCCATCTTTTATGGCAGAACTGTTCTTTTTAAAATCAGAGACATTTAGATTTCCGTGTCCTCCAACATATGGGACGCATCACAGCTCATTTAGATAAACTATGAGAACCAGCGCAATAGATTGTTTTCCAAGAAAAGTAGTGGGAAGTAGTGGGAAATGTAGTTGAGCGGATATTTACCGCCAGAATAGGTGAGCCAAAAAAGTGAGTTATTTGTCTACTGATAGCCACATGTCAAGAACTACTAAATATACCAGGGTTAAATTTTTACAACTGAAAATTAATTAAGAGAGGTTATATTCTTTTATAATTGTTTTATGTAGACAAATTTAGTTTTAAAAATCTTTAACAACTACAAGCTTTAATGATGTTAATGCTGTTAATGCTTCTTTCCCATGGCGAGCTCTTATATGTTTAGTCTTTGAATTTTAAATTCAAGAAAGAGAAAGACAAATATTTCATAGAGGAGTAGAATTCTCCAAGAGCCAGATTATGTTCACAGACTATGGAAACTCTACTTCCTTTACATAAAAAAAGTACCTACTTTTAGCACTGAATTGGAATTTTTCTGTCAATTGGCATATGCGTTTTATATTTCAATTAAACATTTTATATTTCAAGAGTTATGTGCAGCCTTAACTACGATCATTAGATGAAATGCAGTTGTTATGCAAGACCAGTTTTCATTATAGATTTAAAAGGCAGTGTCTTCATTGTAGAATGAGTCTGTTTTAACTTTGTTACAGTCCAATAATTAGGATTACAAATATAATTCTTAAAATATCTATAAAAGCACTTAAAACTGTGTGATCCAAAGACTTTCCAAAGTTAATGTTTTTATTAAATAACTAAATCATAATTCTCATTTATTAATTTTTGATATTTTTATGGTACTATTAACAGAAAAGTTTCAACCTACAAGCTATGAAATATTTACAAAAATACAGTTTTATGAAAATAGCATTTAAAGACAAAATTAATGTTCTGGAGAAGCAAAAGAAGGAAGGCTGTACTAACTAATGAACTGACTAGAATGGGAGCCTGGGAAATAAATGTTTAACCTACATGTGAATTAACTGTGTATTTTGTCTACCTTTTTTTTTTATATAGTCATTTTTTATTATGTTATGTTAGTCACCATACAGTATATCCTTAGTTTCTGACGTAGTGTTCCATGATTGTCACTCACTTCTTTCAACTTGATATTGGGTCATGGATTGCTACCTCCCCACAAGATACACTACAATTTTAAAAGAAAACTTAATCCCCCAAACAACACTATTTTCTCTTGACTGGCTACATTAGTCAACAAAAGCAGCCCTAAAAATGGAAAGGCTTGATGTGAGAAGCTGAGACGATGCATTAGGTTTTCTATTCACTGAAAGCAAACCTGTTTAACAATGTCTCACACCTCTCAAACTGCTTCAGGTTAATTCCTCAGAGATTATATTCTGAGAGTTGCTGTCAATTAATGTTCTCCTGAGGGAAATTTTCTTGGGGTTATTGGGAACAAATTCATTAACTAAATTCCCCAACCACTTATTAATAAAACAACTGCAAAGAGATTTTATGAGCACATTTGGTATCAACCAACTAGCTCTCTCTTCCAGATCCATTTCCCATCTTAAACCTTACAATCTGGTTTCTAAAATCATTTCTCAAACTGCATCCTGGGAATGAAATCCTCACCAAAGTCGAAGATCACTTCTGGAAATGCCTCTTATAGTACCCCCAAAGCATAACTACCCACAATTCCTATGACTTCTTGGGTAACTTTTTTCCCCCTCATTTATCTCTCTCTGCCAAATTCAAGATCTCTATGGTTAAGAGCAGAGACTCGGGACTCAAAATGCCTGGACCGAAGTCCTGACTATACACTTATTCTCTGTGCATGAACGTAGGCAAGCTACTTAACTTCCACATTCTTGGGTTTTCCTATTTGTAATAACAGTACCTATTTCAAAGAAACTGAGAGGATTAAATAAGTACACACGCAAGTGAATACAACAAGTAAAGCATTTATAACAGAGCCTTGCATAAAACGCTACATGCTGGCTCTTAGTCGTAGTGGCAGCGGCAGAGTGCACACACTCAAAGGTACCAGCAGCTGCAGCGCTGCGGCCGCTACCTCTGTAACGCTTAATCTTCTGGAGAAATCAGCCGCTCCTACAGATTTAATCACAGCCTTCAACCTTAGGCTACCGACTCTTAAAAAAAGCTCTAGCTTCTTTTCCAAATTCTTATAAGACAATTTCATTTGGAAAGCTCGTGATTGACAAAATTCAAAGTATCTAAGTAAACTCATCACTTCACTCCATTCCTCAACTTCCCCATTTAGATTTCCTGTTCTGACTTCTCACTATTCATTAGTCTCTTAAGCTTAAAACCTTGGAGTCATCTTAGATTTCTACTATTCTTCTGCCCCTGCAAGTTGATCAGACACCAAATTCTGCAGATTCTACTCTTCCTCTCTTTCCTTGATTCATCCCAGCCAAGGTGGCCAGAGCTCTCAGTCCCTCATGCCCAGATTTCTGCCTTTGCTTTTAGGTCTAACTTCCCACTTCTTTTCTTGTCTACATAAAACACTAGCTTCCGTCACATTATGCTTTCCTATTACTGGTTTCCTGTTGCCTTGTACACCAAAGTCTAAGCTCAATTGCTCACCTTTTAAGATTTTAACAGTCAGTTCTTTCAGATTCAACTTTATTTCCCACTTGAGCAAGAACTGTTAGCAGCTGATTCATACATCCACTGTAGTCACTGTGCCTGCAATGACCTTGTAGTAACTGGAATATGTGTTGCCCCCACCTCTCTGGTTAGATCCCATTCTATTCATTCCTCGAGGCCCAACTCAAAACTCACACCCTCACTAACCTGAAATGCTCATTCACTCTGCCCTCTCCTCTCTTTCTTGGCATTACTCAGTATCATACCTTGTGGAATACTATGTTGGTCTCCACACTTTCATAGCCTAGCATTTATTTTGAAAACACAATGCTGTTATGTTAAAAGGCTTATCTTATACTTTCTTTATACTCTACCTTATATTTTTTGTTTACCCTTTTGTTTACCCTGAAGCATCTATCTATAAGGTAGTATTTATTTAATATATACTATGCTGTGCCTACTTGGAGAGTTCCAAAATCGTAAACCTGAATTTTGATACTCCAAGGCAGTAGTCCGCAAACGTTTCTATAAAGGGCCAGATGGTAAATATTTTTCGCTTTGCAGGCTACGTATGGTCTCTGTCACATATTCTTCTTCTTTTTTTCAACTACATAAAAATGTAAAAAACATTCTAAGCTTGAGAGTCCTACACATAGGCCATGCATGGGCTAGATTTACTCATAGGCCGTAGTTTACCAGCCCCTGCGCCCTCTAAGGAACAGTTCAGCATCTTACACAGAATCTCTGTATCAGTATCAATATTTAACTAATTTTTCTAAATGTTGGTTGGTCAGTACTTTACATGACTTTTGAGTTCTAACATAAAACAAATAATCCCTGAGTTCTTACCAGCTCTTTCAGACTTTTCTTTCTGTTCCCGTAACTCCTCTCCCTGGGTAGTCATCTGTTTGATGCGACTACGGAGTTGAGCAATTTCTTCTTCTTTCATTTCCAGGGTTTCATGCATCTGACGTTTTGTCTCTGCTATTACCATTCCCTAGACGGAAGTGCAGACACTAAAGCATTTGAATAACAAAACTGCATCATCAACAGCACATACCAAACTTACTTAAAAGGCAGAAAACATAATATCTCTTACTAAGTACAGCATTAGAATTATTTTAGCATTTCACAAACCGAAGTCTGTGTTCTGCACTCTATACTACACAACAGAGTATCACAATTCTGGTTCCTCGGCAGATCAGGATTATTTGTTACTATAAAAAATTATTTTAAAGAAAGTTTAGTCTTGTGAGTATTAAAAGATTTACTTTATAATCTTTCTATAAATGTTTGCTATAATTTTCCCTATCTTAGTAAACAGTTTATAATGAACAAAATATAGCCTTTTGGACTTGGCTCAGGGCCACCATGAACTATGCTATTGATCTGCGCTGGAACATGGGGAGAGCCTCAGAGGCTACTGAGGGTGGAAGTTCACTTCTGCCACGAAGATGGGCCAAGACTGTGGTACAGATCTACCTGCTTTTTCTCGTTTCTCTTGTGACAGTCTCTGGTCCCACCGCCACTCCTCACTACTGTCGTAAGGCACCCCCACTCCTCCAATTTGCTAACTGCTACTGTCTTCCCACTCTCTGGACAATCTACCCATAAAATGAAGGTCACTAGGGGGGAAAAGAATCAAATATTATATCCTGAATCAGTCATTTGCAACAAAAAATAGGGTGGTTCAACTTGTCTCTTGAAAAATAAGATTTTGTGACAGCTATTTTGTGGTCTTAAGAAGATTATTACTTTACTTGCAGGGTTTGTCAAACCTTGGTTTAGGGACTCTTCCAGATGGCCCATATTAATAGAAAGATAAAGACCAGGTAAGTGGGGATTACACAAAATTTCAAAACAAGATCGCTGGTCTTCAGTTACGTCAAAAAGCAAATCACAATGGAGAAAAAGAGACACGGAGAGAGAGAGGCAATGGAACCTATAGATTAAAAGAAATCTTAAGAGTCATATCAACTAATTACAATGAAAGAAACTTACTTAGATCTTGATTCAAAAAAATGGAAAAAAGTATGAGACAACAGGCAAATCTGAAACTGACTAGATAGCTGATGGTACTAAGGAATTATTAAATTTTTAGATGTGATCATGATAATGTAGTTACATTTTTATAAAAATAAAAAGAGTCTTTTATTTTAAAACTACATCAAAATACTTATGTAAGAAATTATGAGATTTCTTGGATTTGCTCTACTAACAAAGTAAATTCTGGGTTGAGGATAATAAGGGCTGGGCACGTACAGATAAAACATTAGCCCTGAGATGTTAACTTTGAAGCTAGGTGGTGGGTTCACTTTTTCTAAGCAGGCCTTCATGAAGTGTGAGGAGTAGAATCTAGCAAAATGACATCATAGAATGAAAAGACTGCTAATACATTTCAAAAGCAGAACAGCTCTAACATGTTCTTAATTGCATGGCCACTTAAAATACTACAGCTGTAAAGCAGCAATTTATCTGAGAGATTAACCTGTTTCCGTTGAAGACAATACTTAATATTATTCACATTTAGTAATGCCTTAACTATAAAAAATTCAACTTTTCTCTTTAAAGTAGTTAGGTACTGTAAACAGATTTCTTTTGCAATAGTTATTCTAATCTATAAATCAAAATGCTGACTGGGATCAAAAAATCAGAGAGAATCAGCTTCACATGATACACAACTAATGCTAACCATTACTTAAATTTCAAAATTACAACAAAAAGATTTTTCATGGAAGCAGCTATAGTAACTTTGGAAAGTAATAAGCCTAAATGCTTCTAACTGCTTCCAAAAGGGAATCCTAAAATTTGACAAATTTTAGTATCATAAGGTTTATTGGTTTACCTTATCTTGTTCAAGCTGTTCAATTAAGTTCTTTGCATCACGCAACTGAGTGATAAGTTTAGTCTTCTCAGCCATATGAAGCTCCTAAAAAAATTTTAAAAATTCATTTCCATCTCTAATAAAGCTTCTCCTATATGAGAACTCTAAACATTTTATCTAATTTGGCTATTTCTCAGTCCAGTAAAAGGAAAGTATACAGGACATATGAAAAGGATGGTGCAAGTGCTATGAAGCCCAGGGCACTTGGGAGTCGTCTCCATGCTGTCTATGGAGGAAGGGGAAGGCTCTGCAGAGGAGGGAGGTGAAGGCCACGCTGGGACCTGTGGATCTAGCTTTACAGGGTTACAGACACCAAACCCATTTGCTCTTTTACCTTCATTTTTTCTAGCTCTTGAAGCCTCTCATCTAGTTGTTCTTGCAGGGCTTCTTTTTCACTGGTTAATAGCGCACACTGTTCCTTATGTGACTGAATTGTTTCCTTACAACGCTGCAGGAGATTCTCTTGCCGCTTAACTCTCTGCTGAAGTACCTCCAGTGTTTTAGCAGAAGCTCCATCTACCACTATCAACAATAAAGCAGCACAGGCAAGGGTGGTCAGTAAGGAACAGAAGGCTCTCTGGGAACAGTTATCTGTTAGCACACAGGGATGTATTCTCACCCCAGTACTCCACTATCCCCTGAGTCAGACGGAGAAGGGAGGGGTACCCTTCCCAACCTCGACTCTCACTCACTATCTGTATCATCTGCCTCCGAAGACACTGAGAAGCACGGTCACCTCCCTATGATTCAGCCCTACCCCAAATGGCACACTCAGTAGTCAACTAACATTAACTGAATTCACTCTCCTTAAAAAACAGTTTGATGACCATCTTTTGTTATTCAAAAGTGCCCTCTGTGTCCTGGCTCCCATCCCAAAAGGATGAATGAAGAATTTTTTCCAATGCATTCTAATCTGTCCCTGGGAAGAGTTCTCCAAACAGGTATGAGTTAAGTTTTCATACCCTAAGGGAATTTCAGGACCCTTCATAGCCCGGTTGCTCAGACAGCTGCTCAGCATCTTGCTCTGGCTCTGGCTGGACTAAAAGTTTATTATAAATATCTCTGAGAGAAAGAGCCAGTAAATAAAAAGTGGGAATTTTACTGAATATGTACCTTAAAACCTCAAAGAGTATGGAGGGCTATAATTGGATTTTGAGACAAAATTTAACTATTCCTTTCTAATTAGAAAGCAAATAATAGAACAAACACAGATATCTTTGAATGTAGAAGTACATAAGCAACATTACTTAAAAACTGAAATAGCTGGGGCACCTGGGTGGCTAAGTCATTAAGTGTCTGCCTTCGGCTCAGGTCATGATCCCAGGGTCCTGTGATCGAGCCCCGCATCGAGCTCCACATCAGGCTACCTGCTCAGTGGGAAGCCTGCTTCTCCCTCTCCCACTACCCTTGCTTGTGTTCCCCCTCTCTCTGTCTGCCAAATAAATAAAAATCTTTAAAAAAAAAACACAAAAAACTGAAGTAGCCAAACAATGAAAATAGCAAATTCATTAATCTTAAACAGAACTGACCTGTTTATATGAAGTCTAGCTACTGCTATCAATACAATAGTGTAATATAATGAATTTTAGTATATGTGCTACTGAAGAGAACACTAGAATGAATTTAGAATGAATTTTAATTACAACGTGGTGCCACTCACAGACTTTCAAGTCTTAAAACACTTAGCTTTGTTCTCCTGAAGAACAACAACAAGCAAAGACACAAAGCAACAAAAACTCTCGCAGCATTCTCTTGGGGGGCTTCTACCTCAGCCCACAGCATGCCCTGGAAACTGTCAACATCCTCCTCTAGTTTTTAAATTCACCTTGGGACAACATGAAGCTTACCAACTGGCTCTATATCACTGTCTGTGTTCTCTTTAGAGACACCTTCAGCCTGTGGTTCCATCTGAGGGAATGGTTTCGGTAAATCAACATGCATCGGGCCATTTCGTAACCGCTGTTTCAGCAGAGAAACCTAAAAAAGAAACGTGCCTTAGAAAAAAAAAATGAGGGGCGCCTGGGTGGCTCAGTTGGTTAAGTGTCTGACTCTTGGTTTCAGCACAGTACATGATCTCAGGGTTGTGAGACTAAACCCTGCTTCTGGCTCTGTGCTGGGCATGGAGACTGCTTAAGAGTCTCCTCCTCCCTCTGTGCGAACCCCCTCCCCCCAATTCTCAGACACTCGCTCTCTCTCTAAAAAAAAAAAGAGAGAGAAAGAGAGAGAGAGAAACTATAGTTTCTTATAGTAGTACTTTCTTTAAAACACGGAGGGAACAGAGTAAAAGATATTCTTGTTCACTATAGTGGGAGGAAAAATCAAAATAAAATGTTTACTCCCAATGCAGTTGATTTTTATATTTGCTATTTTCAATGATATCATAGTTAGCCAAAAGACACATTAAAAAATTATACTGAGGGGCGCCTGGGTGGCACAGCGGTTAAGTGTCTGCCTTCGGCTCAGGGCGTGATCCCGGCGTTATGGGATCGAGCCCCACATCAGGCTCCTCTGCTGGGAGCCTGCTTCTTCCTCTCCCACTTCCCTTGCTTGTGTTCCCTCTCTCGCTGGCTGTCTCTAGCTCTGTCAAATAAATAAATAAAATCTTTAAAAAAAAAATTATACTGAAAAATAACTAAGGAAAAGCAAGAGTTTCAAAAATAGGCCATTTTGTAACATCTGGAACCTGTGAGATATCCCATCAAAACCCCTTTAATTATTCTTTATCTAAAAATTCCACTCTTTTCTTTTAATCTTTTACCTGAGTCTGGAGAACACTGATATGCTGATCTTTTTCCTCTAAAGATGCATCAAACTCCTCCTGGAGATGTTTTTTTGCTTGCTGATCCATTTGGAGCTCCTAAAACATAAAAGGTTTTATAAGTAGTTTTCAGTAAAAAATAAAAAAATACAAATTTGAAGTTTTCAAAGTTTAAAAAACATGGTCAATTCAGATTTGCATTTTTCTTAAGATGAGGTATCAGCACCATAATTAGAGAAGAATCAGCAAGTAAAACATTAGTATTTATCCCAGCGGATAATTTAGTTCCTTAAAAAATATGAGATCCAAGAAAAGAAAGTGCTATTTTTAGAGCTGTAATGACTGCTCTCTAATGATAATGTGGAGAGGATAAAACAATTAATTAAGATTAAAAAAAACTTTATCCTACTTTTAAGACATCTTACTACTTGTGCTACCTTATATGCACTTGATCTAAAACTACATTGTTTTCTATCAGATAGCCATAGCCAATAGAACCCTCCTCCTCCCAATACACAAAAGCAGTCAATAGTCAAAGTTAGAAGATTGCTCATCTGTAAAATAAAAACGCTGAACTAGTTGATCACCAAACAGAAAAATTTGAAGTTCCTGAAATTATTTAGAATGCTACTTTCTTTAGGTCATTAATGAGCCTTCCTCACTAAATCCAATAATCTTTAACTTTCTATTACACTAGTCACCAATAATTTCCTCCTCAGTTGAGGTACGGCTCTCTGTGGCTTCAGGCTCCTGCCTATACCCCTATCTCTTAATTTCCTCTACCTGCCTCATGGACCCTATGGGCATCTATCCTCCTGGACTCAGTTCTGTGTCCTCGGTGCTTCTTCCTTACACTTACTCCATTAGAATCCTAGAGAATAACACCTGGAATATATGAAATATCCCATCAAAACCCCTCTATTTTTCTAGGATTCCTACTTTTCTAATTCCCTGAGCTCAAAATACTCAAAGTCACATTCTTCCTAACTTTGTTGATCCCTGCATATAAACAAATTCTTTTATTGCTTTCTCTACAATGTTTAAGTCCTATCTTTTCCACATCCATAACCATAGTCCAGATCTTTTATAATTTCAATGACTAATTTCCTTTGGTAGCCTTCTAGAGAGAATTCTTACCTCAAGTCTTCCTCTGATTTAATCTATCCCTTACACATTTGCTAGAAATTTTTCCTCAAACAATATTTTCTTTTTTTTTTTTTTTTTAAGATTTTATTTATTTATTTGACAGAGAGAGACAGCCAGCGAGAGAGGGAACACAAGCAGGGGGAGTGGGAGAGGAAGAAGCAGGCTCCTAGCAGAGAAGCCTGATGTGGGGCTCGATCCCAGAACGCTGGGATCACGCCCTGAGCCGAAGGCAGATGCTTAACGACTGTGCCACCCAGGCGCCCCTCAAACAATACTTTCAAGACTTACAAGCAACGCCCTCCTTTTGCATTGTTTCAAATTTACTAACTCTCAAAACACTGAAGCACTAACTGTCCTCTATTCTCCGCCACACCTACACTGCCCCAAGATCCCATCTGCCCTGTTCCTCTCACTAAAGACTCCTGGCTTGACTCCTCCCACAGCAGTATCTCCAAATGCCAGTCTTTGAATCAGGACAGGTCCAGAATGAAGTTTTCACTGATCCATGGTGAAATAACAAACAGAAAGCCAACAGAGAGAGTTTTTCTTTCATTTAAACAACTGTCCTGTCCTCTACTCTGAGAATATGTCCTTCTAATCTTTTTTGTTATTAAAAAAAATCTTTCAGAGCGCCTACCTGACTCAGAAAAGCATGTGACTCTTGATCCCAGGGTCCTGAGATGGGTGTAGAAATTACTTAAAAATTTTTAAAAAAATCCAAAAAACAAAAAACTTTCTTTCATGAAATAATGACAATAAAAGAATTCGGTTTCTTCTTCTCAATGTCCTTACTTGAAAAAATAAAAGTTTGCAAGTTATGGGGCATCTATTGTGGCTCAGCTGGTTGAGCATCAGACTCTTGGTTTCAGTTCAGTTCAGTGGGGAGTCCGCTTGAGATTCTCTCTCTCTCCCCTTCTGCCTCTGCCCCTCCCCAATGTGTGCATGCGCTCTCTCGCTCTCTCGGGCTCTCTCTCAAATAAATAAATAAATCTTTAAAAGAAAGTTTGCAGGTCTATGGCAAATCTCCTTTCCCCCATATCTGGAAGGAACTGGAAGGTAGTTTTTCAGTCCATGAAATCCAAAAGTGTGGAAAGCACTGTCCTCCATGACTTTTCAAAAGCCAATTCTTTAATATGAAACAGCTGCACATGTCCTAAAATTCATTTCTTCCAAATAATTTTCTACATCCTACCATATAAGACTCTGTTACATGCTATCCCTAACAGCCAACAAAAATTCCTCAATTTATATGATAGTTTTCAGGTTTTAAATGTTTTTACTTCCCCATGTAGATAAGAAGTCCTTGGATACACGGCAACATCTTTTAATCATAACTTCTTCTCCCTTCCCCTGCTACCTTACCCTATTCTACCAATAAGCACTCCATAAACAGTAAAGACTACTATTACATAGGAACTTAAGACTGTCTACTTATGTCCCAACTACAGTCCACACACTGGCTAGCCAACTGTCCAACACTCCATGATAGGGATGTCACTAGCTCTAGAACAGGACCCTACTATCTAGAGTCATTTCCTACTCCAACAATTTCTTCTGATTAGATCTTAAGTGTATATCTATCCTATTTGAACTTTTTAGCACAATAATAATAAATGGCTACGTAATATTACTAAATATAACAACAAATTCAATAATGTTCCTTTTCTTGGCCATTCACTGTTTCCAAATTTTGGAAACCTTGGAATTAACATTTTTATGCATATGATTTGCAAGGTCTTTCTGATTATAACCTTAGAGAAAAATCCTGATATGTTGAATGTATCAAATACATTAACTGTTTAACTATATTTTATCTCAGCCCTATGCTACCCATTATGTTCGGATGTGTTTCAAGCTGCAAAAAACGAACGCTCCCACCCTGAAGTTAGCTTTGAGAACAGCAGTTGCTTATAACGAGCTGCATCTGGGTGAGCCTAGAAAAAGAACATACCATGCACAGACAGAAGGACAGAGAAAGGAAGAAATATCTAAGACAATGTCTACATTTATTCCTCATTTAACTGGCCTTAAAACGAAATCAGAGAACCCTATCCACTTAGATGAACTCATAATTTTCATAGCTTCTCACAGTATGATATTCCTATTTAATATCTGTTGATGTTATAAGATTCAAAATCAGGCAAAGAAAATTACAGGGTATCTGTTGGATATGTTTTTACTTCTTTATGTGATTCATCAACAGATATCTAATATGCTAGAAATTGACATAAGACAAAATATTTGCTTATATAGAACAGCTGTTCTGTTTTCTTCTCCAAAAAATATTAGGAGAGATGTTCATGGATTCTACTTATGCATATACTCATCACAACATGAGGAAGATATAAAATATACTAAGGACTATTTTCTGGGGGGAAAAATTTTTTTTTTTACTGCCCACAGTATTTGTTAGTCGTTTACTTACAAAGGGAAACTATTCCATAACCCAATATTCTTGTTTTATAGTTCAGAAACACAAGAGAGTGACAAACTTCCATGGAACTCAACCCAAAGAAATTCTTTACATTCCAAAATTATTCTATACCCTGAGAGATACCAGCCTTCTTCATCTCCTCAAACTCTTTCACAGAATCATAATTTCTGCAGAAATCTCCATATGCCTTCTTTCTTGGTTTGGCCACAGCAAACTTATAGAAAGCTGTAACTCCTGGGGATACAGTGAATGCTCCAACAATATGAAATCACAGACATTTGACCAGAAGGCCTTGCATCTGAGGTTTCACCAAAGGACTGGAATTCATGGTAGTTACTCTTCTCAACACCAACCTCAAACCTGACATCTTTCCTGATACCTTGAATATCTTGATGTAACAAAATAAGGCACATTATACTGTTTTGCCCAGTCTAAGTCAATGAAGTACTAATGAAACGGTATGTAACTTCTATTCAGACTTTAATTCCAAATAAATAAAAACATTTTATGACTTACAGCACTCTGAATGTTTAACTAAATACTAATCATAATTTTATGGGTTATACTATTTAGTTGAAGGAAATTTTTCTCTTTGTGAACAAAATTTAAAATATCCAGACTCTCACTTATCTACCTAGTATTTACATATAAGTTACTAAATAAATCTCTCTTCATGTAACTGCAACCAGGATTATGATTCAGAAATATATCTTAGCTACTACAAAAATAGGATAGATACATCAAACAGCAATTTACTATATGAGCTCTAGGCCCCTTATTTCTCCTCCTTTCCCTTATTAGCTGTCTCCTGGCCATTTTGTTGACTATAGTCTTGACTAAAGGCAGTGTGGTAGGCAGAATATGGCCCCAAAGATTCCAAGTCCTGATCCCCAAAACTGGAACATATTAGGAGAATTTGCAGATGTGATCAAATTAAGAGCCTTGAAATAAGGAGATTATCCTGGATTATCTGGGTGGGCCCAATCTAATCACATGGGTCCTTAAAATCAGAACCTTTCCCAACTGAGTTCAAAGAGAAGGGGAGGAGTGATTACGGTAGAATGGGCAGAGATGCAACACTGATAGCTCTGAAGATGGAGGAAAGAGGCTATGCATCAGAGGACGTGACAGCCTCTAGAAGCCAGAAATGGCAAAGATAGATTGTTCCCTTGAACCTCCAATAAAGAACAGCCCAACTGACACCTTAATTTTAGCCTGGTAAGACTTGTGTCAAATTTCTGACATTTGTGCTGTTTTAAGCCATTAAGTTTGCGGTGATTTGCAGTAGCAGCAATAGAAAACTAATACAAGTAGGCAGATGATAAAAAAGAACTAAAACTTGTCAATCTGTGGCTCTGACAAGTATTTCCTAAGAGGGTTTTCACAAGGGTTAAAAATGAAAGAATACTTATGTAATGGCTTAAGGTCTAATAGTATAGATATGGAAAAAGATTTCTAAATGGTAGAAAAACGGAAATAGTATATAAAACTTTATTTAACTAATCTCAGTAACCATAACTAATGGTGATAGTATTGTTATTCTAAGAGTGTTGTGTTTATAATGCTGGAATAAGGCAAATGGGTCTTCTAATTTATCATCAGGTTCTTCAACAGATGAACTGTAAGGAAAAGGCATGCAGGGAGGATGTATAGATTTCAGGAGACTTCAAAGATGTATCAAAACAATTTTTACACAGGCAAGATTATAGTACCTAGAGGTGCACATTTCGGTAATAAAACCTTAAAGAGACACAAGGAAGTACAACAAAAGTCAGTAGTTATTTTTGAAGAAAGGGAAGGGCTATGACTGGTTTGGGAAACACAGAAGGGCTCTCAGGGTGACTGGCAACATTCTATTTCTTGACCTTGGTGGTGGTTACAATAGTGTTCACCATAAACATATAAGCTGTATATTTTTATGCATGATTTTCTATATTTGTTGTACTTGACGATTAAAATATTTTTACAATTAAAAGATTTCAAAATGTTTAAGTGATATAGCAGTGACACAGAATCCTACCCTCTAGCCAATATAAGCCAATAATCTCCATCCTTCTTAAGACAGGAAAGGAGCAAAAATGAGTCAAGTATGATTCCAAATGATAAATATTTGCCTGGACTCTAATATTTCACTGTAAAAATTACCCCCCAAAATTACAATGAACATAACTTTTATTTAATTTTATCAAGATTATTGGTTAGGAAAAATGAAAGGGGCCTCAAGTACCTAATAGAAGAGACAGGTTAGCCTTGGAAGTTGCCACTGACTGTCCAGCTGGCAAATGATATTCTGTTGCTAAATAAGGCATTCTTATGTCATAAATTCCACCAGCATATATCTTAGGAAACCACACAAATAAAAACCGTAAGAATCGATCTCTGGTGTTAGGGGTTGGGCTGGTTGGTTTTTACTATAGCTAACGAAGTGTATATGAAACTATCCCAACAAGTACAAGAGTTCTGATAAATATGAGAGATTTAATTCTCAAAGCATTAATCACTTACAACTTACCTCTCTCAACTCTCCAATTCTCCGAAGTGCTTTATCCTGACTCTGACTTAATATACCCTTTAATTTTAAAAAGAAAAAAAAAAGCTGGTTCAAACAACGGCATAACATAGTAATGAAAAGCAAGTAAAAAAGAGCACAAGTCATTGAACTTCATCTTCAACGTCCTTTACACTAGGACTATGCAACCACAGTTCTCTACTGCCACTTAGTGGTAGAATCACATACATCTAGAAATAAAAATCCAGAGACAATTCAGAGACACAAGCAAGGTACCCCCAGACAGTAAGAATTAGATGAACTTTTGAGTATGAATTTATGGAGTATTAATAATACAATGGATTAAATCAGAGCTACCCTCTATTTCAAAAGACCTTATGTTTAAGAAAACATTGTCAAACAAACTAAAAACTCTATTTGTAATAACCTAATTTTCACACTTCTTATGGACAATGAGAACACTGAATCAGCAATAAATAACAGATGTTACCATTCTGAACTGATTATACTCCAGACCAAAGCCAGGAAATTTAATGTTGTACTTAATGGAGATTATTTATGGTAGATTAAATATTTTAAGAAAATGTATATGGGGAAATTAATTTTACCAAAACTCACTTTACAAATGACTTTGGCTATGTAATTAGTGTCTTCAGATGGAACAAAATGCTAAACTGTTTTAAATAACTTTTAATGTAAAAAATCAGACTATATTTTTTGTGCATGATTTTCTATATATTTTACCATTAAAAGATTTAAAAATGTTTATGATAAGTGATTCAACAGAGATACAGAATGCTATCCCCTAACAAAAAAAAGAACATAATTCTCCATCCTTCTCAAGACATGATTCTAAGTGATTCTAAGTATCTAAAGTATGACTCTAAATGATAAATATTTATATATCTTAGCACAGCACAAAAAAAAAAAAAAAAACACTGATGGCACTGTTTGAAGTGGAGTGATACTTCCGTAAGCTCTGACCTGGGAATTATCACCTGGGATACCTGGTGGGAAATGTTTAGCCACAGAACAAGGTGACACAGTGGGGCCGAGGTGGGTCACCCAGAAGAGCTTAATGGCTTCCCCTCTCTCTACATACTTCACCAAGAGCTTTACAAGCAGCAGCCTCAGGAAAAAAGAGAGAGGATGCTTGTGTTCAAACCCTGGTAGAATGATAAGGAACAGAGATGTCTGCAGGTATTTCAAAAACAGAAGGGAAAGCTTAGAAGGTTGTGTATCTCTACCACTAAAACAAAGATGCAACCTGCAGACAGAGACACTAGAAAGCATGTTTGAAAGAGGCCATCATGCCTTAAATCCAAACATCTTAAACACTGCAGGGATCCAAAACTCAAAAAAGCCCATCCCTACCAGAGGTAAAATCTGTGGAATTTTTCACTCGCTCTCTTTATTAAAACCCCCAGTAGTAAAATAGGTTAAATACGTGGATCACATGGAGAATTATTAAAAGTGAGGGTCAGAACTATCTTACTATAAGCTGGTTCTTGGAGAGAATCAATAAAATTGACAGACCACTGGCAAGACTTATCCAAAAGAAAAGAGAAAGGACCCAGATTATTAAAATTATGAATGAAAAAGGAGAGGTCACGACGAACACCATTGAAATTGGAAGGATTATTAGAAATTTTTATCAACAGCTATATGCCAATAAACTAAGCAATCTGGAAGAGATGGAATCCTTCCTGGAAACCTATAAACTACCAAGATTGAAAAAGGAAGAAATTGATTTCTTAAACAGGCCAATTAATTATGAAGAAATTGAGTCAGTGATAAACAACCTTCCAAATAACAAAACTCCAGGCCCGGACGGTTTTCCTGGGGAATTCTACCAAACATTCAAAGAAGAAATAATACCTATTCTCCTAAAGCTATTTCAAAAAATAGAAACAGAAGGAAAGCTACCAAACTCATTCTATGAGGCCAATATTACCTTGATCCCCAAACCAGGCAAAGACCCCCTCAAAAAGGAGAATTACAGACCGATTTCCCTAATGAATATGGACGCCAAAATCCTCAACAAGATACTTGCTAATAGAATCCAACAGTTCATTAAAAGGATTATCCACCACGATCAAGTGGGATTCATACCTGGGATGCAAGCGTGGTTCAATATTCGCAAATCAATCAGCGTGATACATCATATCAACAAGAAAAGACTCAAGAACCATATGATCCTCTCAATCGATGCCGAAAAAGCATTTGACAAAATACAGCATCCTTTCCTGATTAAAACCCTTCAGAGTGTAGGAATAGAAGGTACATTTCTCAATCTCATAAAAGCCATCTATGAAAAGCCTACTGCAAATATTATTCTCAATGGGGAAAAGCTGGAAGCCTTTCCCTTAAGATCAGGAACACGACAAGGATGCCCACTCTCGCCACTATTATTCAACATAGTACTAGAAGTCCTTGCAACAGCAATCAGACAACAAAAAGGGATCAAAGGTATTCAAATCGGCAAAGAAGAAGTCAAAATGTCTCTCTTCGCAGACGACATGATACTCTATATGGAAAACCCAAAAGAAGCCACTCCCAAACTATTAGAAGTTATAGAGCAATTCAGTAACGTGGCGGGATACAAAATCAATGCTCAGAAATCAGTCGCATTTCTGTACACGAATAACGAGAACGAAGAAAGAGAAATCAGGGAATCCATCCCATTTACAATAGCACCAAAAACCATACGTTACCTTGGAATTAACTTAACCAGAGACGTAAAGGACCTTTATTCTAGAAACTATAAATCACTCTTAAAAGACATTGAGGAAGACATAAAAAGATGGAAAGATATTCCATGCTCATGGATCGGAAGAATTAACATAGTTAAAATGTCCATGCTACCCAGAGCAATCTACACTTTCAATGCTATCCCGATCAAAATACCGAGAACGTTTTTCAAAGAACTGGAACAAATAGTCCTTAAATTTGTATGGAACCAGAAAAGACCCCGAATCTCCAAGGAACTGTTGAAAAGGAAAAACAAAGCTGGGGGCATCACAATGCCGGATTTCGAGCTGTACTACAAAGCTGTGATCACAAAGACAGCATGGTACTGGCACAAAAACAGACACATAGACCAATGGAACAGAATAGAGAGCCCAGAAATGGACCCTCAGCTCTTTGGGCAACTAATATTTGATAAAGCAGGAAAAAACATCCGGTGGGAAAAAGACAGTCTCTTCAATAAATGGTGCTGGGAAAATTGGACAGCTACATGCAAAAGAATGAAACTTGATCACTATCTCACACCATACACAAAAATAAACTCCAAATGGATGAAAGACCTCGATGTGAGACAGGAATCCATCAAAATTCTAGAGGAGAACATAGGCAGCAACCTCTACGACATCGGCCAAAGCAACCTTTTTCATGACACATCCCCAAAGGCAAGAGAAACAAAAGATAAAATGAATTTATGGGACTTCATCAAGATTAAAAGTTTCTGCACATCCAAGGAAACAGTCAGAAAAACTAAGAGGCAGCCCACGGAATGGGAGAATATATTTGCAAATGACACTACAGATAAAGGACTGGTATCCAAGATCTACAAAGAACTTCTCAAACTCAATACACGAGAAACAAATAAACAAATCAAAAAATGGGCAGAAGATATGAACAGACACTTTTCCAATGAAGACATACAAATGGCTAACAGACACATGAAAAAATGTTCAAAATCATTAGCCATCAAGGAAATTCAAATCAAAACCACACTGAGATACCACCTTACGCCAGTTAGAATGGCAAAAATAGACAAGGCAAGAAACAACAATTGTTGGAGAGGATGTGGAGAAAGGGGATCCCTCCTACATTGTTGGTGGGAATGCAAGTTGGTACAGCCACTCTGGAAGACCGTGTGGAGGTCCCTTAAAAAGTTAAAAATTGAGCTACCCTATGATCCAGCCATTGCACTACTGGGTGTTTACCCCAAAGATACAGACGTAGTGAAGAGAAGGGCCATATGCACCCCAATGTTCATAGCAGCAATGTCCACAATAGCTAAATCGTGGAAGGAGCCGAGATGCCCTGCAACAGATGACTGGATTAAGAAGTTGTGGTCCATATATACAATGGAATATTACTCAGCAATCAGAAAGAATGAGTTCTCAACATTTGCTACAACATGGACAGCACTGGAGGAGATAATGCTTAGTGAAATAAGTCAAGCTGAGAAAGACAACTATCATATGATTTCTCTCATCTATGGAACATAAGAACTAGAATGATCAGTAGGGGAAGAAAGGGATAAAGAAAGGGGGGGTAATCAGAAGGGGGAATGAAACATGAGAGACTATGGACTATGAGAAACAAACTGAGGGCTACAGAGGGGAGGGGGGTGGGGGAATGGGATAGACCGGTGATGGGTAGTAAGGAGGGCACATATTGCATGGTGCACTGGGTGTTATACACAACTAATGAATCATCGAGCCTTACATCGAAAACCGGGGATGTACTGTATGGTGACTAACATAATATAATAAAAAATCATTATTAATAAAAAAAAAAAAAAAAAAGAACTATCTTACTATAAGACTCTAATTTTTAAATTATGTATGAATCAATATTACAGCCCAGATATCACTTACTTGTAACTTTTTCTTCTCTCTCTGAAGAGTCTGATAAGCTATAACAAACTAAAATAAAGACAAGGTCACCAATAACATCAGTCATTCCTAAATATTCTAAACGCTGCTAAAATATCTTTACAAAAGTCAAAAAATACACAAATCAGAAGAATCCTTTTACAGATAATTCAACCTAGTTAGATACATATACAGCCAAAACAAACATAAGAAATATGTTTCTAAAAAGTAAAATGTAACTTAACTATAAATAAAGAAATTAAATCTATACTTGATTTCATCTCAGACATATACACCTTTAAATTTCACTACTTAGGGGGCGCGGGGTGGCTCAGTCAGTTGAGCGTCCGACTCTTGGTTTCAGCTCAGGTCACAATCTCAGGGTCATGGAACTGAACCCCACATTAGGCTCCACACTCAGCAGGGAGTCTGCTTGAAAGTCTCTCTCTCCCCCCTCTCCTTTTGCCCCTCCCCCTCTCAGGCGCGCGTGCTCTCTCTCCCCCCCTTTCTCTCTCTCTCAAATAAATAAATTAATCTTTAAATTTCAGTACTTAATCATGAATGGGGAGGGATTAAAGCCAACTTGCCTAAAGGTAAACTGTAATCACAGACCAGTACCACCACCAACAGCATCCCCTGGGAGCTTGTTAGGAAGAGAAATTTTGGGGTCCCACCCCAAAGTAAGTGAATGAGACTGGGGGAGCAGGGACGGGATATGTGTTTATTTAGCAAGCTCATCAGGTGATCCTTACTTTGGGCTATTATAGACCATGTAATTCATCTCTAAAAGTCTCTGATTATAGGAACTGTGACTATGGCTGAGTAAAAATCTGAAACAAAGGAACTTATAACCAAAAAATGAAAACTGGTAATTTTGGTCCTAAAAAGATGATTAAACATTTAACCTAATTAAATAGGATATTAGAACATTCTAGCACAACCTGATAAAGTATGGATTAACAAATCTTTTAAACCTATTAATTAGCATTATTCATCTGAAAAATAAGCACATGGCTCCACTGAATTATTTGGACCCTACTTCAGAAATACAAAGAGGACTCTGAAGACACAGGCTACAGCTTTAGGAGGAAGTACTCTGCTATTCCGAGCCTTGCCATTTCCCTTGGAAGGTTGCTATGTGCCCCCAAACATATCTGCTGATGTCTTGAGTTGAGAGGCAGGCAGCAAGGGAAGGTGAGTCCAGCAATTAAGAAGAAAAAAAAAAAATTCTGCCAAAGACCACGTTCATTCTCCTCTTATCACCTTAAGATAGGTATTCTTATTATCGGATAGGAAAATGGTATTCAAAAAGCAGGAAGCAGGACAGGTGGAAGAGTAACCCAACAATTAGGTGTCACTTATAGCACTATTTTATCCTGGTTCCCTATAGTGGCAGGGAAAGACAGAGACAAAGACCACGCGCTCTTTTCATCCCTAATAAGCTGCATGACTTGACTTGGGGTGGCACAGAAGAGTGAAAACCACCAGAAAGACCTAAAATCAAATCCACGGTCTGTCGACTGCTACCTGTGTGACTTTAAGCACATTACTTAATCTCTGTGATTAAGTCTCCAGGAGTTTCTAATCCCTATTCTACAAAACAGAGGTAATTAATATCTACATCACAGAGACAGTGTAAAATTCAAGGGCACTATAAACATAAAATGCAGTGTCTTGCATACTTAAATACTAATTATACTACTGCCCCAGCTTCAAACTTAGAAGCCATGGGTAAGTCAACAACAACAACAAATTCAGGACCATTATTAACTTGGACAGAAATAAAAAATAAATGGGGTACCTGGATGCCTCAGTTGGTTAAGGGCCTAACTCCCGATTTTGGCTCAGGTCATGATCTCAAGGTCATGAGATCAAGCCCCGCTTCAGGCTCTGTGCTCAGTAGGGAGTCTGCTTGAGATTCTCCCCCTCTCCCTCTGCCCTCCCCCACCGCTCTCTCGCTCTCAAATAAATAAATCTTTTTTAAAAAATAAATTTAAAGGAGGGGCGCCTGGGTGGCTCAGTCGT
Organism: Ursus americanus; assembly: GCF_024610735.1. Classification (NCBI taxonomy): domain Eukaryota; kingdom Metazoa; phylum Chordata; class Mammalia; order Carnivora; family Ursidae; genus Ursus; species Ursus americanus. The sequence continues at coordinate 7,685,240 of NC_142146.1, read as the reverse complement.
TAAGTGTCTGCCTTCGGCCCAGGGCGTGATCCCGGGATTCTGAGATCGAGCCCCACATCAGGCTCCACCGCTGGGAGTCTGCTTCTTCCTCTCCCACTCCCCCTGCTTGTGTTCCCTCTCTCCCTGGTTGTCTCTTTCTGTTAAATAAATAAATAAAATCTTTTAAAAATAAATAATTAATTAATTAATTAATTAATTAATTAATTTAAAGGAAAAAGTTGCCTGATTCCACAAATACCTCATGAAATAGATGGCTTTAATGCCCTGTTTACATCTCTAGATTCCAGCCAGCTGATAGATTTTAGCCTAATATCTCCCTTCTATTTTTTCAGTACTTCATAGTTTTAAAAAGATATTTTGTTTCATCTAGGGGTTTCTGTTGTTATTTTTGGCTGCAGGGTAAAACTACCCATACTGTAGCCATAATTGGAAATAGAAGTTATGGCTAACTTCATATACGGACCTTGAACTTTATTATTCATTAATTAAAGTTAACTACAATGCTGAGTTACAAATTTTTAAGACCATAAAACATTATGCGTTGTCTTAAAAAAAATCCATGGGCAACTCGCTCCAGAAAGGCTTTCCTGAAGATGATTTGTTTTAACTACACAGGGCAACTAACACAATTCATCCTGAAGGGAAGAATTGAAAAGAGAGATGAGGCAGGGCTACTTCCTCTCTTAGACCACACAGACAGAGTCATCCTTAAGGGGTTTAGCAGTTAAAGATTCATTTGACGCAAAGTTTAAATGTAGGTATAATGAGAGTGAATTTTCAAATGTGTCAGAAAATCAGACTACTTGGGGTGCCTGAGTGGTGCAGTCGTTAAGCGTCTGCCTTTGGCTCAGGGCGTGATCCCAGCATTCTGGGATCGAGCCCCGCATCAGACTCCTCTGCTGGGAGCCTGCTTCTTCCTCTCCCACTCCCCCTGCTTGTGTTTGCTCTCTCGCTGGCTGTCTCTCTCTGTCAAATAAATAAATAAAATCTTTAAAAAAAAGAAAGAAAGAAAGAAAGAAAATCAGACTACCTAGAACATAACTGGGATCAGTAGTAATGGAAATCTGGTTGGCAGAAGAGGTCATTTTGGAACCAGAGCACTTAGAGGATGAACAAGGGAGGGGATGTGAGGAGGAAAGACGATACGTTTTGCACTGACTGTCCAAGCAACATTGGAGAGAGGGACTGGGGTAAAAAACGGGCACAGAATGTGCAAACCAGAAAGCTACACACAATGATCTTCTCCAAAATTTTACTAAATGTCTTGCCAAAGGGCTTCCGTTCACCTGAGAATCTTTAACTAGATAATGCCCCAGACTACCCACCTTTCAAATCAATATATCTAGGGAATTAAGAGTTTAGGCAACCGCAAGAATAAAAGCCATACAGTAACATGAATCAGAACACAATGGGAAAACTTTTCATATAGGCAAAAAGGTCATGCTCCTACCTCAGAACATTTTCCTTTGTAGGTATTCAACCTTCGTTCCATTCTTCGCAACCACTGAATCAACTGTTCTTTGCTGAGACTGTCTAAATTAGGGACTGAGTCTTCGGGCTCACTCTCCATATCAGAGGATGGATCAAAGGTGGCCACAGAAGAGTCCAGGTCAAATCGATTCAGGGACTCTCTGGAAGACGTTCGTACCAAAGACTCTTTAGAAGAAGATCGGAAGAGAGATTCCTTTAGTGGACTTCGAAACAAAGACTCCATGGAAGGCACCCGGAGCTGGAGCTTTTGTGCAAAAGACTGTGTGTCACCAGACTGCAACCAAAACCCAATGAAACATGTGGTTAAAATGCACATTTAGACTTTCCGTACTCCCTATCACCATCAATAATCTATTAAAAGCTCTAACAAATTCAATTTATATTTCTGACATTGTACATAATACATTGTTTTCTGAAAAATAAGAGACATCTGGTTATTTCTGAAAAAGCACTGGGCCCGGAGTCAGAGAACTCAGGTATAGGTCCCAGGTTCGTCACTGAGCAGTGGAACAAGCTTTACTAAGTCACTTCCCTTCAGTTTGCACATCTGTAAAAAAGGCGGATGCCATGCTTTCCCAGCTGACCTCATAGGTATGTTGTGAGGATTCGACCCCTCAACGGTAAGATTCTTGGAAGCAGTGATATCTACATCACCAGTATATACCCAGTGCCTAAAAGGGGAGTATATAATATAAAGTGTGAAGTGTGTGGCTGAAATCAAGTGGGCTTTACCTTGAGTCTGTATGGAGGTGCTGGTTCCTCATCACTCCCTTCAACAAAAGAGGGGAGTGAGGGCTGAGGGTAATGCTTAGTGAGCCCGCTTTGTTAATAAGAGAATGCCAGGCAGAGTTGACTAGTGACATCCAGCTCTGCTCTAATTATCATTCTGTCTACTGGGAATAAAAATAAACATTAAAAAATCATGGAGGACAGCTGAAAAGTCTGAGCTAGAGTCCCTCTGCACAGACTAGTAAGTCTGATGTTAGAAATAGTAATAAGAAAGAGCTCTGATCTTAATTAATTTGAATAACACATTCATTTAATTAGGAACCATGAAAAACAGTGTAATTCAACAAGCTGCTTTAAACTGCATTATTTTGTTCAGGTGACAGCAGTCAGTATTTAACAGGTGTTTCCTACAAACTCATTCTCATTAATGCCACAGGGTCACCTACAAGATCTCTGCAATGCCAGGAATGAATGCTCAGAGAAGACTAGGTCATGTGTGGGCAGAGATTATAGGAAAACAAAAAAAATTCTCTTTAGTATACAGTTTTAAAAATCAAACCAAGAATATTTACTCATGGATTTTTAGAGATTTAGTAATAGTATTAGGCAAGGTGGAAGTAAGGGGATAACATGCCCCACCCCCTTCATATGCACAGATTTATCACAGGTTGTTTGTAATAGTAAAACTGGAGAAAACCCAAATGTATACCACTAGAGGATACATTATGTAAATCATAATATGTGAAAGAAAGTTCAAGATATTTCTTAATAGGAAAAACAAAGTTAGAAAACAATAAGCATATTGTGAACTCATTTTGATTTAAAGAAATTACATGTACTTTTCAATTTATATATATATACATATACATACACATAAGGGTGATATATACACATGTGTGAATATATATATGTGTGAATATATATATGTGTGTATATATATATATATATATATATATATATATATATATATATATAAACATATGTGTATGTTCACATAAACATCCTTAGAATCAGGTCATAAAAAATAAACACCAAAAGTTAACAATGAGTGGTTCTGCATAGTAAAATTTTAAGTGGTTTTTTAAATTTTCATTTTTTTATATTTTTTTGTACTTTCTAGGGTTTTTTCCATAATGTCTAAGTTTTACCTATATATTGGGGGAGGCAGGAAGATGGAGAAAGTCTTAAGGGAGAAGAGAGACCCTTATGCTCAAAAACTTTTAAGAACTGCTTTACTGATATTCCATTACCAGCCACTTCTGACCTAAGCCAAAAGTGCTTTTCACTTCACACAGACAGTAAGTTGCCCTAGGACAAACAGGTGAAGCAAGTTTGAATAACACTAGAAATAGTGGTTGTTTTAGGGTCAGCCAAATGCTAATGAACAATGCCTAAGACATGTTACAGAAGCTGATACACTTAACTGCCACCTCCACTATATTTGGAAGTAACATGTTTGAGTATAGTGAGTCAGCCTGTAGACTGTCAAGTAATGGTGCCTGAGTTCAAACCCTGGCTCCACCACTATGTTCTACATGACCTTGACCAAATCACTTCACTAGTCTTAGTTCCCCCTCTGTACAATAGGGATGATAAAAATAATTATATGATGATAACAGTCATACCAGCCACCTCATATGGATGCCAGAAGGACTAATGAGTTAATACATGCAAAGTGCTTACAATGTAGCAAATACTCAATAAGCATTAACAACTATCATTACAGAAAGGAGACTAAAAAAACAAACTTACAAATAAGAATGACATACACAAGCTTATGTGGCAGACTCTTCTGATTACATGATGTGGTAGCTAAGAGCACAGGCTATGAAACCAGACATCTTGGGGACCAGGTCTTAGCTCTACCATTTACTGGCAATATGACCTTGAGCAAGTGACTTAATCTTCTGTGCCTCTGTTTCTTCATATGTAAAATGGGGAAAACAACTACACTCACCTCATAGGGTAGTTGTGAGAAGTAATAAATCAATACATATGCAGTACTCCAAAGTATGACTGGCTTAAGGTAAACAATATATACTGGCTACCCACCTGATATCCAATCTTCCTTTCTTTCCTTTTCAGACCCCAGTTTTGTTCAGAGTAACAATACACCCAGGTAAAAACATTCACCTTCCCAAATACAAATTAAAGCCACAGGAGCTACCACGGCACATCCACCAGAAGGGCTAAAATTAAAGCTACGGAAAATACCAAGTGTTGGTAAGGATGCAGAGCAGTCCACTTTGAAAAACCATTTGTCGCTATTTACTAAAACTAAACACATGTACACAATTTCACTACTAAGTATATACTCAATAGAAATGTGTAAATAGGTTCAACAAAAGATAAAGTAGAAAGTTTATAGCAAGCCTATTTAAAAGAGCTCCAAACGTGAAGCTACTTTTGATGACTATGAATAACCGAATGGATAAATTGCAGTCTGTTCAACAATGAAATACTAGACAGCAATGAGAATGATTTACAACCACGACAATAAAGACAAATCTCATAAATAAAGCACTGAGCAAAAGAAGACAGACACAAGAGTACCCATTTTTATTGTGTTTACATGAAGTTTAAAAACAGGCAAAATTAACCTAGATGTCAGGATAGAAGTTACCCTTGAGAGTAAGAGCAGGGAATGGAAGGGAGCACAAGGGCTTCTGAGATACTGGTAATTTCTGTTACTTGATTGGAGTGTTACAAAGGTGTAATAAGTTCAGCCAATAATGTACTATTTAAACTAAGTAGAAATCTATAAAATAGAACCTTCTAGGACAGGTATTATTTTCTTTATAAAAAGGAATATGGCTTTAGTCCTTGTCTTCAGTCTTCCCTTCTGTCTACAATGAAGATGCAATTCTTGGAGGCCAACTTGTAGTTGTGAGGCTGAAAGGCAGTGTCAAGGATGTGGGAGGACAAGAAACTAAAGGGAGAAGGGCCCTTAACCTTCAGGCCTTCTGATATGTGAAAAACTAAACTCCCACTGGTGCCGACTGTTGTCAGGTTTTGATACCAAAGACATTCACAGATTTATAATTCATTTTTGAAAAAACTGAAGGGGGTTAGAGAAGGAGAAATGTATACGCAAAAATAAATGAACACATCAGAGTTACGTTTAATTCCTTTCTGTCTCCCGTTTGACTCTGTTTTCAACCCCTCCTTTTATTCCCCCAACACTGTTCTTGTTCAGACCCTTATCCTCTATCAGCTGGATACCTGCAGCAGGCTTGTGTTCCCATTCCTCTAATCTCTTACCCCAATCTGCCCTGTTGCACTGTCACTACAGAACTGTCTTCCTAAAACATCATCCAGACCATTTCATTCTAATTCTTAAACTAGATCCCCATTTAATATAAAGTTCAAAATCCTTAGCTTATATTCAAGGTTCCCATTTCCTAAGACCCTTTTCTCTGTAAATTCACCCCTCCATATACCAAAAACTTGAGTCATAACAGGCAATTTCCCGCCCTGGAACAAATGCATCGTGTGCCTCTGTACCACTGCCCATAATTTCCCTGCATTGGAAAATCCAGACATCCTTCAAAACTCAGCTCAAATGTCAGCTCTTCTAGGAAACCTCAGCTCTCACTCATCAGAAATAACCTTTCTTGATGGCCTTAGCTTTTATCAGAACGATTGGAACGCTTATTGCATTCTGACTCACCATTAGTTACTTATATGCTGGTGTAACAACTGAGTTGTTTATGCCCCAGAATAACTACAGTGACATCACAGCACAGTGATTAAGAACACAAGACTCTGAACCAAATACCCTGATTTGAATCCCAGCTTTGCCACTTGACAGTTTGTAGTTTTAAGGCCTCTGTGTTTTAATTTTCTTTTTTTCTAAGATTTTATTTATTTATTTATTTATTTATTTATTTGACAGACAGAGACAGCGAGAGAGGGAACACAAGCGAGGAGAGTGTGAGAGGGAGAAGCAGGCTTCCCGCCAAGCAGGGAGCCTGACGTGGGGCTCGATCCCAGGACCGTGGGATCATGACCTGAGCTGAAGGCAAACGCCCAACAGCTGAGCCCCCAAGTGCCCCTCTGTGTTTCAATTTTCTTATCTGTAAAGTGGAAATACTAACGCTACTATCCTAGTAGAATTGTTATAAAAATCAAATGAATGAAAACATTTAAAGTACTTAAAATAGTGTGTTATATGCAGTAAGCACCAAGTTTTCCTGTCATTACCTCTGCTACACTTAACATCCTCACCCCAGACTTTACGCTTATTTAGAAAAGGATCCATATTCCCTATCTCTGTCTCCTTGCCACAGTGCTTTCCATAAAGCAGGTATTGAGTACACATTTGTTCAGTTATATCTTAATCTATCGATATGATAATGATGATCTAACAAGAGATAGTTAAACATTCAAGGCTTTGGTCAAAATAAGATGCAACAAAAACCTCATTTTACATATACAGTATATGTTAGTCTACAAATCATCAAAAAGTATTAGTACACAATCTATAACAGTCAAAAAGAAAAAGGAAGAAATGAAAACACACATCCACAAAAAGATTTTTACAATAATGTTTAGTAGTTCTATTCATAATAGTCGGAAACTGGAAACAACCCAGGTGTCCATTAATAGGTAAATAAACTGTGCAATATCTATTCAAAGGAATCCTACACAAGGATAAAAAGGAACAAACTGCTGATAACCACGACAACATGGATGAAATCTCAAAAACACTATGGTGAGTGAAAGAAGCCTTCTACAAAAGAGTACATGCTACATACATGAGACTACTTACATAAAGTTCTAAAACTAATCCATGGTATGGTGGAAAAAAATTTTAACAGATTGCCTCTAGGAGGGAGAAGAACCATAAAGGAACTTTCTGCGGTTCTATAGTTTCTGTATGGGTTTAGCATACAGGTTTGGCATATATATCTGTTAAAACTCAGTTAATGCTCACTGAGGACTGTATATTTCATTTTACATAAAATTTACCTCAAAAAGGACATAACTCCTAGAAGAAAAGATAGGCAGTAAGCTCTTTGACACCAGCCTTAGCAGTATTTTTTTGGACCAGTCTCCTCAGGCAAGGGTAACAAAAGCTAAAATAAACAAATGGGATCACATCAAACTAAAAAGCTTTTGCACAGTGAAAGAAACCATCAACAAAACGAAAAGACAACCTACTGAACTGGAAAAGATATTTGCAAATTATACATCTGAAAAGGGATTAATATCCAAAATATATAAAGAACTTACACAATATCCAAAAAAAAATTTTTTTAATGGGCAGAGGACTTGAATAGACATTCTTCCAAAGAAGACATGCAGATGGCCAACAGACATGTGAAAAGATGCTCCACATCACTAATCATCAGGGAAATGCAAGTCACAACCACAATGAGCTATCAGCTCACAATAGTCAGATTGGCTATTATCAAAAAGACAAAAAATAGCAAGTGTTGGTGAGGATGTAGAAAAAAGGGAACCCTGGCGCACTGTTGATGGGAATGTAAACTGGCATAGCCACTATGGAAAACAGTATGGAGGCTCATCAAAAAATTAAAAATAGACTACCATATGATCAGCAATTCCACTTCTGGGTACTTATCTGAAACAAAAAAATGAAAACACCAACTCAAAGAAATATATGTATCCTTACGTTCACTGCAGCATTATTTACACTAGCCAACATACCGAAGAAACATCTAAGTGTCCTTCAACAGATGAACAGAAAAAGGTGAGATATATTTATTTATATATAAATAGCAATATTATAGGAATATATACATAAGACTATTACTTAGCCACGTAAAAAGAATGAAATCTTGCCATTTGTGACACGGATGGACCTAGAGGTTATTATGCTAAATGAGATAAGTCGGACAAAGAAAGACAAATGCCATATGATTTCATTTATCTGTAGAATCTTAAAAAAAAATAAAACAATACAGACTCAAAGATACGGGGAAAAAACTATTGGGTAACAGAGCAGGGAGTGGTCTGGGGAAGAGGGCAAAATACGTTATGAGAATTAATAGGTAGAAACTTTCAGTTATAAAACAAAGAAGTCAGGGGGATATAATGTACAGCATAGAGAACACGGTCAGTAATATTGTAATAAGTTTGTATGCTTAAAGATTCTGGTAACTAGACTAATCACGAGGATAATTTCCTAACATATAAAAATATCAAATCACTATGATGTACACCTAGTATGAAACTAATGGGATATTGTATGTCAATTATACTTCAATCTAAAAAAAAAAATCTAGGGAGGTAACTACCTTTTAATCAAAAATTAATTAAAGTAAATTTTCAACATGATTCATTACTATAGAACCTCTAGGCTGTGTGTCATTAGTAGCTATATACATAATTATACCACTAATTAAACCTCTGAAACAAGTCAGTTCCATATCAAGGTCCTTTAAAATTTGATTTGACTTGTATTTTTAACTTGAGAATTAATTCTTATATGTGGTATTTCCCTTCTTCTCTTCTTAAAGTAATTAAAGCATTAATACTTAAATACAAATATTGAACTCTGGTTAATGATGTGCACGCTAAAATATTAGGGGGAAGGATACTGTGGCTTGCAACTTATTTTGAAATGCATCAGAAACGTAAAATTCGCAAATAATGAACCATGGAACATTACATCAAAAACTAAGGATATACTGTATGGTGACTAACATAACATAATAAAAAATTATTTTAAAAAAAACCGTAAAATGGACTGAGGGGCAGATAGAAGAATGTATACTGGGACAGATTTGGGATAAAGCAAGTATAGTAAAGTACCAATGACAGAATCTGGGTGGTAGGTATATAGGTGATCACTTGAAAGTTCTATTTCTGTTTGAAAATTTTCATAATACACTGTGTTGAAAAGAAAAAGGAGTAAATGCTTGTTAAATCATTATATTGTGTGCCAAAACCAACTGATTTATGTAGGATGTCTGACCCCCGTAATAAAGGGATCACAGGCAGCTATATGTTTACGAACTCTTGGGCTTGCTTTTGTACCATCTCTTCATCTACCTTGGTGTCAACTATGACTTCTTGCTGCTGTCAAGATGCCTAATCATAGTAAGCATTCTACCCCCTTCAAGAAAACACATTATTCCCAATTTGCTAATAACAGCCAACAACCAACTTGTCAGAAATGTGTTTAAAAATAGACTCTGATGGGCACCTGGGTGGCTCGGTCGGTTAAGTGTCTGCCTTCGGCTCAGGTCATGATCCCAGGGTCCTGGGATCAAGCGCACATCAGGCTCCCTGCTCAGTGGAGAACCTGCTTCTCCCTCTCCCTCTGTGGCTCCCCCTGCTTGTGCGTGCTCTCTCTGTCTGTCTCTCTCCCAAATAAAAAAATAAAATCTTTTAACAAAATGTTTGAAAAACAGACTCTGAATAAAGGCATCTCCCTGGTTATAAGCATCAAATGAGATCATATATATAAAATGTTTAACAATGCCAGACACATAGTAAATACTCAATAAATACTATTTTATTATTTTTTAGAAAAATAGTTGTATTTTTTTTAAAAAGTTCAAAGCCTTCAGTGGGCTTACTTCCTGAACATTATGCATGCTCATTCTCCACCTTAATGAAAACTTAAAATTTCTCCTGAATGTGTTATAAAGCTGGTTATCATTCATTCTAGTTTTTGTATTCATAACAGTATTTAGTCTTTTTGGACTATTCTTTAAGAGAGAAAAATAAGCATTCTAAATAATATTTTTTAATAATATTCATTAAAGATCACTGGACCTGTCCAGTACCATTTAGAGTGGTACATCCAAATATTTTACCCCTACTTCATGGCGCTTATAGAAAATGATGTATTTATAGAGGACTTTGAATTAACTAGGGAGTCCGGGCAAAGCCAGAGTCAACAAGCTCAAGGACTTGGACTATGCCTGGAACTTGACCAGCCCCCGGTGAAAGGAATGAGGTTCTCAGTTCATAGAATCTGTTCATGGAGTTTGGGAAGCTATAATCTGTACTTTTGCTAGACAATACTTTAGAATGTTTAGTCTACATAATTTAGTTCATAAGTCATTTAGCTCATAAATTGTCTACATACATGCTCCAGGTTCACAGATTAAAAATGTTTTTGCCCTACATTACAGACTGTTGAGAACAGCCAGGTTAATGACAATATCATCACCAAAGCCAAAGTAAACAAACGTTCCTCTCAGACACTGCTGTCACTATGACGTTTTTAATGAATTTTTTTCTTTCTTTTTTGGAAAGAGTCAAAAGAATGTCACTTGAGCTGCACTCCCAAAATAACTTTTTTAAATCAAAGATAACACAAGTTTTCAGTAGTAAAATACTACACATTAGAGCAAACTTTAAGAGAAATCCCATTTCCTCCATATCCCCAGCTTCTCAATTATGTAACTCAATGTCTTTAGATATAAACTGTCCATAATCTTTTACAACTATAAAGTCAGATACCTTTTTTCCAGAAAGTTTTCTCCTCACTACCACTAATTTTTTAAATGAGTAACAATGGCATGTTACATGACTGGTGTATATACAAGAACCACTTTGACTTAAAACTGTTTCCAAGAAAGCATCAGCCAATCTGGATTTACCATACATATTGTATGAAATGTATGGACATCATTATTTCAATAGAAAGTCAGGTGCTAATAATATAGGTTGACCAAACACTCTTAAATGACTTGCTATTTTCTAAAATAACATTAGTAACAGACCTGAGGAGTTGTTGGTTCACTTCCATTAACACTGTCAGGAGATTTCATGGCTTGAATAGATGCATTCTAAGAAAAACAAAGAAACATCATAAAGAAAAGGAACAAAAAGCTAAGCTTTTACAAAACTGTTAAGAACAAAGACCAACTACCAAGACCTATTAGATACATTTATCAAACAAAATTAGTTCATTTATTAGAATGTTTTCATGCAAGGCAAAACTAGTATGGTGAGTATTTAGAAAACTTATTTTGCTATATGTAACTAAATAGCAAAGATTAGTATGTAGCGAAGTTTATTTTAAACTAATCTCATACCTCTCCCCATTATAATGTCCCCAGGTTTTTCCCCCATGACAAAAGTAACATCAGGGATTCAATTAGCAAAATTCATTCAAATAGACAACTATCCAGAAAAGAAGTAATGTCAAGTGTTCCCTATGATTAAATAATACTCAAATTAAATTTTATTTGGGCTAAGACCTGAAAAATATCTTTATAATGAGAAATGGAAATGCCTCATTCATCTGAAACCAGCAATCTAATTGAAATTATTGTGGCAATTTTCAGAAAAACTTAGAATTAAAAAACCTTCCACTTATGAAAGCTTTTTGTTCTGTTATGTTAGTATGATGAATGTTCTAAGTTAAGTGACATCCTACTGATTACACCATACTGGCATTGGTTGCATGATAATGAATGAGATTCTCTGAGATTCAAAATTCTATACTGCATTCATAATATACTAACCAAAATTGGAGCTATATAAGTAGCTCATGATAAAATAACTTCTAAGTTTTAAACAAGCATTAGAGTAAGTACCAGCCATTATGTTTCAGTAAGTTGGCAGTTAAATTAGACATTTCCCTTACATTCCACAGCAGACCAAGGAAGGGTCAAATAACTGACCTTACTTATTCTTAAATATAAGTGGAGAAGGCATTCAGCTTTGCAAGTGCTCTCAAATTTTTGAACTCTCTCATTAGGTATTTGATACTAAGAAATTATTAATTTTTAGGTGTGATAAGTGCATTGTGCTATATATTTTTAGTCATTATCTTTTAGAAATATATACCAAAACATTTAGATGGAATAAGGTTTCTGAAATTTGCTAATAATCCAACAGAGATGGAGACAGGGGAAGGGAGGTGTGCATGTGTGGGTGGGTGGTTACGATAATAAGATGGCCATGAGTTATTAACTGAGGATACTGGGTAATGGATATGGGGGACAAGGGAGAGTTCTTATACCACTATTACTACTATTTCCACTTTGGGTTTGGATTTTTCTCTAATAACAACTGAAATACCTTCTCCCTCTAATATAAAAAGAGTTTTGGGTGTGGAGCCTGTTTAAGATTTTCTCTCTCCTTGGGGCGCCTGGGTGGCTCAGTCGTTAAGTGTCTGCCTTCAGCTCAGGGCGTGATCCTGGTGTTCTGGGATCCAGCCCCGCATCGGGCTCCTCTGCTGGGAGCCTGCTTCTTCCTCTCCCACTCCCCCTGCTTGTGTTCCCTCTCTCGTTGGCTGTCTCTCTCTCTGTCAAATAAATAAATAAAAATCTTAAAAAAAAAAAAGATTTTCTGTCTCCCTCTCCCTCTGCTCCGCCTACCCGCTGCTCATACGCGCGCGTGCTCTCTCTCGGCAAAAAAAAAAGAGAGAGAGAGAGTGTCATCAAATTTTATCAGTCCTTTGAGTTACATAGGGGAGAAAAGTTGAGGGAACTTTTATCTTCCTGTTCTCTGACATTTCAAAGAACTGCAAGTTGTATATATGGCTATATTTGTGTAGCATGATAATTAATGCTTGCTGGACCTAAAAATACACTATACTACACATTATAAAATTAAAAAAACATACTTTATAGAGTTCGACAAGTCTTTCGGTCCATATATTGAAAATTAATAGACAGTTAAATTATGGAGAAAGGAAATGAAATGGTTCCCTAAAATATTTTAAGTTAGGAGAAGAGTGGTGAGAGAGTCCATATTCTATTCTAAGTTACTTGATTATGACTATGGTCCATACAAAAAGCTATTCTATAACTGTTTGACCTATCACTGTATCAGACAAACACAACCTAATGTTTAAAAACTTTCCCTCCCTACATATATATTTCAATATATGTATTATACCGTATCTAAATACATGAAGGACAAGTAAAGAAAGCATTGGCCATGTTACCTTGTAAATTTAAATTACCAAACTGTAGAAACAAAACTGAAGATTTTGAAGCTATTTAAAATGCCTTCTTCATTTCTGCCCAGCAAATTCTCATTTACCTCTCAACTTGCAAATGCAGCTTCTTTTATGTAGCTTCATATGGCTTGCCTGAAGGCTAACACATTCCCTACACCTATATTTTCTTCTGTGAAGGTTTAATTTCTTTGTATTTCAAGCATATGTCTCCATACTAAACGATAAACCCTCGGAAGGCAGGAACCCTGTATTTTCGTCTTGGTCCCCAAGACCAACTTCTGTTTGACTGGTGGTAGAGGTTCAGTATATGCTTGTCAAATCCTTATGCAGTTACTTCCTACAGTATAAGAAGACTTTGGGGGGGGGGGTGCCTGGGTGGCTCAGCCGTTAAGCGTCTGCCTTCAGCTCAGGTCATGATCCCAGGGTCCTGGGATCGAGCCCCACATTGGGCTCCCTGCTCCACAGGAAGCCTGCTTCTCCCTCTCCCACTCCCCTTGCTTGTGTTCCCTCTCTCACTGTCTCCCTCTGTCAAATAAATAAATAAAATCTTAAAAAAAAAAAAAAAAGACTTCTGAAGCCCTCCCAGAGAGAAGTTCAACATGTGTCAATACTTAACTGTCACCAATACTTTTTCCTGAACACAATTCTAAAAGAAGAGAAAAATTCTTCTAATCTAACGTGCATTTAATCTAAAAGCATACACAGGTTCCCTGCCAGATTTATCTTCAATTATGTTTTGTTCAATCTTTCAACAACTGAGCTGCTGAGCACTAAACAATTTTTAGAATATGGGGTCATTTTTCAAAAAACTGAATTAGATAAAAGTCAACAGCTGATGAACTCCTAAGTAGACCCTCACTAAATTTGTATTCCACTATAGGTTATGCTATGGTTTCCCTTTGTTACATGGAGAGAAGTAAGTTTTTATCTGAACAAAATTGAAATAAAATTAATGAAGACTTTTAGTCTACTTAAATTATTTTTAAATAGTTACAAAGCCTCTATTTTAAAATCATTAGCATTTTTCACAATAGAAGAGGTACTTAAATTACTTTTATGTATATGAAAGTGGGCCTTGGAGAAGTTCTTTTTTTTTAAGTCTCTGTTACTAATACATGAAATAAAAAGTAATATCATTTTGTGTTTTTATTTATTTATTTTTAAACATCTCACATCTTTTTTTCTTTTTTTTTAAGATTTTATTTATTTGACAGAGAGAGACAGCCAGCGAGAGAGGGAACACAAGCAGGGGGAGTGGGAGAGGAAGAAGCAGGCTCCCAGCAGAGGAGCCTGGTGTGGGGCTCGATCCCTTAACGCCGGGATCACGCCCTGAGCCGAAGGCAGACGCCCAACGACTGAGCCACCCAGGCGCCCCTCATTTTGTGTTTTTAAAGTAAATTGGTAAGTTATCTTTAACTGGGACTCCCATCTCCCTCTCAAACCAGTTTTGAAAATAGTTAGGTGTTACTTATGGTCAGAATGAAGGAGAGACCCTTTGCCCTAAGATCCAAGCTAGGGCGCCACTAAAACCCTCAGCTGCTTTCTTCTCTAAAACCAAATTCAGGGTGCCTGAGTGGCTCAGAGGGTTAAGTGTCTGCCTTCGGCTCAGGTCATGAACCCAGGGACCTGGGATCAAGCCCCATGTTGGGCTCCCTGCTCAGTGTGGAGTCTGCTTCTCCCTTTTCCTCTGCCCCCATCCCACTTGTTTTCTGTCTCTCTCTCTCTCTCAAATAAATAGAATCTTTCTAAATATTTTAAAAATAAAACCCAAGTTCAGAATGTAACTTAGGATTGCTACTGACCATATGCATTCAAAGTTTTTCCTGGCTGAATGGATTAAGTACAGAAATGTTCCAATTTCATCACAAGCTACTTAGTAAATTAAACCAATTCTCATCGCTTAAGAAAACCTCAATCCCAATTTAGTCAGTATCCAATGCAACAAAAAAAGCTATCCTTACTGCGCAAACATCTCTAAATCTTAATTTCCTAAATTAAGAACTTAACATACATATGAAAACAGTCCACTTTCTCAAAGTGAAATTATATACAAGATTCAAAATTATACGAATTCAGTCAATTGAAAAATAATGAAATAACTTCTTCCTTTCAGACGTTTAGTATATAGAAAACTGGTACTCTCCCAAAATAAGGTACAATTATTTGTTACAGTAGAATCCACCTACCTGCTCAATGTTGCTCAATTATGGATTTACCTACAATGCTTTTTTGTTCCTTAAAATGTGAGTCACATCTCAAAATATTCTTGGCCTCCTACCAATAGTAAGACAGAGATTTCTAGAAATACATACCATTTTTAGTTAATGTGCAAACATTCCCTAGAGAGAAACTTAGAGTTTAGACCAAGGTGAAGGCAGTCTTCACTACATTAATGAAGACAGTGTTATTTTGTTGTTGTTGTTAAAAAGCTACCAGAAAACACACCAGCCATCAGAATTCAGCAATTCACTCTGATTTTTTAGGGCAGGGTTAGCAACAGGGCATTGAAGATGCTTTGAGAGACAGTCAGTGACAAGCAGCATGTGATTTGCTTCTAGAATTACCAAATTACTTTGCTTCCCCACAAAGGGAATGCAGAAAGCGGTGGAAGGACTCACCACACTGTCAGTCTGTGTTTTAGGCTGTTTGGAGGAATCCAAAGCAAAGATAGTATACTCAGAGAGAAAAGCAGGCTCTGCTATCATCCCGGCTAGTAGCTGTCTCATTCAGTGTAATAAGCAGAGGTATAAAAATAAAACAAATAATGAAAAACAGATCACAGTAAGGGCATGTTGCAAAGTGTTCTCTCCACGCAACATACACAACACTACAATGGCCTTGCACCACCACAACCCCTACCATCTCTCCACCCACAGAAATAACAAGTTGCTGGAAAGGTTAGGAATGGAGAGGAGTTGAGCCATTTAGAAACTCAAATCCCAACTTTAACCAACTTGCTTACTGGCATACAAATGATATATGCAACAGCCACCACAGCACACCGCATGTCTGCCAATTTGGTTTAAGAGTCTAAACCAATAAAAACCATACATGGTAAAGAACACAAAGCCTTAATTTAACAAATATTGACCATTTCTATACATTCAAAAAGATAGCATTGAAATTTATGGGGAGGATAAAACACATAAAATTTTAAATAATCATTTATTTTGTACTTAGAAACAAAAATAGTGTTCTCCAATATGTACAAAGGAAACTTTTGAGATTGAAATTCATATAACAAATTTTGAGGATAAATTCTATTATACTAATTCTTTTAATATGTATTCTCTTCTTTCCTTCAGTCTTCTTTCAGAAACTATATACACCAAAATATTAATATCATGAATTAGATTTAGAAGAAATTATAATTAAAACGAACTTTTAAATGTAAAACTGCTGAAATCTGACTAAGCTCTGTGGATGTCACACAGTTTACCAATATCAGTTCCCCTGTTTTGATAGCAGACAATAGTTATACAAGACATCTTTGGGAGAAAATGAGTAAAAGGTACACAGGCCCTCCCTAAAAAAAATTTTAAAACCTCCTATGGATCTATGATTATTTCAAAATAAAAACTAAAAAAAAACTAATCTTTTGCAAATATTAACACAGCAGTTAATGTATGTATGTGTGTGTGTGCATATATATATACATAAAGAACTTATATCAGAAAATAAATGTTGCACAAGCTTAGAACTTACACTTTTCATCTTAGTATGGTAGTTATGTATATGACCACAGAGCCTCCACTAACTCTTCATGTGGTCCTAGAAGATGAGTATTAGTGGTGTACTAAAAGGTACTGGGTGCCTCTTTGGCTCTGGGCACTCATCTTATCCAAGTTTCTATGCTTGCTGAAAATCCGAACTCTCCGCAACTCAGAAAGGTCATCCTTGAAATGGATGTGATTTTAAATTATGGGCTATAACAAATTCATTCTTCTTAGGCTTCCAAAATTAACATTTGAAACGAAGTCACTCTGGCCCAAACAAAATAATTTAAAATTTCACAGTAAAGAATATATTTGAAATCTTAAGAAAAAAACACAAAAGCTGATATCCAGTACAGAAAAACATGTTGACCAAACATTCCAAAGGAAGATGCTGCCAAACAACAATTTACACTCCTGCCCCTAGCCCAAATAAAAGCCAAGTGTATCAAAAGTACTTTCCATTGACAGCTACCTCAAAACCTAAAGAGCCTTTCTTCCCACTGGCTGTCCTTGTCATTTGCCTCTTATGACTATGAAAATCTTACACACATCAATTTCCAAATATTCTCAAATTCTGTCTCAATTCCGTATCTCTCAAACTCTGTTCAAATTCTAATCCAAATCTATTAAGAACTTAATTCACCTCTTCTGTGGTCCTTAGTTGAAGCCATCAGCTGAACTAACACTGACTGAAGTTCTATATGTCTAAACATTCATGAAGATACATAAAACTCCCATTAGATATCTGTTGAAGGTTTCTGATCTACCCTCCATGTCTCTTACTCTCATATATATATATTTCTCTATCTCTCTGAGTTTTTGGTGGAATTATTCAGTATCCTTTTTAAATACCCGAATTTTCCCATGAATTGGGACATGTCTGAGTTTTATTCTATGTTTTTACATCAATGTTTTTTCACTTCAAGGATTTCTAATTGGTTCTTTTTCATATCTACCTAATCTACTTTAGTTTTAGTCTGTTTTTCCTACCTAATCTACTTTAGTTTTAGTCTGTTTTTCCCCCATAAGTTTATCTTCTTTTTCGGAGAATTATTACTTCATGTATTTTATTAAAGATATTTGTTTTAGGGGCTTCTGGGTGGCTCAGATAGTTAAGTGTCTGCTTTTCGCTCAGGTCATGATCCTGGGGTCCTGGGATCGAGTCCTACATCGGCTCCCTGCTCAGCGGGGAGCCTGTTTCTCCCTCTCCCTCTACTGTTTCCCGTTTGTCCTCTCTCGCTCTGTCAAATAAATAAATAAAATCTTAAAAAAAAAAAAAATTTGTTTTAAAGTCTTTTCTAGACTAGTCTATTATTTGAATTTCATCTAGGATAAATTTATATTCCAATTCCTGTTTTTACTGGCTGCCTTCCTAGCATTTGTTTTAGAATTTTCATTTACAGGTTCACTTTGAGGAAGGTATTATCTTTCTCCTTCCTTCTGTACTCATCTTTCCTTATCCAGTCAATCTGATTCCCTAGGCTCCAGTTTGAGTTTCCTGACCTATGGCAATATAGGGGTTATCACTGACTCAGTCACAATAAGCCAATGTGACGTTTGCTTCAGTTCTTGGTCATGAGGCCTCTCTAGGGACAGCAGATTCTCATAATCGGCCACAGAGAGCTCTAAGCAGCAGTCAGTGAAAGCTTTTCTCAACCTCTTTCCTACAGTGCTGGGAGCCCCACTTCAGCTCCTGGCTTGCGGCACTAAATCTAACCTTAGCAGCACAGAACCCTCCCAGTCCTTCTTAACCAGAGCTCAAAGAGAAAATTAAGTCCTAATGACTGCCCTAAGGCATCCACTAGCATTCACTGTATGTAACAAATTAGCGTATCTCCTATGAATTAATGTATCTATTAGAGGAGGGTCTCTAAAAAGTTTAGTGTCTTAGCAAGTGTGTTAAAGCAGCCCAAACTGACCAAGACAAGAAAGACCTGCTCTACGGAAGACAAGATTTAATATAAAACTACTGTTATTATGACAGTGTGGTATCAGATCAAAGACAGACAAAGCAAACAAGAGAACAGAAGAGAGAGCCCAGAACCAAATCCACTCAAATACAGACACTTAATTTCTGAAAAAAGGTAGCACAGTAGAGCAATGTGGAAAGACTGGGGCAAGTGGAGAGCCATACAAGCGGGGTTGGGGGGAGACACACAGACTTGATCCCTACCTCACACCATGTGAAAAAAATCATTTCCAAATGGAATGTAGATCCAAATGTGAAAAGTGAAACAGGATATGGGAGGATGGGCAAAATGGGTAAAGGAGAGCAAGAGGCTTCCTGTTATGGAATGATTAAGTTACAGGAATAAAAAGTACAGCATAGAGAACACAGTCAAAGATATTGTAATAGCATTGTATGGTGACAGACGGTGACAGGTGGCAGCCACACTTTTGGTGAGCACAATATAACTGACAGACTTGTCAAATCACTATGTTGTACACTACACCTCAATTAAAATAAATGATTTTTGAAAAGTAAAACAGGAAAATACTCTCAGGGTAAGAATTCTTTAAAAAGAAACAAAAACACTAGCAAGAAAATAAAATATTGATAAATTGGAATACATTAAAACTAAGAATTTTGGTTCATCTAAGGACACCATGAAGAGAATAGAAGGGTAAGCCACAGAGCAGAGGAAGATATCTGCTAGGCATATATCCAATAAAAAGCTTCTATCTATATATGTTAACTGGAATTTAAATAAAAACTTGAAACAAAAAAAAAAGAAAAAGAAGAAACATCGAGACACAGAAAAAAAAACTTCTCATTACAAGAAAAAAAATTTGTAACTATATATGGTGATGAATGGTAACTTTAGACTTATTGTGGTGATCATTTCAGTGTATTCAAATATCAAATCACTACACTGTACACATGAAATTAGTGTTATATGCCAATTATACCTCAACAAAAAAACTCCTATCCAAACCATATAAAAAAGAACTACAAATCAATAAAAGACAAACCAAGAGAAAATGAGCAAGATACATAAACAAGCACTTTACAAAAAAAGATACCAAATGGCCAATACACAGATGAAAAGTGCTCAATCTTATTAGCCATCAGAGAAATGCAAATTAAAACTATAATAAGAGAACACTACACACCTATGAGAATGGCCGAAATTAAAAAGAGAGCACCAGCAACTTTCAGAAACTCCTGGTGGAAAAGTAAAGTTCTACAACTATTCTGAAAAACAATGGGCATTATTTTCTAAAGCGTTAAAACTCTATATACCTTTTGACCCTGTGTTCTACTCCTAGGTACAAAGCAAAAGAAATGCAGGTACATGTGTACCAAAAGAAATGTACAATGATGTTCACAGCAGCATAATTTATAATAACCCCAAACTGTAAACAACCCAAATGTTTATAATGTTCACAACAGAAGGCATACTTAAGTGGTACTATAAAGAAAAGGAAAGAAACAGATACCAAAAGGTCAGGATGATAGTAATCTTTGGGGGGGAAGAACACAGCGCTCTAATGCTAACAGTGTTCCTTTTGGAACCTGTGGTGGTTACATGAGATTTACTTCATAATAACTCATTGGTTTCTGCATCTCTGTTTTACTCTCTTCTGAACCTGTCTCACATGTTCACAGCAAAAGAAGTTCAAAAAAATCTAATCTGAGCTATGCAGCTAGCTACAAGTCTCACAGAATCAGCTAAATTCACAGATTCTAGTCAACAGCTTAAAAATATAGAACTTTTCCCTATATGACGCTATGTTAAACAAATTATTATTAAATTATGATAAGCCTCAACTATTAAAGGCAGAGGATAAAGGTATATTATCCATTCAAATTAAGATTCTCAAAGAAAACATACTTTACAAAAGCATAACTACTATTTACAAAAAAACAATACTAATGTTATTAATAAAAATAACTAGCAATTAAATAATTGACCTGTCAAAATAATTTTCCATTTTATTATCAACAGTAGCCTGCATTTTAGATTAATAAGCTTCTTATAAGAGGTTTATTAAAGAAGAAATTCCAAACTTACCTCTCTATTAGGTGTACCTTCATCAAGTTGCTCTGTAAATGAAGATGTCCTGCTCCTGGTTCTTGTTGGTGTTGAAGAATTGGAGGGAGCCTAGATTTAAAAATTATTGCACAAATTAGAAAGACTACATTGGCTAACGGACTATGTATTGTGTAGTCCTTCTCTCAGTTCATGACAAAGAACCCCATGAAAGAAAGGAAAAAAACAAACACATGAAAAAGAAAACAATACCTAAAACAAGCAACTAGAAGACCTAGGCTGCCTACTGGGTCCTTGGTCTGATTCTGCCACCAACTAGAATTGTGACCTTAGCCACCAACCAGAACTGCGACCTTAGCTAAACTAACTTTTTGAGGGCTATGTGTCCTCATATATAAAATAAGGTTGTGATGTTAACATAAGATGATAACATCAGGGGAAAGTGAAACCAGCTGAGGAGTATATGAAAACTGTACTATTTTGGCAACTTTCCTATAAATGAAAATTATTCCAAAATTAAAAGTTCAGTAAAAAAAAATAAGATTGTCAATTCAATCTTTAAAGTGCCTTCCAGCTCTAATATTCAATACTATGTAATGCACAAGTAAACATCTCTCTAGTTAAGGGCCTTGCTTTAAGTCTACCTCGCACACCACAGCTAGATCGTAAGATGCCAATCCATTTAGTTCTGTAAAGGAGAGCCTGACTCCTATAATTTTCAGTACAAAAACCCTCAGGAGAAAGGGCCCAAAATTTAAACTAGAAGGTTGAAGTCTACTCTAAGGTGAACTAAAAAGAGTCCTGAAAGTATAAACCCTCCCTCACCCATAATAAAATAGATCTGAACTCATCTACACATAGAAGTCTTGATGTCTTACCCTTTTGTAGTCTGCAAAGCTCTACATCAGTAAAAGGCCTTTAATAAATATTTGTTAAATAAATGATTGAATGAATGAACCAATGGAACCCTGATCTGTCAAGTGGGCACATACTGTTGCGGCTAGGCTGGAGCAGAGAGGTCATTAGGAATAGTGTACGCACATACACACACATACATATTTACGTTATAGTAAGCACAACATTTCAAATTAAGATAGATGTTCCATAAATGGTTTTGGGACAAATGGCCATCCATACAGGGGAAGAGACACCAATCAGATGCTTACTTCATACTTAAGCTATATTAAAGATTTCATTTTTAAGTTTTTATTTAAGTGCCAGTTAGTTAACAAACAGTGTAATATTACAACAGCCGCTGCTCATCACAAATGCACTCCTTAATCCCCATCACCTATTTAACTCATACGAGAGTTTATTTCTAGAATCACTGAATGGGAAAGAGATTTTTCTGTCAAAACCAGAATCAAAAGGAACAATTTAATTGGGTGGAGGGGGGGAAATATCAACAAAACAATGACAAAAATTTAATAACCCTTTTTTTTCCTAAACAGCTCTTGTAACTCCATAAGTTAGAACTCAGAAAACTTAACTCAGTCTCCCTCTCATCTAGGGCAGGTGACCTGAGCTCCACCAATGAATATATCCACTTATGACTCAGTGAGGGATGTGAGAAAATAGACGTACAAATTTAAAGTTCATCATCTGGTGAGCAATGGAGACAAAGCTTTATGCAGTTGTACAGAGGAATTATTGATTCAGCTTTCCAGACACCAAGAAAGGGCTACTTTTTGACAGTGACCATCCAATCACTTGGAAAGTATACCCCTACTATAAATATTTACAATCTTTATACTTTGGCTTCATGCGAGCCTAATCAGTAACTGAGAACCTCATCACTCTGGATTAATTAGCAAAATCAAATGTTGAAGTTTGCAAAGTTGAAGAATAGGTAGGTCATAAAACACACTGTCTTCAGAAAAGTAGTACCACCTGGCAGGCTTGGCCTGATGACTGGCAGGTCTTCCCCCGGAGTTGCAAGAGTAAGAATCACATACATTACGTATGATAGTAAAATATAAAACATGCATAAGAAAACTAACTGTACTTGACCATTTATCAGAAGGTCCTGGATCTTTAAAGGGCTATCCTCACTTCAAAATATAAAGGGATTTAGATTCCTCCAAACTAAACTTCGTCTTGTTAATTCTCATGGCCATGAGAAATCTGGACAGGTTTCTAAGCTATTTCTCACAATTAATATCTTTATTGCCCACCAACGGATTATTAACTAACCATTGGCCTCAATTTCAGTACAGGAAAACTATTTTAGTCACGGTGATAGGAAGAATTCTAAGATGACCCCAAATGACCCCTCACCCTGTGAATATGATGAGATCACTCCCCTGACTATCTCACATTACATAGTAAAAGGATTTCTACAGGCATATTTAAAGTTTCTAACCAGTAGTCTTTGAGTTAATGAAAAGATTACCCGGATGGGTCTAGCCTAATCACAAAAGCCCTTCAAGTAAGAGTCTAGAATGCAAAGGCAGACACAGAAGGTAAAGAAATGCACCCCTGCTGTCCTGAAAGAAAACAAAATGCCTATGTGGGCCAAGTGACAAGGAACTGCAGGTGGCCTCTAGGAGCTGAGTGGCCCCCTTCATCAGCCAGGAAGAAATAAGGGCCTCAGTCCTGTAACCACAGAGGACTAAATTCTACTACAGCCACATGAGCACAGAAGAAAACCCTAAGCTCCAGATAAGAACACAGTCTGGATGACACCTTGTGAAACTCTTCGCAGAGATGCCAGTGAGTGGCCCACGCCAGACTTCTGACCTACAGACTATGAAGTAACAACTGCGTTATTAGGCACTAAGATTGTAGTAATTTTGCTATGCAACATAAGAAAATGTATACAATCACTTTTGGGAATAATAAACCTTGAGTGGCTTGTCCCTATACCATGACTTTTCATTATCCATCAAGACTCTGCTCAGATGTCACCCTGACTCTCTCCAGAAATGCTTTCCTACGTGCAGCCACAGCACCCTCTACACACTACTACCATACTAGGCGTACTTGTCTCTCAACCCCATGGTACAGAGACTATATCTACCCTTCAAGGCAAATGCAACACCCAGCAAAGCACCTTAGGAGGCCCTATTCAATAAATAAGTGCTCTAAAATTACAAATATATATATTTGGAGATATATATATACATATATATGTATACACACACATACACACACACACATACACACACACATTTTTTTTTATTTGTATGTATATACTTAATTTATTGGTAGGCTCCACACCCAATGTGGGGCTTGAACTCACAACCCTGAGACCAAGAGTTGCATACTTTACAGAGTCAGCTACGTGCTCCAACAAATGTTTTTAAATACTTAATCTCTTTTGATCCTCACAACCAATCTGAAAGATAAGCAGGGCAGATATTACCATCCCCAACTTCTCATCTCTGATGAGAAAATAAGAAGGTCAAAATGCTTATGTAGCTTGCCCAAGTTGCATACAAGATCTGTGTGATGGGTCAGGACACAGGTCTTCCAATTCCCTCATCCACTTCCCTGGTATTCTTTAGATCAGTTTCTCAGATTTTTTTCACTGGGACCCATGGTGTAAAAAGACAAAACAAAGCACCCATTTTACATACAGACACCTCTAAGACAAAAGTTTTACAGAACCTTAATCTTTATGACAGAAGTTGTTATATTTCCTGACCCAGTTTATTCTTTCATTTAAAAAAAAAAAAAAGCCAGGGGGTGGCTGGCTGGCTTGATCGCAGGGTTGAGTTCAAGCCCCACGTGTAGTGCAGAGTTTACTTAAAAAAAAGAAAAAAAAAAAAGCTGATCTCAACCCACTAAGACTCCACAACCCTCTTAACTGCTTTCACTATACCATGTTGTCCTTATAAGAACAGTGTACATACACACAGCCACTAACTCTTAAATCTAGACTACCTCAAATATATCTACTATATTTTATCTTGAAAAATAAAAACTAAAAAGCATTAACCCTAGGCTGAACAATATAATCTAAAGATAACAAAAACACACATTTCGGATATTCGTATTACTGAAAAGGTCTATATTAAAGTCAAAACTATGTTAACCAAAGTTTATTCATTAGGGGCTCTACTATCTGGGAGTTTTCATGGAAAGAATTAATCAAGACAGCTGAATTATTAGATTTAGAAAAGTATAGATATAAAAAAAGACATAGGTAGAGATATAGATATCTATCTAAAATTACAGATTCAAAATGGTTACGCCTCATTCATACCTGAAGGGCTTTGCAGATACAATGAGTTGTAACCATTTTGAATCTATAACTTTCTGAAATCAATCAACTAATTCTAGTTTCTAAAGATAAAAGGAGAGGCACCTGGGTGGCTTGGCTGCTGAAGCGTCCACTCAGCGGGGAGCCTGCTTCTCCCTCTTCCTCTGCCTCTCCCCACCACTAGCGCAGGCGCACTCACACGCGCACTCTCTCGCTCTCTGAAATAAATAAAATCTCTAAAATGTTTTTAAGATAAAAGAAAACTGAACATAGGGGTGCCTGGGTGGCTCAGTGGGTTAAGCATCTGCCTTCAGCTCAGGTCATGATCCCAGGGTCCTAGGATGGAGTCCCGCATCAGGCTGCCTGCCTCTCCCTCTCCCTGCCACTCCGCCTGCTTACACTCGTGCTCTCTCTCTCTCTCAAATAAATAAATAAAATCTTTAAAAAAAAAAAAAAAGGAAACAACATAATTTAACATTTAACATTTTTTCTCTTTAACAAGAACAATGCTATGAAAAAGGAAAAGACAGTAAGAAACAGCCCTTAGAAACTCTAAAATAAGATAGCCAAAATTAAAAATTCAATTGAAGAGTTAAATACGTTGTCACTCTTGTAAATACGCTACTTGTAGTAAGTCTTCGCTACTCATTTTAGCCTGCTACTAGTTTAGAAACTGGATCACTACATTTATTGGAACTGTAGACAAAATAAGCATAAGGAAACTCTAAATGAGGGTTTTTTTAAGCTTCCTTATGAATAACTTAGATTAGCTGTGGAATGTGAAGTTGGTGACACTAAAATCTGGGATGCCTTCTGACTTATTTCCTGGTTCTCAAGTTATGCCCCAAAGAGATAAGATGTTATCCTTATTCATGCATAAAAAAATCTGGCTTCATTTCTCCCTCCCACACCCACTGACAATCAATCATGGCAAGGACACACCACAGAATCTTTCCCATCACGCCCTGCTGAAAGTCTCTCCCCAATCTATTTGATATCCCAGCTCCACAGGAATGGCCAAAGTAACTTGGAGTTAATTCTTCACATAAACTTTTATATTCTAATTACCAAAAGTATTAGAGCTTTCACCATGTCCTTCGTAAAGCACCTTCTGCATCCTGACATCTAAAATAGAAGTGCCAGAAATGAAATATTGCTGCTCATGTTATAAATGCTTACCTCAAAACCAGCCCTTTAATATAGTCAAATCCACTCACCCAAAAGTAATTTAAGGAAACTTCCAATTAAACACAGCAGATGGAGTATAGGCTCCTATTTTCTCTGCCTCCCAAAGAGTTAAGAAATTTCAACCAGAGGTGCTTGGGTGGCTCAATCAGTTAAGCATCTGCCTTCAGCTCGGGTCATGATCTCAGGGTCCTGAGATCGAGCCAGACATCGGGCTCCCTGCTAAGTGGGGAATTTGCTTGTCCCTCTCCCTCTGCCCATCCCCACTGCTCATTCTCTCTCAAATAAATAAATAAAATCTTAAAAAATATATATGAATGAAAGAACAGTAAAGATTTAACACAACTGAGAACACTACAACCCCAAGGAGCTACAAAAGAGAATAGTAATGAGAAGCAAGCCTATTTTCATCCCCAAAACCATGAAAAGACTTAGAACTTAAAGCAAAAATATAACACAAGATGCAAAAGTGAAGAGACAAGACCAAAAACAGGAACACTGGTTGAAAGATCCCCAGGTCCCTGTTCTACCTTACAGAGCCTCTGAAGAACGAGAGGTTTATTTGTGGGAGCCAATAAGGCTCCAAACTGGTGAAACCAAGCACCGTAAGATAGGAGTGAAGGGCAAAGTATACGACTAACCTTAGTGGGATTAAGCGGTATCTGTGCAGTGAATCAGCCCTGCTTCCAGAAGGTTGGCAGCTTGGCTTATAACCCCCTCACCTTTTCTCCTCTGGAGAAACCAAATGACCTCCAGACCTGTGGTTACCAGCATGAAGATATTTCCCGCAATAATAACCCAGCAGAGAACCCCAGTGTCTCTGTCACATGCTACCTCCAAACAGCATCAGACTTTTAGTGTCTCACCCTTAAATATGAATGGAAAGCCCAGAGCACTCAATAAAGTTTCCAAAGTAAAAAAGTGAGCCAAAAACAAGCAAAAACACAGCAACTAGAAAAAAACAAAACAGGGGCGCCTGGGTGGCACAGCGGTTAAGCGTCTGCCTTCGGCTCAGGGCGTGATCCCGGCGTCATGGGATCGAGCCCCACATCAGGCTCCTCTGCTATGAGCCTGCTTCTTTCTCTCCCACTCCCCCTGCTTGTGTTCCCTCTCTCGCTGGCTGTCTCTATCTCTGTCGAATAAATAAATAAAATCTTTAAAAAAAAAAAAAACAATAAAGATTAAAAGAAAACTTAAAAAAAAATCACCATTATTCTGAGAAATAGCATATCTGTATAACAAGAACAATGCTATGAAAAAGGAAAAGACAGTAAGAAACAGCCCTTAGAAATTCTAAAATAAGATAGCCAAAATTAAAAATTCAATTGAAGAGTTAAATAAGTTGAAGAAATCTCTCAAAAGTAGAGCAAGACAAAACACAAGACACAATATCAAAAAACCCAAAATAGAACATAAATGGTAAAAAAAAGAAAAAAGAGAATCTACCTTGAAGGCACAAAAGCTACCAAACTGCAGCTCAAAAGAGAAGAGAAAAAATAAAGGAGAGGGAATTATCAAAGAAAAAATATGTAAAAGTTTCCAAGAATGTAAGCACAGGAGTGGCACCATACAATGCCCACTGAGTGTCCAGCACAATACATAAAGAAATCCATACACAGTCATATTTACCATGAAATTTCAGACAACAAGATGTAAAGGGAAGATCCTAAAGTCTCCAGAAAAAAAAAAAAGCAGCAGAATGACAACGGACTTCTCAACAGCAACAGGGCAAACAGAAAACAATGGATCAATGCTCCCAAAATCCTCCTCCTTGGCAGGAAATCAGTAAATATGGTTTACAATGCACAACTCAACAAAGAGCAAAGCAACAAAAGGTTATTATTAGAAATATGAAGTTAAATATCTGAGCAAACAAAATATTGAGAACATGGAGAATAGGACTGGAGGGCTGGAGCAGACAATGGTTTTTTGCATAATATCCTTTCAGTAGTACCTCACCTTTTAAAACCATGTAGCATATTAGTTTGATAAAAATAAAAGCAAAATTTTATTTTAAAATTTTAATTAAAATCATAAGTATTTAGTGTGTTTAATACAAGATACCCAATAAAATTTAAAACATACAGATTAAAAGATCTATTTCTCAGCTTAAATCTCATCCAATAGTTGATAATGAATAATAAGTGGACTGATATTCTCAACACTTCAGATACTAGCTATTGTTAACAGCATATTTCAAGGCCAATCACATGGTTTATGCTAACTTAACTGAGTCTACAAAATAAATAAGATAGAAAAATCAGGTAATATCCTTACAATCGAAGGAATATACACTTGTTGAGAATTTGTAATTTAAAAGTCTCCCTCTGTTGTTCCCCCCTGCTTGTGCTCTCTCACTCTCGCTCTCTCAAATGAATAAATAAAATCTTAAAAAAAAAAAAAAAAAAAACACATAGGGGCGCCTGGGTGGCACAGTCATTAAGCGTCTGCCTTCGGCTCAGGGCGTGATTCTGGCTCAGGGCCTGATTCTGGCGTTCTGGGATCGAGCCCCACATCAGGCTCCACTGCTGGGAGCCAGCTTCTTCCTCTCACATTCCCCCTGCTGTGTTCCCTCTCTCACTGGCTGTCTCTCTGTCAAATAAATAAATAAAAATAAAATCTTAAAAAAAAATACACATAAGTTCATCTTCTAACATATCTAACTTTTATTTATTTTTTTAAAGATTTTATTTATTTATATTTATTTGACAGAAAGAGAGCACAAGCAGGAGGAGCCACAGGCAGAGGGAGAAGGAGAAGAGGCTCCCTGCTGAGCAGAGAGCCGGATGTGGGACTTGATCCCAAGACTCTGGGATCATGACCTGAGTCAAAGGCAGATGCTTAACCGACTGAGCCACCCAGGCGCCCCTGAACTTATGTTTAAATACATCATGATGATTAGGTTTCTAATATAAGAGTGAAAACTGAATACTATCATTTACCTCCTCTCCCTCCTAAAAACCCACTGAAATGAAAGTTAAAAAAAAAAAAAAAAGGTAGAGGGGCGCCTGGGTAGCGCAGTCGTTAAGTGTCTGCCTTTGGCTCAGGGCGTGATGCCGGCGTTCTGGGATCGAGCCCCACATCGGGCTCCTCCGCTGAGAGCCTGCTTCTTCCTCTCCCACTCCCCTGCTGTGTTCCCTCTCTCGCTGGCTGTCTCTCTGTCACATAAATAAATAAAATCTTAAAAAAAAAAAAGGGGGTAGAAAAACATAGATTAATTAAAACTCAAGAATAAAACAGAGAATATCAACAGTGAAAAGATAATGACAAATTTCTGAAGAATCGAAAGCAAAAGGATTCAAATTGGTGGAGAAATCAGGACAAAGGTAGCCGTAACTCCAAATTTGCACAGAAGGCTGAAGAAGAGGCAGAAGCAAATTCTTCCAATGGGGGGGGGGGGGGGAAGCAAGCACAGGTTTAGAGTATTAGAATGGGAGATTATTGTTCTCAGGGATTAATTAAGGGTTTGTGTGACAAACAGGTACTTGAGGTCAGCCTCCTTCAACCCAAACATATTTCCAGACAAAGGTAACTGCAAAATATAATGAGCAACCTACCTTGTAGGAGTTAGCTCTTCAACAGTGGGGGCTGGTACCACAAAGTAGCAGGGTACCGATACACCTGAGTTTGCCCACTGCAACCCAGTCCCACCCAGTTTATGCCAGTTTATGTTCCAAGATCATTATTAGAAGTAGTGTCCCCTTTCATTCTCAAGAATGTTTGCATGATAAATTATATGGTCACCTTTCAAAGTAGGTAGACCCTCTTTGTTTGGGCTGGCAGAGGAGGGATCCTCTGATTGTTCCCTTTCCTAAACACTCTCCACACAGGGCAGAGGCACATAAGAGCAGAGAAAACCCATGTCAGCTGTCAAAACAAATCACCTGCCAGGACTTCATAAATACAAATGAACATCCAACAATCACAAGACATTTTTCTTAATAACAACAACAAAACCAACCAAGATGACCAGTAAGAATATAAGTGACCCAAAAAAATCAGATAAATCAAGAAACAGAACTCAAACATGGATATGTATATATATATATACTATATAATGCTTATCCTCTCAGAGTTTTGATAAACTCTAGTTTCTTTAAACAACCATAAGCTGCTACTAAAAAGTAAAATAAAGCAACAAGTATAAGCACAGTGGTTAAAAACAATGGGCTTCTGAGCCACACTACCTAAATTCATCTCAGCTTTACCACAGATTAACTGTGTACCAGAGACAAGTTACTTTACCTCCCTTAGCCTCAATTTCTTATATGTAAAATGGGGATAATACAAGTCATATGTCATATTATTTCAGGTTTTAATTTGGAAATCATGCAATACAACCAAGAAAAGTACCTGATTGATAATAATTACTCAATAAATGTTTACTAGTGTTATTTGTAAAAATTAAATATATGGTTACTAGGATAAATTTAATCATTTAATAAATTATTAAATTTATTCTAGTAATAAAAATTGAAAAAATCTCTCAAAACAATAGAACAAACAGGAAAAAGGGAATATATAAAAAGAAAGTTAGAATACACAAAGAAATTGTCCAGAAAGATTAATAAGATTTTTAAGGGGTGTGGGGTCAAAAAACAACAACAAAGAACTAAAAGAAGAAAATTGGGAATTTTCTAAAATCAGGGAAGAAGAGAATAGTCAAAGATCAGGTTAACTACAATGAAGAAAGAACAGGCTTGGAATTAGACTTCTCAACTGCAACACAGGATGCTGGAAGATGAGGAGAAAGAAAGATGCTCAACACTCTGAGGGAACATTTCCCACCTAGAATTCCACAAATAAATGAGAATGTCTTACTAATACCTTGTGATTTAGAAGGTGAAGGAACCAGCCACTATTGGTTAAAATCCTGTCCTTTTAGAGCCCTGACCTTCATTATTAACACATTAACTGAATTCTACATCAGTTTCCAGCCTTGCTCTCTTGCCTGGGCCCTGGATGATGCCCTTTGAATTCTCCTACAGTTTCCACAGGATGTAAAGTTGAGGTATGTAAAACTACACCCATGTCTTGGGATCTTTGACTCTCACAATTTAACAAACTGGGTTAATTCATCCCAAAAGCTAGAAAGACAAAACTTCTCTTAGAACTTTTTCCTCTAGCTCTATCAAACTAAAAAGCAAACAAAAGAACTCTGTATGGCCAGTACTCTATTCAAGTTTCAAGGCACATTTTTTTTAATCCCATAAAACTAGGATTGTTTTATTATTTAAAATATGAGAACTTGGGACGCCTGGGTAGCGCAGTCGTTAGGAGTCTGCCTTCGGCTCAGGGCGTGATCCTGGCGTTATGGGATCGAGCCCCACATCAGGCTCCTCTGCTGGGAGCCTGCTTCTTCCTCTCCCACTCCCCCTGCTTGTGTTCCCTCTCTCACTGGCTGTCTCTCTCTGTCAAATAAATAAATAAAATCTTAAAAAAAAAAAAAATATGAGAACTTAATGCACATTCTATCTAAAGAATTATCAACTGCCACTATATGCTACTGGTCAAAATACAGATTATTATATACTAATGTTCTCCTTGGGAATTATGGTTTCCCCAAGTTCAAGGTGGAGGGTAATTATTTAGTAAACCTGGATTTACAGTAAGGCTATGTTCCTTCAGAAAGGGACTCTTTTCCCTGCTTTCTGGGCATTTTTTAAAATTTTCTATTACATAAACTATTATTCTGGAGTCCCACTTCCTACTGTTTTTAATTATTTTTATTGTGGTGAAATGTATATAACATAAAAGTTACCATTTTAATCAGTTTTAGGTGTATAGTCCAGTGGTGTTAAGTATATTCACACTGTTGTACAACCATCATCATCATCCATCTCCAGAACTTTTTCATTTTTCCAAGCCAAAACTCTACCCATTAAGCAGTAACTCCCCAGTTCCTCCTCTATCCAGCCCCTAGCAACCACCGTTCTATTTTTTGTCTCTATGAATTTGACTAATTCAGGTACCACTAAGTGGAATCATACAATATTTGTCCATTTGTGTCTGTACTTTTAACTTTTAGTAATATTTGGAAAAGGCTAAAAATGTTTAAAAATATTTTTTATTTATGTTGGGGTGCCTGGCTGGCTCAGTCAGAGGGGCATGCAACTCTTGATCTCACGGTCATGAGTTTGAGCCCCACACTGGGTGTAGTGATTAAATAAAATAAAATTTAAAAATATATTTTTATTTATGAACTACATATATCCCAATTGCAATGTATTCTATATTATTTTTTAATGTTTATTTTATCCAATTCATTCTGTAAGGTTGCCTTTAGATAACAGCTTGAGCAACAGAAACTTGATCAAGGCAAAAGGGCCCACAGCGACCACCTGGCTACATACAGGCAGGCCCATCAGACAACCCACCTCAAAATATCCATAGGCCCTAACTGACCAATGCGCTACTTACAACCAGGCACAGTTACCAAAAAAAGGTAAAATTCTGTATATCCCCATTTGTACTCACCTTCTTGCTTTAAATACAGCCCCCACTCACTGCCTCCCATTGCAGTCTGTTTTGCTGTCCTACCAGCTACTCCCTTGAGGTATATCCAATAAACTTCGATCTCCTTTGTTCTACCTTGTATGAATCCTTTCACCGCCCACGCCACCGGCCCCCACCTGATCAGGACACTCCACATTTGGGGGGCCCCCATCCAATCAAGACAGATACCACATAGGAATTTAAAAATTCAAAACAGATATTCATTGTTTAAAAATAGTGTAAGTGGGGCGCCTAGGTGGCTCAGTTGGTTAAGCATCGGACTCTTGATTTCATCTCAGGGTCCTGAGATCAATTGGGCTCTGTGCTGGGTATGGAGCCTGCTTAAGATTCTCTCTCTCCCTCCTCTCCCTGCTACGCCTCATGCACACACTCAAAATACATGCTCAAAATAAATAAATAAATAAAATAATAATAATGTAAGTGCGGGCACTTGGGTGGCTCAGTCAGTTAAGCATCCCCCTCTTGATCTCAGCTCAGGTTTGGATCTCAGGGTGGCGAGTTCAAGCCCTGCATTGGGCTCCACACTGGGCATGGAGCCTACTTTTAAAAAATAAATAATAATAATAATAATAATAATAATAATAATAATATAAGTGAACCTTGATTTAAAATTTTTTCAACTTCATTTTTAATTAGTGATAAGGCTGCAAGTCATCATCAGTGTTGAATAAATAATTACTTCAAACAAGGAATGGTGCAAATAACCTTAGTAGCAACCAAACAGAAGTGATTAGGGAACATTAAAAGGCTATTTCTTGTTTTTATTGAATGCTTTCAAACTCTTAAGGAACCCTATACTATATCATTATTATTATTGCTAGAAAGTTTTACAAATATTGTGATGTAAATGCTTCATTTATCCCAGAAGTATCTATGCCTGACAACTCAATCTATTGGAAAAATACCTATCAGGCCACCTCACCTATGAAAAGCAAGCTAAGAAACAGGAAGTATGCACATAAAGGCCTCCAAACACTCAAAATTTGTGTTGATATACTCCACTGCGCTAAAGAATCCCTCAGGTTCTTGCCCTTATTTCACACAAAATTTTAGAAGTTTGCGTATCTTAAAAAAAAAAAAAAATAAGAAGTTGTTTATATACCTTGATTCAAAGCCCACAACAGTTCAAAAGCAGAAAGAAGAAAAACATGTGACAGATAGAGAGCGAGGTTACAAAATTACAAAAAGTAGACCAAGAACAAACAAACAAATCCTCTTGAGTGGGTAAAAGGGAAATGCCTTTCACACCCAGGTAAATTCTTGAGGGCATGGTGCCTTCAACACAAAATAATTTATACTCAAAAATGAAGAAATGATATTATACAAATTCAAGATCCTTTGCTTAAGAAAACAAGGGACAGTGTAATGCTGTGAAAGGACTGGCATCAAAAAAGGTTTTGTGTTTTGTTTTTTTAATTCACCCTTGAAAAAAAATCTTTTAACTCTGAAAACAGTAATCTAGACCGTCTCATCCCGAAGGGTTCTTAATAGCTCAAGATCTGAGACCAGAACAGAATTAAGTTTCTGTGAGCAGATAATCACTAGTTAACTTTTACCTTCTTGATATACATATTATACATACTGTCAAAGAGGACTGTTTTACATTTTTCATACACAGAGTGCTTTTATTTGATCCAGAGACACTGTCTCACCTAATACATTAGTTAGCTCGTTAGCTTTTTTACTATTCTAAAAACGACCTCTGTTAATGCATAAAAGCAATTCATTTTCATGAAGAAAAACTAAACATTATGAATAACAAAAATAATCATATCTCATGAGCACTTCCTTCTTAAACTAATTTCATTGCTTGTATATAAATATACTTTATATACATATTTTCCCCACAAAAGTGGGATCACACTTTACATGCTGCTTCTTAATCTGTCCTTTAACACAAATATCTTTGCATGTTATTACTTTCCTGTAGGCTCTAACAATAGGGGTGTTAGGCCAGTTAATCTCTTTGAACCTCACTCCTTCATCTGTAAGAGTATCTACCTCTTTGGTGTATGTAAGAATTAAATAAAATGATCTGTGTAAAATACAAAACAAAATACCTGTCACACAGTAAGAGCCCCAATAAATGTTGGCTTTTGTTAAAAGCTGCATAATAACAGACTACCTAAAACAACCTGTTAATCAATTTTCTATTTTTAGCCAGTTTTTACCTATTAGCACAATACTGAAATAAAAATCCGTGAGATTAAATCATTAATACATCCTAAGCTTTTTTTTAAAATATTTATTTATTTGAGAGACAGAGCAGGAGAGAGCGAGAGAGAGTGCATTAGCAACGGGGAGGGGCAGAGGGAGAAGGACAAGCGGACTCCTGGCTGAGCAGGGAGCCCTATGTCACATTTGAACCCAGGACACTGGGATCATGACCTGAGCCAAAGGCAGACACGTAACTGACTGAGCCACCCAGGTGCCCCATCCTAAACTTTCTTAGAATAAATTTAGAGGTGGAATCTTGGATCAATGATATTTTATACATTCCCAAATGTAACTACTTTACATTCACTAACACGGTGTTTCCCCATATATCTCATCTCTACCTCACTCTTGATTTTTTTGTTTCTAAATAAATGTGTTTTGTAAAGTTAGAAAAGCTTGCAGTAAATAGTATGCAAAGTAAGGTATTTACTATCTAAATTTTAATCACTATTTACATTTTACTTAGGAGAATGAACAAGCGTTCAGTGTCATATTCCAATGCATTTCAAGCACTTTTACTCTACATGAGCTTTAAAGAGAACTTCAATTTATAGTTGATGGTTGTTTTAATGCAAGTTGATTTAATAATTGTTAGTTTAACAGTTGTTTAAAAGTTGTATAAGACAAATGTTGTATTTTTAAAACTATCTTTAAATGTCTCCAAATGAATCAAAATTCAGCCTTTCTTATAGAAACTCTAAAATTTGAGGAGAGAGAATTGCTCAATCTGTTGAGACTGAGAAAGCCT
This sequence comes from Ursus americanus, assembly GCF_024610735.1. Lineage (NCBI taxonomy): Eukaryota > Metazoa > Chordata > Mammalia > Carnivora > Ursidae > Ursus > Ursus americanus. Next base: position 7,649,542 of record NC_142146.1, on the reverse strand, counting down.
GGGGAAAATTTAGCAGAAGCCCTCATCTTTGCTCAAGAGACAAGTGCTGCTAGCACCAAAACACATTCTCATTGGTGTCTAGGAGACTGTTTCTTTAAAGTTAACACTGCTAACACGCCCCCTTTTTCCTAGAAACTGTCATTTCCTGAAGCAATAGCAGTCATGAAAAAACAAAGGGAACAAGACTCTTGAAGAAGCAGAAGCCCGGCTGGGGATAAGCAGAACCCCGGCCTGGCCTCCGAATGTCTGTTCCTACGCCTGTCCGGGATCAACCAAGTTATGCGAAGTGACTAACTCGTGACAGCCTCGGGCGTTGGACGCCGGCCACACTGCCACCTCTTTCAGGTCCAACGCTCGTGCAAGCAGCCTGGCCTGGAATAGCTCGACCCTCGGCCCTCACGTCTGGACTACGGGCCGGGAGTCTAGTGGGATCCAGTCCCCTCGGTACTCAATCTCGGGTCGGTGATGGGAGAGCAACTTCAACCAAGAAGTCAGATATTACAAAAGACCCAGGTTTTCCCATCCCACCCTCACTCCTGGGTTGGGGTCTCGGATGGGTAGGGGAACTAGGGGAACCTTCGACAGGGGTCAAAAGTCATGCAAGATAGGAGCCCTTCTAACTTATTCTCAGGCCAGGGTCGTGCGTTGGGGAAAGGCTAGAGGTCAGACGTCCCAAAAGATCCGGCCACCCCCTCCCACTCTCCTGCATGGAGTTTGGGATAGGGGCTGAGGGTCCCCAACACACAGGACCCGGGCCACCCTGGACTCGTTCCCAGTCCGGAGTTTGGGGGAGATTCTCAGGTTAGAGATCAAAGGTCACGGAAGAACCTTCCCTCCTCCTGGCCCCCGAACCTGTGTCAAGGGGTGTCGGGAACTAAACAAGAGCAGCGGCCATAGTACCTGAGTCGAGGCCAGCGCCTGCTGGAGCTGCTGTTGCTCCTCGCTTATCTTTTGCTTCAGTTTCTTGAACATGGTGCAGCGCGGGGTCCTGAGTGTGAGACCTGAGGAGCGAGTGCCCAGGGAGACCCGGCCGCGGCGGCGACGGCGGCTTCTCTACACCAGGGACCGTGGGGGCCGGGCCTCACCACCTCCTCCTTGGGCTCGCGGGCGGATCGGGACACTCGTCCTGCGGGTGTCGGCGTCGCCGCCGCCGCGTCTCTTTCTTCTGGGTGCCACTGGTTGGCCTATGCCCCCCATCCAGCCCCGGCAGCGGCGGCGGCGACAACGGCAGCAGGTGAACGGTGTGCCAAAGACGCCTGCGCGGCCTACGTGGAGCTCGCCAGGGGAGCTCTACGGAGCGCCGGAGGGGCCAAGCACGAAGTCGCGCCGGCACATGCGCGCTCGGGCTGTCGCTCCCGAACGCGGCAGCGGGGAGTAATACGCCGTGTTCTTCGCTGCTCCAATTCATTGCGTGCAGGGATGCCCTCCGAGCTGGGGCCAAGGCTGGTCTGAGCACTGCAGTGACGCACACCCGGACTTCGGCACTGCAGAGTCCCGCACGGAGGGTGCTGCGTCTATTAAGGACGGCAGGGTAGACAGGCCCACCGCGAAGAGCCGCGTGTGTGAGCGCCTGGGTTGGGTGAAGCGGGGAATCCAGGGAACCTGCCTTGCGCTCTGAAGGATGGTGTACTTTTGTTCAGTATTTGTAGTTAAGAGTCTGTATCTTCAGTGCCTGGAACTCCTACTGCTCCCCAGAGGGGCCGTCTTTCCTTCCCTGGACTCTCCCAGAGGTCAAGAAGTGCCTGACACAGACTCCCAGGGTCCAAACGTTTCAGGACGATATTGTAAAATCTCAGCCGTTTGGACATCCGTCTTTATTTTTTATTTAACCAAAGTCGTATATTTTCATGTATTCATTCCAAAATCTTTATCATTCTAAGTGCCAGGTCCTTTGGAATGTGAAAAGAATTCACAGCTGGTGGAATACACAGATTTCCAAAGGGTCCAAGTTTCCCCCTAGCATCTGCAATCATCCTGAGAAAGTTTAATGTTTATGTGCCTAATTCTTCCAGCACCCTGAACTTGGGCAATCTGTGAACCCCCATATCCATCTCAGCAACTACCTCTGCATGCTATACCAAATTGCTTCACACTGCCTCGTAGGAACCTGAGAGAATATGGGCTGATCTTCACATTTCAGCAAATTTTATTTACTAGCAAATTCTGCTAGATTCCAAAGCCTGATCCCTAAATGCAGTAGAGCCAGAACAGGGCCTAGTCTGAACCCCGCATTGACAGCTGGGCCAAGTCCTCTCTTATCTAATAGTGAACACCTATATATTTACCAAGAAAGTTGTAGCACTGTGACCTTTGGCCACATAGTACAAAGTGAAATGCCTGAAGGGACAGAAAGATTATGAGTGACACACATATGGTATAAGACAATGGAGAATGAAGGAAAGTACCAAACTGGATAGTGCAAATCCACCCAGAGGTATTTTAAATCACTGCAGCAAAACAGCTCTTAGAATAAAATTCAGCCCAAAGGCCAGATTGTGACCTCTGAGTCTCAATTCTCTGCCCCTCATTTTCCTCATCTATAACACTTTAATAATATTTCATAGGGATGTTGTGAAGTTTGTGTGCAGAGGGTATAGCTCATAGTAAGTGACACTTAAAAATTCTAAGAGTTTCGTTCTCTTCTTACTTCTGACACTCCCCCTCGCTGTGTTGAGAGCTCTAGCCTAGACCTCTCCCCTGAACTGCAGATTACTGCATCTTCGTTAGGCTGTCCAGTTCGGGAGGGCAAAAACCACGACTGTTATACAAATCAACCAGTGCCTAGTAGAGGGCCTGACACTAAATTTCCACAGAATTACTTAGTCGTAATACATCCAGCTGCCTACCGAACAATTTCTCTTAATACTGCATAGGCACCGCAATTCAACATGTCTGAAACTGGAATCATCTGCTACTACACCCCCTACGATCACCATCCCAATTTGCCCCTTCTGTGTTTCTTCTCACCCTCTTGCATCTTCTCCTCTTCACAAGCTTGCTTTGCCATCTGTATTTTCTGCCTTGGCTGGTGTCATCTCCATCTGCCCAGTTAGCCAAGTGAAAACTGTTGAAGTTAGTCAAAACATTCCTCTCATTCTTCACCCACATCCAGCAAATCACCAAGCCCTCTTTTACTCTGAAATAGTTCTCAAATTCATTCTCTTTCCTATTCACCCTGCCACTAGTTAGTTTCAATCTTCATTACATTTCACCACTTAAATGATCTCCCAGTTTCCAGATTGGCTTCTCTCCAGTCAATCTTCTATATAGCTGATGTTACTCTCCTGCTGAAACCCCATCAGTGACCTCCTTGTCCTGCAGGACACTATTCAAATTCCCAGGGAGTACAAGAAACCCTTAGCAGCCTGGTTCCTGCTTTCTCTCTCATTACACCCTCTCCATACTTCACACTTGAAACCTCCAGAGATTTCAAATTAGCTGGTAGTTCCCTTGCACATCCGGCTTTTGTATACCTCCTTGCCGTTCTTTTTTTAGTCCCCAGGTTATGCATAGTAGTTTTGAACACCTTAATGAATCCAGTATACTTATTATCTTCTGTGACTTTGTACATTTCTTCTTTTTCCACGTTTCTTATCTATCCTTGATAATGCTACCCACATGCCATCTTCCCTTTCGAGCATTTCCTAACACCAGCCTTAAAACCACACACACATCAGTGGACATAATCATGCTCCCCTCTTTACAACTTCAGTCTCACAAGCTGTTAATGTATGTATCACACTGTATTTTTATCTTTTATTTCAAAAGTAGTATAACTCACTGTAACAAAAACAAAAGTTCAGTTGACCCTTGAACAACACAGATTTGAACTGCACAGGTGAAATTATACATGGATTTTGTTTTCAGTAAATACAATACAGTACTGTAAATGTATTTTCCTTATGATTTTTTTCTTTTTTCTAGCATTCTTTATTATATGAATACAGTCTATAAATACACATAACATACAAAATATGTGTTAGTCAACTGTTTATGTTATCAATAAGGCTTTTGGTCAACAGTAGACCGGTCATCAGTGGTTAAGTTTTGGGGGAGACAAAAGTTACACACAGATTTTTCAACTGTGCAGGAGGTTGGCACCCTTAACCCCCACATCACTCAAGGGTCAACTGTATAATCTTATCCCCCCAAATAAGCTCTATTAATAATATCATTTGTATTCTTTCCATTTTGTTTCTCTATTAATGAAAATATAGAGATGTGTAAATGTAATTATGTATTTGTAGTTTTAATTTATTTTATTTCATTTTAATTAATTTAATTTAAATGTTTTATTAAAAATGGATCATACATATTCTTCTCCATCTTGCTTTTCTCAATTAGTATACCATGAATATAATTTCTAATCAGTACCTGTATTTCAGTCTCCTTAATGACTGCATAGTATCTTATACTATGGATAAAGGATTTATGATTGATGTGTCAGTGTCCACGTATTAATGGATATTTCACTTCTCCCCAGTTTTTGCTATTAAACAATATTAAAGTGAACAACTTTATAAATATGTTTGTGTACTTGTGTGTATAGTTCTGTGGAAAATAGTGGATTTCCAGAAAGGTAATTGAAGAATCCATTCATTATGTATAGTTAATGCCAACTTGACCTCCAAAATGAATACCAATTTATGTTTCTTTTTTTCTTTTTTTAAAGATTTTATTTATTTATTTGAGAGAGAGTGGGAGAGAGAACACGAGCGGAGGGGAGGGGCAGAGGGAGAAGGAGAAGCAGACTCCCCACTAAGCAGGGAGCCCGATGTGGGGCTCGATCCCAACACCCTTAACTGACTGAGCCACCCAGGCACCCCAATACCAATTTTTGTTTCTACCAACAGTGGAAATGCCCAGTTCCATTTTTTAAAAAGATTTTATTTATTTGAGACAGAGAAAGTGAGTACACAAGCAGGGGGAGGGGCAGAGGGAGAGGAAGAAGTAGACTCACAACTGAGTAGGGACCCCAATGGAGGGCTCCATCCCAGGACCCTGGGATCATGATCTGAGCCAAAGGCAGATGCTTAACTGACTGAGCCACCCAGGTGCCCACCCCCCATTTCCATACTTTTAAAAGTGTTTTGACAGTAAAAAGATGACAAATGGCATTTTGTTTTGATTTCCATTTAATTATAAGTAAAGTTAAAATTCAGTCACAACTATATAAGTTATTATAAATCTTTCAGATTATATTATAAAACTCATGTAACCCAGATATTAGCTTTTCCTTTTCCCCTAAGGGACAACCCCTCTAAGTAAATTCGGGGAAATGGAGTGTTCCTTGATCTTCCAAGGTTCTTCTAAAAGTCTCTACTAAATCCCATTCCACCATGAACCTCTTCATTTGTTATTGGTCTCAGTCTGGAAATCATGACTGCAGTCTCCCTGGGTACTTGGTACTATACCTCTAAGGGACTTTGTAGGATGAGAATCAGGAGGGAGGAGAAAAACAAGTTGCATTTGGAGGGGATATCAAATATCCTTATGGACCCAGCTCTCATTTCCTTCCATACAGCCCTGCTCAAGACATGTAGACTTATCAAATTTATTAGCAGACTGAAAAACACTAAAGGAATTATGGCACATTAAAGGAAGAAATTTAAACTATATGCTAAATAAGGGGTGGGGGATTGGGCAAAATAGGTGAAGGGGAGTGGGAGATACAGACTTCCAGTTATGAAATAAATAAGTCATTGGAATTAAAGGCACAGCATAAGGAATCCAGTCAATGACAATGTAGTAGCGATTTAATGGGACAGATGGTAACTACACTTGTGCTAAACATAGGTAACATATAAATTTGTCATATCACCAAGTTGTACACCTGAAACTAATGTAACACTGTATGCCAACTATATTCAAATAAAAACAAAAAAACTATATGCTAAATACAACTTTTCCCATAGTTGAAGGGGGAAAAAAAGCTCTTCAAGAGTTATAACCTTGGCTGGCTCAATCAGAAGAGCAAATGACTCTTGATCTCAGGGTTGTGAGTTTGAGCCCCAGGTTGGGTGTAGAGATTACTTTAAAGGGAAAGAAAGAAAGAAAGAAAGAAAGAAAGAAAGAAAGAAAGAAAGAAAGAAAGAAAGAAAGAAAGAAAGAAAGAAAGAAAGAAAGAGAGTTTTTTAAATATTATATCCTTAATAGGATATAACTTAAAACGATCCATTCCCAGACTTTAATCTTATTCCCTTGTCTCTGTCCATAAGGACCCCTCTGCTGGAGCATCCTCTTCTGGCTTCTACGTTGCAAATCTCTACCAACCTTTAGGAAAACTCTTACCTTTACCCACAGAAGTTGACCCATGCTCCTTCACCATCCAGGTAGTCTTGGAGACTCAGTACTCCTTAACTTCACATGGATCCCACCCTGAGTTATTCAGACTAAAATAACACCACATGGGAAGGGGACTGAGCTTCCAATAGTAGATCCCATGGTAGACTGCGGCACTCCAGCCCATCCTCTTCAAAGTGTCCCTTGAGAATTGAAAGTATGCCACTTTATGCTTCCCAACAGCATGGAAGACCTTAAAAAGCAGCCAGAGAAAAAAAGACATGTTATATACAGAAAACAAAAATAATGACTTCATGGAATAGCATCTTTAAAATGTTGAAACAGGGGTGCCTGGGTGGCACAGAGGTTAAGCGTCTGCCTTCGGCTCAGGGCGTGATCCCCGCGTTAGGGGATTGAGCCCCACATCAGGCTCCTCTGCTATGAGCCTGCTTCTTCCTCTCCCACTCCCCCTGCTTGTGTTCCCTTCTCTCGCTGGCTGTCTCTATCTCTGCCGAATAAATAAATAAAATCTTTAAAAAAAATGTTGAAACAAACTAAAAAATGCAGAGAAAGCATTCATCTATAATGAAAGCAAAACAAAGACATTTTCTGAAAAAGAACAGCTGAGAAAATTCTTTACCCACAAACTTGTACTATAAGAAGTGCTCAAGAAATGATACCAGATGGATATACAAGAGGGAAGGAAAAGCTCCCCAAATGAAAAATATGCAGATAAATATGAAAGACTATTTTTTCTCCTTTCTTAATTTCTTTAAAATCAAATTGACTGTTGGGGCACCTGAGTGGCTCAGTCATTTGAGCGTCTGACTCTTGATTTCAGCTCAGGTCATGATCTCAGGGTTATGGGATTGAGCCCCGCATTGTGCATTCAACACAGAGTCTGCTTGGGATTCTCTCTCTCCCTTTCTCTCTGCTCCTCTCCCTGCTTGCACATTCTCTCTCTCTCTCTCTCTGAAATAAATAAAATCTTTTTTTAAAAAATCAAATTGACCACTTAAAACAAATATCATGACCATAAATTGTACAAAGAAGTAAAATGTATGATAATAATAGCACAAAGGACAAAAAGTTGGTAAATGGAAGTATACTGCTATAAGGTTCTCACATTATATGTGTAGTATAACATTAATTTAGACTGTGATAAGTTCAGGAAGCATATTGTAATACCTAGAACAACCACTAAAAAAAGAAACAATAAAACAAAAGATTTAAATTAAAGTCCCATAGAAGATATAAAATACAATCCTAAAAACTCAAGTAATCAAAAAGAAGACAGCAATGAAAAGAAAAGAGAACAAAGAACAAATGTGACAAATAGAAAACAAGGAGCAAGATGGTAGACTTAAACCCAATCATATCAAAATTACACTCAATATAAATTGATTAAATACTTTGGTGAGAAGCAGAGATGGTCATGATGAATAGAAAGATAAGATCCAACTATATGTTGTTTTTAAGGCATGCGGTTTCAATATAAAGACACAGATAAGGGTGCCTGGGTGGCTCAGTTGATTAAGTGTCTGCCTTCTGCTTGGGTCATGATCCCAGGGTCCTAGGATCAAGTCCCGCATCTGGCTCCCTGCTCAGCGGGGAAGTCTGCTTCTCCTTCTCCCTTTGCCACTCTCCTTGCTTGTGCTTGTGCTCTCTCTCTCGCTCTCTGTGTCAAATAAATAAATAAAATCTTTAAAAAAAAAAGACACAGATTAGTTAATAATAAAAACATGGAAAAGAATATACCATATATCACACATCAAGATCCCCTGGTAACAGACTCTGAGATTTACTTACAAGAGATTTGTTAGAACTTGTTAGAGGGGAAAGGATTTGGTGGGGGGGGGGGCAATAAAGACAATTGTGAGCCACACTACTAGCTGCTAGTGAAATGAATGCCTCAGTGCTGAAAGCACATCTGAGCAATGCACCAGAGATACCAATATACTATGCAAAACTGAATCATAGGAAAGCTGGTATGACTATATTAATATCAAATAAAGTAGACTTCCAGACAAGGAGTATTACAAAAATAAAGAACTTTTTCTTAAAAGATTTTATTTATTTGTCAGAGAGAGAAAGAAAGAACACAAGCAGGGGTAGTGTCAGGCAGAGGCAAAAGAAGAAGCAGGCTCCCTGCTGAGCAAGGAGCCTGATGTGAGACTCAGGACCCTGGGATCATGACCTGAGCAGCAGGCAGACACTAAACCGACTGAGCTATCCAGACACCCCCATAGAGAACTTTTTTTTTTAAGATTTTATTTATTTGAGAGAGGGAGGCGGAGGGGCAGAGGGAGAAAGGATCTGAAGCAGACTCCATGCTGAGTGCAGAGGCAGATGCAGGGCTTGAGCCCACAACTATGAGATCTTGACCTGAGCCAAAACCAAGAGTTGGACACTTAACCCACTCAGCCACCCAGGCGCCCCTAAAGAACATTTCAAAATAACAAAAAGGTCAACTCATCAGGAAGACATAATCCTAAATATGTATCTACATAGTAACATATCTTCAAAATCATGAAGCAAAAACTGACTAAAATGAAAGGACAAAATTTTAAATCCTGAATTACAGTTGGAGATTTTGATACCTCTCTTAGTCCTTGATAAAACAAGTAGACAAAAAAGTAGGTAAGGATATAGAGGACCTGGGTCAGCTAACTTTGCCTAATTGATCTTTTTTGAAAACTACCACCACCAATTGCAGAATACACATTTTTTTTTGAGTACACATGGAACATTCACCAAGGTAGACCATATGCTAATTCATAATACAACTCTCAATAAATTTCAAGGAATTAATATCATATAGCATGTACTCTGACCACAAAGGAATTAAATTAGAAATCAATAACAAAAAGATATCTAGAAAATCCCCAAATATTTTGTAGGCAGCTAACTTCCAAATAAGCGATGGGTCAAAGAACAAAGCTTGAAGGAAATCAGAAAATGTTTTAAATGAATGAAAATGAAAATAAACAAATCAAAATTTGTGAGGTGCAACTAAAGCAGTGCTTAGAAGGAAATTTATAGTATTGCATGTTTATATTAGAAAAGGAAAAGATTAAAAATCAATAATCTAAGACTCCAACTCTTAAGAAGTTAGAAAAAAGAAGAGAAAATTAAAACCAAAGTAAGTAGAAGGCATTAAACAATAAAGATAAGAGCAAAAATCCATGAAATAGAAAACAGAGAAACAGTAAAGAAAAAACAACAAAGCTAAATTTTGGTTTTTAGAAAAGATTAATAACATTGATAAGCCCCTAGTAAGACTCATTGAGAGGAAGAAAAACACTAATTATTAGTATTAAAGAGGGGCTATCACCGCAGATTCTACAGGTAGTATGAGGAGTATCACAAAGAGGCTCAGGCCAACAAATTCAACAATGTAGAAAAATGGACCTATTCCTCGAAAGACACAAATGATCCCAACTCTGATGTTTCTCAGCCAGTGAATGGATAAACAAAGTGTGGTATATCCATACCATGAATATTACTTACTCTACAATATAAAGAACCAACTACTGATCCCCACAACCACTTAAATGGATCTCAAGTAAGTTTTGCTAAGTGAAAGAAGTCAGACTCAAAAGAAGCCATACATATATATGATTCCATTTATATGACATTCTGGAAAGACAAAATGATAGGGAGAGAGAACAAATCACTATTTTCTAGGACTTGAGTAGGGCAAGCGGTGGGGGTGAGGTGGGAGAGGTATTAAAAGGGCATAGTGAGGGAAACTTTGGGATGATGAAAGAACTCATTTCAGAACTATGGTGGTAGATATACAACTCTGTGCACTTCTCAAAACCCCAAAAAACCTATACACTACAAACACTGAATTTCACTGTATGAAATTTTTAAGATAAAAATTAAAAACCCAAAGCTCAGAGAGGTTAAGAATCTCACCCAAAGTAACACAGCCCAGACATGGTAGAGCAGCATTCGAACCCAAGGCTCTCGTGACTCTAAAGCCCACGGCACACCACCACCCATACTACACCTGGATCCTTTACTGTTGAGGCGCAGACTTTCCTTGACCTTGATTTCTCTGTGTTCTCTAACTCTGCTCCAAAATGATGTACTGATTGATACTGAAGTGTGCTCATTAAATACATATTATTTCTTGGTTGTCAGAAAAGAAATGTTTTACTTTTGTACATTCAGAGCACTGTCCTCAAATGTGAAAGTGGTACAGCTTCACACACCAGACTGGTATGGGGGAGGGGGATGTGTATGTATAGATATAGAGAGAGGGATGGGTCTGTATATATGTACACACACACAGTTTGGCTGTAGCAAGAAACAGATCTGGAGCACTTTGAAATACTTCATTACACTGTTTTAATGCACTTCATGAGAGCAGTTTAAAACATATTATGTTTTTAATATTTACTTTTGCAAAAGAACATTATACGTCTATGTAAAGTATAGTCGTAAAACAGTTGGAAAGCCGCCCATGAAAGAAAGGTCTCCGTATCTTCGTCTAAACTTAGGCTATGACTCTGTCAGGAATTTAGCCTACTTTTCTGCCTACGGCCTTTTTTTTACCTTTTTAAAAATAATTTTGGGGGGATATCTTTGTTTTTAATTTAATCCCTATTGGAGGCAGAAAGTAAGTAAACTAGAGAAAAATGAAGAGTTACATTGTCATTGCTATAGCCCCTGTTTGACAAATAGGCACAAAGAAGAGCAAAAAAATTACTCTCCTGAAGTCATATGATCTCGGTGACAGAACTGGAAAGTGACCTCAGGCCTTCTTGCTCTTTATCCCGGCCTCCCAACTGTCATAAATTTAACACTTCCTTCTCTTCTCTGAGACACACCCTGCTCAATTTTTAAAACTTCAATGTCAGCTTTAGCAGTTTTATCATTGTTTACGTGACATGTCCTGGCACTGTTTACACAGCTGATGGTAACAATTAAATGAGAAAAATCTTTTGAAGGGAAAGCCCAACAATGAGCTGAGAAAAAAATCATTTCAAGAATGAGGTCTTGGTAACAAAGACAAGGGTTGAGGGAATAAAGGTGAGAAGTGGCAAATTCCTTGCTCCTTACTAAGTAACCATTTGATAATCAGATTCTTTTTTTTTTAATGATTTTTCATTATATTATGTTAGTCACCATACAGTACATCCCCGGAAACCCCTGGTTTCCGATGTAAGGCTTGATGGTTCATTAGTTGTGTATAACACCCAGTGCACCATGCAATACGTGCCCTCCTTACTACCCATCACCGGTCCATCCCATTCCCCCACCCCCCTCCCCTCTGAGGCCCTCCGTTTGTTTCTCATAGTCCATAATCTCTCATGTTTCATTCCCCCTTCTGATTACCCCCCCTTTCTTTATCCCTTTCTTCCCCTACTGATCATCCTAGTTCTTATGTTCCATAGATGAGAGAAATCATGATAGTTGTCTTTCTCTGCTTGACTTATTTCACTTAGCATTATCTCCTCCAGTGCCGTCCATGTTGCAGCAAATGTTGAGAACTCGTTCTTTCTGATAGCTGAGTAATATTCCATTGTATATATGGACAATCAGATTCTTAAGTAAACAAATTCACTCTTGCAAACATTTGGATACTGTGTTTGTGTTGCAGGAAAAACAAAAAGAGCCCTCCCCTCGTACACAAGATATCATGTTGGTAGAGTCCTTCCATATGGAAAGGCTGGGTAGCATTAAGGAATAGGCACACAGACATTAAACTGAACTGGCTGGGTTCAAATCCCAGCTTTGCCATTTATTATTCTGTGACGGGGGAAGTTAAGTTAGCTTCTCTGTTTGTTTGGTTTTTTTTAAGATTTTATTTATTTATTTGAAAGAAAGAGAGAAAGGGAGGGAGAGCATGTGTGGGGGAAGGGGCAGAGGGTTAGGGAGAAGCAGACTCCCCACTGAGCAGGGAGCCTGATGTGAGGCTCCATCCCAGGACCCTGAAATCATGACCTGAGTCAAAGGCAGACGCTTAACCAACTGAGTCACGCAGGCGCTCCATTTCAGTTTTTTCATCTGCAAAATGAAGACACATTATTATATCTATCATAACTTTCCTGTGAGGATTAAAGAAGTAGTTGGATAATAAGTCAGTATCTTGAAGAAGAAAAAAAAAAGTTGGATTCCTTCCTCACACCTACAAAATGAAAGTATGAAAGCACTAGAAGAAAATATGGGCTGGTTTATTCTATAATCTTGGAGTGGTAAAGACCTTTCTAAGTATAACACAAACCCAGAAACCACTACAATAAACAAAGTTGAAATGATCAATCTATATAAGTGTTTTTTCTTAATTCTGCATGTCAAAAAATGCCATAATATAATGAAATGTTGTGGAGTGCCTTGCTCTGTCGTAATCACGTGGCAACATGAATGAATCTTATATAATGCTGGGCAAAAGAAGGCAAAGAAATGAATGTATACTATGTGATTTCATGCAGGCAAAACTAACCTATGGCTTCAGCAGTCAAAGAAACTATTGTCTTGGGGTGTAGGGAAGGCACTGCGACAAGGAGGGGAGATTGAGGGCAGATCCTAGGGCAGCTGAGGGTAACACTCTATCTTTGCTGTTGCTAGTGATTACATGGATATGCTTGAAATACGTGTTTCCTGATGGTGGTGGTGGGTATACAGATCTACACATATGTTAAAACTCAGAAAACTGTATACCAAAAGTAAAATTCAGTTTTACTGTATGTAAGTTTTCAAATAATAATAGTTTACCATGAAAATAATAGGCACAAAGTTTAAAAAGAGTGAGGCAGCTCTATGCATACAAATGTGGGAAGATCTCAAGATTTTTTAAGTGAGATATCAAAGTACACGACACCTTGTACAGCATGCTACCTTTAGTGCCATTAAAAATTGTATTCGTGGGGCACCTGGGTGGTTCCATCAGTTAAGCGGCTGACTTCACTTCAGGTCATGGTGTCGGGGTCCTTGGGTTGAGTCCCACATCAAGCTTCCTGCTCAGTGGGGAGTCTGCTTCTCCCTCTCCCTCTGCCCTTCCCCCTGTTCATGATCTGTCTCTTTCTCTCTCTCTCATAAATAGATAAAATCTTCGAAAAATTGTATTAGTGTATACATATGTGTTTTGTTGAGTCTCATGAAATTGCTGATTTTTTAACTCCAAAAATGGTAATTTCGTATGGTTCAGCATATGTGCGTGTATATATATTTATAAAGGCATAGATATCACAAAATACATCTCAAACGATGCATAAAAAGCCAATGACAGTGGTTATTACCAGTGAAGGAAACGAAGCAGCTAAGTATCAATGGTGGGGACATTTACTTTCACGTGCTTTTCTACCTTTTGAACTCATGCCCAAGCATGTGTTAACTATTCAAAATTGATTTTAACACGTTCAAGAAGAGGTAGTCAATGGAACATTACCTTTATAATTTTAAAGAGAAATTGTTTTCAAACTCGAATTCTTTTTGAACCAAATAATTTATTAATCATGTATGTGTCCACAAATGCTTAGGAAAAATATTGAAGGATACACACCAAACTATTAGTTGTGGGTGGGTTAATCCTGAACAGTATAATTAATCAAAATGGGAGGAGAGCAAATGTCACTTTTTACTTTGTGTGTTTCTGTATGTTTTGAATATTTAAAATGTACGTATAATACTTTTATATAACCATGTGGATGAGCCGCAGAGGCAGGCGCTGTCCCCTTCCTGCCTGCGTCTCAGAACAGGATACGACTTCAACTGACTCTCCAAAGGAAAACAGACTCCTCTCTATGCAATAGCAAAAACTGGGTATTTCAGTTCAGAATCTACAATTTCCAGGATCTAAATTTTCTAAGGAGAAAACAGATTCTGGTTTACACATTCTAGTGCAGACTATTTTACTCATTTTCTTAAACATGTCTTTTCTCCCCAAACCACCCTACCTGCGGCCCTCTGGGTGGATGTCTTCATCTCCCCAGGCATGGGTCAGCTCTGTTTGGCTCGGCTTCCTCTACCTGGGCCTCTAGCCATTTCTGCCTCATTCCTCAAGCAGAGCCTCCTCTGCCCCACCTCTCTAATCTTGCATTCCCACATTGATCACTTAACTCTGTCCTCATGGGCGGGAAAGGCCATTGTTACAGGGAAGTTGATTTTACACTTGGCAAACAGAAGAACTTCTGGTTACTAGGGACTGCCTCCTTAGGAAGAAGGAAGGGAATTGTAAACAATAAGGCTTTTTCTGTCATCAGTTTTTAAAAGATCACACTTGTAATTTAAGAAAATCAGAGCTAGGGAGCATCTCTCTATTGGCTAGATGGGGTGCTGCCCGATTCATGAATTGCTTAATAAAACCAATTAGATCTTAAAAAAAAAAAAAAGTTGGGGCCTCTAGTCTCAGCCAAAAGCTCTACTGGCCCCACCTCCAGGTCAAGCTGTGTGCTTGGCTCAGAAAAGATAAAGGAGCACTCCTTCTCAGAGAGAGCTCTCACCCTAGACCACGCCCCAAGGGGAGTGTTCAGCAGCGCCCCAAGGGGAGTGCCCAAGGACCGGCAGTTCCTGGTTTAACCTCCAGAGGAAAAGGATTGGAGAAAGCACCTTGGCTGATGAGTGTCCTTACGTGTGCAATTCCTACCTGCCCTGTACTCTCAGCCTGAGCTCTATACTTCCAGGCACAGTATAGTTGTCATCTTGATCATGGAACACTTGAAGGATGATAACATACATATATATACATATACAAACATGCAATATTCTGAGTAAATACACTATTTCTGACCTTGAGGCTTACATTTCATTACGGAATCATCTTGCAAAAATCATACTCAGTAAACTGCCATCGCTAACTGTTCCAGGAGTATGTGATTCTAGAATTCTATTCTTCCTCCATTTGAAAGGGCATTATTCAGAATGCACTGGCCTTCTACTTGAATGGTCTTTGAGAGTAAAAGACAGTCTCTCTTGTATCTTTTTCCATTATGTATGAAAGAATTGCCTGTCCTCTCAGGGCCCAGGGACAGATGCCAGGGTGAGCTGTAGCTCAGCAATGTGGGATGACTGTGAAAATATTGACACTTGACAATAGGCCCCAACCACCAACTATGACAACTCAGCAGCTGGTCCAACCCAGACCGGTTATGCATGCAGCCAAAAGAAGTTGTCCCCAACCTGTTCCCAGATGAAGAGGTTTCTGCTGGACAATTCCTCTGACCCCACCCCAAACAACTACACAACAGCACTGATTTATTTGTGACTTAAAACCAGACAGAGTCACTCGTGCAGGGAGATGGATTGTCCTCTGTAACTACCCTTTTCCCTATTCATAAAACTTTCCCACAACTCCCACAGAGTGGAAGACATTAGCTTTCAAAGGGAAGTGCTATTGGAGTGATGGTAGGTAAGAACTCATGACACAGGGGCGCCTGGGTGGCACAGCGGTTAAGCGTCTGCCTTCGGCTCAGGGCGTGATCCCGGTGTTATGGGATCGAGCCCCACATCAGGCTCCTCCTCTAGGAGACTGCTTCTTCCTCTCCCACTCCCCCTGCTTGTGTTCCCTCTCTCGCTGGCTGTCTCTATCTCTGTCGAATAAATAAATAAATTCTTTAAAAAAAAAAAAAAAGAACTCATGACACAAATATGCTGTCATTGCCTCCTGGGCCCCATTACCTGGGCCTGGACTTCAAGGTTGTCTATCGAGTCAAGTAGAATTTGCCTATTTCTTTAGGGATCATGCGTGGTTCAATTGGTTGAGTGTCCAACTCTTGATTTCAGCTCAGATCGTGGGCTTGGGGTCATGGGATCCAGCCCCACATCGAGCTCCGTGCTTGGCCAGCATCTGCTTGGAATTCTCCTTCTCTCTCTCTGCGCCTCCTCTCTCTCTCTCAAATAAATAAAGTCTTTTAAAAAAAGAAAAAAGGAATGTGCCTATTTCTCAAATGTTCTTCCTCCCCCAACCTCCATTTTCTGATACTTCCATGTATCAGTCAGTCAGAGTATCCACTCAGGAAAGCATAACCCATCTCAGGTGTGGGGAACTAGTTACATAAGTATTGGGAAAGTCAAAAAGCCAAACAAGGGATAGTGAGGCCACCGAGAGATTAGCAAAAGCAGGGAGCTCTTACCATCCCTGGGGACTGGAGGACCAAGGGCAGGAGGCGGTGTTAACAGAGTCCAGGAGCGGGACCAGAACCACGAAAGTGGTGCTGCCTCCATGGAGACACTCCTCTCCTCCCACCCTCAATCTTCCACCAGTGCTTCCCACTGGCAGCACCCAGTTGGCAAGGGAGCCTGAAAATACAGTTGTAGGGTCAGCCCCTTGCAATCTCAAGAGTGGAGAGTAGACCTGAGAACAAACTGGAAAATGACTGACTCTGAGAATGTCATTTCTGCAACTAATCAGAGCTCAAAATCCTCAAGTGGACTCTGTACTCTGATCACATAGTGCAAAATGCACAGGGCAAAGAGCCACATGCTGTCACAAAGCTGGGACCGATGACTGCCCAGTGTTTACCAAAGAGGGTCCTTGGAAAACTCGATTTAGGAAATTAGCAGTTGTGGAAGGGAGGGAGGGTGGGAAGGAATCTGGGAGAACAGGATGTTTCTGGTGGAGATGAGATAAGATCTGATTTGCATTTTTACCGGAGAATCTTGGTTGTGGTTTAGAGCACATTAATGTGCATACAGATCTCCTGGAGATTTTGTGAAACTGCAATTAGCAGGCTGGGGTGGAGCTTGAGATTCTGCATTTGTAGCAGGCTCCTAGGTGATGTTGAGGATGCTGGTTCGTTGACCACATTGAAAGCTAAGGATTTAGTCTCTTGAGTTTGTGTAAATGCTGATTGGAAAGATCCAGGAAGGAGGTGTTAATCCAGAAAAAGATAAAGGGATGCACCCTGACAGTCCCCCAGATCTATCTCTTGCTTCAAGTGTTTGGACAGGACCCAGGGACATGCCTTCTTTCAGCCTCCAACCACCTTCCAACCTCTCTTCCAGCTGTCCCATCATCTCAGCCATCCTCTGCCTCTGGGATCAGGGAACACTGTTGTGTGGTGTGTGTGTGTGTGCATGTGTGTGTGTGCGCACGCATAGTTTTTCATTGCCAACCAACTGTGAACTCCCAGATTTGTCAGAATTATTCCACCAAGGTGGAGGCCACTGTCAGCCACCTGTCAACATGCATCTGTGGCCCTCCCATCCTTATCTCTCTCTCTGGGCTTCTATTTCGACCCAATGATGTGGCTCTGGAGTAGGTGGGCCGCTTATTCCTGGAGCTGGCCAAGGAGAACCACAAGGGCAGGGTCCATGCCCTCTTCCAGGACATACAGAAGCCGTCCCAGGATATGTGGGGTAAAACCCCGGATGCCAGGGAACCTGCTATGATATGGGAGGAGAACTTGAACCAGGCCCTTTTGGATCTGCATGCCATAGGTTCTGCCCAGGCAGACCCTCATCTCTTTAACTTCCTAGAGAACCGCTTCCTAGATGAGGAGGTGAAACTCAAGAAGATAGTCAACCGCTTGACAAATCTCCGCGGGCTGGCGGGCCTCCATGCTGGGCGGGTGAGTATCCCTTCTAGAAGGCTCACCTGCAAGCACAACTGGGTGCTTTGGGAGCTCAGTGGCCCCTTTGGCATTCCCCCTGGTGTCAGGGCTTCTGCCTGAGCTTCTCCCTGCAGCTACGAAGGAGATTTTTAACCACCCTGGAGCCCTCTCCCAAGCCCTGGACCTAATGGAAACATAAAGGTTTTCTTGCAGAAAAAAAAAAAGAAGAAGACTCCTGAGGCTGGGGGAGGGAATAAGATGCTGGGCATTGATGAAGGGACTGGTTTTAGGTGGAAAGAGATCATCTGGGAAAACAGGAGGGAACAAGAGAAGATGGATGCGGAAGCAGAAGGTTTAGCATCCAATAGTTTTGCAAAATCTTTTTGTTCAACGTTAAAAAGAGCTCAGTTCATATAGGTTTTATAACTGTAGTTTCTTCCAGAACCTTTAACATACTAACATGCATTGTGAATCAATCAAAGGTTTCCTAACCATAACTGACTACGGGAACCCCTTTTCATGAATACTCAAGGAGCTCACATTCTGGAAAAGAAATCCTAGCAAAACACCGACCTGCTTAGACATTCCTAGTTATTGAATAGAGACAATAAGAACTTATCTGACAATGACTTCACAATGATATTGTGAAGATAAGTTTGAAAACTATGTTCCATAGTTAAGTTCTCAGTGTGGAGGAGATTCAAACAGCAACAGGTATAAATTCCATCAACAGTATAGTCCGGGTTGATATCCGAGAAAGTAGAGCAGACTGTGGTCCAGGAGACCTCCCAGGTTGGCATTTACTTATCGTGCTGAATTTGGCAAAACTCTCAGTCTTGCAGGCTCAGAGACTGTTTCCCCAACACACTGAGAGCAGACATCTCTGGGATGCAAGTGCGTGAGCACGAACCAGTCTCTTGAGAAAGAAACATCAACTACAATTTATTAATATATAACAATGGGGCTGTATCTGCCACATGGGCCATGATAACTTCATTCATTCATTCAAGAATATTTACGGATTGCCTGTTATATGCTGGGCCATGAAATGGACATAAGGTCTAGTCAGCACCTATCAGTGTCCTTCCTGGGAAGTGATACACAGACCTCTTTCTGCTGACATTGGTAAAGTTGGGGATTAAAAGTGTCATAAACGTCTGCCTGCAGAGAGAATAACATGAACATGCAAAGAAAAGCAGGACAAAGAGTGTCGAAAACTGGATGGAGAGAGAGTCCTACTGGCAACAAGCCCACAGTTCCATTTCATGAGACCCTAGGTTCTACCCCTTGAAACTGACAGAGCCCTGATCTGCATACCTGCTCTCTAACTTGTCTGGAACAGGACAGATTTGAAGTCATTAAGAGCAGCTGAGGTCCCCTCATGATTCATGAACCTTGACAGAGAAGATGAGAGATAAAAGCTAAGCAAGAGAGCTTTCTGAGATCAACATCTGCAAAATCTGAGAAAAGATCTTAAAGAATGGCATTTTCCTCTCTGCGGCTTACCAAAGCACGGTATCACCCCTTTACAGACAAGAAGGATAGAATTGAGCTAGTCTTTTAAACATCCAGTTGCAGAATGGATGAGTACCATCCTGTTCCTTACTTGTTGTTTCTCCTCTGCCCACAGCTGCAGCCCAGCCTCCTGCGCCCAGACCTAATCATAGCCTGATAAAGGAGGCATCTGACCAGCTCGGGCCCCATAAGCTCCGCATCAGCATGGATGATGTTACCCCACTCTGGTTGCAGAAATCCAGTTCTGATCAATGAGCTCTGGTCTCACCAACAGGATCACATCCCCAGCATCCCTAAGTGCTCTGATTATTTGGCTTTCGCCTTGCCTCTGTTCCTGAATTTCTATTCCGGTATGCCCCCTCCTACCTCATTCTGCCTCCTCTGTGCGATGTAGATTTGCTCCTCCCCTCAGGCCAGTGGCCAGCATCTAGCCACCCTCTGACCCATCTGCCTGAATTTTGCTCATCCTGAACTGCTACCTTTCTACCATGCTTATTGCAACAGTTTCAGGAGACTCAATTAATAACCTCCTACTCTCCTTTCAAGTTGTGAGCCAGCCAAAAGATAAACAGCAGGAGTTGGAGAACAAAGTTTCAGCTCTATAACTAATAAGAGTGATAGGGGGAAAAGTGATACAGAGCAACTGGTATGTTGTATGCCTCATGCACTTGCTAATAATCTTCACTCCAGAATAAAACTAACTATTCGGCAGATATGGAGTCAAAGCATTCTGCTCCAGCCCCTGTGCCCTGACAATGGTCCTAGGGCTCAGGTTGGGCAGCAGTCCCCAGGAACAACTGGCCTGGTGGAATTTCCCTAGGATCATTATTGGGTTCCCTCCAGAAGCAGATGCTGAGACAATGACTCAAGTGCAAGTAGTTCATTTAGGAGCTAAAAAAAACACAGTAAGAGGGGGAAGTGAGACAGTATGGGAAAGGCAGTCAAATAAAGGGAGCTCCGACACTGTCAAGCCAATTACCATGATGACAACTGGAGCGCAATCACGATGGGGCACTCAGAGCCAGTGTAGATTCACGCTCAATATCCTATCCAAGGGATGAGGAGCTTTGGTATTTATACACTAACTTCCATTAATCATTGGTTGAAGACTAGTGGGAAGTGGGTGTCGGATGAGGGGAGGGACAGCAATTCCTGGACACCTGCAGCCTACCACACGGGTAAGCAAAACGGGCTTCAGTGGCCAGAGAACAGCCCTCAGACAAAGTTGCGGGTGCCCACAGTTGGAAGTTGGGCTGGTGTGCACCGAGGGAATGTGAGTGAATAGAACACCACTAAGATCATGTAGTCTCTGGATTCTATCCTTGACCCAAGGAGAAGAATCTGAATAAGCAGCTCTTCTGCTTCCTGCTCAGGGATGACTATGACTTAGGCTCATGCCACCTCCTCCTGCACCCCCACCCACCACCACCACAGACCAAACCAGTGATGGAACAGGTCCTCAGGGCAGTGAAGCCCTGACATGAGCTGGACCGGCCACTCTGGCAGCAGCAGGTATTGGGAGGTCACGGAGAGTGAAATCACATACTTGTGTTATCTGAGGACTTTTCCCTAGAGAAGAATTAACTCCTGATCAAGGAGCCGAGGAAGAAGAAAAGGATGTGTCACTTTCCCTAGCAAACGGTGGAGCTGAAAGCAATGTTTCTAAAGCAGCAATAATAAAACATTTTAATAAACCATGCAAGATAAAAGACTGAATTATCTGCTCTTCTCTTTATAGAAGATGGCATTACATGGCTAACAGACACATGAAAAAATGTTCAAAATCATTAGCCATCAGGGAAATTCAAATCAAAACCACACTAAGATACCACCTTACACCAGTTAGAATGGCAAAAATAGACAAGGCAAGAAACAACAATTGTTGGAGAGGATGTGGAGAAAGGGGATCCCTCCTACATTGTTGGTGGGAATGCAAGTTGGTACAGCCACTCTGGAAAACAGTGTGGAGGTCCCTTAAAAAGTTGAAAATTGGGCTACCCTATGATCCAGCCATTGCACTACTGGGTATTTACCCCAAAGATACAGACGTAGTGAAGAGAAGGGCCATATGCACCCCAATGTTCATAGCAGCATTGTCCACAATAGCCAAAGCGTGGAAGGAACCAAGATGCCCTTCAACAGATGACTGGATTAAGAAGTTGTGGTCCATATATACAATGGAATATTACTCAGCCATCAGAAAGAACGAGTTCTCAACATTTGCAGCAACATGGACGGCACTGGAGGAGATAATGCTAAGTGAAATAAGTCAAGCAGAGAAAGACAATTATCATATGATTTCTCTCATCTATGGAACATAAGAACTAGGAAGATCGGTAGGGGAAGAAAGGGATAAAGAAAGGGGGGTAATCAGAAGGGGGAATGAAGCATGAGAGATTATGGACTATGAGAAACAAACTGAGGGCCTCAGAGGGGAGAGGGGTGGGGGAATGGGATAGACTGGTGATGCGGAGTAAGGAGGGCACGTATTGCATGGTGCACTGGGTGTTATACGCAACTAATGAATCATCGAACTTTACATAGGAAACCAGGGATGTACTGTATGGTGACTAACATAATATAATAAAAAAACATTAAAAAAAAGATGGCATTACAAAACTGGTGTGCTATGAAGAGGTAAGCAAAGACTAGACAGACAAAAAACATAGGAAAATGTGTTATAGAAGCATAGTGAGCACTTCATAACTTATATCCTCACGTTCTTTCTAGTAGGCCACAGAGGCTAGATGAGGCAGTTCTGGGAGCAGATCCATGTTCTGTGCAGAGTCATCACCCCTCTTTGACACTCGGGCACTTTTTCTAGGTCTTACTCACTGGGCCATGTGCCTCTCTCCCTTAGAGGCTGCTCTCTGAGCCTCCATTGCCCCCCCTGAAATCTGAGTATCTCGAGTTGGTACACATCTGAAACAGGGATGGATATGGACCAAAGGTGCTCCCTAGTAGTAATCCCAGGAGATGATGAATTCCCAGATTCTGGATTAGCAGGGAAGCAGTGTTGTCTAATCACTCTGCCAAAAGTATTGCATCCCAGCTCATGCCCACTTGACACCAGGGTGGTAGTCATCCTTGGTACTTCGCTTAGGTCCCTTTACGTAATGGCCAGTCTGGAGCTGCTGTGGGTGCTGCTGCTGCGGGTACTGTGACTTTCCATGCTCTGCCTGGGGGAATTGCCCTTGGCTGATAGGAGCCACTTCCTCAGGTCTCCCTGGAGGGGTTATGTCACCACTCCCCACAGGACAGCCATGACTGACCAGCACTGCAATGCAAAAGCATCAAGGTGGGGCAATTGTGTGTTATCATTTACATTCCACAGAGCTATCCAGTAGGATTTTCCGTGATGATGGAAATGCTTCTGTCTGCTATGCTCAGTAGGGGAGCCATTGGCTCCCATGTGGCTACTGAGCACTTGACAGGAGACTAAGGAACTGAATTTTAAATTTTAATTCCTTTTAACTAATGTAAATGTAAATAGCTTCACGTAGGTGGTAGTTACCACATAAAACTGCGCAGATCCAGAACTTCTCATGGATCAGGCCGAGGACAGACTTCGCCTGAGACTACTTGTCTCTTCCCTTTTCCTATCCTCTCTCACTCCCTTCTCCTTTACTGGCTTGTCCTGAGATCACAACCTCGATAAATCACATACACTCGAACTTCTATCTCAGATCCTGCTTCTAGGGACCCCACGGAGACACTATGTTACAATTATTCAACAGTAGATTAGAGAAAGCTTAAACCCTGAATCAAAAGTGCACATTCGAATTCAGGATGACCAGTCAGAATTATTTTAGCAGAAAACATAAAAAAAACTCATCCGGCTAAACAACAAGGAGATACCTGGAAGTCCAAGGATAGGACAGCTCCAGGATAATTCCATGACTCAGTGACATCTTGCCACTCTGCCACCTTCGTGGGCAGGCTTCATCTTTGCACTAGCCTCCTTCTTATTGTCACAAGGCGGCTATCCCAGTGCCAGCCTCCACACCTGGATACAGCCATTCCCACGGGGCGGGGGGGGGGGGGGAGGACTATCTTCTCCAGTGTGTCTTTTATTAAGAGCAAGAAAATCTTTCCCAGAAGCCTCCTGCAGACGTCTCCTCAGTTTCATTGGTCAGAACTGTATCACATGGCCATGTCTAAGCCAATCCCTGAAAAGGGGGACGGGAAAACCGTGACTGCCAGAGACCAATCAGGCCCGCCCCGTGGGTGGGTGGCCTGCCTCTTCCGGAGCACTTGGCTGAGCAGACAAGTATGGATACCAAATACAACTTACCTTCTGCGTGTACGGGCTGGGAGCAGGATAAAATGGATGTTAGCGAGACAACCGTAGGATCAGTTATAGGTTTCTCTAGGCCTGCTTCTCCTACAATGTTCTGCGAACCACCTACACGAAAATCAATTAGGAGGCTTGATAATATGCAGATTCTAGGGCTCGGTCATTGTTTTATACACTGGGATGGAAGGGAGGGTGAAAAAGCGACCTACTGAGTTAGAGTCACCCTCGGATGGTTGTTCTGCTCGTTAATGCTAAAGAAACCACTAACTTAAGCTGAAAGCTAAAGACTCCCCGGTCCGTTCACTACTAGGCTCCCTGCGAAAGGATGCAGCACGTGACCATGTTGCCACATGTACGCCTCTTTGGTCTCACACTCTCAGTGATGTTAAGACGACAAGAGTGCCTATCAGTTGTACTTAACATGCATTATTAATATGACTTTCAGCTTCACTTGCTGAATCCACGATTCCTGTTACAACACTTTTGAAAAATAAATGAGTGTGGTAATGGCTTCCACTTTACTAGTTAATATATTGAAAAACATCTAAGAAGACATAAGTATGAAGTTTGTGGAAAGCAGCACCTGGGACCATTTTTTAATGCAATAAAAGGTCTCAGGGGTGATAATGGCATCTGGGGAGCATCTGCCACCAACAGTAAAGCCGAGCCGTTTACGTTCTCAGTACCGCTAAATGGAGTCAGCTATAATGCTCAGTCTCGAGTTAACCGACATCAATCCCAGGGAAAGAAAGCCTGGGCAGTGACGGAGATTACGTCAGAGGAGGGACTTGTTGCTGGAGCAACTAGACAGTGATCAGCTCCATGGGAATAATTTGACCATTTTACCAAATGCCTGCTTCAATTCTTCATCGGATGTCTAAAAATCATTTCAAAATTTAATATACCCAAAATAAAATTCTTTTTTAAGGATTTTATTTGTGTATGAGAGAGAGAGAGCACAAGCAGGGGGAGAGGGGGAGCAGCAGAGGGAGAGGCAGAGGGAGAAGCAGGTCCCCCCCCCCCCAGGCAGGGAGCCCAATGCGGGACTCCATCTCAGGACCCTGAGGTCATGACCTGAGCTGAAGGCAAATGCTCAACTGACTGAGCCACCCAGGCGCCCTTCCAAAATAAAATTATTGATTCTAGCTTCACTGCAGATGTTCCTGTCTTAGTTCTTCTCCCTTCTTGTCTGTCACCACTCCTTCATTCTGTAACTCGGCACCTCCCTAATTCAGTGCTTTGCCCAAACCCTTTCTTGCTTCAGTCTGTGCTTTTGAAGAAACCCCAACTAAGACAGGTGACATGAAAAGAACACAGGTTTCTTAAGACAATACTGGAACATTATTTCAAAGAATTATGAATATAGGATGCATACAGCCACTTTAATAGCCACTATTAAAGATGCGCAAGAAACTGGCAATAACATTTACGTCTGCAGAAAGGAACTGGAACCAAGGGAAGGAATGAAAAGGGACCTTAGTCTTCACTGTGACCTTTTCTAACTTGAATGCTTTTGCCTAGTTAAAAATAATTACCTGTTTTAAATGTGGACAGACATAGCGACTCTGAAATCAAGGGCCTGGATTGAATCACCCCAGTATGGAATTTGCCTTGTATCAGCATTTGGGGAGTGTATTCCTTGTTCCTGGAATCTCTGTTTTTGTGATAACCACAATTGGTTTAAGTTGCTTTGTAAGGAGAGTCCAAGTATGTAAAGACCTACTGAACTTGGTGAACAGGGTAGCAAATAAGAGAGGATTTGTCGTATGTAAAGCTCCATGGCTCTAACTAGGAAAAAAAAATGTATTTCACAATTCAAAGTAATTAATACAAAAAGTTTCTACTGTGGCTTCCACTGTGCAGTTCCATTACCCTCAAGGTTTTTAGGTCTTTGGTCTGGAAGTGACTCAGGGCCTGGAGGACGGAATTACCAAGGAATAGTTAGATGATTTTTCAGAATATACACTGCAAGTAGGTGTTTCTCAAAGGGTGGATGGGACACACAAATCTCTAGGGTACAGGTGGTGATTTTAGGTGGTCCCTGGCCTTTCCTAACTGATCTGCCTTTCACGGTGACTCATTTCGTATGTGCCTTCTGGGGGAAAGGATTTATTAGTTCTAAACAAGGCTGGCAGAGAGAGTAGCAGGACTGCTGACAGCACATGTTCCTTCCACTGATGGAGGCCTGGGCAGAGGAGGCTATGACCGACACCTCAACCAAGGCCACGGATGAGGGTGACCTCTCTATCCTAGTTCATGGATAGAGGGAAGGAGAAAGCATCATGCTGCTACATTCTCTGGATCTGATACAGAAATTGATGCTGCAGTTGGATACATGGAAAACATTGTCCTAGACAATGAAGGAGGCCAATTATCAAGGATAATTCTCTACATATTGTAAAATTCAAGGCAATCATACACCACTCTGCAATGCACTTAAGTAAGTTTAATATTAGTTGAATACATTCCCTAAGTTATTCTCAGACACCTCTCCATCTCCTGTCAAGCTACCAAAAGGCTCAGGGCTCCTGTGCTGGTATCCCTGAGTTTTCAGTGTTGGTCACTTAGTATGGCCTTGAAACTTGGTTGGGTTCCTGGCTGTTTGCTTATCTCAGACTCAGGTTTCTGTTAGACCTTGGCAGACTCTCTTGAGCCCTGGCTTCAGGCCTGCTCCTGTCCATTTTTAACCAAAGTTAAAAGGGGATGCTGAATGGGTTGCAGCAACAGAACAGGTATGTTCAGGCAGGGGCAATGAGCCAGACCTCAGAAGAGCCAGATATTGAGAGATGACCAACCATTGAGTGTCAAGAATGGACAAGAACGTTGAAAGTCATCAAAGAGATATACTTGTCATATATGTGGGTTACAGCAGGCAGTGCTGGGTTAGGTGATAAAATCTAGGTTCAAAAAGAACTCAGTTGGCTAGAATGTGAACTTAAAACATCAACATGATATTTTAAAGTAGTAAAAGTACTTTTGCTTTTGGTATCACCATGCCATACGCACTGATGGAAGACACTTGGCTTGGGAACAATTTTACGTGGAAAACATCTTGGGGGTTAGATTAGCACAGCCCCAATGTGAGCCCGGACTATGGATCCTGGGCTACGAAGAATGGGATTTAATGGCCCTCTCGAATTCTACAGGTCAGACCACATCTGGAATATGTGGGTCTTGGTCTGGTATCTTAGCAGAAGGTTGACAGATCCCCTTTCCTAGGCACCCATTCCCCAGATGCCATGACTGTTGGCTGCTAACAGCGCCCAGCTGTACCGTGCTCCTGAGAACCCCTTACAACGGGAACAGGAATCACTTTCCTCAGGAAGGTTGCTCCTAACTCCCCATACTCCCAGAGCCAATGACGGAGAGGTGTAGAATACAAAAGGCTGAACCACACATCTCCTGGTGACATCTCTTTGGTAACAGTCATGCTCCAGAGCTGCCCTGAGGATCACCCTCAGCCTCGTCTCCAGCTGAGACCACATACTTACTCAGCTCTGTCCCTTGTTCCATCCAGCATCCCTCGTATCCCTACAGGTGTACCCTGAGGGCTCGCCTCCAGTAAATCACTTGCACTAAAACCCCTGTCTCAGATTCTGCGTCTAGGGAAACTGACCTGAGAAAGAAGCACAGGATGATGAGGCCTCTGGAAATCGTATCATGTAAGGAGGGATAAAGGAGCTGAAATAGTCAGTCTAGGAATAAAAAATGTGGAAATATGATAAGCAACTACCTTCGAATATGAGAAAAAGAAACAGACAATAGAAAAAGGACAGATTAGATGGGGATGAGATCAAGGCAGAGTTTGGCTCAGTATCAGACAGAACTTTCTAATACTCAAATATTTACAACACAGGTATAGACTGCCTTGCAAATTGGCAACCTGCACAGGAAATGTTCATTCAGAATCCAAAGAGCATTGGATGAGGTGTAGGAGGAGGAACTCTGGGCATTGTCTGGTGGGTGATTGGTAAGACCAAAGTCAACACTCTAATTGTTATTATTCTAAGTGGCCACAAGATGGCAGCAGTGGAGAATTCCTCAAAAGATGATTAACCAGAAAATTCTAGTTGTTTCCACAAATTTAATTCAGATCTTCAGACATTATAGGAGGTATTGTATATACCATTTTAAGCCCTTATAGATTTATGACACACAAAATTGAAAAGTAAAAACATTTCCCCCAAATCGCGTATTTTTACTATTGGAAAAAACAAAATCTCGGAGGTCAAAGTAGGTAAACCTTAATCATTAAGGTCACACTGAATCAGGGTAAGCACACTTCTTACCTTCTGATAATGATGCTACTTTTATCTTGTCACACAGGTTTCTAGGTCCAGTCTTTGCGTACCTTCCAGGGAAGGGGGTCTGTGTTTGAAATAGGCTTAACAATGGGGCTATATGGCAGGCCTCAACCTGTCCTAGCTCATGGTCCTCCAGAAAAAATTCTCCGCGTTGCTAGGCCTCTTCCTGCATCCACCTCAAAGTCTGCAGGAAGATGTACTGGTGCTGAGGGCCTGACCCAACTCTATTGGGGAACCCAAATGCACCTGTGAGTCCATGAAGCCGATTTACATCAGCGTTCTGTCTGCACCCCTGAGGCCAATTAATCTCACCAGGCCTCACAACCCACCATGTCTGGTCTCCATCTGTGGTAGCCGACCTTCAAGATGGCCCCCTAGAGATTCTCTCGTCTTGATATCTGTGCCCTTGTATCACTCCCATCCACATTGAATTATGGCTGGTCTGTGTGACCAATAGGATGTTACAGAAGTGAAGGTGTGTGCCTTCTGAGGCTAGATGGTGAAAGACGTTGCATTTCTACCATACTGTTTTGGGATCACTCACTCTGGAGGAAACCAGCTGCCATATTGTTAGAACATTCAAGCAACCCTATGGAGGGTTCCTCACAAGGAAGAACTGAGACCTCCTGCCAACAGCCAGCACTGACTTGCCATCCTCATGAGTGAGCCATCTTGGAAACAGGTCCTCTAGATCTAGATAAGCTGTCAGGTGACCACAGCCCTGGCCAAGATCTTAACTGCACCCCCATGAGAGACTCTAGGCCTGAACTACCCAGCTATGCTGTTCCTGAGTTCCTGATCCACAGAAGCTTCGAGACAATGTTTACTGTTGTTCTAAGTTACTAAGTTTCAGAGTAATTTATTACGTAACAATAATACAACACCCTAAATGCCAGCTTCCCTGGCTATATACACTCCTTTTCCAAACATTTTCCTCTCTATACTCTGGCTGCTGTCCTCACCATTCTAGGTAAGTTACAATAACCTGCTAACTTTGAAATGCAGCAGCCATTTTCCAACACCTTTCCAACACTGACTCTCTCTGCTTTATGTGCCAATGGGGAATCTCCTTGCGAATTCCTACTCCCAGGCTTCCATGACACTACCAACCTGGTTCTACAGATTTTCTCTTCCAGGTCTTCCTGCTTCCTTCTCCTCCAAAGAGGCTCCTTTTCCACATGCTACATAAATGTTGGTGTTGCCTCAGATGATAGCCTTGTTCTCTTCATTTGACCCTGAGCCAACTCCTTGGGCCATCTTGTCGTTCCCCTGACCATCACTCTCCAGATGACCACCAAATCCATCTCTCCAGCCTACATCCCACTCCCGAGCATGACACCCTCACATCCACCTGCCTGCAGGCAGCAGAGTGCAGGAACCCTTCGCAGCAACTCCCGAGAACCAATTGTACACATCTCTTCCCGACTCTCTAGTTAGCATTGTGTCACAGGGAGCCTGAAATGGGCCACCGGGGGAGTAGTTACACCATGGCATTCAACAAATGCTACTCATCAGGGCTTTATCAAGAGCCAGTTGATAAACACTTATCAGCACAACACTGTTCAACCAGATGCTTTGCCTTCTGCGTCCCATAAACAGCTCAATTCAATATGTCCCAAACTTGAGTTTTATTTTTTCATTCATTTATTCAAAAATGTATTTCTTTTATTCAAAAATATTTCTTGCAGTTTTTTCAGGTTCTAGTGAAGGAGAAACATTCTGTACCTTCACTAAACTTGCACTCCGTTGGAGGAGGCAAAAAGGTAAATGGGCAGTTTCAACGGCTTGGAAAAGGCTGGGTGAGCACAAGAGGCTCAGTGGGCACAGAGCAGGGAAGACTTTGAAGAGGCTGTCTCATCTAAGCCAAGACCTGAAGGGTAGGAAATGTGCTCTGGGTAGAGGAAGAAGCACATAAAGTTTCAGTGTGAAGACACAGCATCCCATGTTTACGGGGCAGCAGATGCTTCAGAAAGGGATAGGCCTCGTGTGAGGCAAGTAGAGGCCGTGAAAGGCTTTAGAAGCCTGATCATTGCCTTGGACTCTTCCTGAGGCGGTGGGAAGTCACTTAAAGTTTCAAGCCTAACGACATGACTTGGTTTGCTTTTTGGAGCATTCACTGCCATTGAAGTCTTGGAAAGGGGCTAAATAAGACCCACTTTCTGCTTTGAAAGTCTTTCTTCTCTTGGCTTCTGGGAAAAGAGACTCTGGTTTGTTTCCCACTTCTCTGTCCACTCTTTTGCTGATTTCTTGTCTTGTCATTGACCTGTTGGTAAACCCAGAGGCTTCTGCCCTTGCTCCGTACAATCTCCTCCCAATACAGCAGCCAGGGTTATTCTTTTAAAACTTGAGTCAGACCATGTCATTTGCTTAGGACCCTCCAATGGCTTACTATTTCACTCAGAATAAAGTCAGAGCTCTTACAGGGGCCCATGAGGCCCTAACGGTCTGCCTTGCTTATGTCTCCTATCCCTTTGCTTACTCCGCTATAACCACCCTGTCCGCCTTTGCACACACTAGAAATGCCTCTGCCTCAGGGTCTTTGCACTGGCTCTTGTGTCTACCTGGAATCCTCTTTGCCCAGATATCCCAAGGTTCAGTCCTTGATCTTCTTCAAGTCTTTTTCTCAAATGTCACCTTCTCAGTGACACCTTTCCTGACCACTCTGTTTAGAGTTGCAACCCTTCCTCCCATCCTGATACCCATTCTCCACTCTAGGAGTGAGATTAGGCTCCAGACAGAGTGGGTCATGGTCACAAGTCCACTTAGGTGGGGGAGGGACATACATGTCATGGTCAGGGGCTATGGAGAGGATAAATCCTCTCAGATAGGACAAATCCTAACAGACTCTCTGTAAAATCTAGGACTTCTAACTCCCAGGTCAGCACTTTCTCCGTTCCATCTTCTTGAACAGTGATACATGAAATTATGTTAACAATATAATTACATTTTCAAGTCCAGTTCCTTGGGCTCACTGGGTACTTCCTGGACCACCATTCTCCTGTTGAAGTGGTATGGCCTATGTCTGTATCTAGTTTCCAAGGATCTTTATTAGAACAGGAAGTATTTTAGGTTTTGTCCCAACTCTGCCAGTTAGCTGGCTCCCTGTCTATGCCATAATTCTATGTATCGGACCACCATTTCCCTTTTAACTTAATGGTAGAAGTCTCCACCTGTTGGATCTTTTTTTTTATGTTATCTTATTGGCTTTGTCTCAGGTTTATTAGTCTGTAATGTCAGGCTGGGCCCCGGGGGCATTTCTGAAGTATAATTGTGTTTTGTGTGTGGGTGGCTGTATGTAGGGATGGTCTGGGACTTCGAATCTGAAGTTTAATTTGTGAAAATGATAATTGATAATTAACAATTTAGATTCATATAATCAGATTTTATTGACAACAATAATAATATCAATAATAACTATCATTTACTGAGTGCTTATTATTGGCCAGCCACTACATTAAATTGAAGTAGGGACTGTTTGAGGGTAAGGAATTCACTCCCACACAGTCAGTGATGGAGCCAGGATTTAGACCAGGCAGACTGACTCAGGTCTATTCTATCCTCTGACAATCACCACCTTCTTATATTCTCTCCTCCACCATAGGTCTTGTCTTCGTGAAGGTTCCCATCTTTTTGCTGCCTCAACTTAGCAGACAGGTGAGATTGCCCAGCAAGACCCGCTTCCCTGGCCCATCCCCAATTTCTAATATGTACAGTACAATTCTGCTGGCTGGCTCTCCTTCCATCTGCAGCTCTCACTGACTATGGCCCAGCAGTGTGTCCAACAGCATTGTGGGAACCTCTGCTGTAGGAGAAAGACAAGTAGGAAAGGACTTTCCCACACTAGCCCCACCCCAAATCTCCCACCTGATTTCTCATACTTCCTCCCCTAAAGTCTGCCCTTGAACCAGGCGAAGCAGAGTTCTTGAGAGCTTTGCTGATACCGTCCTCCTTGCCTGGAATATGTCCCATATCCTTCCCAGGTGGATATGTCAGCTCACATCCCACATTTTCTAGGAACCTTTCTGTATAAGACAGGGTTCTCAGGTTGCCAGCAACAGAAACTGACCTTAAAATACCTTATTGGAATGATATTGGAAAGCTCACAGAATATATAGAGCCTGACCTGGCCACCCACTGAAAGAAGAGGAGGACCTGAGGAGTCCAGGTAGCAGGAGTTAATGGGTGGTCCTTTTAGGGAGCTTCAGGACACATTTTCCACCCTATGTTCCTGCGCTCAAGATTCAAATTCCCAGAAAAAAGAGCATGAATGGCCTAGTGGGTCACTTGGTAACACATACCCCTTGTCCACAGCAATTTAATTGACAATCTCATCAAGACTGTGTGCAATGGGTTGAGGGCAGTATTGGGGGAGGGGGAGATAACCAAAGTGCTACAACCAGAAGAAGGGGGAAGGGAGGCCGAGCAGGTCAAACATGAGGCCCACAGCCTTTTCTTCCTTCTTTGGAGACTTAGACCCACATTGCTGTCTTCTCTTGTGATGGCCTCTCGCCTGCCTGCCTTGCCTACAGTTGTCATTTAAACTATGTGCAGCAAAATCACCATTAGGGCCATCCACGTTCTTGTTTCAGAAGCACATAGGTTGCCTTCCTCTAAAACCTGTAAACCCCTTAGAGCCAAGAGCTGAGGCTCCTAATTCTGTATGTTTGCTGAGAGCCCCACTATTGGTCAGGTAACAGCTGGGTGATCTGCTGCGTGTTGGGGGGAGGAAAAGGACACCAAGGAGGAGAAGGGCTCTAGGTAAATAGGAAGCTTTCCTGGAGGAGCTCTTTACCCCCAAGACACACCTATTCCCGGGGAAGAGCAACTAGTTCAAGAAGCTCTAGGGAATTTCTATAAATCATGTGCAGTCCAAAGTGGCGTCCACTAGGTCAGGCTCCTCTAGATGTGTGCCATGGTTCCATGTGCTTTTGAAACTGTCTCTGTCATTGAATCTTCTTTTATGCTCTTTTTTTTTTTTCTCACTTAGTCTTTTGTTTAAAGCCCTTATGAGAACCATTGACTTTCCCTTTGCTAGCCCGCGGTTTGGGAAAGAGACTGGACGCAGGATATGTGCATCCAGAGCCCACTCTGCCTCTAACTGCTTTGCTGGTTGTCCATTCATTCATTCATTCATTCAACAAATAGGTATTCAGAACCTACTGTGTGCCATTCAAGGCACTGCTGGGGATGCAGTAGTGACCATAGAGACCAAGTTCCTACCTTGCTGGAGCTTATATCCACACACCTGGGTCTCCATTTCCTGGAAGGGGGAGGCTTTCGTCAGCTTTCATGGCTTTTTCAGAATTATCATTCTAGAATTATATGAAGGGAAGACAATTTTCTATATCTTGTTCAAGGCAAGGGGGTATTCAAATTACCCCAAGAGGTAAAACATGGTGGTGGTGTTTCCGAATCTGGATGAAAAGATGGAGAATGGAGTGTCTGGATGACTCATTTTGTAAAGCGTCTGCCTTCAGCTCAGGTCATGATCCTTAGCTGCATGGGGCTCCCTGCTCAGTGGGGAGTCTACTTCTCCCTCTACCCTTCCCCCCTGCTCATGACCTCTCTCTCTCCCCCTCACATAAATAAATAAAATCTTTAAAGAAAAGATGGAGAAAGACAGACAGAAACAGAGACACAGAAAGACTAAATAATAAAAGCTCCACAAAAGTTTATTCAATGGCATATCCTCAGCCTACAACAATGCCCGATGCCTAATGAATGTTTAATAAATATCTCTTCAGTGGATGAATCACATGGGAAAAACAAAAAGGATGGTTGGAAGGGAAAATTTCCTCACCATGACCTCAGGCCCTTACATATACCTCTTTCCCTCTTTCCTGTCTTGGGAATACTGCTCCTTCAGAGTAGCGTTTTCTGTTAACTCCCCCACCTCCTCTGACATTTGGACCCAAGCAGGGTCCAGGCCTGGGGGTCCAGAATTGAACTGTGAACTCTGCTTCTTTTTACTCTCCATGGTTCTAAGAGGTTCTGGCTCATTATTGCCTATAATCCTGGGCATTCCCTCTTCTGAATGAAAACTTCCCTCTCTAATCTTCCTGTTCCTTCCTCAGAGAAGACAATGTTCGCTTCCTGGGCACAAAACATGATCTTCCTTAATGGGTTTAGACCTAGGGTCGCAGATTTGTATGCACACAGAAATAAGCCAGGCAGGTAATGTGATAGGTAATAGGGAGTGCTGGGGACTGTAGCAAACTGTTGAGCTGAGCCCTCTGTCCAAAATCAGACTTTGAAAAAGTACCGTGTGGTCCAAAAGAACCTTCTCTGTAGACACTCTAAGACCAGTGGACCATCCATTTATGGCCTCTACCAGTCACGAGGAGCAAGCTAGAAAGACTTGTCAACTCTTCACCTGTCACTCTACACCAAGTCCCCCTAAGACCACAGGACTGTCTGCCTGAACAGAGGTGGGGGTGGGGAGAGAGGAGGACACGCTCACTGGGAAATAGAATGTACATTAATATCTTAAACTATCATTCTGCTAGATCCACATTTGGCTCCGGTAGCAACTTGTCTTGGGCTAAAGTACCGAAAATTGCTGTAGAGGCACCATTTCTGGCTCCAACAAAAGCTGCCTTTGACTATTGAGAGGGGAGAGTCTGGGTCAGAAGGATCAATTTTCTGATGAATCGGTGAACAGTTCTGAGTGGAACTAATCAGGCTTGTGTTGTGTCACCCTTTCTTTATAACCCATAGTTTAGTGATATGAACTCTGACTACCCGCCTGTGACTCCCCCCCCCTTCGGCCTTCCTAATATGGACGCAATACCCTGCGTATACTTGGCACATACGTACACACAGAGAGAATGAGGATGTAGAAAAGTAAGTTGGAGGGATAAGAAGTCTCAGAGAGATGCTGGAACCTCCTGGACAGGACTGGAAACAAAGGGAGATGGGAGAGGATGATGTCCAGTGGAAGGAATTTATCTTTTCATGCCTCCAGGGAATCCAGAAGGTCTCAGGGAAGCTTGGTCCTGGGTAACAAATTAGCTCCTTAGCAAGGCAAATTCCTGGAGGATTACAGGACGGGGAGCGTGCCCAGCAGCACTTCTAGTTACTGATGCCAAGGGAATAGAAAGGGTAATCAATTATTTTTTTCCCTCAAGATTCCAACTCATGTTATACCACAAAGCACTGGGTCATGTTAGGTCACAATCCGAGGCCATGTTAGGTCAGGTCTGGATTACCCATCATATTAGTTAAGGTGATACCGCTTTCAGGGCAGAGAAATGGACTTCAGCTGACTTAAACAAAAAGGGGGATTATCGGAAAGCTCCTGGGGGCTTTTTGAAATCAAAGGAAAGCTGAATAACCACAGCTCGGCAAGGGAAGAAACGGAGCTCTAGGAGTTCATGGTTGTGTTGACATTGATAGGATTCTTTCAGCCTGCCTGGGCTCTCTGGCTCTCTGGGGGAAGAAGATCTTATGCGCCCTGTGAGTTAGCTTGGGTTTCCTACAAGCAGAGGGATCCTGGTGCAAGTGATTTTTGGGGGGAGTGCTCTCAGCAGAAACCTGCAGGGCAGTGAGGGAAGCAGGATAGAGCAGGAGCTAGTCTAGTCTCAACCTGATCCCACAGTGGGATCTGCAGAGTTACCCTGTCTTGAAGCAATGGAGTGTGCCTTTTGCATCCCCATGTCCATCAGTTACTGGCTGTGGGCAGAGTTTCTCAAGCATTTTTGGAAAAGGCTATTCAAGAGAAGGGGGTAGCTGTGAGCCACGAGCAGCCAACATTCACAGCAGTTGGGGGTTGGTGCACTGCCCTCACAAGGGGATCCGGGATCTAGGCAGAGCACCAACTGTGTATCCACGCACAGCACCTAGCTTGGGTAAGGTGTCCACCCAAGAGCCATCAGCCATAAAGAGAGAGGCCAAAATCTGAGATCCAGACACGGCAGCAGAGGTAAGTGAACAGAGGAGTGAAGGGCAGCTATGCCAAATGATGTCCAGCATATCGACTTGCATCACTTCCACTGAAAACGTCCTTCTGGGCAGTATGCGGAGCTGTGGCCAGCTGTGTTTCTTCTTCAGTAAAGAGAATGTTTGTTTCCCAGGCACCTAACCGAATCTTTCTTAATGGCTTTAGGTTTGGGGTCACAAATTCCAATATAAACAGAGATAAGCGTGATAGACAGTAGGGAGCGGAGAGAGTTTACCACAGTCCCTGACACTCTGTATTGCCTATCACAATTAATATGATTGCCTGACCTCTATCCGTATGCATTTGAATGTATGATCCCAAGCCTAAACCCACTAAAGAGGGTTCACATTAGGTGCCTAGGTATGAACCTAGAAGTGGAATCTATAAGTCATAGGGTATAAATGTGTTGAGCTTTAGTAGACATTGCCAAAGAGTTTCCCAAAATGGTTGTACCATTTGATACTGCTTTTGACAGTTTATGAAAGTTCTAATTGCCCCATATCCTTACCAGCACTTGGTATTGTTTGTGTAATCTCATTAGTAATATTAATCTCCATCTCTCTGATGACTAATAAAGTTAAGCACCATTTCATATGCCTTTTTTTATTGTTTATGGGGATGCTTTATATATTCTGTATATGAGTCCTTTGTCAGATAACAAACAATATATAGAGATATGTATAGATATAGATATAGACACATATATGCACATAGACACATATAGAGTAGAAGATATATGTAATTTGTATGTAAAAATATGTTTGTTATACATAACTTTATATTTAAAAGTAAATATTAACATATTTATATTAAAATATTTATTTGAAAAACACATTAAATAAAATATTTAATACAAATATATATTTATAATATATAATTACATACATAACATACTATATAAAATCACTCTGTGGCTGCTTTTTAAATATTTTCTTAAATTATTTTTTTTAAGATTTTATTTTTGGGGCACTAGGGTGGTTCAGTCAGTTGAGTGTCTGACTCGTGGTCTAGGCTCAGGTCATGATCTTGGGGTTCTGAGATAGAACCCTGAGTAGGGCTCCGGACTCAGCAGAGGGTCTGCCTAAGGATTCTTTCTCTCTCCCTCCCCACCCCCCGCCCCTTCTCCTACTCATGATAGCCCTCTCTCTCTCTTTCAAATAAATAAATCTTTTTTAAAAATTAAGATATTATTTTAAAATAATCTCTACACCCAATATGGGGCTCAAACTCACAACTCCAAGATCCAGAGTCCCATGCTCCACCAACTGAGCCAGCCAGGCACCCCTCTTAAATAATTTTTATAATGAAAACAGAATTTGGGGTGCCTGGCTGGCTCAGTTGGTGGAGCATGGGACTCTGGATCTCAGGGTTGTTGAGTTCGAGTCCCACTTGGATGCAGAGATTTCTTAAAAATAAAATCTTGAAAAAAAAAAAAAGAAAACAAGCATTTAAATTTAATTTAGTCCAATTTATCAATTTTTCCCTTAATGTTAAGCATTTTATGCTTCCTATTTAGGATATCATTGTCCATATCATAGTCATACAGATAATCTCCTACTTTTTTCCTAAAAGTTTTACCACTACACTTTTCACATTTAGAAACACAATTTATCTAGAATTTATTTGCTGTGTTATGAGTTAGGAGTTTATTTTATTTGTTTATACTTGTGCCAATATCACACTATCTTAATAACTATAGTGCCATACTAAGTCTTAGGGTGACTGATTGTCCTGGTTTTCCTAGTACATTCTGCACACGCCCCTCCCTTTCCATTTGAGATATTACTGACATATAATTGTGTATTAGTTCAAGGTATACAACATAATGATTTGATATATGAAAATTTCTGGGATCTAAAACTGAAAGTATTGCATCTGAGAAAACCCCTCAGTCTCTGGCAAACTAGGACGGTTGGTTATCCTCCTAAGTTCTTTTTTTTTTTTTTTTAAGATTTTATTTATTTATTTGACAGAGATAGAGACAGCCAGCCAGAGATAGAGACAGACAGAGAGAGGGAACACAAGCAGGGGGAGTGGGAGAGGAAGAAGCAGGCTCATAGCGGAAGAGCCTGATGTGGGGCTCGATCCCATAACGCAGGGATCATGCCCTGAGCCGAAGGCAGACGCTTAACCGCTGTGCCACCCAGGCGCCCCCCACTCCTAAGTTCTGATATCTGGTGGCATAGATCCTCCTTTGTTTTTCTTCTTCAAAATTGCCTCAGCTATTCTTCACCCTTTGCATTTCTTTAAAATTTTTAGAATCAGCTTGCCAATTTTCACAAAAAAAGAAGAATGAAAGAATGAAAGGAAGAAAGAAAGAAAAAGAAAGCAAGACTTCTGGGATTTTCATTGAGACAGCATTAGCCTATAGATAATTTGAGGAAATTGACTGCACATCTTTCATTTATTCCTACATATTTAATGTTTTTTCATGCTATTGCAAATAGTACCAGTTTTAAATTTTTATTTTATTTTTGCTGTTATTGTGTTCTGTTATAGAAGTAAAATGAAATTTTGTAGGTTGACCTTCATCCAATGACGTAACTGAATTCACTTATTAATTTTAATAATTTATAGATTCTTTGGATATTATATGTAC
This sequence comes from Ursus americanus, assembly GCF_024610735.1. Lineage (NCBI taxonomy): Eukaryota > Metazoa > Chordata > Mammalia > Carnivora > Ursidae > Ursus > Ursus americanus. The sequence continues at coordinate 7,611,105 of NC_142146.1, read as the reverse complement.
GCAATCACTTTCTGTAAAAAATTATCCATTTTTTCTTCCTTTACAAATTGTATGTTTATTATTTCACTTTCTTGTCTTATTGCACTTGCTGAAAACTCTAGTGCAATGTTGAATAAAAGTGGGGATGGAGTTACACAATTATCTTTTAATTTGATCCTATGGAAGATATTGTTTTAAAAAATATTTTATTTGTTTATTTATTTGAGAGAGGGAGAGAAAGAGTGAGCACGAGCAGGGGGGTAGGGAGGGGCAAAGGGGGAAGGAAAGAATCTCAAGCAGACTCCCTGTGGAGCGTGGAGCCAATGTGGGGCTTGATCTCGTAACCCTGAGATCATTGCCTGAGCCAAAACCAAGAGTCAGATGTGCAACTGACTGAGCCACCCAGGCACCCCAGAAGATATCGTTCTTTAACTTTAAAAAATAGTGTTCTGAGGGGTGCCTAGGTGGCACAGTCGGTTAAATGTCCAACTCTTGGTTTCTGCTCAAGTCATGATCTTGGGGTCGGGAGAACAACCCCCAGGAGATCAAGTGCTGTGTTGGTTCCACGATCCGTGTGGAGTCTGCTTGAGATTCTCTCTCCTTCTCCCTCTGCCTCTCACACTTGTGCACCCTCCTCTCTCAAACAAATAAATAAATCTTTAAAATATGTATATTTTTCCGAGGATAAGAATTTTATGTATGGTGGCCAGTGAATAGTTTTATGGCAGGTGGGTCTAACTGTACCCCTCCTTTTGTACAAATAAGCCCCAAAAGATGACTTATTCTCACATTCACCCATTTGGTGCTGAAGTTGGGATTAAAGCATGTTTCCTGATAACCTTCCTGTGAGTACATCTGTTGGTTTTTGTCTGCCTGGAATCCCTACCCCCTTCTGACTTCTTCTTTATTTCTCCATTCTAACCATGTAATTAAAGATTCCCAATCACGTTACTCTATCCTTTAGCTCCAGGGTCTTACAGTAGGCCCATTGGTTTATTTCTCCCCAAAATTCAAATGGAAGGCTCCTGAAGTCTTGTGGAAATGCCCTGAGAGCAGGCACAGGGTCTCCTGCTGTTGAGGACCTAGAGGTCTCCAGATTCCTGTCCTTCCAAAGGTTATGATCTCTACCTCTCCCATCAACTCTGGAACTGTTCAAGAATCCTCTTTCCAATGAACTACCTTTTTCTCTTAGCCAGAGTTGGTTTCTACTGTGTATTAATCAAAGAATAGGTATACCCCCTATTCTCTTTACTCTGGCACCAAATGGAGCAAAATGGGAACATACTTTTAAGGATTTAACTGTATTCTATTTATATTTTATTTATTATATTTTTAATTTCTTCCTGATTGAAAATAGTCATTGCATATTAAAATCATAACTTAGAATTACTCTTATTGCATATGCATAATTTAAATCCATATACTCCAGGTTTATTTATCGCCAGGAAAGCTAACAAGTTAGATATTTTCTTTTTAAATTTTTGTCCTTTTGACTCCTCTACTATAAGAATAAGAAAACGTTTCTGTAAAGGGCCAGATAGTAAATATTTTAGGCTTTGTGAGCCATCTGGTCTCTCTCACAACTACTCAACTGTTGCTGCAGCCATGAACAGCACCTAAATGAATGAATGTGTCTGTGTTCCAATAAATGGACACTGACATTTAAATTTCATGTGTCATAAAATATTCTTCTTTTGATTAAAAAAATTGAAAATGTCAAAACAATTCTTAGTTTGTAAGTCATACAAAAATGGTAGCTAAATCTGTTGCATGAACTATAGCTGGTCAACTTCTGATCTTTCTCCCAATTGTGATACATTATTGGACAGGAGAAATTTGACTTGTGAAATTGAGATTATAAAGTAATATGCATTATTTATGGGATACAGAGCAACTTGTTTGTCTCCTAAATTGATAAGCATGTATTCAAGGATATAACTAGAAGGAGATATATATCTATAAAGGATATAAGTAGATAAGATCTTCCTATTCCCAGGAATTCTTATGTCACATGGGAGAAAGCAGAAAGATCATACTATATGCTAAACTTCTCTGTAGTTATTTCTTGACCATCTAATTTTATAATGTACTAATTAAACATTCATTGTTAACACAGAATCAAAGAAAATAAGGGACTTTCAGAGGTAGATCACCTAGTCACGTACAGTAATAATGATGCCTTATATTTGTACAGCGTTTGATAGTTCACAAAAATTATAGTGCCACATATTATCTCTTCAGATCCTCAAAACAACTCTGGAGGTAGAGAGGCAAGGTATTATTATCCTAATTTCAAGAACAGCAACCTGTCCAAGATTACACAAGGGACAAGGGAGTGGGAGGAATTTTCTAGTCATACCTCTGAGTCATAGCCAGAATAATTTCCATCAAATATAATGATACAATCATGCAATTCAAGAGCTGGGTAATGAGTAAGTCCTGCTTCACCAGCTGACGAACATGCAGTGATTCAACATAAGGATGCCTTTGGTTTGTCAATGCAAGTCTCACATGTCTAGCTCAGTGGGAAATCCAGACCTCCTCTCCTCACCTCTTTCTCTTATACATCTAGGAATCACAGCAATCATAATCATGGCTGATTGTTCTGGGAGGTGTTACCCTTGCTGCTGTAGGAGCTGGGAGCCTAATGCCATTGCTGACTCCAGAGCTTTCCAAAGCTATGCCCTTGGAAAGCAATGCCCTTGTCAACTTCCACTTCTGCCCACAGGATTTGAACATAGTGTCCTTGTAACTACTGAAGCACCAGGCTGAGATAATTACACTCCAACTCACACCCAAGCTCCAGTGTCACCAAGACCTTTGGCTACCATAACTTTGTCTATGAATACACAGGCCATCAGAAGGAAGGGACTTGGATTGTGCTTCCTGTCCTCACTTAGCTGTTACTGGGATGCTTCCCTTCAGTTGTTCCACAAAAAGAGAGATGCTCTTTTCCTCAGGATGACATTTAAGACAGCGCATTGACACCAACTGGCTCAGGGATCCTAATATTACAGTTCCTTGGATTCATTCACCCGGTCACTTACCCAGGGCACAAGCTGGGTATAGAAATAAGCTGCCCTAAAGCCTTTATGTATGTTTGTATGTTAAGTACATATGCATGGGTTGATTGATTTAAATTTAATTTCCAGTTATGGAAAATTTAAAACACACACAAACAATAGAGAATATGGTATTAAATCCCATTCGTCCCTCGTACCCATCACTCAGCTTTAATACTTAAATCCTTGCTTAATCTTGTTTTCATCTCTCTTGCCACTTCCCTCCTTCCCTCTGGAATATTTTCAAGGAAATCCTGTAGATCGTAGAATTCCGTCCTTATTCAGCATGACTCTAGTAGATTATTTTCAAAAACACAACCACAGTATCATTATGACAAGGACAACATTACAAACCCTTAATTAATAATTCCTCAATATCATCTAATATCCAGTCCATGGTCAAATTTCCCAATTGTCTCAAAAATGTCTGTTTATAACTTGTTTGTCAAATCAGGATCCACATACTGTATTTGGTTGTTAGGTCTTTTAAATCTTTTTTAATTCATTAAGGTAATTTGTTTGTTGAAGAAAGCCCATCATTTGTCCTGTAGAACTTTCCACATTCTGGGTTTAGTTGATTGCATCTTCTCTGGTGTTGTTTTGACAGTTTTCTATATTGCTCATTCTCCTTTCTCCTCATAAACTGTTACATTTAGAGGCTTGATTGGATTTAAACTCAAAATATTTTGGGGAGTAGCAAAAATACTTCATAAGTGATTCGATATATTTCAATTGCACCACATCAGATGCATATGATTTATGGTTGTTCGACTCTTATTGATGTTAAAAATTGATCAGTGGCTCCAGGTGTTTTCACTCTACCCACCAATCTTTCATTTAATGTTTTAGTAGCCATTGATGATTGGTATTTAAGTCTATTTTATTAGGAGATTACAAAATGATCTTTTGTCATTTCTTTTATATTTATCAGCTGGAAAGTTTTTTTAAGATTTACTTATTTATTTTGAGAGAGAGAGGAGAGACTGCACGCACGCACATGGAGGGGGGAAGAGAGAGAGGGAGAGAGAGAACCTCAAGCAGACTCCATGCTGAGCGTGGAACCTGATGGGGGCTTGATCTCATGATCCTGAGATCATGACATGAGCCAAAACCAAGAGTTGGGCGCTTAATGGACTGAGCCACCCAGGCGCCCCACAGTTGGAAATATTTTATACAAAGAGGCTTTTTCTTAACAACTCTGGTCACCCTAAAATACAATTTGTACAGGAGAAACAGAATGTTTGATTTTTCTCCTTTATTTGTCAACTGCCATTACCATATAACTCAGCAACTTACTGTAGCAACCTCCAGGTGACTTGTACATTTTCTTTTTTCCTAATGTCATTATAAACTTGTGGATTTTAACATCATTGAAGTGATAAATGATTTAAAGTATATTCTGTAGGGGCGCCTGGGTGGCACAGCAGTTAAGCGTCTGTCTTCGGCTCAGGGCATGGTCCCGGCGTTATGGGATTGAGCCCCACATCAGGCTCCTCTGCTATGAGCCTGCTTCTTCCTCTCCCACTCCCCCTGCTTGTGTTCCCTCTCTCGCTGGCTGTCTCTATCTCTGTCAAATAAATAAATAAAATCTTTAAAAAAAAAATAAAGTATATTCTGTAGGGGTGCCTGGGTGGCTCAGTTGGTTAAGCACCCGCTTTCAGCTCAGGTCAAGGTCCCAGGGTTCTGGGATCGAGTCCCACGTAGGGCTCCCTGCTCAGTGGGGACCCTGCTTCTGCCTCTACCCCCTCTCCACTCCTGTGCTCTCTCTCTCTCTCTCAAATAAATAAAATCTTTAAAAATAAATAAATAAAATCTATTCTGTAAGCAATGGTGAACCACGCAACTTTCAAACATAAAGCATACCTGATCATGTATCTAAAAATCAAACAGTAAACTTATTGTTTTAGGAGGAATCCTTTCTTATGGAACTAAAAATTAAGATAAAAATCTCCAAACATATCTAAAATTTAGTCACAACATTTAACAATGAATATTTTCAGGATCTTATACTTGTTCTCTGATTTTCTTCTTTACTTCCACTCCTATTTTTAGACTTCATCTCATGAATGTCTGAGTATCTGATTGAGGATAGAGATTCAGTTTCCAATGATTTCCATCTTTATATCGTTCGGATTACATTTATAAGACCTACATTTCTTATAATTAGTGTTTGCAATTTCATTTTTATAAAATAAGAGCAAATTAATATCCAAATAATTGGCCAGTACTCTGGTAATTGAGCATGAGTGTGTGGACAGTGGGGACGCAGCTCCAATGGAAGCATTGACCAACAGTGAGTGCCAGTGTGTGAGATCAACGTGCTTGTCCGCTCACATACCAAAGATAGATTTTGATGCATGAAAAGAGGGTTAGGTGTTTTAACAGAGTATGCATGAAACTCTACTATCAACTGTGACAAGCTGGATTGTTCGTCAGCTGACTTGTTATAGCTTCACCAGACAATTTGTTCTGAGAGGGCAGAAGCCACACCTGTATTGTTCATTTACTCCTAGCATCCAGTACATGATTTTTAAAAATGGAAGAAAAAATGATGCATGCAAGGCAAGAGAAAAATCTACAATGGTTTTGAGCAGTGAGAGTCATAACTAGATCCATTTTTTAGTTGTACCTTTTGCATATTTTGTCTCTGGGCTACTGGTATGATACACATATTTCTTTAAAAATTTCTTTGAGTATAGATGTAGTACATTTCATTTAGGAATATTCTGAACAGTAAACCAATCAAATAAAGTCCCCGGTAGTTCCGTTCCTTCAGGTTAACACTTGGGTGTCTATGTCTGTATAATATTAAACAATATAGGAATCACCTTGAACATATTGTTTGGTAATCTGCTTCTACATTTAAATACATGGTTAATGCTATCCTATGTTACCTTCTCCTACAATAGAAATTGTAATGGCTATATTCCATGATCATAGCTATTTTTAAAGTAACCAGACCCAAATCCAAGTTCCAAACATGAGATTCTGATGAACAGGACCACAGAGCAGTGATTCTGATCAGAATTGTGCTTGTTAATAACAGCAGGCAGTTCCATACAACTCCAGGATGTGAGATTAACCTCAACAACTATTCATTTAGTTTGGTTTGATTTTCTGCCAGTCTTATGACCAACTTGAAGCAGGTCCTAGAACAGAGAACGTTGTTTGGTGTCCAGGGAAGCAGCAAACTAGAGAAGCCATCCCAAATTCCAGAATAATAATAATAATAGAGAATAATAGAGAGAGTCAACATTCTGTTTATACCTACATTATCCATTTTCTGCAGCAAAATTTGAACTAAAAGGATAAAAATGCCATAGAGGTTAGGTTAAACACCTTGGGGGAAGTAACCTATTGCTGTAGAAAGGAATGGAAATGGTGAAACCAAAAAAGAAGCTGAAAACAAAGCTGTCGATACATTTTGCTTTCAAGATTCTACACTGTGTAAATGTCCTTCAAGATGATAAACTTAAGGCTGATTCATTGTCACTTGCTTCTGCGGTGGTTTCCCAGGCATCTTAGCTAGCAACCACCCTGCCCCCAGGGTACAGAGGGCTAGTAAATATTTTTCAGGGAGACTGACAATAGGAAAGAATTGTAGGACAAGAAACTACCTGCAGTACTGAGGTGGGAGTATCCTGGAAAGTGATGCGCTGAAAAACTGACCCTTCCAGCTGGTTAACTTTTATTCTTGTGCATTTATTCATTTTTTTGCGACATTCACTCATCAATGACGAGTGAATATAGGACAGCGTAATGATACAGGGGAAATAATGCAGTATTGTGTATAGAATTGGGAGACATGCAAAACAAGTGTCATGGTATTTCTTTTTCCTTTCCTTTTTTTTTTTTTTTTTTAGTAATCTCTACACCCAAGGTGGGGTTTGAACTCAGGTCACCGAGATCAAGTTAAGTGCTGTTCCGACTGAGTCAACCAGGCGCCCCCATGGTATTATTTCTTTTAAAAGCTTAAGGAAGGAGGCTCCTGGGTAGGGGTGCCTGGGTGGCTCAGTTGGTTCAGTGTCTGCCTTTGGCTCAGGTCATGATCCCAGCGTCCTGGGATCTATTCCCATGTCAGGCTCCCTGCTCAGGGGGAGTTTGCTTCTGCCCCTCTCCCTGCTCCTTCTCTCACTCACTCTTTTTCCCAAACAAATAAATAAAATTGTTAAAAAAAAAAAAAAAGCTTAAGGAAGCATGCTTTAGGCCTTTGTTATTTGATATAGTATGTATTATCTTCTGACCATCAGTATCCATTTCCTTATTTTGGTGACAGCACCCCAAAATTTCTTCTGGGGAACCACTCCTCTCCTATAATCCATGTTCATTGGATGAAACAGCAGTGAAGCATGTGACTCACATTTGACCAATCACAGCACAGAATTTGCCTAGGTACAGTAATTTGTTAAGGGACAGGCAGATAATCTGTGTTGGTTTAATTAGTGAATCCGGGGACTTCTGGGAAGGATCTCTTTCTTGCTGGACTTGGACCAGGATGGATATAGACTTGAAATTGTTGGGAACCATCTTGCTACCACATGAAGCCTGAATATAAAGGCAATGTGGAGGAGAGGTGAGACTTTTTTATTGTTGCTTTTTGTTTTTCATTTTTTTATTTGATAGAGATAGAGACAGCCAGCGAGAGAGGGAACACAAGCAGGGGGAGTGGGAGAGGAAGAAGCAGGCTCATAGCGGAAGAGCCTGATGTGGGCCTCAATCCCATAACGCCGGGATCACGCCCTGAGCCGAAGGAAGACGCTTAACCGCTGTGCCACCCAGGCGCCCCGCTTTTTGTTTTTCAGAAGGACTCTCTCTGATCTGATCTGAAATGGGCATGAGTGGCAGTGGGTTGAAAGTTCTAACTCCACCCTTATTTTCACAGGACTGCTAGAAGTGTCTAAATTATGTATTAAAAAAATTGATACTTTACGGCAACAAGAGATATGAAAAACTGTATTGGAATAGTTTATTATATAAACATCATATAGTAGTTCTAGGGATATGATTGTGGAGTGCATAAAATAGATATTTTTTCAAGAAACGTATAATCTGCTTGGAAAGACATGAACTACATTAAAAACGAAACCCTTTAGAACACAAATGAATTGCAAATAGCATGCATATAAATGTCCTGCATGGCAATAGAAAGTGATAACTATCTAGAAACAAAACCAGCCTACAACAAAAGCATGGGTAGAAGGGTTTAGGCTAAACTCTTGAGTATTTCCATTTAATTCTCAAGGCACTGGTCCTTATATCCCTAATCTTTAGTTGGTTCGTACATTTGTATTTCCTATCTGGATGTTTCCTCTGAATTACTGACTTGTATATTTAATTGCCTATTTGATATCTCCACTTAGATGTCCAATAGGCATCTCAAACTTACCTTGTCCCCAAGAGTCTTTTCCTCCAAACTTGCTTGACCTAGACTGTTTTCCAAATTTCAGTAGATGGCAACCTCATCCTACTAGTTGTTTAGGTCTAAAACCTTACAAGTTGTCTTTTACTTTCTCTCTCTCTCTCTTTTTAAAGATTTTAATTAATTATTTGAGACAGAGAAAGAGAGAGGGTGCCTGAGCTGGGGGAGGGGCAGAGGGAGAGGGAGAAGCAGACTCCCTGTTGAGCACAGAGACTCAGGTCTTGATCTCAGGATCCTGAGATCATGACCTGAGCTGAAGTTGGACACTTAACCGACTAAGCCACCCAGGAGCCGCTACTTTTTTCTTTTTCTTGCATCTTGAATCCATTCCATCAGCAAATCTCAGTGTCTCTATCTTCAAAATGTATTCAGAATCTAACCACTTCTTAATACTTCCACTGCTGCCCGAATTATTGTAATAGCCTAACTGGCCTTTTTGCTCTCATTGTTGCCCCCCTAAAGTCTATTCACATTATAGCAGCTAAAACAGTCTCATTTTATTAGATAAATTTTCAAACAAACGGCAAAGGTGAAAAAATTTTACATTGCTCCATCTGTATACCCACTCCCTAGATTCTACTATTAGCAGAACAGTCCTGCTTCACGATGACAGATTCTGTAGCTCCTCTGTCCGAAGCTCTCTGATAGCTTACCTCATTCAAAAAGGAAAAGGCAATTTCTTACCATAGTCTTCAAGACCTAGTATGATCTGGTCCCTAATTCCATTCTTCCCTGTTATTACTCTTTAGCCTCACTGGTCTTGTTGCTGCTCAAACATGGCAAGTACATTCTTGCTTTAGGGTCTTTGCACTTGCTGTCCCTTTGCTTGGGATGCTCTTCTCCTAGGTATTTGAATGACTTGCCTCTTTCTTTGGATCAGTTCATCAGAGGTCTTTTCTGACTCCTCCAAGTAAGTATTAGGTTGAACAATTTAATGTCATTCAACCATGTTGAACCACATGAATCTAATATTGTTCTGAGTTTAAAAAGAATGTAAAAAAAGATCAGGAATTTCATATGGTTCAAGCTAATAAAATAGCACCACCCTACCCTTTTATTCTCACCTGGGTTCCAGTATTCTTTATAGAGCTTCTCACCATCTTATGTACTATCATAGTGTATTGTCTAGAAGGTCCTCAAAGATAGAGGATCTTTCTGTTTTGTTCAATGCTGTGTACCCAGCATGCAGATTGGAACTTGGCTATAGTGGGCACTCAGGACATATTTAAGGAATGAATTCTTCACATTGAAGCCAGAGCGATCTTTCAGTAACACAAATCTGATGTCTCTCCCACTAAAAATTCTTAAATTGGTTTGGATCACTTTTTTTTTCTTTTTTTTATCACTTTTGAAACAAAAACGAGAATCTTTACCAGGCCAATAAGACCCTGCATGATGGGTCCTTGCTTAATTCTCTAGGCTCATCCACATTATCTCCTTCATTTCTTTTCATGCCCTGGGACTCTGTTGGTTCCATTATGAAGTCTTTATGTTTTTCCGTTATGATTCTTCTACATCAAGTTCACTCTGAGCCAGTATATTTTTTAAGATTTTATTTATTTATTTTAGAGAGAGAGTGTGCAAGCAGTGGGGCGGGGGGTACATTGCAGAGGGAGAGAGAGAGAGAGAATCTCAAGCTGACTCCAAGATGAGCACAGAGCCCGATGCTGGGCTCCATTCGAGGACCCTGAGATCATGACCGGAGCTGAAATCAAGGGTCAGATGCTCAACCAGCTGAGCCACCCAGGCGCCCCACCCTGACACAGTTTTTAAATCTTGGCTCATAGCATCTCTTGCTAGAAGCCATTTCAGACACTCCAGATTAGGTTTGAGTTCCACTTCGATGCCGTCACGCACCACCTCCCTACCCTTAGTAATACCTATTCGGATTATAAAGTTACTTTTGTGTGATAATTTGTCTCCCTTATCAGACAGTAAGTTTCATAAGAAAACACAGCTTTCTTTCTACTTCCCACTGTATCCCTACCATCTGTGAAGTATCTGGCACATAGTAAGATCTTAATACTCCTTTAAAAAAATCGATCCTATTGTCATTGTTACTCGTGTCTAACTGGGTACCTGGTACACAGTAGATGAATACCTTTGCTAAATGAGCTGTAGTATGAAAGATGTTTGACTACACATTTACAATAAATATATAATGTAGAAGAGCCATCACTTGATTATCTGTGATTAGGCATTCATACACAATTGATATCTACACCAAATCCCAGATTCTATCCTCTCATCAACTTTTCCTCACCACTAAGACTGAGGAACTTAAGTTACACTTCTTTCCTTTCCTCTGTTTACTCTGTGAACTGTCTGGCTAGGAAAGTCCACATAGAGCCAGAGTGAGCCATAATTGAGATTGGCTTCTGAACCAACAGACCGCATTCTCTCTTAGATAGATGTTAGAAACATTTTTATCTTACTTATTTTTTTTAAAGATTTTATTTATTTGAGAGAGACAAAGAGAGAGACAGAACACAAGCAGGTGGAGGGGCAGAGAGAGAGAGAAGCAGACTCTCCACTGAGCAGGGAGCCCGATGTGGGGCTCAATCCTGGGACTCCAGGGTCATGACCTGAGCCAAAGGCAGATGTTTAACCAGCTGAGCCACCCAAATGCCCCGAAATTTTTTTATTTTTAAAGATTTTATTTACTTATTTAGAGAGAATGAGCAGGGTAAGAGGCAGAGGCAGAGGCAGAGGGAGAAGCAGACTCCCCGATGAGCAGAGAGCCTGATATGGGCTGGATCCCACAACCCGGGGACCGTGACCTAAAGCTGAAGGCAGTTGCTTGACCAAGCCACCCAGGTGCCCCTAGAAACTTTTTTTCCCCAAATGAAAAGCTTTCCATTATTTTTCTTATTTTTTTAAAAAAGATTTTATTATTTATGTATGTATGTATGTATTTATTTATTTATGGCGAGAGCAGGGGGAGGAGGGGGCGGAGAGAGAGAATTCCAAGCGGACTCTGGGCTGAGCCTGATGCGAGGCTCGATCCCATGACACTGCAATCATGATCAGAGCTGAAATCGAGTCAGACACCAAACTGACTGAGACAGCCAGGTGCCCCTATTTTTCTTTTAATTTTAACAGCAATCTCTTTGAAACATTTCAGTGGTTAGAGGATATAGTAAAACATACATATACACAGGTTGTATACATTTACAGGTTTATTAGGGCAGAATGACATGGAACAATATAAGCAGAAAAAAAAGCAAAAATCTTACAAATGACTTCCTTTTAAGTGCGCTGAAACAGACATTTTTAGTAAACTTGTAATTCCAGATGAGCACTGTGGCAAGCTTGTTGACTTTGTCATGTTAATTTAGGAAAAGAGAGAAGTGCCAAATCAAGTACAATAAAAACGATTTACAAAATGGTATAAAAATGGTAATTTTTGGACATAATGAAACATAAAAAGAAACTAAGAATCTAAAGAAGATAGAGGATGTTAATTTTCTAGTTTTTAATAATGTATTATGGGTATGCAAGATGCTACCAGTGGGGGAACCTAGGTAAAGGGTACCCAGAACCTCTCTGTATTATTTTTGCAACTTCTTGTGAGTCTATAATTATTTCCAAATAAAAAGTGAAATAAATAAATTTAAAAAGTAAAAAAAGACAGCAGGAAAATAGTAAAAGGAGATAAGAAGGAATTTTTAGAAAGACAATTTAAATATACATAGTTGAAGACTGCTTTGCCAGATTTCCATAGGTTTGTAAGGAGTTAACCAAAATTTTAAAAAATGCTTCCAAGACAGACAGACAGACAGACACACACACACTTTACTAATAAAAAATTAGGCTCTGAAAAGTGGCATCCTATTTTTAATGTTGGAACTAGTGATATTTTCCAGAGACATGGAGAGAGTGAAACATAGTACTGTTTGCAAAAAAACAACTTAATTTTGCAAAAACCACAAAAATGAGTGTTCGCTCTTGAGAAAGGAAAACTTTTATTTCTTGACATCATCAAAGAAAAACGTGAAAGATCTGATATGAAAGGAACAAAAATGTACAAATCATACCACCTCATTCCTCAAAACTGTATAAACATTTGCAAGATTTTCCTTCATCCATTAAATGTCCCTAGAGCAGCCAGCCTACACAGACCTGGGGGCATTCACATGTCACAGTATTCCATACAAATCTGGGAACACATATCTTTGGGAGAAAGAAATCACTTATGTGCAAGGAGAGACTGCCTGTGAAAGAATTCAGAGTGACATTTAGGCAGGACCCCTTTGCAATGACAAAATGTTAGTGTCATAATTTATCACATTCTTGGGAGCATTCAAAAGACACATGGCATTATGAGCTTTTATGAGTAGCTTTTTTGGTGCTGAATAGATGGCAAAAATCCTATAGAGGGAGAAGTAAAAACACGGAGAAGCTCCAAAATTGCCTCATATCACTGTACCTTGAAGCTTATTAAAGCAACATGCAAATCTGCTTGGCTGCACATGGTGCAAAGTAAAAGGGGAATTAGGGCTAGAAAGACCTGAGTTCAAATTCTGCCTCTTCCAGCTACTAGTTTTGTTACCTTGGGCTAGTCGCAGTCTCTGACTCTCAATGTGTTTGTTACTAAAATGGGTATAATAATCCCCATATCTCAAGGTTGGTCCTAGTACTGAAAGGGATAATATATTTAAGTGCCTAGCACAATGCTGTGCAAACAGTAGGTAGCAATAAGTGTGAGCTCCTTCCCAGCTTTCCCAGAAGACACAACAAAATATTTCTTTCTCTGTTAGTTTGGTATGTGTCAAAACAAATGGCTAAGGGGTAATAAAAAGGGCAAGAGAATCTAATCCTACTATTATCCAAACAATTGTTCTATTAATTATGCAGTTATATAAACTAATATTTAATAAACATTATTAGCTTTATTGGTATTATTCAGGTAATGCATTAATACCTGAATAGGTCCTCTATTTTGCAAGTCCACTTTTTATTTTGACTTTAACTGATTTAGCAAAATAGGCCATCAATTCTTTTATTCAGATAATAGAGTACGATCTTTCAGGAGGATTATACTCCTCTTTTTTTTTTTTAAGATTTTATTTATTTATTTATTTGAGAGAGAGAATGACAGAGACAGCACAAGTGGAGTTGGAAGGGTGGAGGGGTAGAGAGAGAGGGAGAAGCAGGCTCCCATCGAGCAAGGAGCCTGAGGCGGGGCTTGATCCCAGGACTCGGGGATCATGACCTGAGTGGAAGGCAGATACTTAACCAACTGAGCCACCCACGCGCCCCAAACTTCTCTTGATCCCAGGTAAAAATCATAGTTTTAATGTTTACTCATGGGTCTGAGAAAAAGTGACACGGAAAAAGAAATGGTAAAAAGTTAAAGAATTTGTTTTTCAAGGCTGATGGTGTAATGCTCCCTATGATGAAGCACCTGTTGATATCTGTCTGGAGACCAACGTTCCCTAACTCATGCCTTGAACCTCCGCTAAGAGTGCCATATTCCCAGGCTCCATCAACTCGAAAGGGTGAGCAAGCCTTGTGAAATTGCAAGGGTGGACAGCACAGACACAGCCCTTAGAAGGCCTTAGGGACAGGTTCTTAACACGGAATCCGTGGGCTTACTCAGCAGGTTCTGGAACCTGCAGTCCCTGCCTGTGAAATTGTGTCTAAGTGTATTTCATGGCTTTTCCCCAGGAAGCTGCTCAACTATCACTTCCCTCTAGAGGCTGGTTCTCTAGCCATCCTATCCTGAAAAAGGGGTCTCGCCTACACAATCTCTCACATCATTCTTATGTATTTCCTGCACAGCCTTACCACAATCTGTCATTACCTTGTTTGTCTGCTTAAACCCTTCTACCCCACTAGAAGGTAAGCTTCCCAAAGAGCTGGGCCCTGGCCTTTCTCCAGCACCTTGAACCTGGTGAGTCTCGAGAGACACTTCTGGAATGAATGACACGTCCGTGTCTAGCAGATATTTAACAGCCTCTACATCCCTCCATCTGCACCGCCCCCCCCCCCACCTCGCCGCATTCTTCTCCGGAAATCATTTTAAAATCACGCGTTTTCATTTTGGAAATAAGGCTTTTCGCGTTGCCACTACACCCACTCGCTCTCGCACACTCGTTCCCTACAGTCGGAACCGCTGCTCCGGCCCACTTACCCAAGCCCACTAGGCCGGACAGTTTAGAGGCAACCAGGGCAGGTGCAGCCTCGAGCGGGCGCCCGCCTCAATTCACCTTCCCGGCCCCCGGTGATCCGCGGGAGCCGAGGAACCACCTCTAGGCCGCCCGGGCCTCCGCCCACCGGGGTCGCACCCCGCCACCCTCCCTCCAGCGCGGCGCCAGCAGCTCTCAGTGGCCGCGCACAGCAGCATTAGCACCGCTCCCGGGGAGGCGCGCAGCCGTCGCGGGTGAGCCAGCTGTCCTTCGCGAGGCCGGGATCCTGCCCGTCCCGCAGCGCGCGCCGCCGCGGCCGCAACTGCTTCCGGGTGAGCGGGTCACCGACCCTGTGGCCCCGCCCCTCCTCCACCTCCTTCGCAAGCCGCTCGGGCTGCGGCTCCTCCCGGGGGCCGGTTCCCGCTGTCTCTGTCTCAGCCGCTGCACCGCGGGACCACCGGTGTGACTGACCGACCGGCCGCGGGCGCCGGGAGCCGCCGCGTCTAGCCCGGCCCTCCTGGCTGGGAGCTTGGGACCCAGTTCGCCGTCCGCGACCCTCGCCCTCCGCTCCTCGCTTTTCGCCTGGCCGGCTCCCGGCGGCCGGCTCGCTCCCGGCCCTTCCCGGGCGGCGCCGCAGCCACAGCCCGCGCTCAGGGACAGGTAAGGGCCGTCCCTCCCGCCGTTCCGGGGGCCCCTACCCGGCCCCTCCAGCCCGTGCGACCCGCGCCGCCGCTGACCCCTGCTGGGGGCCGGGCTTCCCTGCGGACTCTCCGGTCGAGGTCGCCCCCCGCCTACCGCGTTCGCCGGCAGCACGCCTGATTTCTAACGCGCACCCTCCGTCCCTGCGAGGGGAAGGGGTTACTCCCTTTGTGGGAGAAATTACATTGGGCCGCTGTCTCTCTGCCTCGGGTGCTCGAGGCTCCTTCTCCTCTTCCCCGGCGCGGCACTCCCTCGCTTCTGCCCCCAGACCGGCACCCCAGCGAACGGTGTCAGGCCGGTGGAGGGCGTAGCATTTTTATGGGATTTTTTTTTCTTCCTCCTTGACCCGAACTGAAGCGCGGGCATAACAGGCGCTTGCTAGGAGTGTCGGGGTTAATGCTTGACTAATATGGGGTGTTATTCACATCCAGATTGTTAAGTTATACAGCTCCAGTCAGGCCTCCTTCTCTTGCCTGTGGATATCCAGCAGAAAGCAGGACCTAAGGAAACGCACCTCTTTTCCTTTCTTAGAGGGAAAAAAGTTCAAGTGTTTGCTCTACTTTTCCACCGTGGGAGATACAAATATTAGGCTGCTGAGACATGGCTAGGGAAATACTGTATCCTAAACTTTAACTCTTTGTAGCTCATTTTCTTTGAGTTTCCATTTAATGACTCAGCATTTCTATGGTAAACAGAAAAACTGCGGAGTAGGTTAATTGACTAAAAGATAATATGTAAGAATAACTGAGTAGCTGTTAATTTTTTATGTTATCACAATGGGAAGAGAACGTGGATGCAGTAAATGGAACCAGAGATATGGTGAGCAGGTACGGGTGGGCGAGTTCATAATATTTAAAATAACATTTTTTTCAAGATAACATTTTATGTGGGGGTAAATCTATATATAAAGGTGCCACTGTTGGAGAATGCAATGTTGCAGATAAGAGTTCGCAGAGACCTGAGGTTTGCTGTGGTTTGGAAGTCTTGCAGAATTAACCCTGTTTAACCAACATCATGCTCTGTTTAACAAATATAGAGATGATGACCTAGTAATATTATATTCATGTTAGAGTAAGAATTTCAGAAAGTGTGATTCATTTAGAAAGTTAGGTCACTCACTTTGTGAATCACTGTTATGGATCTTAAAATTGGAACAGAGGAAAGCTAGAAGTTTGTTACTGCCTGTTTAGATGCCTTCAGTCATTTTGTGTGAAGTATTGTATTATGCTTTGTTAGGTTTGTTGCTGGATACTTACCGTCATGAAGTATGGTAAGAAATAAAAATTGAACCTTTGTAGAATGTTTGGCTTTGGAATAGTTAGTTCCTAAGTGGATTGTTGTAATTTTACTCCCCCCGCCCTTTTCTTCGCCAGATGTGGGAAGATAAATGAAGGGGTCTAGAGACAAAATAAATGTCAGTGAAAAGGTATAAAAAAGTTTACTGAAAGAATCTACAGTATATAAAAGTCTTTTCAGTGAAAGATCTCACCTATTTTGTAACCCTTAAAAATGTGGAATGAGACTATACCGAGTTCTTATGTAAGTTCTGTTATAGAAGAAAGTGTGTATTGAAGTTGTGATTTATTATTGGAATGAATTCATTGTAAACTAGAAATAACTTTTTATTGCTGAAATGTAATTTGATCATTTTTGGCTTTAAAAATTGTTAAGCAAAATAACCTTGAATCACAGAGTACTTGATACTTATTCTTAGCCTTGTTTTCTTTTACTTCTTTTTGAAATTCAGCTTATTTTACCTTGATTTTCAATTTTAGGGAACTTTAGTTAGTTATCAGCTAAAAAGTAATGGTAAGCTGGTCTTGCTTACCAGGTTCCTTTGATTATTTGAGTAAATTTTGGCATCTTATTTTCTTGGATATCCATTCTTATATACAGAGTGTTCCCTAATGTTGCTTTTGATTTTTGTCCAGCTAATAGTGACTTAATTAAGAATTTCAGTTCCCAGTAAACAGAGATTCCCTTTTGGAAAATCCCTTGTGGAAACCACCATAACTAACAGTCTTGATAGGTAGATATGCAAGAGAAGCCTTCTTATGTCATGATTTAAGCATTTCCATAATGAAGGAAAAAAAGTGATAGGAGGGTATATTTGGCAAATAGATTCTTTTTTTTCTCAAAACAAAACCAAAAACATATTTTTACTAGAAATGAGAGCTGTGTCTTGGTAAGCTCTCTGTGAATTGTTTTACCCGGCTCTTAGTGTGAAAAGGAACAGAACTGATGATGTATAGAAAAAAAAAATTCTCCTGGCAGCATGCTGGGAATGTTGATGAGGATCCTTTAAGAGGAAGTACAGTTCTTCTGTCTTCATCATAGGAGCACTGTCCATTGCACCTACAAAATAGAGGCCATTTCTTAGCCTTTTCCTTTTAGGTAGTTTCTTTCTGGAAACTCTGAATGGAGAGATGGGCCTTTAACCAGGAAAATGTACTACCTTATCCAGTTTGCAAACAATAGACTTTATGACAATTATTCAAAACTCAACTTTTAAAACTTTAGAGGGAAGGGATTGAGCAGAATTTGCCCAGTGAGTAAAATAACTTTACCTTTTTCTCCATTTCTCCTTTTAAGATACTAGATAGACACCTTTGGAAATGACCCATTTTTGTGTTGCACATTGCACTTTTCTTTTAAAACTTTTTGCCTTATGAGAAATTAGGCCAGACTTAAAAGGAATCAAACATTGGACTAAAAACTGGGTTTATTATAAGTATATTTTTTCATTTATTCTATTATTTCCTTATTCTGGTGGGGGGATGGAGAAAGGATTCTGTTTCTTGGGGGATCTCTGAGATTTGCTAAATGTGTATGCTTTTGTTTTGCTCTAGTGATAGGGAGAGAAGTAGGTGAGAGTAAAAATGGTTGAGAAGCAGAAGACATGGCGTACATAAATGGAAAGAGAATGCCCACTTAATGGGTACAGATGTTTGTAGGACTTTTAAAAATTGATAAAACATTTACAAAGAAAATGTTACATGGTGCAAAGGAAGCCTCCTTTCCACAACAAACTTCTAGCTTTTTCTCACTCCTCCACCCCCTAATCCAAGCAACCACTGTGAGTAGTTTCCTGTATATTCTTCTCTAAATTTTCTATTACATATGTAATCACCTATGTTTAAGAGAACTTTCTTCTATCTTTCATTCTTACCCTTGATATATCTTAGAGATTTTTCCATATTAGCACGTGTGTCCATCTGATTTTTAAAAGACTGGGAGTCTTGCTCAGTGTAGGTGAACCATAATTTATTCATTTTCCATGATTTATTTTACCATTCCCTATTAACAGACATTTGGGTTGTTTTTAGCTTCCTATAAATGTTGCTGGAGTGAACAACTAGTATATAAATCTTTGCACTATACCATAAGTATGTATATGGAATATATTTCTGAAAGAGTGATTGCAAAGTTGGGCCTTAAGTTGTGAAGATTTATAAATTTGTTTCAGTCTTATATTGGATTTTATTTTATAATAGAAGTTAACTTCTTTCTCAACCTTGTAGAAGAAAGGAGCTCTTACTTTGTATTTTATCCTTCCATTTAAAAAAATATTAAACTGTATTTTATAAGTCAATCTTAAACATTTTAGAGTGACCGGTGGTTAATTTTGTTTGTACTGGTAATGGTGAAAATACTGTAGCTTGAAGACTGGTGTTACAGACAAACCACTTCACTTACATAGGGTAATAGTAAAATGAATACCTTTTGTAGTCGGTTAATTGTTTTAGGATTTTATGACCAGTATCAATTAAAAATATTGTATATAGTTTAACTTCTTGCCTTGATGAAGTCTGCTACTATATTATTAGTCGCAAAAAATAGTCCACCTTCTGTCTTCCTTTACCTTCCACATCATAATCTATTCATAATAAAATAAACCTCTGTAGAGTTTGAGATTCAAAGTCATTTTGCAAACCAGAGCGCTATGGATGGATTAATTTCCCAAGGCGGGGGGTAGGTACAGCTTCAGTTTTTATTCTGCAAGGTGTTTGTGAGCAAATTTAAGAGTTTAATTTCTGTATTATACAGCTCACTCATGACCAGGAGAAGGGGGGTTCAGGAACTTTTTCCCTTTTAAAATGAGAGATTCTAGAGAGAGAGAGTAAAAAAAAAAGTACCGAGGGGCTAATGTATGATGATGAAGTTGGAACTTGTGAGTGGCAATGTCTCTGGCTGGTGCCCAGGGTCTATTTTGAGGCCTTGTCAGAGTACCTCTGACAGAACCTACCACATAACTGTAATCTGTCCTGGCCCTGCTGCCAGTCAGGAAGGCCTGCGGTTTAGGAAAAGCGGCAACCGCAGAAGAGTGAATTTATAAAAGACATTTGCCTCCAGAAGATTAAGGCTAAGTTTTGGGGTGAAAATCTGCTTAGCATGCATATCCTAGGGTCATTTTTTTTTTTCTTTTTGTCTTTGTTTTAAAGAGAAGGGCTTGTTTCAGGAAAAATAATGAGGAAAGTATTTCAGAAGAATGTGCAGAAGGAAGAGCACAGGATTGTATCAGTATTGATGTTATGTCCTGGGTCTAAGAGTGATCAGTCAAATGTTTTACAACAGGGGAAAGCCATTACTGATATTGGCATAGGGAGGCCATGGCCCTAGTTGAACTAGTCCAATTCAGAGACTTGCACACATGTCTTTGGATCAAAAGGACACTGGGAATGATGGGCTGTTTTATAGGATTATTTTGAGTTCGTACAGAGAAATTAGCTTCTTCCCATAGAACAGCTACAGTCTCATGTACATTATCATGAAGTTACCGCTTTAAAAATAACTCGAGGCTGTTACCAGATGCTATCTCCCAGCACAGCTGTCTCTGTGTATCATGTGCTTTCTCATGAAAACCTTGGTGTTTTCTATCCTTAGTGAATGAGGCACTTGAGTTTAAAGTTCTTTAACTGATTTCACTACTTAGGCTAGAAACCTGTTTAAAGGGCTTAGTACTCCACCCATTTATCCAAGGTTTCTGTCACCATATTAAACTGCAGCCTTGTATTACAGTCAAGGTTGTTTGAAGAATTCCGCATGCACTGCAAACGTAATTTACAGATGCAAAGCCAGCAGATGGTTTCCTTTCTTTTGCTTTAGGTTAGGTTGTAACTCCAAGAAATTTTGTTTTTCCTTGCCCTCAGAAATTTGGATTGTTTGCATTTGACAATAACGATGTATTTAGGACTGTATTCAGTGTGATGAGAAAAAGTAAACGGGAGTATTTATCCCTTTTTTTCTATTTCTATTATCCCTTCCCTGTCTCAGGTCTCAGCCTTCCTCTACCAAAAAAAAAAAAAAAAAAAAAAAGGAGGTGAAGATAGTGCACGGCAGAGAGAGTGGAAAAGAGGTTAGGAAAAGCGTTGGAGTACAAATGTATATCAGGTCGTTTTTATTTCCTCAGAAGTGAACTATTAAAACCCTTCTTAAAAAATCGTAGTTTATCTTTTTCATTGTCTTCACTTTGAAGTTTGTATGTCTTAGTTTTTTTCGTTATGAACACCAAAATCTTAACTAATTTTGGATAACATAGCTTTACTGTTTTAGGAAACTAATTTTAAAGTTACTTGTTGTGATCACTTTGTTATTCTTTCTATATCCCCCACTTTCCTAAATTGAAACATTTTAACAGCCAGGAGCACTCTTTTGGCTCTCTGTTTTCTAAGTAAAATAGAGTATACTGTATGCAGAGGATTAGGATGTTAAAATATTTATTTCCCTTTTAAATGGTTTAAGTTAATTTATAACAATAAACAATGTAATCAGGAAGCATACATGTTGCTATTAAAAAAAGAAAATACAAGAATTTCAGTAAAGTGACCCAAGGATTATAGGATTAAAGATAGAAAAAAAAATCAGTTTTAGGTTAGATATCTGTTCCCGTCATGGATATTGCCATATCTAAGTGGATAGTCAAAGAAACGAGAGTCATTGTCTGCCTCTCTTACTTACCCAACTCACCCTTTGTTATCTATCCAAGTGGGGTTTTTAAAAAATTGTGATAAAATATACATAATATAAAATTTACCATTTAATCATCTTTAAGTGTACAATTCAGTGTCATTAAATACATTGACACTGTTGCACAGCCTTCACCACCCTCCATCTCCAGAACTTTCTCATTATCCCAAACTGAAACTGCACCCCTTAAAAAATAACTCCTCGTTCCCCATAGCACCTGGCAACTACTATTCTACTTTCTGTCTCTATGAATTTGATTACTCTAAGTACTTCATATAAGTAGAATCATATATTTCTGTTTTGTGTCTGCCTTATTTCACTTAGCACAGTGTCCTCAAGTTTCATCCAAATTGTAGCATGCATGAAAATTTAACTCCTTTTTAATGCTGAATAATATTCCATTGTATGTATATTCCACATTCTGTTTATCCCTTTGTGCATTGATGGACACTTGATTAGCTTTTACCAAATTGTGAATAATGCTATTGTGAATAACGCTGCTACCTGTGAACAGAAGTGTATAAATATCTGTTTGAGTCCCTGGTTTCATTTCTTTGGGGCAAATACCCATAAGTAGAATTGTTAGATCATATAGTAATTCTGTGTTTAATTTTTTGAGGAATTGCCATACATTTTTCTATAGTGGCTGATCATTTTACAGTCCTACCAGCAGTGTACAGGGGTTCTAGTTTCTCTGCATCTTTGACACACTTGTTGTTATTACTATTTTTAAAAATAATAGCCATTCTAGTGGGTGTGGGGTGGTGTCTTCATTATAGTTTCGATGTGTGCTTCCCTAGTAACTAGTGATGTGGAGCATCTTTTTGTGTGCTCATTGGCCATTTATCTATCTTTGGAGAAATATCTATTCAGGTCCTTTGCCCATATTTGAATTGGGTTGTTTGTTTTTTGTGGTTGAATTTTAGGGGTTCTCTATGTATTCTGGAGATTAATCCCTTATTAGATGTACGATTTGCATCCTATGGGGTCACTTTCTTTTCTCTTGATATTATTGCCCTCTGATGCACAGAGTTTTTATTTTGATGGAGTCCAATTTATCTACTTCTTTTGTTGTTGTTGCCTGGGTTTTTGGTATTATATTCAAGAAATCATCACCAAATCCAATGTCATGAAGCTTTTTGTGTATGTTTTCTTCTAAAAGTTTTGTACTTTTAACTTACATTTATTTCTTTGATCTATTATGAGTTATTTTTGTTTGTGGTATATGCCAGTAAGGCACTGTTTTGGTTACTGTAGCTTTCTAGTTAAGTTTTGAAATCAGGAAGCGTGATACCTCCAACTTGTTCTTCTTTTTCAAGATTGTTTTGGCTGTTCATGATCCCTTGAGATTCCATATGAATTTTAATTTTAGGATGGGTTTTTCTATTTCTACAGAAAATGTCATTAGGATTTGATAGAGAGTGCATTGAATCTATAGATGGCTTTGGGTAGTATTGACATTTTAACCCTGTTAAGTCTTCCAATCCTTGAACAGGGGGTGGCTTTCCATTTATTTATGTCTCCTTTAATTTTTTTCCACAATGTTTTGTAGTTTTCATTGTACAAGCCTCCTTGGTTAAGTTTTTCCCTAAGTATTTTATTCTTTTTGATGCTATCGTACACGAGATTGTTTTCTTTTTTCTTTTTTAAAAGATTTTATTTATTTACTTGACTGAGATAGAGACAGCCAGCGAGAGAGGGAACACAAGCAGGGGGAGTGGGAGAGGAAGAAGCAGGCTCATAGCGGAGGAGCCTGATGTGGGGCTCGATCCCAGAACGCCGGGATCACGCCCTGAGCCGAAGGCAGATGCCCAACCGCTATGCCACCCAGGCACCCCTGGGATTGTTTTCTTAATTTCCTTTTTGGATTATTTGTAGCTAGTGTATAAAAATGCAGCTGTTTTGTATGTGTGTTGATTTTTTTTATCCCTGTGCCTTTGCTGAATTTATTCATCCAAAGTTTTTTTTTTAATCCAAAGTTTTAAAAGCTGTTGCATTTGTTTTATGTGTTGTGTAACAAGTTACACAAATTTAGAGTTTAAAACAACACACATTTATTATCTTACAGTTTCTGTGGGGCAGGAGTCTGAGCATGGCTGAACTGGGTCCTCTGCATAGGGGCCTGATGAGGCTGTAATCAAGGTGTTGTATGTGGGTGGGTGGAATTCTCTCCTGGAGACTTACATGATAAAAATCCACCTCCCAGCTCACGGAGGTTTTTGGCAGAATTAATTTATTTGTGGTTTTAGGACTGAAGCTTCTTGCTCACTAAAGGTTATTAGGATAACTAAAGGTTATGTAGAGGCTGTCTTCAGGCTCCTAAAGGCCGCTCTCAGCTCTTAGAGGCAACCTGAATTTCTTGGCCCTGTGGTATTTCCTAATATGACCACTTGGTCAAATCATCAAGGAGAGCCTAGAGCAAGCCTGCTAGCTGGCTAGTCTTATATAATGTAACATAATCATGGGAATGACATCTTATAACCTTTGTTGTATTCTGTTGGTTAGAAGCAAGTCACAAGTCCTGGCCACATGTTTTGTGAGGTGTTTACACAAAGGTAGGAATAGAAGGAGGGGGGATAATGGTGGGGATCCACCTTACAGTCTGTCTGCTATAGCTGATAACAACATAGCACATACTTTATAAATCCATTTTTGTTTAAAAAACATATATGTGCAGTTAAAAGAAGTATCTTACAAAGTAGCACATACTTTATGAACCTATTTCTCTTTGAAAAACATGTATGTGCAGTTAACTAAGTGTTACTGGTGGTTTTTATTGTTATTTTGTGTTTCTTCATTATTTCCCCCTTCTCCTCTCTGTAGCATTCCGTTTTTCAATTTTAAATCAATAGTTGGTGTTTTCTTTATAACTAAATAAATATTATTTACTGCTCAGCTAAGTATTGTACCATGATTGTTTTCTTTCTTGTTTAATTCAGTTTTTCCAGGGGGGCTGCTAGGGGGTTTCCTTTCTTTGCTTAGTTTTTTCTCTTCACCTTATTTTTTCCCAAATGTTCCAACATTGTTTTCAAGTGCCTCATCCTATCCATCCAACTGATTTTGAACAAAATAATTAGTTTATTTGTGAAACATGGAGAAATATAAAACAAAAATACAGTTTCAGGAAGAACAATAAAATGAGCATCTGTGTTTCACTACCTAGGTCAAGAAATGAACATTACAATTATCCTAGAAGTTCCTGTATATATTTTTTAATGTACCCCTTCGTCTCCAGGCAATCACAATGCCATTTTACATGTTAATCACTCTCATCATTCCCTGCCCAGCTTTGCTGTCCCACCCTCCATACATGTATTTCTAATCAATATGTGATTCAGTCTTGAAAAGTGGAATAGCTCTATCACCTTTTTGTGTCGATTAGTCAGGATAGACTAACCTACTTTAACAAACAACCCCCAAGTTTCAGTGGTTTAACACAATTTAGGTGTATGTCTCACTCCCATTTCTTGGTTGTGAGTTGGGAAGCAGTGGTAAAGGAGTAGTCACCAGCTGAAAGGAGCCTGAGTCCCTGGATGACTCTGTGCAACAAACTATTCCTTTGATTTTCTCTTTTATTTGGTGAAGTGTATCTTCTAGTAGCTTATTGACAAAGGGCATAAAAGAGGTAAATTTTTGAGGCCTCTCATATCTAAAAATGTCTTTCCTCATCAAATATGAGAAATAGAATGATTTGACTGGTCATAGGCTGTTGATAGGTTGTCTTTAGTTTTCCTAGAAGTTTGAAGGCATCACTGTATTGTCCTCTTTCCAGAATTACCTCTTTTTTTTTTTTTTTAAAGATTTTATTTATTTGTTTGAGAGAGAAAGTGCATGAGTGGGAGGAGGGGCAGAAGAGAGGGAGGGAGAGCATCTCAAGCAGACTCCATGCTGAGTGGGGAGCCCTATATGGGACTCGAACCCTCCACCTGAGATCATGACCTTGAGCCGAAATCAAGAGTTGGTCACTCAGTTGACTGAGCCACCCAGGTGCCTCATTTCCAGAATTAACTTTTAAAAGTTTAAAGGCATTCTAATTCTTAATTCTTTCTACGTAGCTTGATTTTCCTACCCATGGAAGCTTGTAAAATCATCTTTGTCTTCAGTGTTTGAAATTCACTATGAAATACTTTGATATGGACTCAGGACTTGTGTTGAGCATTCTGTGGGTCCTTTGAATCTGGAAACTTATGTCCTTAACTTCTGGGAAGTTATTAATGGTATCTTTCTCTCTCTCTCGTGTGTGTGTGTGTGTGTGTGTGTGTGTGTGTGTGGTAGGTTGTGGTGGATGAACAGGTATGGGAGGAGGGATGGTCAGTTTGTCTTTATTTGTATAAAAAGGAGCCACCCAAATGTTGATGTTAAGTCTTTATGAGCAGAAGTCGATGTATCTAAAGTGGAGCTCATTGTGTGTGGCTTTGGATCGGATGGCACTTGGATTAGCTACTCTCACAGTTGTGCCGTCAGTTTGGCTGTCTTCTCTAATTACTGCCTTGTGAACATTGTACTTACATTGCATTATATCTTGTTGACTTCCTTTTATGGGCCTGATTGGTGTCTTACCTACCATTTCAGAGTATTACTTTGCCCTTTCTAAGATAGGTGTAAGCTACACAAACCTGACCAACATGGCTCAAGAGGGGGGAAATGTTGGCCTCTCCCTTTATGCTATAAAAGTGTCTCATGGCACTATTTTATTTTCCAGTCAGTGAGCTATGTGGGTGGAAGGTTTCATAGAATAGAGGTCTTCAAGGAAAGCTGATAATTTGAAAGGATTTTGCTTTGATAATAAAAAGTTGTATACTTAAAAATTGTTGTTTTCCCCCAGAATTTTAGAGTACATTAAGACTTGCTTCTTTGTTCTAATTTTGACCTGTTGATTCAAGTTAGATTTTTAATTTTTAAGGTTAATCCAGTGGTGCTCATTCTATTTAAAATTAGCAATGTGTTTTTCACTTACTTAAAATGTCATTATGCCTGTAAAAGTGATGGTCACCGTGACAGTTTTACCAGAGATGACCAACATAAATTTTTATAGTTCTACTTTGCAATTGCTCTGACAGACTAAATGAATCTTTCCCCTTTATCAGTTCATTAATATTGTTTCAAAGTTGGTTATTTTTATAAGTTTGTATTTTCATACTATGAAGTAGCCCATAATTGTAGATTTTAGCTTAAATAATTTTTGTGATAAAGTGATTATCAACAGTATATAAAGCTTTTGGAAAAGGAAAATTCTTTTTATACATATTGTCTTTATTCATTATTCGTATGTATGAAGTTTTACGTATTTGCAGTCATACTTTACATGGCATTTTGTTATCTTTTTGCACCTTATAGGCATAATATTAAATGTGTCCTTGTCTTTCCTTCCTTCCTATGAGTTTTCTCCTTCCACAATTTATTACATCATGTTGACTGGCCTTGACTTAAAGCTGTTGTTGTCAACTTGGGTCATTTTCAATTTTATCTTTGGTTTACTATAGACTAACAAAAAATTAAAATGATCATATTTATTAATGTAAGTTTTCCTCTTGCATTATATTCTAAGTTTTATTTTTGTTATGAGAATATAGTTAATATAAGTATTGTCAATAGAGTTCATCTTAATCAGAAGGAGAGCCTAAGGTCTAAGGCTAATTTAAGTTCTTTTTTCCTTTGAGACTTAATTCTGGTTCCTTCTATTTTATTATTAGTAACAGAGGATAGTTACTTGCTTCTGTCATGTTAGTTTTGATTTTCATTTCTTTTGGTGGAGGAAATATTTCAGTAATAATTCTGTATACCCCGGAAAGAAAGCACACACTTGTATAATTTGGTAAAAGGACTTCCAGTTCCTTTTATTGCTGCTGCATATCTAGTAAATTGGAAATAGTAAAAAATGCCTTCCCACTAAGAATATAGGTGTAGTGTTGGATTATATTTGTGTTTGAAAATATGCAATTCCCCTGTCCACCCATAGCTCAACTAAGATTAATCTTAGCCATGGGATTTACTTCTGAATTTTACTTTACTACCTTCTCTTTTGCTTATTTTGATTTTAGATGTTTTGTTTTTTGGTGTTGGTGATACAGTATATTTCTATAGCATTTTACACTTTTTAGAAACTTTTTAAAAGATTTTATTTATTTATTTGTCGAGAGTGAGGGAGCACGCAAAAGCAAGGGGAGTGGCAGGCAGAGGGAGAAGTGGATTCCAATGTGGGACTTGATTCTAGGACTGTGGGATCATGACCTGAGCAGAAGGCAGACGCTTAACCGAGTGAGCCACCCATTCATCCCTATAGAAACTTCTATGTCTATTTGACCTAGGAATAAATTTAATAAAAGAGGTATAAGAATTCATTGAAAGCCACGAAACATAGTGGGATGAAATTAAAGATCTGAATAAATGGAAAGACACCCCATGTTAATGGATTGGAATCAATATTGTTAAGATGGCAATATTTCCCAAATTGATCTATAGATTCAATGTAATCCCTATCAAAATCCCAGCTGCCTTTTTTTTTTAATTGACATGCCAATCCTAAAATTTATATGGAAATATAAGGGAGTTAGAATAGCCAGTAAAATCTTAAAAAGAACGTTAAGTTGAAAGACACTGTCTTCCCAATTTTAAAACTCACTGCAAAGCTACAGTAGTAATCAAGACAGTGTGATACTGACAGAAGGATATCTGTATCTATAGCTATCTATCTATATTTAGATTTATGTAGATAGGTCAGTGGAATAGAATTGAGGGTCCACACATAAATCCTTATTTTTATGGTCAGTTGGTTTTTGACAAGGCTGCCAAGGTCATTCAGTTGTGGAAAGAATAGTCTTCAACAAATGGTACTGGAACAAGTGGATATCCACAGGCAAAAGAATGATGTTGGTACCCTGCCTCACACCATATATAAAAATGAACTCAAAATGGATCATAGACTTAAAAGTAAGAGCTAAAATTGTAAAACTCTAAGAAGAAAATGTAGAAATATATCGTTGAGATTTTGGGGTAAGCAGTGCCTTCTTAGAAATGACATCAAATGGGGTGGTGCAGTTGGTTGAGTGTCGGACTCTGGGTTTCCATTTGGGTCTGATCTCAGGGCTATGGGATCGAGCCTGTGTCAGGCTCTGTGTTCAGCGTGGAATCTGCTTGGGATTCATTCTCCCTCTCCCTCTGTCCCTCCCACTTCTGCCCTCTTTCTATGTCTAAAAAATAAGTAAATAAATCTTAAAAAAAAAAGAAAAAAGAGAAATGACATCAAACGAAACAACAAGAAAAAATAGGTAAATTGACTTCCTCAAAATAAAAGCTTTTATGCTTCAGAGAACACCATTAAGAAAGGATATGTAGAAATAGTGTAAGTACTTTTCTCTGACTTTTTCTTTGCCATTTTAATTTTTCCATTTACTCTTTTGTCCACTTATAAGGCAATGATTATTATGTACATAGTGCTTTGCAAATTGGCAGTACCTATTTGTTGGAAAGAGAAAATTTAAATATATGTATTTTATTTTATAACAATTTTCTAATTTTAGAACCTTCTTCATATTAATTACATTAAAAAAAATCACATCTTTATTGTATGCTTCCCTATTTCTTCCTCGTCTTTGGTTTTATCCTCGTTCTTTGCTGTCTGAGCTTCTGTTGTTTTCCCTAGTACTTCTGTTCCTTTCCTGTTTTCTGCTTTATTGCACACTTTTAAGTCTGATCTATCCTCAGCAATATGTAATTTTCTCTCTCCCTTCCTTTCATCCTCTGAATTATGTTCATACACACATTCCTGAGGTTCGTTCATTTTTTCTCTTTTCTTTTCTTTTCTTTTCTTTTCTTTTCTTTTCTTTTCTTTTCTTTCTTGTTGACATTGAAATACTTTTTAAAAGCCATAGGGAAAGGAGGGAATTTGAATGGTACTAGAAAATGGTTTTCTTCTCAGGGCATACTGAGTATGCAGTTGTTGGGTAAGAGCACATCTTCCTAATTTGGGTTCTGCACAGTTGATGAAAATAGTATTGTAAATCGTGTTGAACATACAGCCTATTAGAATTCATTTATTTAAACATGGTTAGCAAGGAAGGAAGTGCAACCACTGGCATGTCATCTTATGAAAGGAGAAAATGGAATGATTATCAATTGTTTTGGGTATGTGAGACTATGTATTCAAAATATGAGACTTTAAGAAACATTTTTGTTAATTCTTAGGACTACCGAATGGGGAAGTTGGAGATGACATTATACAGGTTATTATTGACCCTTTATAGGCATTATATTTTGTAAAATATGAGTTTAATTTAACCATTATAGGTTCTCATATTCTCCTTTCATGTTCTGCCAAGTCTTCCAGTTTTGCCTCACATATACATATTTTCCTTTTGTACTTTGCCTCAATTTCTAGGTGTACCTTTTATTCTTTCTGTAGGTTCTGTTAATGATTTATTCATTTTGCATAATGTCCTCATCTAGCTATTTGCAGGAATTGATGTCTTTAAGTGTTAAAAGACGCTTAACTTTCCTCCTGCCTGCCCGCCCTCCCTCCTTCCTTCCCCTACTGCTTTGCTCTTGCCCCTGGCCCTTCCCCCTTCATTTTTTTCTCTTCTAGCCAGCAATTGAGGCATTCTTTCCTTTGCCTATAATCTTTCTAATGAATACTAACTATTGTTATTCTTCCATACTGTGAATACCTCTGCCTTCCTTTTGGTTTCAAATCAAGGTTTTCTAATTGAAATTACCAGGTCCCATGCCTTTTGTTCACTTAGTCATCTGCATTTCTCAACCAGTTATTTTTTCCCAACACTTATTATACACATTTTGCAACTTACAGAAAAGTCGAAGAGTTCTTTGAACACTCATGTACTTACTACTTGGATTCCACTGTTAATATTTTACTGTACTTGGGGCACCTGGGTGGCTCAGTCGCTTAAGCATCCCCCTTCGGCTCAGGTCATGATTGCAGGGTCCTGGGATCAATTCCCACATTGGGCTCCTTACTCAGTACAGAGCCTGCTTAAATGCGTCTCCCGCTGTGGGCTGCTCCCCCTGCTTGTGCTTTCTCTCTCTCTCTGTCAAATAAATAAATAAAATATTTAAAAAAATTTACTGTACTTTGTCACCTACTGTCCCTTTATCCACTCCTCTGTTATTACATCTTTTTTTGTTTGTTTTTTGGGGGGGTGCATTTCAAAATAAGCAGCTGATATCAGTACACTTCAACCCTAAATATTTTATCATTTGTCTCATTAACTAGGATAAAGTGTTTGTCTAGAGGAATTTTTCTTTTGAGTTAAAATTTACATCAAAAGATACGCACAGAGAGGCACCTGGGTGGCTCAGTCGTTAAGCATCTGCCTTGAGCTCAGGTCCTGATCCCCAGAGTCCTGGGATCTAGTGCTGCATTGGGCTGCTTTCTCAGTGGGGAACCTGCTTCTCCTCTGCCTGCCGCTCCCCCTGCTGTTCTCTCTGTCTGTCAAATAAATAAAAAAAAAAATTTTAAAAATCAATTAAAAAAATATTAATTGTGCCATGTAATGACCTCTGTCTTCTAAATCAGTTGTGTTCTTGTGGAGAGCTAACTCCTATTGTAAGGCCGCACTTCTAAAACTTGTGTACTCATTTAGATTTTCAAAGATAGACTTTGAATGCCACAAAGTACCTTAAAAATTTCTTCTTTTTAATTTTTTGTTATGTAAATGTGCTACATAGTATAATGATTATAGTTAAAGGTATTTTATTTTTTCTAGATTTTTCCATGCTTCAGCAAATATTCTTAGCATTGCTAATGATATCACATAATGCCTGCTGGGGGAAGTAACTTGAGGATGTTTTTGTTTAGTTAGTTAAAAGTACAAGAATGTAAAGAAAGGCCAGGATTGCCCTTTTGTCTACTTCATAAGCTAAATATGTAAAAGAGGTAGTTAATTCAAGGCACTCAAAACACTTATGGAGTGCTTTCTAAGTTTATTAAGTGCTTGCATTTACCTGAACTCACTTGAGCTCACATTAACCATGTTGTATAGGCAAACAGTTGTTGTGTTTGCTCTGTCAGTGAAGAAATGAAGCCTTAGGGGAAAGGGCAGTGCATCAGTTGAACTCAGGTCATCTCACTTTAACTTTGGTCCAGTGGCAACAGCTGCAGTTCCACTCAAGTCTTTAGTTCAAGTGCCATTCCAGATACTGCTATTTGCTGATGAATAAAAACCAAATGTTTTATTGCATAGATAGTGTTAACTGTAATGACGACTCTGATACAGAGGCTTATGCCAATATTTTGAATTCCGCGTGTTGGAATACTCAGATATAGGGAACTGCAACTATTGGGATCCAGACAGAACTCTCTAAGTGTGCTATATTTAGAATGTGACATACTGATATTACATACCCATTCTGTTCTCACAAGAGTGAACAATATCACGATTGAAGTGCCACTTAATGTGGCAAAATTCCTATTTTTCAGAAATGTATTATGTGAGAAGCTCATTGGAGAAAAGAAAGCCTTGTTGATATATCTATCATGGAAGGTTTCTATTTCACAACATCCTTGAAAGTACTTCCCTTCTTTCCTGTAGGTAGACAGATCCTTAATGACGAAACCATGTGGAGAATAACAACTTGACATTGTCTGGGTAATGGACTTGACAAAATGTGGGCAGTTTTGTTTTTGTCAGTGGATGTAAAGGTTTGGCTCTTAGTTTGGTCAATACAACCAAGGAAAAGCTGGAAGAGATTAACACGGCTCCTGAAGAAAAGTATTCTTGAGGAAACCTTGCAATAGCAACTTACTGGAAGTCCTTTAGGATCAGAAACTGGAAATAATCTAATTGAGATCATCTTTTGAGTCTATATCCTTATTTTTGTCATTTTAAAGATAGATTGCATAGGAGCTGAAAACCTTTTACTTTTTCTAATATTAGTAGGGATGTCTGACTACATAGTACAGATCATGTAATTCTTTCAAAAACATTAGATTGTTTTTTGACAGAGGTAATGGTTGATCTGCCTCGTGTACACCTGAAAAAGGTGACAGGACCTGGCCAATGTGTGTCATGTAAACCCCTAGATTTTCTCTATAGATAGGACAAGAAGGATAAGGAAGACAGGAAGTTGTTCCCATTTCCTATTTATCCTGTGCCTCTGTCTCTTTTCTTGTCATCTTTCTCTCAGGGCTGGCTAGCCTGGAGCCTTTTTTAGAGTTTTGCTTTGAGGCATTTTTAAGAAAAATAATTCTTTGTAAATCTGTGTGCTAGAAGTATCCTGGCAGGTCTGAGGTTTAAGGCAGTATTTGTTGAGAAAGAAGGAAATGAATTATGGAAAAAGAGGAGACAGAAATCCATTCAAAAGAGTGCTACCAACAGTGGCTTCAGATAGTATGTCTCAGCTGTATACCATACCCTAATTTGGGTGTGATCCACTTTGGGGCCACTTTTTTCTTTGAGCCTTGGATCTGGATGGATGGATGGATTGATTGATTGATGCATCTCTCTTTCCCCAATGTTATTGGAATGTTAGAAAATCAAGAAGAAGAAAAAGTGCAGCCATAATTCTTTCCTCCTAACGGAACTGCTGTTAAACTTTTGATAAAATCTTTATTTCTTCTTCTGTAATTATTTTTATGTTCCTGGAATTAGAAAATGCCTCCTTTTGTTTCCTGTTTTTGTGAACTGTCTTTGAATGTGTCTTTGGAAGGCTGGCTGAAGGACGAATATTGGGTGATAACTACTGTGCATCAAATTGTCACTCCAGTCTTTGAAGAGAAAAGTACTACATGCTGCTTTTTTTCTCAGTAGGTGACTAATCTTGTACGTTATTACTATTAAGTATATGGTCTTTAAAATGATGCTGAGGGTGAGAGTGGTGGGAGACTTCTGAAAAAACAACACTGAGCTTTTCAGAAATTGTCCTGATTTGTGACTGGGACTTCTCAGCTGCTGCCTTCAGACATACATTCCTTCTCTTCGTTTCCATTTGAAGGAGTCCTTTCTTATCGTCCAGATAGATTTTCTATGGCAGAGTAATGAACTATCATCAGTCTTCATTCTGATTGACAAACATAGCATGCTAGCTATGTGGGAGTAGGAAATGGTGTCAGATAAGAGGGGAATGGCCTGAATTTTCATTGGAGAAGACTTTCTTTGGAAGAGTGACTTGATAAGTGGTTCTGTTTTATTTTGCCTGAAACAAGTAAATTCCAACACATTAAAGTCACTTGGAGTTTTAATGTAGTTCATTCTAACTGGGACAAACTTACTTGAGAATTCCTTTGTGACTCACGGTTTAATGAAATTTCACCAGTTTATTTTGTTAAAGCTAGGAAAAAAATTTTTTTAAGTTAATGGGTATTTTGCTAAATGAGCTGTACTTCTTAGGAATGTGTATAGGAGAGAGGGAGGTCATGCAAATTAGGATGCATTTTCTTATGGGAATCTTTAATTTCAAATACCACATGTTTGGAAGGTCAGATGATCTTTATTATCCTTATTTAATCCTGGCAGATGAATTTTTCTTCTTTTTTTTTTGTAAAAATGAGTCTATTTCATAATAACAGCAACAATAATAGATCCATAGATATATTCTTAATCGTTGGCCTACATCAGTTTTGTTTGTCACCGTATCTTTGGCACTTTCCACAGTACCTGGCAGTAACAGGCACTCAGATTATTTGTTGCATGGACAGTGTTGGTAATTGTTAATTGCAGAATAATAAACCTTCAGTTGTTCTTTTATGTGGTAATAGTTTAATTGGAATTGTTTTTTAAATTACACTAAAAAGCCAACTTATCTTTGTAAGTTTAAGGTTCTGTATTAAAATTTCTTGAATATGTTCTTTCAGAGCTTTAGAATGAATGACTTTGCTGAAATGTTTTTTGCTCTGGGATGGAAATGAGTTTTAGAAATAGCCGTAGTAATTTTAAACTGCTAAGTAGAATTACTGCTGACTGCAGTTTTCTGAGGCTAATGTTACAACATGTTCTTTTTTTTAAGACTTATTTATTTATTTGAGAGAGAGCACGTGCATCCCTGCGATTATGCGAGTGGGGGGTGGAGGGGTGGGGGGTGAGGGAAGGGAGGCCGAGGGAAAGAATCTTCAGCGGACTCCTTGCCAAGCCCATAGCCTAAGGCAGGGCTCCATCTCCCAACCCTGAGCTGAAATCAAGATTCGGCCACTGAACTGATTGAGCCACCTGGGTGCACCTACAACACATTCTTACAGGTTACTGTCTGTGGGTAGCATGGTAAAAAAGAATTGGGAAGTTTAATAATAAGTATAAACTTAAATATTCTAAAATTTGTTGGAATAATTTGACAGTGAGGGAAAAGTATTTGGTGACTAAGTTATATGTAAATACATAAATGCAATTTCTCTTTTCTAAAAGTGAATGTATAAAGGAGCTTTAAAATGGTACAAAGAGAAGCATCCTAAGTTAATTCTGTTTCTGTTTATTTCAGGGCCGAAAACAGTGAAATCACATTTCACGGTTAAAAACTATTAAGAAGACAATATGGGGACTCCTGGTTCTGGAAGGAAAAGGACGCCTGTAAAAGACCGATTTTCTGCAGAAGATGAAGCTTTGAGTAACATTGCCAGAGAGGTGTGTCTGGAAAACCCCCTCTCAACATTGAGTTGCACAGTTGGGAACATTGTAAAAGTGCTGAGGGGAGATATATATATAGACTTTGATTCACTGAGCTGGTTTCAGTATGTTTACTGTGAATAAGGTGTTACATCTGGCCTCTAAATACTGTATTAGAATAAAATGTAGTTACCATCTCTATTTGGATATCTGTTGCTCTTATCTAAAATTAATTTTTCATTTTATTTTTTGTGAATTACTTTAGGTAGGTACCTGTAATGTTTAGAAGTTTATAATTAATCTTCAGTATTGAAACTTCAGGTAATTAGAATGTAGAAAATATGATAACTGTATTATAGAAACACTGTGGGCTATACAGTTAACATAATCCAGGAGGTACTGTATAAATGTTGACAAAATAGTCCTTATTTGGTGTCCACCCAGATTCAGTTGTTTTAGCTGTTTTTTGAAATATTGCAGTGGAATTTTTATGTTTAACTTTCAGCTAGTACCAGAGCTTCTGGAGCATTTTTGTTTTGGTTTGTTGACAACTCAGAAGAAAGAAAAAAATGGAAAGGGTTGTCACCTATTGAATCACTGGCAACATTTCCTGTTACATATTGGAAATTTAAGATAACTCCCAGCTGTGATTTCTTAGTGAGGTGCCAACTTTGTTTCAGACTCTGACTCTATCTGCAGCTGCAGACCTGACCATAAATTAATCTGGTACAAGAATTGGTTAGAACATTATTAAATTATATTCTTTTTGTGAGGATTGGTCCCTCACCACTTCCTCTTTGTTATTCTTAGTAAAATAGCTCATTTAGGACTAGTGCTATTTCCTTTTGACATATTATACAGTCTCTTTTTGATCCAGCTCATTGTTACATTTTTCCTCTGGTAAGCTGCTCAGTTAGCTTTTGAATTAGAAGTCAAATTCTGTAGAGGGATGTTTGAAGCAAAATAAAGTTGTCTAAAAACTGTTGACAAGCTTGTGATACTTTAACAAAATCACTTTTAAAAAATCAAGCGAGATATTTTCAGATAAAAGGGTAAAAGATAGTTTAAAATGAAGTGAAAATGAGATACAAGGATCTTAAGTATTTGCTCAAATGAAGCCTTTTGGAAGCCACATAGTGTTATTTTAAAACTGAAACTACTCAAAATGTTTACTTCCCAAATTAGAGGGATTTACCCAGATTTCTATAAGGAGAGAAAATGTTGGCACCTTCTAGGCTTTTTTGTACTGTCACTAAATATTTGAACTCTTTTTTTGGCTCTGTGATGCTTTGTTTGCAAAAGTGGTGCATTCTAAACATTTAACACTTGAGTGCTTTCTATGTGACAAACACTTCTACACATTTAAACTGCAT
This sequence comes from Ursus americanus, assembly GCF_024610735.1. Lineage (NCBI taxonomy): Eukaryota > Metazoa > Chordata > Mammalia > Carnivora > Ursidae > Ursus > Ursus americanus. The sequence goes on along the minus strand of NC_142146.1, from coordinate 7,574,928 downwards.
TAATTCATTTAATCTTCACAGAATTCTGAGATTGGTTTTATTATCTCCATTTTAACAAAGAAACCATTGCACAGAAGAGTTAAGTATCTTTCCTAAGGTCACACAGCCAGAAAATAGCAGAGCTTGGGTTCAAACAAATGAAGTCTGGCTCCAAGGTCTGAGCATTTAATTACTTGCTGTGCTGTGCTGTTTCTCAGTATTCTCCAACTCCCCCATCAGTAGTTTGTTTTTTGGTAACTATTCATGATTTTGAAAGTGCTTGTACATCTTGAGTCTCATAATAACCTTGTGAGTTAGGAAGGATAGGTATTATTATTAGCCTTAGTTACAGATGAGGAAACAGACAAAGCTGAGAAATAAATGTGTAAAAGATAACAGAGCTGGGGCTCAAATTCAGCTACGTAAAGCCATTGTTCATTCTCCTATACTATACTGATTCCAGAAGAGGCTGGCTTTGGAGAGTTCTAAGTGTGGCTTTTAATCCTGCCTCTACTAGTTGCTAGTTGAGTAATTTTGTTAAGTAACTACTATGGACTTCAGTTTTCTCATCTGTGAAATGGAAATAATATTGTCTTCCTGTATTACAGGGCTGTTGTAATAATTAAAGGACAAAGCACGTAAACCTTTATCATAATGTTAGATTTGCAGTGGGCTATTTTGTTGCCTAGTAATAAGTCAGAATTGAAAGTGAGACTAGAGGTAAAATAGTCTTTTTTAAAAAAGAAATTTATTAAGATAGGTGTTCTAAAATAAGGTTGATCACCAGAGACCCTCAGGGAACTTCTTCAATGTATGGAGTCCCAGGCCTTGCTAAATCAGAGTCTGTGGGAGTTGAGCTCAGAAACCTGTATTTAAGTGCGTGTGCGTGCATGCATGCACACAGACACACACACACTTTTCTTCTTGGGGGATCTTGATGGCCAGTCAGATTTGGGAACCATGAACCAAAATGCAGAGAAGAAAAAAACAAAAACAGCAACAACAACAACAAAAAACAAACCAAAAAACCCGAAAACAAAATACAGAGAAGATTCTATGGTCAGTTTTTTATACCTACAGGTTGTTTTCCTCCCTGTACATTATTATTTTGCTATGAAATAACTTAGTTTAATATAGTTACTAAATCACAAATTATAATAATAAAAGTTATTATTATAAAAGGATGTAAAAGGCCAGTATTTTTAGTTTTTATTTCTGTTTTCAGAGCTCTGAATATGAATATGCCAACTCTTTTTTTTTTTTTTTAAAGATTTTTTTAATTTATTTATTCGACAGAGATAGAGACAGCCAGCGAGAGAGGGAACACAAGCAGGGGGAGTGGGAGAGGAAGAAGCAGGCTCATAGTGGAGGAGCCTGATGTGGGGCTCGATCCCATAACGCCGGGATCACGCCCTGAGCCGAAGGCAGACGCTTAACCGCTGTGCCACCCAGGCGCCCCTGAATATGCCAACTCTTAATAACCTGGTCAAAAGTCTCAGCTTAACCTTCAATATGAAAGGTCCAGTTTTCATTAAGATTCAAGATTTTTATTTGCATGAGTGCCTAATGTGTGATGTAGTAGTTTGAAAACTTTAGAGGAAATAATAGGTTTAGCAGTTTTAATAATTCCTTCATATAGTTCTTGTGATTCTTTTCCTTTAATGTTTTCATATCTCATTCTCAGTTATGCATTCATACATTACATGGTTGACATTTGCAGATTGCCCCTAATCCTTATTTTCTCCTATATGATCATCCCTTTCACAAAAAACACATGCTTGAAATTGGGAAGAAACCAAACAGAACAGAACTCCCTTAATGATTAAAAACGGCAAATAGCTTAATCCTCCCTTTTTAGTTTTTAAATCTCAACAGTTTGTCTTTTCTCACTTCATATTGTTTTTTGAGGTAGACAGGGAATGCCATAAATAAAAATAACCTCTTTTTCCTCCTGGTTACAAAGAAATGTCAGGTTTCTTTGCTCCTCAGTTGGCCCCAAGTCAGGGAACTACAGAGAATGAGAAGGAAAAGAAACAAAAGGCATAAACATATTCTGCAAACTGGATAATTTGCATGTAAAATATGGAACTGAGTACATTGTGGTAAACATACATAACATAAAACTTACCCATTTTTAGAAGTGTAGGATTCTATGGCCTTAAGTACATTCACATTGTTGTGCAACCATTATCACTACCCATCTACAGAAGTCTTCGTTTTGTAAGACCTGTGTACATTTTAAAAAGATGTTTGGATGTTTGAAGACTGTTCTGTGAAGTCAGTAATGTGGATGGATTTAGAAGCCCTGTCCCGTCTGTAGTAGGTGTGTTGCTGCTCTGTGAGGGGAGCATGGGCTGTCACAGCTCTTGGAAGAGCTCGGAGGAGCAGTGTCAGAAGGGGTCACCAGCAAGTCCTCTCAGGTGTCAGGACCAATCCACATGGTTTGTTTTTTTTTTCTTGCTCCTTTGGCTTCGATTGTTGCAAAGGTTTGGGGGAAATGCAATTGACTTTAAGTCAAACTTTACTGAAAGCATGGAGTGTATCAAATTGGGAACCTTTAGGCAGCTAGCTCTCCAAAGGAGAAAGATGAGGGTAGCATGGAAGCTACTTATGCCACCTTACTGCAGTTAGTTTGGCAAATATTATGGTGAGCGTTCCCAGGAAAAGAAATTAAGCCTTTTGAAGGGATAGCAGTCTTTTCCAAGGCATCACAGAAGCCTGGAATATTACTGATCTCCTTGTTTTAGAACTGCAAATATGAAGAAAACATGTTCCATGTACATCTTTCCAAATGGAAGTTATCAGAATGTTGCTTATTTTTGGATCTTATGATCTGAAAGCCCTTCTAGCTCTAAAATTCTTTGAGTTCCCTTGAGTTCCAGGACCCAAAGAGATTCATGCTCATAATGCACAGTTCTCTTAAATCTAAAGGATCAATGACAAGCATAGAAATTGATCATCTTTTATAGGTGTTGGAGTTTAGCAAATGGACTGTTCAGAGACTTTTGTTGTTGAGCAGAATGTACATGTAGACATATTGGGTGCATACACCTACTTGAAATAAAGAAGAAAGGAAGCTTTTATGACTTTTTGGCATTTGTGGCTGCAAGGACTTTCAGATTTCATTTTTTTAAAAAAAGATTTATTTATTGAGAGCGAGAGTGCATGAGTGGGGGGAGGGGCAGAAGAGAAGGAGAGAGAATCCTCAAGTAGACTGATATCATGTAGCCTGATACATGACCTGAGCCAAAATCAAGAGTTGGACACTTAACTCACTGAGCCACCCAGGCGCCCCCAGATTTTTTAAAATAGCTTTGTTGAAATTTATTTCATCCATTTGAAATGTACAATTCAATGGTTTTGGGTAGTTTATGATATTAATTTTTTAAAAGTTGTGATTATAATATGTATAACAAAATTTGCCATTTTAACTATTTTCAGACTACAATTCAGTGGCATTCATTGCATTTACAATGTTGTGCAACCATCACCACTGTCTATTTCTAAAACCTTTTCATCACCCCAGACAGAAACTGTAACCATTAAGTAATAACTCCCCATCCCCCCCTTCCAGATCTTGGTAACCTTTAATCTACTTTATGTCTCTGTGAATTTGTCTAGTTCTGAATATTCCATGTAAGTGGAATTACACAGTATTTTTCCTTTTGGCTTTTTTCACTTAGCATAATAACTTCAAGATTCATCTATGTTGTAGTATGTATCAGAACTTCATTCCTTCCCCCTTCAAATAACTTCATTCCTTTTTTAAGGCTGAATAATTTTCCACTGTATGTATATGTTACATTTTGTTTATCCATTTATCTGTTGATGGACACTTGGTTGGATTTCATTTTGCTGCCTATGGCAGTAACAGCCATCCCAGGCCTCTAGTAGTGAGAACCAGAAATTTGCAGGTTTTGATTATGTATTAATTAGCAGCCTGAACAGAAGGATATAAAGGCAAGAATTGTGCTTAGTTTAAAAGATACTGTCCAGTGTTATTGTTTTATGGAATGATAACCATGATACCTTGGTAGAACTAATCTCATAGTTACCTCACTATTTTACTTGAGTAATTTATTCATGTTTAGGGCTTGGCAAATTAAGGATAAAAAACTTGGTAAAGATAGCAGCTTTTGAAAATGCAAAGAATTACCATAATCACAATACTTATGGTTGTTAATACCATCTTTCATTTAAGAATAGAGTTTAAAAGGGCGCCTGGGTTGCTCAATTGGTTACACATTCGGGTGTTGATCTCAGCTCAGGTCTTGATCTCAGGGTCATGAGTTCAAGTCCTGCATTGGGCTCATGCTGGGTGTGGAGCCCTAAGGGGGAAAAAAAGAAAGAAAAAGGAATAGAGTTAAAAAACTACACAAATTTTGAATGTCATTCATTCAATAAATGTTTTTTGAGCATCTGTTCTCTGCAACTACTCTGTCAGATGTGAGGGATAGGCAGTGGACAGGTCTAACATATTCCTTGCCCTCATGGAGCTTAGAATCTATAGGGGGAACTAGACATTAAATAAGGAGTTACAGAATGGACTAGTTGTTCAATTTTCAGCTCCCTTTTTTCTTCAAAATTAATGTCTGCATTTAACATGGTAATTTCTGTCTTGAAAGCTGTGATTGTCAGTGTACGTCACAGTGGCTGTCTTAGAATTGAGGAAATACAGTGATCTATTTATTTACAACTGTGTTAAGTGCTTTGAGTGGACAGTAAATGATTTTATTAAAAAGTGTGTGATGGGGGACTTGACATGTTTGGGGGCTTTGGGAAGGCTTCCCTGAGGAGGTGCCCTTTCAGCTGATTTCTGAAGGATGAATGGAATTATTGAGGGGAAAGAATTGTCAGATGAGGAAAAGAGCTTTCCAGTCAGAGGGAAGAATGTGTTACAAGCTTTTGAGTCTGAAAGAGTATGGAGAATTCGAGGAATAGTAACAACAGCTAACATGTACTGATTACTGAGCTCATATTACATACCAGTCACTGTCCTAAGTTCTTTATTTTATCAACTATGAATGCAGGGCATGGAGAAGTGAAGTAACTTGCCCAAGGTCATGTAGCTAGAAAGGTAAGGCTGAAATTTGTGCTTAGGCTCCTATGCTTGTAAACTGTTGTGCCTTCTATGAGATCACTGTTAACACTAACATGCACAGCAAGGAGGAGGGTAGCCAGGAGCCAGATCATATAAGCCAGTGGTTCTCAACCAAGGGTGATTTTGTTCCCCACAGGACATTTGGCAATGTGTGGAGATATTTTTGTCTGTCATAACAGGAGGAGGGGTGCGCTCCTGGTGTTTGTGGGTAGGGACCAGGGCTGCTCATACACATCCTACACTGCACAGGACAGCTCCCCACAACAAAGAATTACCTGGCCCAAATAGTCAGTAGTTGGGAACTCTGTTACAGGTTCTAGACCGTATTTAGGAATTGGTCTGTGTCCTAAGAGCAATGGAAAAACATTGAAGGGTTTTGGGCAGGGGTATGACATGATCAGATCTGTGCCTTAAAAGGATGACTTCAGTGCAGATTGGAGATTATAACAGAAAGGACATTAGTGGATTCGAGGAGATGAGTTGTGAGACTTGCAGAGGCAGTGGGGGCCCGGCCCAGAGGGACAGCAGTGGGGATGGTGGGAGATGGTTGGGACGGAGATGTAAGTAGTCGATGCTCAGGGAGTGTCTGTGTTTAGAGAGGGGAAAGTTTGGATTGTGCTTCTGGGTGGTGGTAGGGGACATTTGAGTGGGGAGGAATCTTGAAGAGGGAGGATCACGGACTTAGTTTTATGTGTTGTGTGTTTAACATGCCTGTGAGGCATCTAAGTCGAGACTGAAGAGGCAGTTTGCGGATGTGGATCAAGAAATCCAAGGAGAGGTCTGGGCTGTAGATAAACATTGAGACCTGTGAGCATGTAGAAGGTAATTGAAATTGTGAATGTGGATGAAATTTGTCTAGGGAGGAAGTGTAGAGTTGAAAATAATCACTCCTCAGGCTGAATCCTAAGGCATTCCAGGATTTCAAGGTCAAGTCTTGAGTCTTAATTCTGACACTTTTTTGGTCATCCTTTTGTGCTTGGTTCAGACTGTTCTGTGCAAATCAGATTTGTCTGGAAAGCTAACTCCACAGGAGGCATAATTACTCTTATTTAAAATGCTTTTGAGTGTTCTCAATGGTGGTACACAAAAATTTATAAAAAATTATGAAATGTAAATTAATTTTTTAGAGTTATGAAGAGTGATTTTTAAAAATTTCGCCCCAGTTAAAATTCTCCCCCTTTGTGCTTACGTCTTTATTAGACATATCCTTTGAAAGAGCAAATCTAAGTTGTTGTTTTTAGTCATTTAGAATTCCTTCCAGTGGCATTAGTGTATGAATTTAGTCAATTCCCATTTCGTGCAGACTTTTCTCCATTTTTCCCCCATTCACCCCTGGAACTAAGTCAGAGCTCTGGCTCTGTGATGGCCAGTTTCACTCTCTCTCACTTTTCCTTGATTTGTTCCTCTAGCCAGAATTAACAAGACTGAGTTTTATGTCTTGGGGCGCCTGGGTAGTTCAGTCATTAAGCGTTTGCCTTTGGCGCTGGGCGTGATCCCAGGGTTCTGGGATCAAGCCCGGCATCGGGCTCCCTGCTCTGCTGGGAGCCTGCTTCTTCCTTTCCCCCTCTCCCTGCTTGTGTTCCCTCTCTTGCTGGCTGTCTCTCTCTCTCTCTCTCTCTCTCTGTCTCTGTCAAACAAACAAACAAACAAATAAATAAATAAATAAAATCTTAAAAAAAAAAAAAGACTGAGTTTTATGTCCGTGTGATTGAAGAATATTTGGTATAGCATTCAGTTGTCATAATCTTCACCATTCCTGTGACTTAGAGGAATTTGGAGAAAAATATTCAAATAGCACAGTATCAGTAACCTAAATGTGAAGACATTATTGGCAATACCCTTTTTCTTCCCCCAAAGTATTTCTATGAGAACTATGATTCACATTTTCTCCTTTGGTTAGATGTCCCTGCAGATCCAGAATTTCAATTCTCCTTAGCTGTCTATTTATTAGGTTGTATTCTGATCTGAGTAATATAGTCTATAATCTTAAATTTCCTCTCTCATTCCAAAAGAATATTTTGCTATCAAAAGGTCTCTGAGTAAAAGGAAGATACAGTTGTTTGACATCATGACATCAGAAGAAAAGGGCTTAAAATACCTAGATTTTTATCTAATACAAATAGGTGTTTGTACTCAGAAAAATTTATATAGTTGGTTTTCAACTACGAAAAGCTTTTTAAAAAGTAGTCAATCATAATTATATTGTAAGATCTAATTAAGAAAAATGGCACCTGAGATTTTTACTAAAGGGAAGTTGCTAAGAAATTGAGTAATGGTTTTGTTAGTCTGGAAACCATAGCAACACAATAAATATTATGTCTCTTAATTTGTCTTTCAGGGTTCTTTTGGCATGAGTGTCATGGAAAAATAAACAAAATTAAACACAGTAAACTCTGAGTCTTAGCTACCTGAATTAGTCATTTTCCTTGAATGTTTCACTTTGTAGAATTTTGTATTACACATTTATTGAAATTAAAACATAGCCTGTAAAGATACAGATTATTTTTTGTATTTCTTACACCAGTTGCATGGGTTTTATATTATAGGTATACATGCAAGCTGGCAGCTCTGCACTTGGCTTGACTAAGTGCATTTCTGTCATATTACGGAATTTTTAAAAATATTTTTTTAAGATTGATTTATTTTAGAGAGAGGGAGAGCCAGCGCATGCAAGTGAATGGGGAGAGGGGCAAAAGGAGAGGGAGGTAGATTCTCAAGCAGACTCCTCGCTGAGTGTGGAGCTGACATGGGGCTAGATCCCAGGACCCTGAGATCATGACCTGAGCCGAAATCAAACGAGTCAGCAGCTTAACCTACTGATCCACCCAGGCACCCCTCAATTATGAAATTTTAATTTGGCTCTCTTGAAAAGTGTTACCTGATTACAGTAGGACAGAATTTTATTATTTTTTTATTTTTTTATTTTTTTAAAGATTTTATTTATTTATTTGACAGAGATAGAGACAGCCAGCAAGAGAGGAAACACAAGCAGGGGGAGTGGGAGAGGAAAAAGCAGGCTCCCAGCGGAAGAGCCTGACGTGGGGCTCGATCCCAGAATGCTGGGATCACGCCCTGAGCCGAAGGCAGATGCTTAACGACTGAGCCACCCAGGCGCCCCAAGGACAGAATTTTAAAGCTAGAGGTTCCCCTTCTTTTAAAGTCATTCGAGTGTGTGTTTTCATGTACTTCTCTTTGAAAATATTAAGTGCAGGAAGGTTTTGATAATAGTATAACTACTCATGAGTCTACCGCCCAACATTAACTGATATCAGGGTTTTGTGATAATTGCTTCAGGTTAAAAAAGATAAGGAAGAAAGAAGACATTATAAATGAATTTTAGGGCCCTATTTTCACTTCCTAGGCCTCTCTTTCCACCGCCCTATACCCAACAGTGAACAACTATAATAAAATCACAAGATTTCCTTCCTGTCTGTATTATAAAAGTTCGAATACATATCTCCACAAATAGTATTGTTTTATGGGTTTTTGTGTATTGTTTTCTAAGTGCTCAATAGGCGTGCGGGTGTGAAACAAGTAGAACCATGTGGGAAGCTGCCAGAATAATGGCTCAGTATGGCTGGAGAGAGATTGGGTAGTGGGAGGAGATGATGCTGGAGAGACTGTAGGGCCAGTCATGAAGGGATTTGTGTGCTGAGGAGTTTAAATCTGATTTTGGAAACTGTGGAGGAGCCATTTAAGAGTAAAAGATTTTTCAGGTTTGACTCGTAGTATCATTGCTTTAGCCACCATATGGAGAATGACTGGTAGGAGGCAGAAAACTAGCTGGGATGCTGCTCTAGCCATCTTGGCAAGAGGTGCCAAGAGCCTAAATTAAGGCAGTAATAGTGAGAATGGAGAGGAAAGTTTGGATGGAAAGAATAGTAAAGAGAGAGAATCTTGAAGGGAGCTATGTAGTTGAGGTTTGGTTACTGAAAATGTGGGCGGAGGGTAATAAAAGAGGAGCCTATGACGATTCTTATCTCAGTTTTTGGATAAGTGGACAGCTACCAAGGAATATAAAGAGGAAGAGGAAGTTGCAGGGAAAGATTATAAATTCAATTTGTGATACATTGAGTCTGAGGTTCCAGTGGGACAGCCTCAGTGGTTAATAGCCAGTTGGATCAGGACTGTGGGAGAAAAGTCTGAGTTGGACATAAAGATTTGCAGATAATCAGTATCACAGTGGGGGTGGGGGAGGGAGGGAGAGCGTAGAGTGAAAAGGGAGATCAAGCCCCAAAACTTTGGAGCTTATGATAAATTCTGAGAAAGAGAGGTTGGAGAGTTAGGAGTAAAACTGGGAGATTAGTATTGCAGAAAGCCAAGAGATGAGAATTTTAAGAAGAAGTTGAGTGGTCAGGGAAGTTGGAAGTCCAGAAAGGACAAATGAGGTAAGAATAGAAAAATCCTATTGGGTTTGGTAGTTAGAGGTCATTAGTGGCTTGCTAGGAGCAATTTCAGTAAAATGATTTGGGCAGAAGCCAGAATGCAGTCACATGGAGAGAGCAGGAAGTGAGGAGGAGGTGTAAGAAAAGTTGACTATGAAAAGAAGACAAGGCAGAATCGATCCAGGATGGGATTGTTTGTTTTTATTTGTTTTTGAAAGATGAGAGGGAGTCTGAACCTATATAATGAGAAGAACAAGGCAATAGAGGAGAGAGTGAAGATGGAGAAGAGAGATCACATAGTTGAAGCAAGATCCCTGGGGAAGATGGATTTCACATCGTAGCATGGGGTGTGTGTGTGTGTGTGTGTGTGAGAGAGAGAGAGAGAGAGAGAGAGAGAGGGAGAGAGAGAGAGAGAAAGGAGGGATATGCTTATATATGTTTTATATTTATATTAAGTTATATGACTTATCATTCTCTTGCCTTTGAATCTTAGGGTGATGGATTAAAACTTTTTTTTTTTTTGAGCCCAGTGTGGGATTTGAATTTACAACCCTGAGATGAGATCGAGTTGGATGCTTAACTGACTGAACCACCCAGGCACCCCTAAAACTATTTTTTTTTAAATTAACATAACCTTTTTTTCCTTCAAATAACAGTCCTAAATGAAATCTGACTTGTGAATTTTATTCCAAGGAAACAGTGAGCACTGTTCAGTGGATCGGATGGATCTTACCTTACTTGCAGACCCACCGGACAGATGGAAGATTTATAATAGGATTTTTTTTTGAAGATTTTATTTATTATTTATTTGAGAGAGAGTGAGAGTATAAGTGGGGGGGGAGGGGCAGAGGGAGAAGTAGACTCCCCGCTGAATGGGGTGCCTAATGCAGGGCTCCATCCTAGGACGCTGGGATCATGACCTGAGCGGAAGGCAGACACTCAACCCACTGAGCCACCCAAGTGCCCCAGCAGGATTGGTTTCAGTTGAGTTTCTTATTTGGAATGCCACTGGTAGTCACTGTGAGTTTATTTTAGCCTGTTCTTCTATGTTTATTTTACTTAAAGAGTAACAGAATCCAAATTTGTGTAAGGGTGCTTTTGGGCATTGGACACCACAAGATACATTATGGCTAATCATATATTATTTTACCTCACTTGTTCCTTGGTGTTTCAGGCAGAGTCATTCAGCAGTGGGTAGTGTGGAATAGCAAGGGAGGAGGAGAGTGAGAATGGAGAAAGTGAGGTTAGAATTAGGAAATGAAGTATTCTAGCTGAAAGTGTTAAGAGCCTGCTTGGAAGAGGGGGAGTCTGTTGGAATGGAAATCAAAGGTGGTTGGAAATGGAAAATCAAGGGATATTGTAAAGGAATATTTGGTTAGGAAGTATGAGGCCCTGAGACCTTGGGTCCTGAATAAGTGTGACAAGATTTCCATTTCTGGAGATTGGAAAATAGGGAAGCAGAGCCTATTTCCTAGAAGATGAGGTCTTTACGGTCTATGTTTGATGTTTTAAAGAACTGCTAAACTGTTTGGAATAGTGGCTATACCATTTTATCTTTCTAGTGTGTAAGGGTTCTGATTTCTCCACATCTTTGCCAACATTAGTTATTTTCTGTTTAAATTTTTTTTTTTATTTTAGCCATCTTAATGGGTGTGAAGTATCTCACTGTGGTTTTGATTTGCCTTTCCCTAATGGCTAATGTGTTGAGTATCTTTTTATGTGCTTATTGGCCATTTGTATATCTTCTTTACAGAAATGTCTGTTCAAATCCTTTACACATTTTAAAATGGAATGATTTATATTTTTTATTGCATCTCATCCTCTTTTTCTCTTTTTTCTTCTCTTTTCTTTTTCCTTTTTTCTCTTCTCTTTTCTTTTCTTTTTTCTTTTCTCATGTTTTTATTTAAATTCCAGCTTCCTCGATGTGGCTTCTTCTCTTCCTCTAGTTGTGCAGTTTGTTCTGTCAGTTCTCAGGTCCATTTTATGGGTATTCAGAATGATTTGATAGTTATCCAGTTGTGTTCTAGGGACGGGTAAGCATAGGGTCCATATGCTGCCATCTTAGCTCACAAAGTCATTTTTTCTTCTTAAATTCCGGAAGAACATAATACAAAATCCTGATGGTAAAGGAAAAGTCCGTAATGTAGAAGTACTCAAACCATATGTGGTTAGTTCTCAGCTTTTCCTAGAAGTTCTTTCTGGATAATTTTAAAAATGGTTTTATTTGAGAGAGAGAGAGCAAGCGTGAGCAGGGGAGGGGCAGAGGGAGAGGAAGAGAGATTTAGCAGGCTCCAACCCCAGTGTGGAGCTGGTTACAGGGCTCAATCTCACAACTCTGAGATCACGACCTTAGTCAAAATCAAGAGTCAGATGCTTAACCCACTGAGCCACCCAGGCGGCCCCCCCAAAGTTCTTTTTCTTGTAAGGTTATTTGGGGGGGGTAGAGAGTGCATGTGCGTGGGTGCACATGCAAGTGGTGGGAGGGGTAGAGGGACAGAATCTTCAAGCAGACTTACCCTGAGTGGGGAACCCGATGGGGGGGCTTGATCCCAGGACCCTGAGATCATGACCTGAGCTGAAACCAAGAGTCCGATGCCCACTGACTGAGCCACCCAGGCGCCCTTAGAAGTTCTTTCTTAGTGATCACTGTATGATTCCTAATTATTAGTTGAGTTATAAAGTGAACAGCCTACAAATTTAAAAGGTTTCTGAATTAATACAACCTAAGGCAGTTTGTTCCAGGGGTGGTCAAGTCCCATGATTTTTGCTATCATTTTATTTTTCCATTTGCCCCAGGCATTTAGTGGGAAATGGATTTAATTCTATCCAAATATATCTTTACTTTTTGTGTTGTCATTTTCACTGTTCTAAGAAGAATACATTTCTATACTTAGGTGATTGCATATTTCCTTTAATCAGTCTTATTGTACCTAATATTTGAAAGCATAATGATGAGAAAAATTTTTAGAAATCTAGTCCATTGACCTACTTGATTTCACAGGTAACTTCTGAACCTGAATTTCCAGTTCCTAAATTCTCCTATTAACTTTATTTTAGAAGTTAAAAGTTTGAGTCATATCAGCTTAAAGACTCTACAAGTACTTAAATGAATTAGGCTCCTGAATAACTCTGATTTCATGTTTTATGCTGACTTTAACTTTTTTTGTGTTAAAATACATAACATAATTTACCATTTTAATCATCTTAAAGTATACAATTCAGTGGGATTGAGTACATTTACACTGTTGTGCAGCGAGCACTATTCTCCATCTTCAAAACTTTGTCATCATCCTGTACTGAAACTGCGTACCCATTAGATAAAAATTCCCCATTTCTGGGGCGCCTGGGTAGCGCAGTCGTCAAAGCGTCTGCCTTCGGCTCAGGGCGTGACCCTGGCGTTCCGGGATCGAGTCCCACATCGGGCTCCTCCGCTGGGAGCCTGCTTCTTCCTCTCCCACTCCCCCTGCTGTGTTCCCTCTCTCGCTGGCTGTCTCTCTGTCACATAAATAAATAAAATCTTAAAAAAAAAAAAAAATTCCCCATTTCTCCCTTCCTTCCAGCTCCTCGGAACTACTGTTCAACTTCCTGTGCCCATGCCGTTTGATTATTCTAGGTACCTCAAATACGTAGAATCATACAATATTTGTACTTTTGCATCTGGCTTGTTTGACTTAACATAATGTCTTCAAGATTCAGCTATGTTTTAGCATGTGTCAGAATTTCCTTCCTTCCTGGAATCATATTCCACTGTACAGATATAACATATTTTATCTATTAATCCATTGATGGACATTGGGTTGTTTCTACTTTTGGCCATTATGGGTAAGGCTGCTTTGAACATTGGCATACAGATATCTGTTTGAGTCTCTGCTTTCAGTTCTTTTGTGTATGTACCCAGAAGTGGAATTATCAGATCAAATGGTGATTCTATGTGTAACTTTTTTTTTTGCCAACTTTGTTTTAAACTTAGTTAATTTTTTGTGATCCTTTATTCTTTTTTTTTTTTAAAGATTTTATTTATTTATTCGACAGAGATAGAGACAGCCAGCGAGAGAGGGAACACAAGCAGGGGGAGTGGGAGAGGAAGAAGCAGGCTCATAGTGGAAGAGCCTGATGTGGGGCTTGATCCTAGAACGCCGGGATCACGCCCTGAGCTGAAGGCAGACGCTTAACCGCTGTGCCACCCAGGCGCCCCTGTGATCCTTTATTCTTATATCCCGTTTATTTTATATCTGTGACTATGTGTAAAATGAATGTAGAAATCATGCAGTTGTATTCTGAGGGGAAAATGCTGGTGTTATACCTAGAAGTATGCTTTATGTACCTATAATTTATCTACTTAAAAATACATTGGTACCGGTATAGAATACATGTTTTGTCTACTGGATTGGAATCATCTTTTGCTTTTTGCTACTCCTACTCTCAGTACTGCTTCAAGCATCTGGTAGCAATGTGTAGAAAAATACTAAGATAAAGTACTTTTAAATCCTCTTTACCTTTTTTTAAAGCTTGTTTAGTGGCCTTCTTCAGTACCATCTCCAAGGGAGGCATATCTGAGTTTGGATAAAGTTGGCTAAGGAACAAAGAGAAGGGCTTTTTTGTGACTCTGAAGCCCATGTTCTGTTACACAGCAGCCAGGTTCCCTTTCCTTTTGTTGTGAAAGAAATCTTATCAGAGAGTAGATTTGAATTATCTATAATTTAGGTTTGCTGAGAGAAAAATGGTGAGCCATTTTAGCATAGAATGTATAGAATTGGCCATCGATCTTGGAAGGATGAAATGGGCATTCTCGGTAAATTTCTAAAGAAGACTACAAGTACAAAGCTAGTAACATGGAAATGACAGTCCCTACGCATTGCCATGGCTTTGCTGAAATTTAAAAAAAAAAAAGTTTGAAAACTTTCCCCAGAAAAATGATACTTTGTAATTTAAAAATATATTTGCTATCTGCTCAACTTAGCCTTGAAGTATTTTTCTATAAAATACAAACTCTAGTAAGAAAGTGGTGTCTACCCAAAGTCAGGGGGTAAAGAAGGTAGGAATAGCTTTTTTAAAAGATAGAGGCCAATGAAAAATTCATGTGAGAAGATTAATTGCTCTGGTCATGTTCTTGTTTAGAGCTTGAGGTTGGAAGATACGCATTTAGAGTTTGTGCTACTAGGAGGCCATCTAGGCAGACTGGGGAAGTGCCAAAATTGGGGTAGTTGAATAAGTGTTAACTCTTAAGCTGTCTCCTCTTCTTAGAAGCCTGCCAAGACCTTGCCAGGGAAAACGAATTGCTCTCTCCTGCATGCTCCTTCCCTTAGCGTTGTGTCTCCACTTCCCTCAACTAGATTGAGGACTTCTTTGGGGCAGAGATGTCATCATATCTTACACTGTATTTTCAGCACCAAACATAATTGCTTCCACACAGTAGATCTTTTTATTTTATTTTATTTTATTTTATTATTTTTTTTATTTTTAAAGATTTTATTTATTTATTTGACAGAGAGAGAGACAGCCAGAGAGAGAGGGAACACAAGCAGGGGGAGTGGGAGGGGAAGAAGTAGGCTCACAGTGGAGGAGCCTGATGCGGGGCTCGATGCCATAACGCCGGGATCATGCCCTGAGCCGAAGGCAGACACTTAATGACTGAGCCACCCAGGTGCCCTGCGTAGACCTTTTTAAACATTGGCGGAGTCTCTTAATGTGAGACTTGCGCACAAATGTAACACCACAGGAGAACAGCTATTGTAGTTATCACGGGGCCATCTGAATCAGAGTTAGGATGTGGCCAAGAACAGAGGAAACCACTGCAAGATAGAAATCACTGAGGAGATTTTTAAGTTTCATGTGGTACATCAAGCTGTTTCCTTGTCTCAATTCCTCGATGCTTTGATCCTTGGCCTGAAATTCTTTTATTTAGCAGACATCAATTGAGACATGGAAGTTGTGGGGGTGACAGAAGTGTGTAATTTTATTTGTTTTGTATTTCTTAATATTGTATTAAAGAGTGCATATGTGAATGGGCACAGGGAGGGGCAGAGGGAGAGGGAGAGAGAGAATCTTAAGCAGACTCTGTGCTGAGCGTGGAGCCCAGTGGAGGGAGGTGGCCTGCAGCTGTTCATTTGGTGCAAGTCCTGGGAAATAAGGGTGACATATGACTGGGAGGAACCTTATTTCTGGTTGTGTTTTTCTTCTCTCTTCTCTTGTATTTGTGCTAGTCTGTGAAATTTTGCTTTAACCAGAAGTAATGGGGAGCCAGTGGAGGGTTTTACACCGCTTAATGATATGTCAGAAACGTGTTTTGAAAGACAGATTGGAAATCCTGTAACATTGTAGACGGGAATTATAGGGCAGCTTCTGGAGGCAAGTAGATGGATTTGAAGGCAGTTGCAGTTGTAGTGTTCAAGCAAGAGATGAAGAGTTCCTGTTGTATGATTTCACTGATATGAAATTTCCATAATGGGCAAATTCTTAGAGACAGAAAGTAGAATTAGTGGTTTCCAGGAGCTAAGAGGAGGGGGAACGAGACGTGCCTCCTAATGGGCATGGGCTTTCTTTTTGGGGCGAGGAACATATCCTGGAATTAGATGGTAGTGGTAGTTGTGCAATCCTTGTGACTGTAGTACTGAAAACCACCGAACTGTCTAGTTGTAAGTGGTGAATTTGATGGTATGTGATTTGCATACTAGTTTAAAAGGAGAGAGATATGAAGAGTTCCTGAAACAGAAACAGCATAATGGCCGAATGGGGGTGAGAGAAACCCAGCAGTAGAGAATTGGCAGTACATTGAGACTGGATATTGGCAATGTCCAAAATGAAATAGAGGCTGGTTCTGAAGTTTCTAATTTGTATGATTGAATTGATAGGGAAAGAAATTTTGGAAAACGAGTTTGCGGAGACATAATGAATTGTGTGAAATGTTTTGAATGTGGAATCAAGGCAAGCAGTTAAAAATAAAGGCCCAGATTTCAGGAGAGACTCTGGGCTAGAACAAAGAAGTGACTGTACAGGAGCTGACTGAGGCAGTGACACAGCTGAGCTAGAGGGTATCTTGTCTGCCCACCTGCTATGGACGGTTATGTCCCATCTGCTCCTTAGCCTTGCAGCTGGTGTGCAGGTTGTTGTTTTTGTTGTTCGTAAATAAAGCTGCATCTTTATATTACATTTCAGGCAGAGGCAAGGCTGGCGGCAAAACGGGCTGCCCGGGCAGAAGCACGAGATATACGCATGAGAGAACTGGAGCGACAACAAAAAGAGGTAATCTGGGGGGATGATCCTAATTTTGTGCTAGTCTCCAATAAATTAATACTTGGCTGGTTTCCTTCTGAGATAAATCTGGCTCCTGTTGAAACACTGGGAATAGTATAACCTGATGTGTATATTTTAACAAGCCATTTTATGTCAGCAAATTAAATACAATATTTGCTTTAAATAATAGCAAACACATAAATAGCTCTTACTGTGTACATTGTAGCAAGTTGTTACAGTGTGATAAGTGCTTTACTTATATTAGCTAAAGTTAGCTTAGAGATGATGAAGTTATTTACTATACTGTCTTAGAGTTTAGGTTAATTATATTATGATATCTACATACTAGAACACTGTGAAGTCATTCAGCCTTAAAGTTTTTAAGCATATTTAATAATGGAGGAAGACATTCATGCAAAAAAATTAAAAAAAAAACCAATTGTAAGACTGACTGGTAGGACTCCCATTGTGTGTTACAAAAACTAGTATTATATATAGGGACAAAAACTACTTAGAAAGAAATGATTACTATCAATACTTTGGTTTGTCAATGGTGGAATTGATTAGTTTTGTTTTTTTCTTAATGCTTTTCTATAGTTCATAAATTTCAGTACATTTTTATTGTCAGAAAAGCAAAAAATAAAATAGGCTTATAGAAATTGGGCAGCTTTAATATGAAACAAATACTCTTTTTAACTCTTTCCTTCTGACATCAATCTGACTCCGAAAATTCACATAAAAAATATTTCTGATGCCATATGGGTATGAAGGGGAGAAAGCCTGCAGGATATTGTTAATAGCATTAAACACTTTATTTTGATGTTGGTGGTGGACTTCTGCTAATGTGTTAAAGAGAAGTGTATAGATCTTATTTACAGCTCAAAAAGTAAACCAAAAAACCGTTGATACTTATGTTGCAATTTTTGTTTTTGACCTCATATATAGTTTCAAATATTGAATGCAATTCTTGGCTTAAAATGAAAATGTTGCAATGCATTGTCTTTTATGCTCCTAAAATTATAGTAAAATTATAAGGAGATTGTTGCTAAGTTTAAGTTCCATTTCCTCTAAACTGCAGAGAGCCATATATCTCTTCATTGTTCGACATATTTAGCTTAGTGATTCTGTATTTTGAATGTATAACTTATGTTGAGCTAATGATCATTGCTCTTCAGGGCAAATGTATAGGATTAATCTAAGACTTTTCAGATCATGCAGTATGTTGGAAACTTCAGTTGATGAAACTTTTGCATTTGTAGCACTCTCATTATTCCTTTGATCGGAAATGGGGACAGATTCAGAAGTGGCTGGTAGGCCGGGATTGCCTGCCTTGCATGTTGTGATCAGTTGCTGAAATTATGCAATCTTGAAGTAGAATATTGACTAATAGTTTGCCAAGTAGGATTGTTTGGCATGTTTGAACCTAAAGGTCAGAGAGTGTCTCTTCTGTCTGTAGTGGACCAAATGTGTACTTGGAGTCCATCCATTTTCTCTTGTAGTCTACAGCCTCACACTTGTGTCATGAATGCTCTTGACCAAGAAAGATTGAGTAAATGGATGTGTTTTCTTTCTCTGAGTTTGTTCTTGTCTCCCTCAAATTTGTCCCCCTCTCCTTTCCCTCTCCTTCACTCCCTCCTCTGCCCCTCCTTCACTCTCCCCTCCTCCTTTCTCTCTTTTTTAAAAAAGCTAGGCAGAAATGTCCTCATTGAGAGATGACCCAAGTCATTCTTTAATTTTCTGTGAAACTTACTCTTATGTTTTCACTTCTCTCAGTTCCTTTTCGAATCTTCTACCACCACTCCCTAATTTTTAGCTATAAGACCAAATCATGAACCGGTAAAATATTAGTTATGGGGAGTCATTCCTAAATTTGAACTTTTTTCAGTATCGGTAATTCCCCAGCTGTCTCCTGTTGCAGAGGTTCTTCATCCATGTGAATAGGCTTGGGAGGTGGAGCAGGAAGCCTTAAAATCTCATGCAGACTTTTGAATATATGTGTATTTTTAAGTGAAATGCCCCACAGGTGTTATTAACATCATATTCTCAAGGGAGTCTGTGATCCCTAAAGGCTTAGGAACCACTAATTGCTGTTAAACAAGAAATTTTTATAAGCAAATTCCTTCTGTAGCAGCATTTTGAAGTACAACCAGAATTAAAATATTTATGACTGTAAAAAAATATGACTGTATTGACCTACAGATTTAAAACTTTATCATACTTCTTATTGTGATATTTTAGAAAGGAGAGAAAGATGATGTTTGGTTACTTATAATTAAGTGATTCCTCACGAATGTTTTTGTTACTTTGGAGTAGAATCCGTCCTTTCTTGTTACTAAAGCTAGCCTAATTGGTTTTATTTAAAGTGTCTTCTGCATGAAACTGGGTTATCTTACTGTTGATGCATTGAGAACATATTGTGTGAATAAAAGAAATCACTTTTGCTTGCAAATTTTCCATGGAAATATTAATTTTTAAAAATTGTATATTATAGTTCTAAAATTAAATTGCCTGAGAGTTTATTATCACAGGGCATACCAAAACATTAAATAAGAAGAAAAGCCTATATTAAAAGTCTCATATTTGATTCTTATATTCCAAGGCTGTGAAGATAAAAACATATTTTTTTATCTCTGAAATGTGTGCAGTTCAAGAAGTGAGTGTACTAGATTTTCATGGAAGAGGGAACATTTTGGGTTCAGAGGCTTAGAATGTAGATGATGACTAACTCAAGTCCTGAGTGATAGCTCGGACTCACAGAGAACATGGGTGGGGTTTAGTTTCAGGTGGGAATAATTATCACTTAACCCCTTCTGACACTTGCTTTTACTCTTTTCAAACTAATTTTTCCTTTCACTTCTCAGCTCATCTGTCTCTCTGGCTGCATTCTGTGAGCCTATAGTAGAAGTTGGCATGTTATAGTCACAATATAAGATATAAAGAATAATAAATTTATAATAAAATAATGCATATACAAATAATAGGATTGTCAGTTATTAGAAGGAAAAATCTACCCATGTTAAAAATTGCTCCTGATTTTCACACTTTCTGGGTGTCGGGTTAGGATGTTGGGATGTGAACAGGAAAAGCCAGGGCATGAGGCTCAGGAATGAAGCTAACAATGAGCTCGCTCTGTATGCCAGCGCTGTGCTATTGCTTTTTATACAGGTCTCCATTTCACACGGTAAGAGAGGTACCCACCATCTCCGTTTTGCAGATAAGGTGATGAAAGATTGGTGAAGTCAACGACTTGCTCAGTCATTGGCAGAGCGAGAATTCAGAGGTCGGAGAGCTCACCACACCTGCTAGTGGGTTGGAAGGGGAAAGGACCAAGATGAAAGGGCCTACGTCTTTGTCGGCCTCCAGATAGTCCTAGTGAGGCCAGTGTTTCTGTTTTTAAACTGAGTGTCTCCATCAGCAGCATGTCGGTGACCTGGACGAGAACGTGTGATTTCTGAGGTTTCCTAATTTGAAACTAAGGGGATGGCTCCAGCCTTAACTTAAATATTTCTTGTTGACAGAGAACAGGGCCAAGTGTTTTCAGTGGGCTGTGGTCTTTCTTTCAGTAAAATCACTTCATCCCCACATCAAGTGAATTTTTTAAAAGCAGACTACATTTCATTTCCATTGATTTAAAAGTATCAAAACAACTTTCCAGAAAGCCTTGAACAAATATACATCCATTTTTTAAAAAGATTTTTATTTATTCATTTGACAGAAAGAGAGAGAGAGAGGGAGAGAGAGCACAAGTAGGCAGAGCAATAGGCAGCAGGGGAAGAAGTAGTACCAGGCTCCCTGCTGGCCGAGAGCCTGACTTGGGGCTCGATCCTAGGACCTTGGGATCTTGACCTGAGCTGAAGGCAGATGCTTAACTGACTGAGCCACCCAGGCTCCCCGTACATCCATTTTTTAAGGCATTGTCCTGTTTTTTTCTGCCTTGGATCCTTTATACTACTAATGACTTCCAGGACAGTGAAATTGGATTGTTTCCCAGACTGTGGAAGAGGATAGTCAGCCTTGTAGTTGGTATCTAGAAACATAGTTGCTAAAATTTTTTCTCTTGGCACCCGGTGCTGTTAATTCAGGAAAAGCCAATTGGCAATTTAAAATACTATTCTAGAATACCTGGGAAATGAAGTTGCTTATTCTTCAAAGAAGGAGAAAGTGTAAAACCTAGGCTACCTGGCCATTTTCTTCATGCACTTATTATGTAATCAGTGTAGATTTAGCCAGTGTAGGATGGTCTCTTTATGGTTTGGTGGTCTAGTGAGTCAGAAGATTTGAATGCTAGTCCCGGCTTTGTGTCTTTGTGAATTCCTACTTAATCTTTTTGTGCTGCAATTTTCTTTACTTTAAAATGAAGGGATCAGACTGTATAATCTCTAGGGACCTTTCTAGCTCTTAAAAATAATTCTAGGGTCTTTTCTTTTATACAAGAGTTTCCTCCTCTTTCTGTCATATTTGTCACTGTGCAGAAGTATTCAAGATAGGGGCAGTAATTTACAACTACCTAAATGCCTGCCTTTTTATTTAAGAGTGGTGCTACATGGCAGCTACTTAGTAAAGTATGTGCTTTGTGGTTTTTTTGGTATAATGAAAATTTGCTTTGAGCTTGCCTTACTGTTTGTACAGTAGCCACCAGCCATATGTGGGTAATTACATTTAGATTTAAATAGATAAAAATTAAAAATTTAGGTCCTCAATTGCACTTCTAGCATTTCAGGTGGTCAGTAGCCACACGTGGCCATTGGCTACCGTATTAGACAGCACCAACAGAACATTTCCACTTTGTCACAGAAAGTTCTGATGGACAGTGCTGGTTTAAGGTTTAGTTTATAACTGGAATAAACTATATCCTCGCAGTTCACATTAACTGGCCAGTATGGGGTTTACATTTTATTCTGTAGTCTTCTAAAGCCTTTTTAGGCCATTTTTTCCCAAATGGGGCTAAAAAAAAATAAGCTGTTTAAGGTATTTTTATTAAGAATTATTTTTATAAGTGGCATAATGGAAAATAAATATGAATTCGTCCGTCTTTGCTGCATCTTTAATGGGCTGTGGTTTTTAGAGGTCAGTTTTAAAAAACTGCTCTTGTGTGATAGGTGGAATGAAAAAAAAAGGGTAAAGGGAAGATTGAACATTAAACTATATATGTTGCCCTGGTACCCCAAATAAGACTGGGAAGGGACATGTAGAATTAGCCTTCCTGAATAGCACAAGGTTCTTTAAAGCTAACTAGCCTAGAACTGGTTACTACTTAATAAACTGTGCCTACTCTGCTGGGTTTATGCTCATGCTCCCAAAACTTTTGTAGTATATAACCTGATAGGGAAAAGGAAGAAATTTGCTTGGCTTCTTGCAGGTTACATGTGTCTGTTATATAACAAAAATGTAAATCAGTGATGAACTCCTGAAGTTCGTAACACTCTTTTGGGTATTGTATCATGGAATCATATTGACCCTTATAAATGGACTTCAGAATGGATTTGATCACAGGCATCAGTGTACACAGCAGATGACAACCAGAAGTGTTCTTGAAGGATGCTGAAAGATGTGACCCAAATTAGGCATTAGGTTGTGGTGTTCCTGTTGAATTACTGTTTCTATAATTTCAAATGAATGATCAGACATAGCCACACCTGTTTGTTCCACCTGTGTAATGATCATGCTATAGTGCCACGTGGTGTTGAGGTATTGATTCATTTTGGAAAAGACGGCATTGATTAGCTATGAACCCAACTGGACAGTTGTGTGTAGATTCTTAGCGCAAATTACTTTAACACTTTGGACTTGAAATTCTGAAAGATCAGAAGTTCCTTACTGTTGCAGTTGATTAAACTGTAGGAACTAGTCATTTGATCTCACAGACAGGACTTAATGCTCCACTGCTAGTAGCTGACTGTGGAAAAGTTTAGAATTGCATTTAATTTAGTCAACTGTTAGGCTGTGGTCATGGTTTTTGTTTTGTTTTGTTTTTTGGTGGTTTTTTTTTTTTTACCATCTTCATGAGGCATAACTCTTGAAATAACTTTACCAACTCTAAAATATTTATGTAGTTTCTTCTAATTATAAGTAGTTTTTCATATCGCACAGGGGCTTTTTTATTTAGTTATTCTTTTCCATGTAGAGGGGTGCAAGAAAACAAAAAGAAATTCTTTGGTAGTGAGCACAAAATTATGACCCAAATTTTTTTAAGTCCTTAAACTATCTTTGTAATAAACATTTCTTCCTGCCTTGCATAAATGAACATTCACAACGATTAAAAAAATAGATAAAAATCTGTTTTTAATGCTGAACTCAATTTCTGTTTGTTAAGTATACTTGCTTATTTTTATCTTGGCATATTGAGCTCTCTTTGTCGTTTATAGATTACATTCTACAAGTGGTCAGACATACATACACAAGATTATTATTATTGCTACTTTCTTTCCACCTGAAGCATGTGGCGGCCCCAAACCCAGCTTTAGAAGCTGCGTTGTCCACACCTGCTTGCTCTAAGGAAGGTGCTGCTGTGCTCCTAACCGATTGTTGTTTGCGCAGTTGTTCTGATAGACAACCCTCTGTTCAGTGATTAACTCTCCATGTACTTTCTCCTTTCCCAGGAAGATTCAGAAAGGGCCAGGTATTCCCACCGGTCCAGTCATCATCGACCTTATCTGGTTTGTAATAACCAATAAACTTGCCCCTAATACTTGCCCCTCATTAACTTAATGCATTCACCCACAGACTTATGCTGTGTTTGTTTTTGTTCTTATCAGGGAGTTGAGGATGCATTGTCCCTTCGAAGTCTTGGCAGTCACAGGGTTGGTATTTTAAGTTGTTTGCACCATGATAGCAAAGCTTATAGGTGTGAGCTTTCTGCAGCATTATTGCCTGAACAATCTGACAGTGTTCATATTCCTTTGCCTTTAAAAAAAAAATGGAGAAATTATTGGCAGAGTCCTTTCATTGGAAAGTGATCTTTCTCTTAAATTATTGCTATAATCAATATAAATCAATTCTAAAATCATGAATATTTTTAACTATTAAAATGTATTACTATTTTTGTGTAAAAGGACCTTTGATTTTGGAAAATTATCGCAAAATAATAAGATTGATTTTTATGGAATGACATCTGTGTGGTTCAACTTTCAGATTTTCCTACTTTCATATTTTTTAAAATAATGGTTTATTGAATGGGTAATAGCTTTGGGGCTTGGTTGACGAATTATAGTTTTATTACATGGAAGAATTGAGCTACTGATTTGAAAAATTCTCTGCGTAGCATATTTTCAGTAATTACCATACTTCAGCATTTTGATTAACATTTTGTAGTATGCCTCAGCTTTTTAGCATACATTGCTGTAAATCAAGGTAAATGAGAGTTCATTCATTAAAGTCTTGTATATTGTGCCAAGACACTGATCTCTTTTTAAAGAATTGTGCTTTAAAGCTTAAAGCAATGCTTTTAATTTGTTCGTTGACGATATTGATATGCGTATATCTAGATTTTTCATCAGTAAAATGATCTTTCGTGTTGAGGTCTGTGTTGGTTAACTTTCCCTAAGTCTAGTTTTCTTCCTATTTTATGTAATATATAAAAGTACTCTATAATAAACCAAGTGTGTTTTGGTATATGAGTTTCAGATGTGCTTGTACTCTTAGGTAGTCCTTTAGTCGTATTTCTTACTGGTGACTGTAATCTACTTTCTCTTTTTACAGTAAGTTAGTACACTTATTTTGAGTCATAAATATTTTAGTTAATTGCAAAAGTTTAGATTTATAAGAATATTAACAAGCCTTCACAGCAACCTAATCAGCAATTTAAGAATGATTTTACAGAAGAAACATTTTTTTAAGATAATAAACTCATCCTGCTTCTCCCTAGAGATTTTTTTCTTTTTAAACACTTTGAAAATAATCATACAGGGAGTTAGTCAATAAAAGCTTAAAAGTTGAGTGTTGAGGGTTTGAAAATAATCTCTCCCCATTTAAAAAAAATTTATGGCTTTTTCCTTTGCTTTCCATTATAATGTTCATAGTGTGAAGTTTCACACAGTTACCATTAAGCTGGTTATTTATAATTTTCTAAGTGGTCTCAGGGAAACTTGATTATGTATTAGTTATATTAGTTTAACCGAACAGTAAAACCATCCAAGTTTGATGTAATTTAGGTCAATTTTAAAAATCATTTTTAAAAAAGATTTTATATATTTACTTGAGAGAGAGGGAGAGAGAGAGAGAGAGAGAGCAAGTGAGGGGGGGAGAGGAGCAGAGGGAGAGGGAGAAGCAGACTTCCTGCTGAGCAGGGAGCCCACCCCGGGGCTCAGTCCTGGGACTCCAGGATCATGACCTGAGCCTAAGGCAGATGCTTCACTGACTGAGCTGCCCAGGTACTCCTAATTTACTAGCCTTCAAAACAAATCTGCAAACAAGCACAAGAGAAATTAAACCTGCAATTAAGCTAATAAGGAATTGGTTACCATGAGTGTTTATAAAGTAATAATGATGATTTTCTTCTTATGGGAATTATAGCATTAAATAAATTTTTTTTTTTAAAGATTTTATTTATTTATTTAACAGAGAGACAGCCAGTGAGAGAGGGAACACAGCAGGGGGAGTGGGAGAGGAAGAAGCAGGCTCATAGCGGAGGAGCCCGATGTGGGACTCGATCCCGGTACGCCGGAATCACGCCCTGAGCCGAAGGCAGACGCTTTAACGACTGCGCTACCCAGGCGCCCCCAGCATTAAATAAATTTAAGATAAAACTAGAACTCTCACAGCATTTTATTTCACTGTGGTAAGTGTGAAAATTTGCTGCTATGGTAAAGAGTAAAGCTTCCAGTTTTTAAAAAATCTGAGCGTGAACATGAAGATTAATAAAAATTTTACACCTTAGAGGAGACTCTAGTACGTTATTGTGTATGAGTGTACATCCAGCACATTTTAAATAGTTAGATTTCCTGGAAATAAGTCTGAAAGCTCACTAATAACATTGTTTAAAAGGAATATAATTGAGGGGCCACCTGGGTGGCTCAGTTGGTTAAGTGGCTGCCTTTGGCTCAGGTCATGATCCCAGGATCCTATGATGGAGACCCACATTGGGCTCCCTGCTTAGCAGGGAGTCTGCTTCTCCCTCCGCCTCTCCCCGCTCTCCCTCCCCCTGCTTGTTCTCTCAAATAAATAAAATCTTTCTTAAAAAAAGAAATATAATTGAGGTAAGTTTTTTTTTTAAAGTAGATAATATTGGGAATTCTAAGTTTTTGTCAGATTATGTACCTTTTAAGATTTTATTTTTAAGTAATCTGTACACCCAGTGTGGGGTTCGGGCTCACAAGAGTCGCATGCTCTACCAACTGAGCCAGCTAGTAGCCCTCAGATTATTTACTTTAAGAAGGAATAACTACCACGGGAAGCCTGGGTGGCTCCAGTCAGTTAAGCGTCTGGCTTCGGCCTAGGTCATGATCCTGGAGTCTTGGGATCGAGTCCTGCTTCTGGCTCCCTGCTTAGCATAGAGCCTACTTCTCCCTCTGCCTGCCTCTCCCCCTGCTTGTGCTCCCTCTGTCTCTCTCTCTGACAAATAAATAAAATCTTTAAATAAAAGTTAAAAAAAATAAAAAATAATTACCACATACATTAAGCTGAATATGTAGACAGCTTTTGTTCTCTTTTAAAAATAAATGTGATGGTCTAAAACACTGACCTAATCTTTATTGGGATTTGCTATATAATTTGGGAGTTTTGGTATTTCTTTGCCAGTTATCTTTTAAAACGTATGAGCTGTATATTAAAAAGGTCTAATACTTTTGGATCGTGTGTTTGATGTATGAACATGAGCAGTACCTGGATGTGAGGCAGATGTATTTAAGGTTTTCTGCCATATTCTTAGGACTTTGAACTTTCTTTTTATCCAGTTAACTTCAGTTAATACTTTCTTGAAAGATGACCTGCCAGAAGGTATTTGGACTGGAAATGGTGTCCATGCTATAGATATTCTATAAAAAATAAAAGGAGCAAAAATCGTTCAAGACTGTGAATGATAGGTTTGGGGGAAGGAGGATGAAATCGAAGCCCTGAGCTTAGAATTTAAACTGTCTGTTTCTTTAAAAAATGATCTGCCCATAAAAAACATCTTACAAATGCTTGGTCACTGCTTTTTATATTGAAATACGAGAAGACCATAAGGTAGAGGTCCAAAATTAGAAAATTGAGGCCATCTTGAGCCAGAGCAGTAGGGATGGATACATTGCAATTTCTTATTGGTGCCGATTTTTACTGTTATATATATTAGTTCCTGTTTAATTATCAATGCCTGTAGTATAATTTTAATGAATTTAATTTTAATATGCTTGCAATTTGTGTTTTGTCATTTACTACTACACTGTTTAATTCCATGGAAGAACCCATCGAAGGACATAACTGGGACACACTGGAGCAGAGCTGGTACACCCAAAAGGAAAGACATCATGGTGTGTAGTTCAGAAAAATGCGTAGTGTTAATATTATGCACTTTGATACTCAGAGTTCTGCGGGCTTGAGTAATAGGTATATTCTAACAGAAATTGACACTTGCTGAGCTTTGTTTCCACAACTTGTTTGCTCTATTTCTTTTAATTTTACTTCCAATGAAGACTTTCACGTAACTTTCTGTGAGAGTTAAAATCTTTTTGATAGACGGTCATAGAAGATTTGGAAATATTTTAGCTAGAGCCCTTAATATATTCAGTTCTCTCTCCTTCGATGACTTATTTGTTTTTAAACAACATAAATACCAATTGACATGTACTAGGGGGATTCTTTTTGTTTACCCAGTTGTTCTAGTAGCAGTTGGAGTGTCCAAGTTATGGATTTCTTACCAGATAGATTCAGCAGTTTTTTAAAAAACAGCTGAATTCTGCATTATATTTTGGAAAGGGAAAATTGAAACAGGTCAATTTCAATTCTCTTGTTAAATTCTATGCCTTTGTAAAATGCCATTGGTGCTACAGAGAGGATCAGAACACATAAGACATGACTGTTTTCTTCAGTGAACTTATCTGGTTGGGAAGGCAGAATAGTTTATATGCAAGAATGTGTGGCTTGAGTAATACGTATTTTAGAGATGGTATTTTTTTTTTAAAACAAAAAAGTTATTTTGTTAACGGAGAAGAGACCTAAGTGAAATTTCTATAGAAAAGGAACTTTACTTTCAGGGAAATATCACTCACAATACAGTGACATTTTACCATTGCACATAATTTGCTAAATGCACACCGTTAGGCATTTTAGAAAATTTTAGTTAAACAAGATTTTTGTTACACATGTAATAACACTATCGTTTGCCTCTTCTGGGTAAGATTGCTTAAAAGGTGTAAGCTAGAATGCTTGAAAGACAAGATTAGGAAATCACAAATCTAAGTATTATGCTATAATGCAGTTTCTTGGATTCGAACTGTGCTATTATGCCTGTTGTCTTATTTTCTTAAAGACCTACATGAAATGTGATTTTTCTGGTCTTATCATAAATTTTATGTGTTTTTCTTTTATTGATATTTAATGCCACACCTGTATGTATAGTGTGCATATTCCGCACTTTGCTTCGACTAAGTTTCCAGTTTTGTTCAGTGTTTTTAATAGGGAAGCTCTTGAGAAAGGAAGGTTTTCAGCTGTATGTCCACAGGCAGATCGAAGGGGACTTCCACATTTTGATGCTGGAATTGGTTTTTTTTGTTTGTTTTTTTTTTGTTTGCAATCCTGATTATGTTAGTTATGTGCTCTCGCTTCATTGTCCATGCCTTGCTTTTGCCATGTTTCAAACAATGGGAAATGATGGTAACAGTCACAATAATAGAAAGTAAAACATCTTTTTAATTTCAAAATGCTTAATTCTGCATGTAAAGGCTCCCTGTGGATGTTTTGTGCTAAAGTATACCGAGGTTGAATCATCTCAGCAGCATTGACTAGGAATTCTATGTTTGAAAGGGAACATGCAGCTTTACACGTACGTGAAGTTTAGCAATCACTTACACTAGGGAAGTGTGGGTGTGAGGAAGAAGATTCTTTAATTCAAATGTAACAGCCTTTGTGTATAATAGTTTTTGACTTTTAAGGTAGTGCTGGAGTTTTAAAAATTGTTTTTATTTAAATTCCAGTTTGGATTTTTAATAACTTTGCAAATGTTGCTTTTTTCCTCTTTATATTTCTAATTTTGGGAATACAATCAACTTTCAACTTTTTCTGAAATCCAGTATGATGCTGTCAAGGATAGATCGTCAAGACTTTCATCATTAGTATGTAGTGCATGACTTTGTGTTAAATGTAGTTTTACTTTATAAATGCCTGATCATGCTAATCACAGATTATGACTAACTGTCACAGGTTTGTTATTACGTTTTGGGGAAAGAGTATGGCCAACAATGCAAAAACTGTTGTTTTGCGATTGTGGCATAATTTAACATTTGAATAATTTTTTCTTTTAGAATTTCAGGATCAGATAAAAATGATTTGCTTCCTTATTCAGGACTAAGATTGGTAGTAGTTTTTCTTAAAGTGATAAGCACCTCAAATGACACATATGCATTGCCTGGAAGTCATGTTTCTGGCAGTGTTTGATACCCATTGACCTACAGGCCCTGCTGTGTTTCTTTTTATGTGTCACAAGCCAGCGGGTGTGCAGTTGCTAAACAGGAAACAGCCAGCAGTGACAGGTGATACCTGAAACAGCATTACGCCTGCTCATTTTTGCTTGATTGGCTGGGTTTTTAGGTATATCATTTTAGCTAAAGAAGTTTAGTTACAGCGTGTTTTCCTTGGGTTAATATTATGTCAGTAGATTGCCTGAGTTTCTAGACAGTGTAGTCATCTCTTAAAATGTTCAGGGTAATGTATAAAAGGAAGGATATGCATATTCACAAAAAAATGAGTGGATGGATTCAGAATCTAGCTGTGCATATGTCAGGTGATTTGCCTAGAGCAGACTGCTAAGAAGTGGGATATTTCTATCTGCACCTCCTCATTTCAGGTGAGCAGTGCATAGCTAGGTTGGGTTTCTTGTCTGCCTAATGACCTATATAGTAGTATTTCTGTCCTTTATGCCCTCGTATACACTTGGCTTTGCACTCCTGGGAGAAGTTATGTATTGAGACGGTGCTGTCTTCAGAGGACCTGTGTGCAAGGTCAATGTCTGGTAATGCTTTTGCTACAAGGGGCAGTTCATATCATCTTGGCTATTTTCCTCCCGAGCAGCATGTGCTGTGGGACCACTAACTTGGGTCAGGAGTATTTTCTTGGGCAAAGCAATGCCATGTTCTTTCTCTCTCAGTTTTGTTTTGATTGATTCCAAAAGATTGCCTTTTGGCCTTTTGCTATAAGAAAGACCTAGAAGGAGGTGGACCCTCTTGTCACCCATACCTTTATAAAGAAGGTAGAAAGGACTCAAATAAGATGTGGGGTGAGCATCCTTACAAATGCCCTGCCTGGCTCTGAGTCCTAATTACATCTTTTTTAGCTGGCTGTATGTGAGACGGACGGCATAGGGGGAAGTGAGGAGGAATGCAGATGCGTAGAGGTACTCTATCTCTTAGCTAGTCAGCCAAGTGCCATGAGTCATTTACTAACAGCTGGGAAATAGATCCCATGGGGACTACTCTGTATCTCATGTGCATCTTTCTGTGTATGATTTTAAGACAAAGTTTATTAAGTTATTTTTTAAACTTCACTATGTGATCGTGAAAGTTAACTTCAAATGTTTACTTCCAGAATCATTCTTACAGTCACTCTTATGGAATGAAGAAGAGGTCTTCTGGTTCTCATAAAGACCCACTGGTTAGTTGTGTTCTGTCTCATGTCCCACTGTCTTGTGCTGCTGTAAAATTCACTGATTACTTTTAGGGAACTTAAGAATTATGACTGCTTTGGTGTGTGCCTTTGGCATTATTGAAATTTGATAACATACTGAAACATGATTTATCACAATCTTATTTAGAAGTAATTTTGTTTTCACTTACAGGATTTAATAGCAAGTCAATACAAGAAGTTCATTAATCATCTATTTTCAGTTATGAACTGTCCTTTGGAATATACTTAAAGAATCAGTTTAGTGAGGTTTTTGTTTTTGTTTTTTTTTTAAAGATTTTTTTGTTTACTTATTTTTGAGAGAGAGAGAGAGAGCATGAGCAGGGGGAGGGGCAGAGGGAGAAGCAGACTCCCTGCCAAGCAGTGAGCCCAGTGCTGACTGATTCCAGGACCCTACGATCATGACCTGAGCTGAAGGCAGACACTTAACTGACTGAGCCACCCAGGCACCCAGGTTTAGTGAGATTTGTATCCTTATTTTAGAAATTTGATTTAGTTGTGGTATTATAGGCAGTGCCAAACTCACAAATAGGTTTCATTCTGAGAGTTTTTTAGTTTGTAGGTTAAATTTTGGGAAGGTGGAATGAATTTTCTGGTAGAAACAATGAAGTATGTGTTAGCAGAGTTCCCATGTTATCTTGCAGGAAACTCTTTAACCTAGCATGTCATTAAACTATAGAACTAATACTGCTCCATTCCAGCCACCTTGCTAAACATTTCTGTGGGGGAAAAATGTGTCCAGAATGCCCATTTGGATTATTAGGAACACTTCTTCCTGTTAGGCTGCCACAGTACTGGCAGGAGAATCAGTCCCAAACTCCCTGTTACCTGGTTTCTGTGTAAGGGGCTCTGATCTTTGGTGGGGCGAGAGAGGATCAGTAGGCTTTGGCAGGTAGGAGGGAATATAATGGAGAGGATATTAGTGAGAAGCCCTGGAGGGTGAAGCATTGGGAGCTCTGGGGAGAGGTTAGTCCTGGTGCCTTGTTGAGGGTGTGGTGTGGGGAGGCAAGGCTGGGCGTGGCAGGGCTCAGTGGGAGTAGGGATCCCCCCCCCCCCCGCCCCCGGCCCATTGCAGTGTCCGCAGTGCAGGAGGAGTCTTTCAGTCAGGGCTTGCTTACATTTCCTTAATTCTGAGTGTAAAAGATGGCTGGATAAGTTAGGGAATTACATAGATGATGTTCTCTTCGCCAGGTAACCACCATCTGTATAATGACTTGTTCTGTGCAGCATATTGAAAATGAACCTGCCATAGATGTTTTAGGCCAAACCTGTTTAGTACACACTGGCACTGTGTTTTTGGTAATTTAATCGGATCATTTTATTTATTTATTTATTTATTTATTTATTTATTTATTTATTTATTTATTTTAAAGATTTTATTTATTTATTCGACAGGATAGAGACAGCCAGCTAGAGAGGGAACACAAGCAGGGGGAGTGGGAGAGGAAGAAGCAGGCTCATAGCGGAGTAGCCTGATGTGGGGCTCGATCCCATAACGCTGGGATCACGCCCTGAGCTGAAGGCAGACACTTAACCGCTGTGCCACCCAGGCGCCCCTGGATCATTTTATTTTGACAAATAATGGGAGGGACTACGAGAAGTTTGAAGAAAAAGCCTTTACTATTTTCTGTGGCATTGCCAAGTGGATTATAAAAGTGGTAATAGTTGTTTTGGATTTTTCAAGGCTGTTACTAAGTATGACATGAGAGTAAATCATTTATTATTTCCATTCCATTTTGACTGAGGGTTTATGCTCATGTTTTTATTTTTATTTTATTTTATTTTATTTTATTTTTTTTAAGATTTTATTTATTTATTCGACAGAGATAGAGACAGCCAGCGAGAGAGGGAACATAAGCAGGGGGAGTGGGAGAGGAAGAAGCAGGCTCATAGCGGAGGAGCCTGACGTGGGGCTCGATCCCATAACGCCGGGATCACGCCCTGAGCCGAAGGCAGATGCTTAACCGCTGTGCCACCCAGGCGCCCCTATGCTCATGTTTTTAAAGCGAAAAAGTTAGTAATGACTTGGTTTGAATACAGTTAACCTTTAATATTAGTCTTTTTTTGGAGACTTGAGATAATTGTTATTTTGACTTTTACTTAATGCGATTCAATGCTTTAAAATCATTGTTTTGGAGGAGAGGGGGGTTTGTCAGTATCAGAGTTTGCCTTTGTGTATTGTCAACAACGTTTAACCTAAGAAAAATGTGTTTAATTTTACTTTTTGCAGAGTGGCCTCTACTTTGACCAGAGAAATTATAGCAGTCTTAGACATAGCAAACCCACCTCTGCCTACACTCGGGTTTGTCTCAAGCTTGTTGGCTTTGTGTGTTTTATCCAACTTTAATGTACTTCTAACCCCTGGTTTTGCATTTTGACTAGTTAGAACTAATCTGTGAGTGGCTGTGTGTACACTAGTTTGTGGTAACTGAATTCGTAGAGTCTGTGTATCTTTACATGATGTGAACTATTGAACCACCACATTTGTAAATGAGTACCATTTTCCCCAGTTTTTTAAAATGAAAAGTATTTAACACACAAAAATATTCAAAGAATTGTATATTAACCACCCACGTGCCTACTACTTAGATTCTACAATTAATATTTTACTACATTTCCTTTATCATATTAATGTCTGTCCGTCTATCCATCCACTGATCCATCTTTTGGGGGGGATGTATTTCAGAATAAGTTGTAGGCATCACTATACATCATGGTGGATGGCCTTTTAATAAAAGCTTACATGTAAAAATTTAAATGGGATGAGAAGAATATAATTATTTGTTTAATGTTAGAATCCTTGTTTTTTCAAGACATTTGGCACATTATACATTTAAAACAGAAATATGTGGCACATAGTACATATAAAATAATTCAGTTGTCAAAACCTGCACACAACTTAGATATTCTTATTTGTCTTGTCTGATGGGCTTGGAAAAAAGAGCTGAAAATTATTTTCAAATGACATCAGAAAAAGAAAGATTTAATTCCATTTTTAAAAATGCAGTGCGTTGTTAGTGCCTTGGATTCTTTGTGACCAGTAGGTTTTTTCTGATTAAATTAAGACACTTAGTCCATGGCTTGTTTTGAAATACAGGGTTTCTAATCTATTTGGAAAAGAGTTTTTGTAGTGGTAACTTGGAGCTCATTTACCTTTTCCTCAGTAATCAGGCCAAGCTCATCAGGAGTCTGCCGTGAGATCTCAGAAAGTGTCTCAGGACCTGCTCGTGATCCGGGTGTGGCTGCTGTCCTCCACACTCACTGCGCTGTGGCCCTCTTTTCTTGAGTGTTCTCTTAGGTTGCCACCCCATCTCCTACCATTACTATTGAAAGCCCAGTAGGACTTAAACATGTTTATAGAAAACTATTCCAGGTGTTTCTCTTATCCCTTGAAATGCATATTCAAAAAGATTTCTAATGGCTTAGTTTTTCTCACCTTATGTGTTACTTAACTACCTTAAGCACTCAGGAATTGCTAATGAATTATGGAATGTAGAATAAACACGGCTTCTGTTCTCATGATGGAGAAACCAAGTCTCCTTTTGTTTTGCTGAATTATCTTGTTCTGTTTTGTTTTTGTTTCTTAACAGTCTTCTTCCCTGTGTAGTGACCCTCTGGCGACATCAAAGAGTACCAGGGTTAGTACTTTCTGAGAAGTGTGTTGCCTTCAGAGCTACCAGTTGCTTTTCTTTGGGTTAAATCATGCGCTTTTTTCATAGGCCTCCTCTACTGCAAATTCTGGTCTGCTGAGAAGTACCAGTCTGGTTTGTATTTTTCTCTTCCAATGTATGCACTTCTGGTGGAGCCACTGTCATGGTGCTGACCCTGGCTTGACAGCTTTCCTCCAGAATAGTCAAGGACACATGGCTTTAATGCTATGTACACTGCAGAATGTGCTGCCAGTGCTTAAAATGTAAAACTTTATGGTAGTAAGAAACAAAACAGCCCTACTGCTGGCTGTTGGTAGGCCCTTGCTTACAGTTGTTTTCCTGTAGAGAAGACAAACTTGCATGGGCTCCACTACACTTGTATACTTTTGTGAGATGGTTGCCCATGCACAGATGTCATATTTTTCTTTGGGACAGCTGTGGCCTTGGCCATGTTAATACTAGGCTCTAATAAAGCAAGCTGACTTGGAAGCAAAAACCATATCTCTGTGTAACGTGCGCCATAGCTCTCTGTAATGTGTGAGTTGTGAGCTGGTTGCTTTCAGGCTGTTGCTTTGTTGTGCTGTGGCCTGTTCGAGTAGACTGGCAACTTGAGGCTTTGTAGTTTCATTTTATTGTGCCAATGGGCAAAATGCTTTGTGTCCCTCACTTTTCTGCTCAGTTCCTTCTTTTGAGAGAATAAATTCATAAATGTTCCTTCTCCTAGTTTCATAACATGGTGATGAAAAGAAATACTGTAATGGTGCTTTTTAAATGAAGTGTGAGTTTGAAGTTTTGGGACTGATGTAGGACTTTACGCATATCAGTGAGTGTTCTCACCTGACACACACAACACTTTTTGGAACTGAGTACTACGAAGAAGTTGTGACATTTTCAAAACAACTTTGGTGCCTGAATAAATAGATGAGTGGTATTTCCTCTGTTCTTTAGGTATCATTGTATGATGGTGGATTATATAATCCTTATGGGTCTCGAACTGTAAGTCTAACCAGGGGGAGGTGGTGAGGAGGGTGTGTGTAGGTGGGCACAGTTTACTTACAAAGAAAAAGTCATTTAATCTGACCTGCAGTTGCTCTATAAGGTATGACCCATGAGCTAGCCAGTTGTGACTCTGACCCAAGTTGTGAGGAACTGCCTGCCAGAAATCATGGCTCACAGTTGAAGGGAATATAGGTGGAGAAACCTCTTTTCCTGCTCTTTAGTCCCTGAGGAAGAGGATGGGAGCAGTGCTTCTCAGGGCATGCCCTTCCCCTCCTCACCCTCCAGCTGAGGGCTGCTGGATCTGGAGGGTTGGAAGGGAGGTGGAGTTCCAGTCACCTTCACCCCGGGAGCCAGTGACCACTTAGGTCCAGGGTCACAAATGTATTCCCCCAGCAGGAAAAGGAGCTGGCCATTATTGTAAAACCTTTCTTCTTGGCAACTTTATAGCCATCTGAATACAGT
The DNA here is from genome assembly GCF_024610735.1 of Ursus americanus. NCBI lineage: Eukaryota > Metazoa > Chordata > Mammalia > Carnivora > Ursidae > Ursus > Ursus americanus. Next base: position 7,539,310 of record NC_142146.1, on the reverse strand, counting down.
TATTACTCATCAAGAACAAGTTCGACCCGAAGCAGTCCTGTGGTGAGCTGTCTGGTTTCTTTGCATGCTTTGTAGATACTTTGGGTTGTTTCCTTAATCTGTACTCACGATTCAGAATGTTAAAGATGTGTGTTTCACTCTCTTGTGCATGGTTTATCATTTTGCTTCAGTACACAAACTCAGGTATACTAATTTGTCCTAATTGCTGGTCTGTGTGAATGTGACTTAGCACATAATTTCTAAAATGAGTCTGGAGCCAGTGCCATTAGAAGTTTTAAAAAAAATTTGTATTGTCGTTTATGTGAACTTCTTATCTCTTCAGTGGTGATATTTCACTAAACGGGTTGATTATCTTATGTTTCTCCTTTCCATCTCTGCTGCCTGCATTGAGCCGCTTCACTTGCTTGCCAGCACTTCAATCAAGGGAGTGAAAGAAGAAGTAATAAAACAAGTCAGCTTTTAAAAGTTGTTTACATAAAAGACAAAGCTGGGACAAGTCTAATCACCTAATCTTTCTGGAATATTAAAACATTTTTTTAAGTTATAAAAGTAGTATTAGCTTAAGGAAAGTGCAGAGTAGAAGTCCCCTAACCCTTGCCTTATGTCCCCTTTTCTGTTGAATGTGTTTTGGAGATAGTTTTATGTCAGCACATTCTTTTTAATGGCAATGTATTATCCCACTAGTGCATGGGTTGTACATTTCTTTTTGAGGATTTCTTGGATATATTAATTTTTTTGGTAGGTATTGTTTTTGTTTTTTGTTTTTAAATTGAAGTACAGTTGACACACAAGGTTACATTAGTTTCGGGTGTACAACATGATTTGACGAGTTTATACGTTATGCTGTGCTTGCCACAAGTATAGCTCCCATCTGTCACCATACAATGTGATTACAATACCATTGACTATATTCTCTATGCTGTAGCTTTTATCCTTGCCACTTAATCTTATTACATAGCTGGAAGCTTGTATTTCCCACTCCCTATCAATGGACATTTAAGTTGCTAGATTTTTGCTACAGCAAACACTTGCATAATGGACTTTCATATACAAGTATATTTTTGTGTACTTATGAGTAGATTTCATGTAAGATAAATTGCTACTCATTAAATGATGGGGGCCAAAGAGTATATACATTTAAATTATGCATATTGCCATATTGCCCACCAAAAAGACTATGCTAGTTTACATTTCCAATGGCAAATGATGACTTTAGGAGCTACTTTGTTATTCTTGACAGTGTCAAAATAGGAGAAATTATTAAAGCAATTTCTTAATGGTAAATACAGATTGCTTTGTGGAGTGGAATAGGGGAGCTGTATGGGTTTTCTTTTACATACATGTTGGGCTCTGTTCTGCCATTTCCAAGCAGCACTTCTCAAGAATTCCACTCCTATACTTAACAAAAATGTACGTAGGAATGTTTAAGGAGATGAAGGCTTTTTGATATAAGTAGGAAGTTTACTTTTACCTCACTCCGTAATAAAATTCCACTTGGCAGTTCTTGGGCCTGGTAGCATTTTTAATGTACCAATGTGATGGCCCCTTGCAAACAAAATTATGGTAATATATTTTCAAGCAAGTGTAGAACCTTGTCCTTGTGTGCTGGCTACATGTTATTTCATTCGCAAGTTGGGTTCAGAGTTATTATCTTGGTGATGCCAGCATGGTTCCTCAGTGATGTCAGAATAGAGGTAACCTAGACACACAGAAGATGAGTCTTCTGCTGCTCGTGAAACAGGAAGAAAACTGTAGGGTGATGTTAGAAATATCTCCACCCATTGCATAGGAATGAATAAAGGAAAATAAGAATCATCATTTCAGTGTCTTTGCTGGTAGGAAATTCTGTCTTTGACTTATTTCACTTGAAGATATTCTTGTATTTTCTCTCCCAAACTTAAGCATTAAGTATACTTATTGACCCCCCCCCCTCCCCGATGGGATCCCAAAGGGCCTAGCGATTTAAAAAGCATGAAATCCCTAGCTGGTTTTGGTTGGTCTATTTATGCCCTAGCCCTCCACTCCTGTCCTCTTTCTGTAATTTAAATAAAAGATAAAGTAGTATTCTGTGTGCTTTTTTGGAAATATCGTTTAGTTTTCAGTGATAGTTTATTATACTTTGAAGCCACTTTTCTGTTCTATGGTGCACAATAGATGGTGCCAATTACATGCCCATGTAGAGTAATTGCATGCTTTCCCCAACCTTACCTAATGTGCTTACAGCCAGGTAAGACCCGTAGTGAAATCACATGTTTTTCATTATCTGCTTTTAATATCTGTAGTTTCCTGACGATGACACTGCAAGCATTGCGTCTTCTGGTCGCTCCAGTCGTGGGCGAAGGGACAGTGTGGTGAGCGTGGTTTGCATGCAAACACATACGATAAGTTTTTAAATTGCCCCTATGTGTGATCCCATGAAATCTACTGGAAAGTGAAATTTGCATTTGACAAAAATGAACATTTTCCTCAAATTTAGTTTATATGAATAATTTGCCTTCAAAAATGTGTTCCTGTGAATATGTATTCTCTGTGGGCTATGGAAGCTTTCATCAATAACTTGCCTCTTCACACCTTTTATGTGCTTGTCTTTGTGTATTTGAAAGATTTTCACTTTTTATTCTTTGTTGCTGTTTTATGCATATGCATTTATGTGCACAATTCACCGGAAACAAAAAAGTTTCTCCAGCAAAATGAATGCTCCACTTCGCATAAAACTCCTGACTATGGATTACAAATCATGTTGCGATCAGTTGCTTTCTTCACTATGTATTTAAGATGTACTGTTTATAGTCTATACATCTTTTTTTTTTTTTTAAGATTTTATTTATTTGACACAGAGAGAGAGAGAGAGCGCACACAAGCAGTGGGGAGGGGCAGAGGGAGAGGGAGAAGCAGACTCCCTGCTGAGCAAGGAGCCCGCTGTGGGGCTCCATCCCGAGACTCCGACTCCGGGATCACGACCTGAGCCAAAGGCAGACACTCAACCAGCTAAGCCAGCCAGGCACCCCTATAGTCTATACATCTTTTAAGACCTGTGAACTTTTTAGAGTCTTTGATGGCAAAATTTAGAAATTCTGGTCAAAAATTCTGGTTAAAAATTCAACTAGTATAATAACTGTAGAGGCAACAAATAGCCAGGTCAAAAGACAAATTATGTAATTTCAGATTATTTTGATGATGCTGGAAGTTTTTCAGAGAGCTGATGGCATTTTTGCTATATTTAAGAATTGATTTGAAAATTACATTAAGGATGATATGTCAGCTTAAAGCTAGTAAAGAGCCGTGTTTTGTGAAAGATTGTAAACCGGAAGCTTTCATAGAAAAGGGGAACACTGAATGTTTGTGAGATTTGTTGCCAAGAATGCAGTGATCTAATTAAGGCAATTGTGGTCCATTGGTGAGCCAGTTAATGCTCATACTCACAGCTGAAGGAGGAAAAAACAAGGCAGGACCCCTGAAAGTACCTTGCAAAATGATGGAGTGGAAGGACAGGCGGGGACTTTAAAGTAATGATGCCTGGGTTTGAGCCACTTCTACAAACTGTTAGTTGTGTTAATGGCAGTTAATTTGTAATGGGGATGTTAATGACGGTCTTTGTGGGTAGGCTTAATATATGCATTCAATGAATTACTATATGGAGAATAACTACAAAATTCTTGAGACAATAGGAACCAGTAAAATATTAGGTATATGTAAATCTAAGTTGTATTATTATTACTATGAATAAATACACTGTTGCTTGACTGCATTAGCCCTTAGCAAAACTTCACACTTGTAAGCCTTCTGTGTCTCTGTGGATGGCCTTCCAGATTCCCTTCCTGGAGGGGAAGAGTTTTTAAGCAAGGTAATCAATCAGACAGAGCTGAGTAAGGAAAGCTGATGAGTGAGGTAAAAAAATACTCCTTATTTATTAATTCAACAAATGTTTATGGAGTACCTATTATATGTGAGGCACTGTATTAAGTGTTGGGAGTAATGTGGTAAGCTAGACAGACCAGATTTCTGACTTCATGGAGCTTATATCCTGGTGAAAGAAATAGAAAATAAACAAGTTAACAAAGGAAGAAAAGAGAAGTAACCCCAGGAATTGTGAAGGGTAAAACAGGTGACAGGACAAGGAACATTGAGAGATGCATGTTAGAGAAGGCTTCCCCAAGGGAAGTGACTTTTGAGCTGTGACTTGAAATGGGAGGAGCTAGCTGCCTGAAAGGGGGGGGGGGTGGAGAGCTTTCTAGGCCAGTGACAAAGTCTCAGATGGGAAAAGACTGAGTTTGGGGAACCAGAAAGGGGCCACTGTAGTTCTTCCATTGTTTTGTCCCACAGTTCCTGGTCTTGAGGAATATGAAAAAGAGGCAAGTGTAAAAATTGGGCAAAAGGTGCAGTAAATACCCTGCGAAGAATGCCTCATTGAGCACACATGTGCTTAACAGAGTTGATAGCTGTAATGAACTACAAATTTTTGAAATATGGTAGAGGCTTCAGGTGAATACTGCCCTAGTGAGGATGATGCGTGTGCTAAACACCAGAGCCTTTTCTGGCCCTCGGCAGTAAATGATCTCTAGTACACAACTCGAGTTAAGGTGCACAAAAGCTTGCTTTAGGGAGCCGTGATTTCCTTTGGGAACCCGTTTACATTTCTTTTCTGCTTTTTTGACTAGGTTCATTGCAGTAGTTGCCTCATTGCATGACACTTTATCAAGCACCACAACAGTATTTTTCCCTCATATGCCAATGTTCTTATCCTTTTCCTCTCTTTTCTTAACCTTTAAAGCATTTCATTTTTTCTGATTGAAAGGTTTCTACTGCCGATTATTTTAGTCGCTCCAATCGTAGGGGGAGCATAGTCTCTGAGGTGGATGACGTCAGCATCCCCGATTTGACCAGTGTGAGTGTATTGCATGGGGGTCGTTGTGGTGTCTCAGGCTTGTGACTAACGGCTAATACATTAGCTATTTGAAAGTTAGGAACTTAATTTTCTGCCTTAATTTTTATTGGAATATGGTAACATAAAGTACAGTTATTTATTTTGTTTTGGAATATATATATTAATATGCTCTGATTTTTTAAAAAAACTTTTCTGTGAACATTTTCCCCTGTAGAACCCATTAGCAGCTTCAACAACTACCAGTGTTTTGCCAGTTTTGCTTCATCGCTTTCTTCCCTTTTCCTTTTTTTTTCCTGAATTATTTTAAAGCAAATCCATGCCATTTTCCAGTGGTTCAGTATGCATCTCTAATTGAGAATTTCTTTTTCATATTCACCCTACCATTATCATACCTAATAAAATTAAAAATAATTCCTTAAAACCTCGAATACCTAGCCTGTATTTAGATATTCCTGATCATTCTTAAGTTTTCTTCCCTTTTTATTTTGGTGAATATATAAAGTACTAGACAGACTTTGAAGGTCGAACAATAGAAGATATTACTTTGTAAAATGTCACTAATTTATGATAACTGGGAAGAATCTGAATAGATTTTAAACATTTGCTCTATGGCATTATTTTGAAGAAATGCCTATCCATTGCTTTCACATTCATTGGGAACTGAATTTAGGAAAGATTGTCCAGTAGAGATGCCTCGAGGCATTTGTCTTAAGGAAGGAACCCCAACCAGCAGATACCTCCCTGCCTGATCCAATAGCCTCATTTTCTCTTTGACACTTCCTCTCCCGTGCTGGGATTAGTTTTGTTTTGCCCATCGACCAGTGCTGTCTGATTTTCAAGTGCTTTGAAGCAGATGAGAGGCAGTGTTCCCTAACCAAAAAGTTTGTTTTTGAATGAAGAGATGTTATTTATATTTGGCACATTGCTGGTTGTATTTAAATAGCTATTTTTGGGGTGCCTGTGTGGCTCAGTTGGTTAAGCATCTGCCTTTGGCTCGGGTCATGATCTCGGGGTCCTGGGGTCAAGCCCCGTGTCGGGTTTCCTGCTCCGCAGTGAGCCTGCTTCTCCCTCTCCTCCCTGCTTGTGCTCTCTGTCGCTATCTCTGTCTCTCGCTCTCAAATAAATAAAATCTTAAAAAAAAAAATAAGTAGCTATTTTTGAATAACTTTAATCCTGGAAAATAATTTTAAGTGTGGGCCTTAAATATTCCAGATTGTTGGGTCTCAAACCTGGCTGTATAGCAGCCCTGTCTTGCCCTCTGTCAGATCAAGGAATCTCTGCACGCCAAGTTGCAAGATTTGCTCCCAATTCTTTCCTCTGAAATACTGCTCATTTTATTGATTTGCTTAGCAACTTACTTTTTTTTTATAGATATAAACCATTTAATTTATTGTATACACCTTTTTTTCTTAAAAACTTTGAATTCTATTAGCCTTTCATTTGTGATGGTGGTTATGTCCTCCTTACATGTATTTCTTGGCAATTTATTTTAGTAACTACACAGAAGTGAAAAGCTTGATAGTTTAAAAAAAAAAACTCTCCCTGCTTCTACTAATTTAATATAACTCTTTTCTTTACCCAGGTAGTTATTTTGGTTTATTTACATATTTTTAAATAAAAATTATACATATTTAAGGTATATTATGTGACAATTTGATATATATGTGTTATTATATCAAATCATCATGCTGTACCCCTTATAACATAAAAGATTCTCCAGAGCAGTGGTTGGCAAATCTGGCCAGCACCCTCTTATTTTATAGCCTCTGCGCTAATGGTTTTTATATATTTTTTTCATGATTATCTAAGTACCTATACGATATCCTTAATTTTGCCTTTTAGCAAAGCCTAAAAATTTGCTGTTCCCCTCTCTAGAGCAAGAATTTTCTCTAATATTATTTCTTCTAAAGGGTAACTATACAGCTTATTGTAGACAAATGAAAAGTGGACTTGACGGTAAGATTCCCCCCCACACACACCACTTTTTGATATAATAAGCTAGGAAATGTGCATTTTTATGTGAAATATCCTGATTTTAAAATGCTGACAATGAATTCAAAATTTGAAAAGACACTTTCAGGCTTCCCCATTGTGTACAGTCTGCTCCATTTATAACATCTGAGCTAGGAGTGCTGAAAAAGGGTGCAAGGCCCTGATTTGGCGAGACTCATTATATAGTATTTATGATTGCTCTAGCCTCTGGTCTTTTCTTCTGCATTGTTCCTTTGTCCCATCAGTCAGGCTGGGGAAAAGCATGTAAATGTGCTTTCATTTTACTAATTGTTAATAAGACCATTTCTGAATGGAATCCTCAGCCATTTTTGCTTTAGGAGATTATTAGAATTAATTGATCCCTTCCCTTCTGTGGTTAGGGAATCAGTCTTCAGTTTTCTGGTTGTTTTTTTTTTTGTCTTTGTCCATCAAACAGAATTTTTGATGTGTATTATCACATCCATATATAAAATTAGAAGTTAAAGGATTAGACTCCAATAACTACATTAACCAACACTATAAATATTTTGTTTGACTATAATTTTATAACTTAAAAAATAAGTTTATTCAAATGCCTTAATATGAATACCTTTACCTTCTGATCATATATATTACATTAGATTTACTGATACAGTTGACAAAATGTGTGCTGCATGCTGAAAGTTATACACATCAGATATGCATAGCTCATTATATCAAATCTCTGATATTCTTTTTTTTAATTTTAAAAAAGATTTTATTTATTTGAGAGAGAGAGAGCGTGAGAGAGAGAGAGAGAGAGCGAGACCACGAGCAGGGGGGAGGGGTGAAGGGAGAGGGGGAAGCAGATTCCCTGCTGAGCAGGAAGCCCGATGTGGGACTTGATGCTAGGACTCTGGGATCATGACCTGAGCTGAAGGCAGATGCTTAACTGACTGAGCCACCCAGGTGCCCTCAAATCTCTGATATCCTTTTAAGAAAAAAAAAAAAACATAATTAGAACAAGATACAAGTCTTTATTTCTAAACAACTCTTTTTAAAAATCTTTTTTATTTTTCTTTTGAGAGAGAGAGAGAGAGAGAGTACACAAGGGGGGATGGGGAAGGGGGAGAGGGAAAGGGAGAGAGAATTTTAAGCAGGCTCCATGCTCAATGTAGAGCCTGACCTGGGGCTTGATCTCAAGATCCTGAGATCATGACCTGAGCTGAAATTAAGAGTCCGGATGCTTAATCAACTGAGCCACCGAGGTGCCCCTCTAAACAACTCTTTTAAATGACGGTATCAAAATATATTTGCAACTAGAATTCTCTATTTCTATTCAAAAAGATTCAAATGTATTTTACTATTTTAGTAAGGTAAAATTATCTGTCAAACTAAGTAGCCATATGCTGAAATGAAGTTCAAAGGGCCTTTTAACCAGAGAATAAATAAACATGTTTCTTTTAAGAAGAAACAAGGAGTTTCAAGGATTTGACAAGATATGTATTCTAAGAAATATTTCTCACATGTTCTAATTTCAATAAATATTAAAGGAGTTTAGATTTAAAGAGAAACAATCTATAATCTCTAGTGTCAAGAGCAAAGCATTTTCAGATGTCCCAGACCTAAATAAGGCAAAGGCATTTATTACTGAAATGTGGAAAAGATTATATTTAAGATTTTGTTTACTAGTTGGTAATTTAAAATTCTTTAAGAAAATACTACTTTTGAACTTTTAAGCATCTAAACTGAAATAAAAGTCTGCTACCATGTGCTCTTCTTTCCTTTTTTCCTGGGCTAGCAGGGGACAAAAGGGGGAGGGGGAGGGAGAGGGAGACAGAATCTCCAGCAGACTCCCCACTGAGCAGGGAGCTGGATATGGGACTCTATCTCAGCACCCTGAGATCATAACCTGAGAGCTGGAATTAAGAGTCCAACACTTAACCAACTGAGCCACCTAGATGCCCTTGCTCTTCTGTTCACATTAATACTAATATGAAATACTGCAAGCTTGTTAGCTGACTTCCAGGTTCCAGCTATCAAAAACCCTTTTCTTGTTTGGAAAATTACCTGTTTAATTATTTAAGGGTACAATGACATGATATTTACTTGAAACTTTTTGAGAATAGTAAGCTACAGTTAACATTAATGAGTAAGTCCTGAGGGCCATATTTGGGAGAGGGAGGAAGCTTTGCTTAGTGCTTTTTTTTGTTTTGGGTTTTGGGTTTTTTTAATCTTTTTTATTAACAACTTTCTTTTTTAGCAATTTGATTTACTTGTAGTATTTTTTTCTATCTCGGTTTAATTTGCATGTTTTAAAGAATTGTGACCATATAGTATTTACAGCCTTTGTTTTCTGATTTCTCACTTACTAATCTTATGTTTTATATATTAGTACATATTCATTTTTCCATTGTTATTTATAGTTTTTTTTATCAGCTGTAGTCACCATGTTTTGCATCTTATAGCTGAAAGCTTGTATCCTTTTACCAACCTTTCCCTATTTTATACCTTAATATATTAAACACGATTAATTTTATTCCATTTAGAAGCCTTTTCAGGATCTGGCAGACTCTAGGTCATCATTATGAACATTACTATGTCATTACAGAAAAGTTGTGTAGAGCTCCTGGCTGCTAGAGAGAGCACTGAGACTTTTAGAGCACCAGGTTTCAAGGAGCTTTTTATCTGAGTGGAAGACGGCACATAATGTAGCACAATCTGAGAAGGAGAACTGGAGTCTCTGGCCAAGTCACTGCAGCCCAAATGACTGGACTGCGGCATGGCGGCTCTTGGCACTTTTTGCTGCCTTAACAATCCCTGAGGTTTGGCGCACGATCAGTTGGGGTTGCGACAGTTGGGATCTGTCAGAAGACAGTGAAAGCAATAGAATCAACATTGCGATGGACTAGTTCAATGATGCAGCCTCTGAAATGTAAGATCATTCCAAGTTGACGGTTAGAAAATAGGTGGATTTGGGGGTCATTTTTGTGAGGGGGAGTATGAGCCAAGATTTCAGATAGACCTAGAAGAGTGTTTCTGAATGTTGCTTGTTTTTCTCTTTAACTCATTAATAGAAGAGAGTTGGGAGATACTCTGAGGAAAATATGGCAGTTTTTCAGATACAGTATTTCTTTGATTCTGAAGAATAACACTCTAAGTATCAGGCAATGTGTTTTACTAGTATGAGTGTGACGGAAGGTTATTCCTTTCCATGATAATAATTGCCAGTATTAAAAACTACTGTAATTGCTTGTTTTTATGCGATTAAAAAAATCAACATTAACTAAAATCAATTCCTTTTTAAGAGTATTACAGTAAAAAGTGGCAAAAAGAGATCAAAGTCTAAGATAGTGTTTATATTACTGATACAGTACTTCTAATAAAGTAAACACCTTTTATTATAAACAGTTTTTATTATATAAACACTGAGAGGAAGAAATGAACATGATAAATATGGGCAATGAAAAAGAACAGAAAAACTTTCAAATATGAGGAAGTTAGAGTGAAGTGATCTGAATAGAGCCAGAAATAATGGCATTTTGTGTTTTAATAATTAACCGAGCAAAGTTTTCAAATCTTTTTTCTAGATTGGGCAGGGTGGGTTGGTCTAGGAGTTGGAGTCTGGGTATATTTTCATTTAGTTAAATCTCTCTGTGATCTTTCCCCCCTAATGCTAATTGGAACAGTATATACAGGTAAATCATATGAACACAGGGTTAAAGATTCACAAAACTGAGATCTGGACTCAGCCCCGACATTTAGTAGTTATTCAACTTTCAGGAAAATCGTTCACCTCTGAATTTCTCTTTCCTCGGCTGTAAGGTCAGGGTTTGGGATTCGACCTATAAGGTACCTCCCTATATGAAAGAAACACTAATCCTATCCGCAGAAGGTAGGATAACTCAGTTACGGTGTGCCCAGATGATAGGACACTGCTGTTGTTAAAGTAAATGAAATAAGTCTGTAAGTACAGCAGGGGTATGATGCATTTACTCATTTGCCTATCCCAGGTGCTATATGATGTTAGGAATACAGAAATGAACATGTAGACATAGAGCTTACATTAAAGAGAAAGAGATCAGACAGTAAATAAATGAATAAATATCATGGGGTCAGGGAGTGATAAATGCCATGAAGGAAACTGAGGTAGTTTCTTTAATCTCTGGAACTTGGTAAGGAGAAAAAGAAGATATAGAATGTATTTGGGACATTACTTTAGACTTTTGTTAAAGACTCGGGGGCTGGTTGCCCTTGATGGAGAATTGGAAGGTCTGGATGTGGTACAGTAGGGAGAGAGGCTTACTTTCATGTACCCTTTTGTGCTGTTTGATTTTTTTATTTTTGACACATGTGCATGTGTTGCTTAAAAAAGCCAAAGAACTGAATCCTTAAGAGCTGTGGGGGAAATCTTTTTTGATGATATATTTAACTTGCTTTAATAGAATTTGAACTTTTTTGGCTAAGTGTACTGGTCTTATCTGTGTGTCCTGTGTCCTAATAATGTTTAGATAATAAAGTTTTTTGGCTTTTGGTTTTATCAGTCTTTTCCTTTTGATGGGTACAAGTTTTTGTGTGTGTATGTGTGTGTTAACATTTGCATTGCCAGAATTCAAGTTGACATATTTTTTCTTTAACATGTTTCAAATAGCATGAAAAGAAAATCTACAAGTTCTAAACTTCTGCATAAGGACAGCTTGCTTACTGCATGTCATCTTTAGGATAAGAATTAAAGTTCTTGACATTTTGTCTTATGTGTCTTAACTTTTATTTCAGTTTCCATATGTTTACTTTTAGGTTCCAAACATGAGTTGAACTTGGAGAACTCAAATGAGGTCACTTTTTTTTTTCCTCTAAAAAAAACCCCAGCATGCTAAGCATCTTTCCTGATTTTTATCTCTGTTCTTTTCTAGTTGGATGAAAAATCTGACAAACAGTATGCCGAAAATTACACAAGGGTGAGTACATAAATTCCTAAGGGAATTAGATTCTCAAGGTCAATTAAACTTAATTTCTGCTGCTATTTCATTATTTTACTACATTTGAACTGGTGGAGCTACTCTTCCTTTCTTCATCTATTTCCTGTCCTTGACCCCCCAAATTCCTGTGAGGTTGAATCATGTGAAGCACTGGGAAGAGAAAAGACACTGCATTTTATTTCCTTGAATGTCACTTCTTAAGCTTTTGGCTGCTCTTTCGATTTTCATTCCCTGGAATTTGGTCCTGAGAAGAAGCCATTAAACACTGAAAATGAACTGTCTTTAGGAATGGTGGTGACAAGGGTTTCCCGCCCCCCCCCCCTTAGTAGTTATTATTATTATTATTATTATTATTATTATTTTTGAGGTAAAATAACTCCTTTCTAGGAGTTGTTTTCTGTTAAAGTCTCTAACTTCTAGAAGTATTTTTAGAAAGTCATCTTTGGGAAATTATCAGGATTACTTTCATGCTGTACCCAAAAAACATATACCAGTTCTGTCTGATAGAGATACAGTGCAAGCCACAGATGTACCCCACATATATGTAAGTTTAAATTTTCTAGTAGCCTCATTAAAACCGTAAAAAGAAACAGGTAAAATTTATTTAAATAATATATTTCATGTAACCCAAATATGTCAATGTAATCAATGTGAAAAATTATTAATGAGATATTTTACATTCTTTTTTTCCATACAAAGCCTTTGAAATCTAGTGTGTATTTTACAATTAAAAATAAAATCTCAATTTGGACTAGCCATGTGTCAAATGTTCAGTAGCCCCATGTGGCTAATGGCTACTGTATTGGGCAGCATAGATCTGTGTCATTTATTAATCCAGTAGCATAATCTCATATTTAAACTAACTGTAGGACTAGCAGTCTAAATTCATCGTGATACACAATTTGCTTGAGCTGTAAATTTTGTTTCCAACTTTATCAAAGTATTAGAAAAAGAAAAGATTCTAAAGGAGTGGCTTCAGGAACTCAGTAGGAGGACTGCTAATCAGCGTACCAGTTATAAGTCCTGAACTGTTTTAAATTAATCTGATGTGCTCACCCCAGTGTTGTTTACGATACAGCAAAGATAAACTTAGAAAACAGCTTGCACACAAACTATTTCCTTTGTTATTATGAATTCTAGATTCCAACAAAGTGTTGGAGTGAACAAAGTTACGCGTAGTGTGCCCGGACCCTTTTCTGGATACCCACTTCCCATAGCAGTCTACACTGTCTACATCTTCTCATCCACACCCCCACCCCGGGCCCATTTTTGGTTTCCACAGCAAACGTATTTGGAAAGAAACAAGACTTAGATGTGTCCTCTTCCTCTTTCTCTAGCCTTCATCTCGGAATTCTGCCTCAGCAACAACCCCTCTGAGTGGAAACTCATCCAGACGAGGGAGCGGAGACACCAGCAGCTTAGTAGATCCAGACACCTCATTAAGTGAATTGCGGGTAAACCGCAGTTTTGGTTTGCTTTTTAAAAACCGGTTTTTGGCTTCTTTGTAGTCTAGTATACTGGAACTATTTAACATTTAATGTGACTTAGTAGAAAGAAAAGGAGTATGAGTTCTTTAAAAAAAATGGTTAAAGACAGTTTAGGAATGTGACTCAAATCTGAAAGGAAGGAGATTAGTTAATTCTTTTTTCTGTTCTCTTTCCTGAACATTTGATGATATTGGAATGAGTTCTGCTAATTTACAGATGCCAAAAAAGCTTGTTAATGTATGTAAAAGTAGTTCAGAAATAATTGGCCATATTTTAAATGGAAAATATGTGGATATACAGGGAACCAGACTCTAGGAATTGTCGGTCTTTTGAGCCATTATGGTATTATTTGGCTGCTTGAATATAGTTATCTCTCAATTTTTTGTTAAGTGTAGTGATATTTGGAATAACAGAAATACCTGACTTGAAACCCCTGGGTTGAGTCCCCATTCTTATTAACTTTTTTATTTAAAAAATGAGGACTTGCAAAATGTTTAAATGTCCATTTGCTGAACCTGCTATTTGTGAGCAATGGGGGAAGGGTAGTAATAAAAATTGGATTCATTCATTCATTCATTCATTCAACATTTATTGAGCCCTTCCTTGGTCCCAGAGTTTTAGGCCGTGAAACACACTGTGAACTTCAGGAGTTCACTGTTTCATAGGGAAGACAAACTGATAGGAACCAGTAAAACCAGGTCATGTGATACTAGGTAGTAGCCAGAATAGGGCTATTAAAGGAATTCAGAGAAGTGTCAGCTATGTTGGACTAGGAGAAGAGATAACAAAAGGCTTTTCAGAGGAGACACACTTTGAACTAAGGTATGAAGGAAGCATACAAATGAACCAAGCAAAGTTGAAGGGCGCAAAGGCTTTCTCAGAACTTCAGAGAACCAGAAGGTTCTCTGTATAGTACAGTTGCCCGAGGGTAGGATGAGAAGTGAGGAGGAGAGGCAGGTGAGGAGGAAGACCGGGGAAGTAGTTGTGGGTCAGACTACAAAGCATCATGTATGGGAGCCTAGAAGGCATTTGGTCTTCCCCTGGCAACTGTGGGATACTAAATAGGGGAGTGAGAGTACCTGATTTGCATTCTTAAAGAGTGACCCCAGATCAGAGGAAGCACTGGAGGCGAGGGGAACAGTACCCTGTGGTTGAGTAGTGAAGTCAAAACTGTGATGGAAGAAGATGCAGGAAACTTGCTCTGAAGAGAATCCTGAAGGATACTGGAGTTGATTGGTCAATAGCAGAGAGAGACAGGAGGTTAAGAGAAGGTTTTTGTTTTCTTACAAAGGCAGGCTTGATTATTATTCTCATTGCTTGACTTGAGCCAGTAGAGAGATGACAGGAAGGCGAAGGAGAGAGTGATTGAGGAGCAGAGTGCCTGAGTGTGCGAGAGGAATGCTAGGGTGCGGATGAAGGGGAGCCAAATGTGGAGGTCCTGTCTGCTGACACAGGAGGAGGTGGGGACTGGGGTACTGAGTCACATTGTAGGTGGGTAGGAGCAGGAGTCCGGCTTATGAAATGGGCAGCCTGTGAAAGTGGGCCAGTGGTTAGAGGGTAGAGAGGTTTGCAGCAGTGGCAGTGGCAGTCGAGAAGGAGAGCTGCCCCAGGCTGACATGGCATGACTTTGCAAGTATTAGTATTTACCAAGCTCTTACTAAGTACCAGGCATAGGTGGCAGGGGGGGTGGTGGTGGTGGTGGTGGTGCAGAGTTGAGTAAGATAAACTCTTGCCTTCAGTGGGACAGAACACAGGAGGACAAAGGCCCTCTAGCCTCACAACTTAGCTTGTGCTTGCCGTTTCCTTGTATTGCTTCTTTAAGAGAATGACTTCCTTGAAGGAAATGAGAGGTTTGTATCCTCACACTCGGCTCCTCATAGCCCTTCGATGTGTGTCCGTTGAATGAATCAATGAGCAGAAGACAGACAGACCTACTAAGGAGGAATGAAGAGGGCAGGGGAAGTATAATACAGAAAGTGTCTGTAACTGGCCTTGGAGAATTGATCCTGTCTGTATTGCAGAATGGTACTTAGGGAAAGTAACCGTGGCAGTTATTTTCTCACTAAATCAAGCATCCGAATAGATTGTGTGTAGCAGGGTCAGGTATAAGGGAAACTGGATTTTCCATTTAAAATTTGACCTGCTTTACTTTTAAGGATTATGGTAACATTTGGAGCAGATGCTCTTTTCTCATCATTAAATGGCATCCTCAACATAAAATCTCTCATTTGACATAATGTTTAAAATGTTAGTGTTTAACTTCCTTCCCTTTACTTTCTTTCTCCCAAATTAATTGTGGTTGGTAAGCAAGTCATTGAAAGACAGCTTTGTTCATATCCATTTATTACAATTTTTAAAACTTTTGCATGAGTCAGTAAAATTTGCTGCTTATAATTAATTTACTAGATGTTTTACTAATTCTAGATGAAGCATTATGTTAAAAATTATTTGATTTATAAAATTTTTAATATTATATGCTAAAAATGTTATAATTTATATAGCTTTCTTCCATATACACCCTCTCCCCCGCTAATGCTGTTTCAACACGTGTTAATGTCAAGAAAATATTTAATACTTTAGATTGGTTACTCAACACCTTCTCCAGCCCCACTGTCCCCGACCTGTTTGCTCTGTTCCATGGTTTGGAGTGGCAGTTATACTTGTGTACTTTTATTTCTCTGCTTTTAGTCTGGAATATACGAAAGTAGTTCACATTTTCATCTGAATCTTTGAGACTTAAGATATGTTTGTGCATGGTTTTATGCAATGGTTCATTCCTATGTCCTGCAGGATATCTATGACCTTAAGGACCAGATACAGGATGTAGAAGGGAGATACATGCAAGGGCTTAAAGAACTAAAGGTATCAGGGCCCATTCTGCAGCCCAAGCATGCTCTCTGTACGCAGAAGGGTTGGGTAATGGTGGTTTCACAAGTTCTGTTAACCCCAGTGCACAGAGCTTTACTAACAGTGTTTGTCTTTCAAGCATGTGCTTAACCTGCAATGCATAGGAAAGGCGAACTTCAGTCTCTCCTTATGTCTAAATGTTTAGTGTGATTTTTGGACTATTCAATAAAAGATATTATACCTTAGAGTTTTTAAACTTTGTAAAATATTTGCATGTCCCTTGTGTCATAGCCATACAAAATCGAATTGGGCAAACTCTTAAAAAGTATTCTGAGACTATATATATACACACATATATATTTAATTGAAAATTAGACCTTAAAGTTCTTCCATGCTAAGTGAGAGAGTATTGCCTATTTCTGTCACCAAATTCAGTCAATATTAAAGGCAGGAGGAAGAAACATCTAAGAGTGCATTATTATAAATATTCCTTTTGGAGGAAGGACCCTGAGGTAGGAGGCCTGTGTTTTCGTTTCGTTTCTTCTTCTTCTTCTTTTTCTTCTTTTTTAAACTATAGGTCAAAAAGGATTACACAGATTCAGTGCTTTAAAGAATTTGGAGGTAAATTTAAATGGGCCTAAATCTTTTCTGAGCGAGGATGGCTACTAGTTTTCAATATAAAGTGTCCGAGGGAGGCAGACAGATTGGTTGTCATGCACTTCCCCATGTTTTATTATGAAGTTCAAATCGAATATGAGGAAACTAAAAGTTTTCCTGAACACGTGCATGTCCTTATTTGAAATAGAAAATACACATCAGGCCTCTAAAATCACGTAAGCAAGGCATTCAGAAAGGTGACTCAGGATACACACAAAGGACAAACCATTGGCCTAATGGGCAAGGCTTTCATCAGCTTCCCTGGAGTGATGTGAAGTAGTTTCCCAGTCAAAACCTTCATGTGGATGATTATTGTCCATAAGGAACTTATGGTTAAGACTGAGGACCAAAAAGGGTAGGAAGTCCTACGGAAGGAAGAGTGGAGGCGGCTGGTATGGTAGCCTGCAACTCTCAGTAAACATCAGTAGAATTAAGAAGGTAGTGTCGTGCTCTGTTAGTTTTAATGGCTCTAATCGTCAGTATTTAATCCCCTTTTAAGGTTTTAGAGATAAGACTTTTGGAAGTATCTTGGATCAAGGGAACAAATCCTATATATTAAGTAAATACTCTCATACTGACATCTCATATGTAATATAACGTATCAGGAAAGCAAGCAAGTGATTCAGAGGCATTCTTACTTGCTTTTAGTTTTATTTAAAACGTTTTTTCTTATATTTTAGATCTACCATTTATTATATTCTTTGAAGGATACGAAAGAACAGATTAAATCTATTTGAGACCAGACACAAGATCCTGTTTTTTAAGAGAAAAAAGCAAAACTTAATGTTCCTCACATAAGTGATACCATGTTAAGAAAAACTGTAAGACATTAAATATATCCATGTTCAGTGCAACAGTTTTAAGCATATCCAGAGTAAAGGAAAAATTACTTTGTGATATACAGTGGTGTACTCTGCTTTATTTTTTTCATTTAGAAGAGATCTATTTAATTTATTTTTATGTTATTTATTTTATTCAGGTATAACATATGGTGCTATATCAGTTTTAGGTGCACAACATAATGTTAACAAGAATTCTCTCTACATTACTCAGTGCTTATCACGGTACATGTACTCTTTTTTTTTTTTTTTTTTAAGATTTTATTTATTTGACAGAGACAGCCAGCGAGAGAGGGAACACAAGCAGGGGTAGTGGGATAGGAAGAAGCAGGCTCCTAACGGAGGAGCCTGATGTGGGGCTCGATCCCAGAACGCTGGGATCATGCCCTGAGCTGAAGGCAGATGCTTAATGACTGTGCCACCCAGGCGCCCCATGATACATGTACTCTTAATCTCCTTATCTATTTCATCCACCCCCCCACACCTCCCTTTTCTTTTTTTTTCCACCCCCTCCCCTTTTCATAATTCATGGTCAGCATATAATTGAGCTTGACTTCAGGTTATATTTATCCTTGAAATGACTTTTTAAGTGGAAGAAAAATCGTTTAAAAAAATGTTCTGATTGGTGATCAAGCATGGTGGTGTGAATGTATCCTATTAAAAAAGGATGCTGGGTCATTGCTTATGACATTATTCTTGATTAAGTGAGGTGGTTTTGGGGTGCTTTTCCTCATTCTAGCCTCCGTGCAGAACCACCTGGGTTATGTCAAATCATAGACTGCTGGACCCTACTCCCAGATTTTCTCATTCAGTGGGTCTGGGATGGGGTTGAAAATTTGCACATTTACCCAGTTAATGCTGTTGCTGCTAGTCTAGAATCTACACTTGCAAAATCACTGCCTTAGACACATTTAAGTAAAACTAATTCCTAATAGTTATCATTCTGTAAGCTAGATTGAAATCATTAAAACTACCTTGACACAAATTTAAAACCATCCTCCATGGTCTGTTGTTTAAAGGAAGAGTACATGCCATAAATGTTATGTCAAGTTTATTGTTAAATATTGTATTTTTGCATCTGTTGCTAAACTATCTTAGATTCTGATGTTCATGCAGTTATGCCCCATTTTCTATGGGACTGAGCTGTGAGGAATACTTTTTTTTTTTTTAAAGTTATTGGCTTTTTAAAAAGAAGTTATTAGCTATTAGCCCCCGAGATGGATCAGAATCATTCTAAATTCTGTATTACTATTAGGATCCCACTATATTTAAACCATTATACAATTGGCTTTGCTTATATTTTTTATTTGGGTTGTATTTGTTCCCAATCCTGGTGTAAATGTTGCCTGTTAATACAGCCCTGGTTTGTGAAGCATTCTTATGTGTGTGTATATCTTTATTGAGATATACTTCACATACTGTAAAGTTTACCCATTTAAAGTGTACACAATTCAAGCGGTTTTTAGCTTAATCACAGAGTTGCACAACCATCACCACAACCCTATTTTAGAATGCTTTCATTACCCCAGAAAGAAACCCTGTACTAATTAGCAGTCATTCCTCACCCTTCCTCTTCCTCCTCCACACCCAGCCCTGGGTAACCACTAATCTACTTTCTGTCTCTGTGGACTTGCCTATTCTGGACATTTCATATAAATGGAATCATATAATATGTAGTCTTTTGTGATTGACTTCAGTTAGTATATTGTTTTCAAGATTCATCCATGTTGTAACATCTTTCCTTCCTTCCTTCCTTCCTTCCTTCCTTCCTTCCTTCCTTCCTTCCTTCCTTCCTTCTTTTGTTCTATCTGTCTATCTATCACGACTGGTTAATACTGCAGTGTATGGATTTGCCACATTTTGTTTATGTGTCAGGTGATGGACACTTGTGTTGTTTTCAGTTTTTGGTTGTTATGAATAATGTTGCCATGAACATTTGTGTACAAATTTTTGTATGGACATATCTTTTCATTTCTCCTAGATAGATACTTAGGAATAGAATGGCTGGGTCATATGGTAACAATATGTTTAACACTTTGAGGAATTGTCAAACTGTTTTCCAAAGCAGCTGTACTATTTTATATTCTCCCCAGCAATGTATGAGGTTTCTAGTTTTTCCACATCCTCACCAACACTTGTTAATCTTGTTTCTGTTTTTTTAAATTATAGCCATCATAGTAGGTCTGAAGTGGTATCTCATTGTGATTTTGATACACATTTCCCTAGTTACTAATGATGTTGAGCCTTTCTTCATGTGCTTATTGGCCATTTGCATATCCTATTTGGAGATATGCAAATAATCAAATCCTCACCCATTTTTAAATTGGATTATGTCTTTTTATTATGGTGTTGTGAGAGTTCCTTATATATTTTGTATACAAGTCCCTAATCAGATAATAAGATTTACAAATATTCTCTCCCATTGTATGGGTGGTCTTTTTTTTTTTTTAATACTTTCTTGATGGTATTGTTTGTACCACAAAAGTTTTTAATTTTGATAAAGTCTTTCATTGATAGTGCTTTTAGTATTGTATCTGGGAAACCTGCTCCTGTCTACTCCAAGGTCATGAAGATTTAGTGCTATGTTTTTTTTGAAAATTTTATAATTTTAGCTCCTACATTTAGGTCTCTGATCCATTTTGAGTTAATTTTTGTGTACGGTGTGATGTAGAAATCCAACTTTATTTTTTTGCATGTGGCTATCCTGTTGTCCCAACACCATTTGTTGAAAAAATATTCCTTTCCCATTGAGTTGTCTGGGTACCCTTGTCAAAAGTCATTTGATCACTAATGTAAGGATTCTGGACTATCAGTTCTGTGTCTTCTGTCTTGATTTGTTGAACATTTACATTAGTATTTTTAAAATTTATTCCTAGAAGTAATGACTTTTTATGTGAAATGCTTTTTTTTGAAGATTTTATTTATTTGAGTTAGAGTGAGAGAGAGATACTGAGAGTGCACAAGCGGGAGGAAGGGGCAGAGGGAGAGGGAGAAGCAGGTTCCCCACTGAGCAGGGAGCCCAATGTGTGGGGCTTGATCCCGAGACCCTGGGATCATGACTTGAGCAGAAGGCAGACGCTTCACCCACTGAGCCACCCAGCTGCTCCAAATTTTTTTTTTTTTTTTTTTTTTTAGCTTTAAAAATTGTTACTTGGGGCGCCTGGGTGGCTCAGTCTTTAAGCGTCTGCCTTCAGCTCAGATCATGATCCCAGGGTCCTGGGATTGAGCCCCGCATTGGGATCCCTGCTCCGCAGAAAGCCTGCTACTCCCTCTCCCACTCTCCCTGCTTGTGTTCCCTCTCTTGCTGTCTCTGTCAAATAAATAAATAAAATCTTTAAAAAAATTTTTTAAAAACTGTTACTAGGTAGTAATAATATACCAAATTAGAAGTAATAATCTCCCAAATTAGAAAGTTATTAAAAAATAGACTTGTAAACAGTTTTAAGCAGAAAACTTTGAATTATATAAAATTTCAGACATTTTGTTGTTGCTTTTTTGTTGTTGTTCTTTTTTAAAAATCATTTTTGTATTGCTTACTTATTTAAGAAAGACCAGAATTTGAATAATTGCTAAAAAAACATGTTTATGCCTTTACATTAGCATTATTATGCAGAACAGGAAAGTACTGAAAACAGATGTCTGGAAAGTAGCAAAATTCAAACCAGTATTAAGTTTACTTGTGTGAAGAGAGGCTGTATTCTGTTGTATCATTGTATTCTGAATACGAAACAGCTTGTTGTTAAAAACAAGAGTAACATTTCTGAAAACACTGATGCTTCTTCATTTTATGACTCTTCACAAATATATGTGGTCTGCATACCTTTTCATCTTTCAGAGGCTACATTGCTGCTTGATTTTGTTTTCTTGGATAGCAGAGAGGATATAAAGTTCTTATCCTGGCATAATTGGCTTATTACCCTCCTTCCATTTCATGTGCATGTTACTAAACCAGGAGTTCCCCCAACTGCTTGTATTTTGCAAAAATGCATCTTCATGTGTTTGTGCCAGTGCTGTATTTCCTGTTATACTGCATATAAGCAATGAACGTATGTTAGATAGTAGGCTGATGGCTGTGACTTTCATTTAGGAGTCTTTGTCCGAAGTGGAAGAAAAATACAAGAAAGCCATGGTTTCCAACGCACAGTTAGACAATGAGAAGAACAATTTAATCTACCAGGTAGACACCCTCAAGGATGTTATTGAAGAACAGGAGGAACAGATGGCAGAATTTTATAGAGAAAATGAAGAAAAATCAAAGGTAATTGTGCATCTCATCATTCCTTTCTCTGGGTTGGAAAATTAGAACCTGCCATTTCGGAGGTGCTGGGCTTGATGGAAGAGTGCAGCCTACCTGGGACTGAAGCTCCAGTTGAAACTGATTGGTCTGAGGAAGTTGACAAATGTGCGATATCAGATCTTAAAATATTTTCCTTTTTAAATTTTTGTAAAATCTATTTAATTCTCTTAAGGAAAATCTTAAGACCTCCTTCATTTTCTGAAGATAGAATACAACTCAAGTTTTATCTTTATTTGCTATCTCTTAATTATTAGGGACAATTATAGTGAATTACTTATTTCTTCCTGTTTTGACTGGCTGGAATGCCACAAAGCTCTGAAGACTTTCAGTGAGATAGTTCATTTTTTTCCTTTTCTATCATTTTTCAAGATAATCTGTTTTCTAAATGATTGGAGAGAAGTTTTTAACCAGTTATTTAAAAACAGCAGGATGGAGACATGGGTCAGACGTCAACAGATGTTTTCTTTAGAGGTTTTGTAAGTTATATTGTTAAAACGTGCCCATGGAAAATAAAAGCCACTGTCCAAGGTTCAGATTTGCCCTTTGACAACTGCAGAAAACAAATTGGGTTCTCTTATTGGATTTGGACTTTTTAAAGTGTTGATGTCAGTCCAAGCAGAAGACAAAAGGATATTACTGCCAAAAAAAAAAAAAAAATGAGTTGTGACTACATTGCAAAAATAAAAAGCCCAGAAAACAATTTAGGAAATGTACATTGGTGAATTGTTAGAAACATCAGTAAAATGAAGGGAGAGAAGCTGTTAATACAACCTCAAAAGGACTGGTATTAATACTATAGACTCTAATGGGGATTTTTTTCCTTGAGGACTGAAAATGCTCATTCCAGTCTGTTTTGGTCGTGTTTAAAAAGTGTTCGGAAGTGTTTGTCAAGGGCTTGGGGGAAGGAAGGCTGAATAGACAGAACATAGAGGACTTTTAGGGCAGTGATACTATTTTGTATGATACTATACTAGTGGATACATTATTTTTGTCAAAACCCATAGAATAGGGGCGCCTGGGTGGCTCAGTCGTTAAGTGTCTGTCTTCAGCTCAGGTCAACATCCCAGCGTCCTGGGATCGAGCCCCTCTTTGGGCTCCCTGCTCAGCGAGAAGCCTGCTTCTCCCTCTCCCACTCCCCCTGCTTGTGTTCCCTCTCTCGCTGGCTGTCTCTGTCAAATAAATAAATAAAATCTTAAAAAAAAAACAACCCAAAACCCTGTAGAATATGTAACACTGAGAGTGAGCCTCAATGTAAACTATGGACTTTGGGTGATGAGGATGTGTCATTGTAGGCTCAGCACTTGTAACAAATGTCCCACTCTGGTGCAAGCTGTTGATAGTAGGTGGGAGAGGCTCTTTGTGTGTGGGGACAGGGCTATATGGGAACTCTTTACTTTCCACTCAACTGCACCAAATTAAAAGTGCTCTAAAAAATAAAGTCTATTAAAAAAAAAAGTTAGGTTAAGAAGACTTGTGTCTATATAAGTTAAAAGGAGACCTCTGGATATTTTCATTCTGGATGACGGGCTCATCGAAGACTATGATTTGGTGGCATAGGTGGTTTCCTCTTTGATTCTTCCTGTTTCTCAAGGGCAAATTTCTGAGATTCTGAGCTGTCATATTTTATGTAGAGCCCTTGGACTCCTTTTTGGCCTTTCCACACATTTTTTCATGTCTATTTCTGGCTCTTTGTTTCTGGTAGATTAGAAGAAAATCTCATGCTAAGTATTTAATGTTCAGTACTAAAATGAGTTATCATTCCATCTTCTCAAATGCCCTTGAGCATTTTTAAAATACAAAAAGAAAAAAACCCACAAACCTCCATGATTAACTTACTAGGCAACTTTATTTTTTCCTTTTATCTTTTTCTAATATGTAGAGATGTGTTAGTATACATAGAGCTGTGGTTTTTTATTTTTATGTAAAAAAAAAAAGTGTGCTTTTCAAATTTAAAAAATCTGTATGCTTTTTAAATACCCTGTAAATCTGCTTTGGGTACTGTAATGGCAAAGACCTTGTGATAGTGTTTTTCTAGTGCACCTTCTCTTTGAGCTCTTCTTTTTTTTCCCCCCAAGAGTTTGTTAGTTTGCTTGTTTGTGAGAGAGAGCAAGAGAGTGAGTGAGTGCGGGAGCAGGAGCCCAAGCAGGAGGAGGGGCAGAGGGGGAGGGAGAGGGACGTGTAGACTCGGCACTGAGCGTGGAGCCCAACGCAGGGCTTGATCTCAGGACCCTGGGATGATGACCTAAGCTGAAGTCAAGAGTTGGCTGCTCGACTGACTGAGCCACCAAGTGCCCCTATAGATAGTGCCTCATGCAGTAGAATGTTCACGTTTAGAGACCTACAGAGAGGTCAGGCACTCAAGTATGTTTCATTATAGCTCAGAAGGAAAGGGTAGATAAGGACCATTCAATTATAACAACATTGATATTAATGCAGTTTTTCAAAATGTCTTCAGTGCTTCCTGCTGGGGTTATAATTGCGTCTTAAATATTGTCTCTGTACCCACTCTGGGGAAGAATGCCTAATTAGGAATGTCTCAAGTATATTATTTTCTTAATATCTATTTATTTTGGTAGTGGATCCTTTCTCTTTTTTTTAAGGCTTATCTGAGATTTTTAAAAAATGTTTTATTATAGTTTTTAAAAATACAGAAAATAGCGGACTATTCTGAACCCTCCTAAAGCCCATCATCTACCTCCAGCAACCATCAACCTATGGCCGATTTTGCCCTACTTCCCTCACTCCTATTCTTTGAGACAAGATTTCAGTCACTCATATTTTTAAAAAAGATTTTATATATTTGAGAGCATGAGCGAGAGACAGCAAGCAGGAACCAGGAAGGAGCAGAAGGAGAGGGAGAAGCAGACTCCCCGCTGAGCAGGGAGCCTGATGCGGGGCTGGATCCTGGAACTCCTGGAACTCTGGGATCATGACCTGAGCCGAAGGCAGACGCTTAACGACTGCGCCACCCAGGCGCCCCTAGCTTAGCTATTTTTGACATTCATCTGTGTTGTAGTGTGGGTCACTACTTGATTACCTGACCACATTTTGTTTGTTCATTTGTGTGTCGATGCCCATGCTATCATGAATAGTGCTGCTATAAACATTTGTGTACAAGTCTTTGTGTGCACAGATGTCCTTTCTGTTAAGTGTGTACCTGGGAAGGGAGTTAGTTGCTGGATCATATGGCAACTCTATGTTGAACCATTTGAGGAAAGCCAGGCCATTTTCCACTGTGGCTGCACCATTTCACGTTCCCATCAGCAGTGTACGTGAGTTCTCATTTCACCACAGCCTCACCAACACTTCTTAGTGTCTGACTTTTTTTCTTTTTACAGCCTTTCTAGCAGCTATGGTTTTGATTTGCATTTTCCTGATGACTAATAATTATGAGTATATTTTCATATGCTTCATATATTTTCCTTGGAGAAATAACTATTCAGATCTTTTGCCTATTTTAATTTTTTTTAAAGATTTTATTTTTTTGGGAGAAAGAGAAAGAGTGTGTGTGTGAGAGAGAGAGAGAGCACAAACAGTGGGAGGAGCAGAGGGAAAGGGAGAAGCAGACTCCCCGCTGAACAGGGAGCCTGATCCATCCCAGGACCCCGGGATCATGACCTGAGCCAAAGGCGGACACTTAACCGACTGAACACCCAGATGCTCCCTCTTTTGCCTATTTTTAAATTAGGTGTTTTTTTTTCTTTTTATTATTGAGTTGAAGAATTTATATATTTTAGATACAAGTCCCTTATCAGATACAACTTAAAAAATATTTTAAAATGTCATTATGTCATTATGAAGTCAAGAATACAAGCATTTGATGATTTGAATTCATCGTAGCTTTTGTTCTTTTTAATTTTCAAATTGTTCAGCCTTTAACTAATATGACTGTGTTCAGGTTGATTTCCAAGTAATTTTGACATGAGTCTAAAAATTTTTTTTTTTTTTTTTTTTGATAAATTCTTTGCTGTCTAGCACAAGAAAGTGTTCCAGGCTCATCTGGTACATTTCCTGCTCCAGACCTGGAGTTAGCTGTTTGTCCAAGGAACCTTGGTTCTTTTAGTGGGGCGGCGTTGGTGCCAGAGAGCTCTTGCCACCGAGAAGATCATTGTTTATAAGGCTTTTTTTAGTGGATGTATCAGGGAAATATTTATGTGGACTACTTTTTTGTTTGTAAAGTCAAAATGTATTATGAATTTATGCTGGTAGTTCTAGTTCATGTTCAGGACCTTGGCATTTTTCCTTACCCTCTGTTTTACGTATGTGTATCTCCGTTCTCAAAGTCACTGGGAATGATAGTAATTATGTTATATTTTGTTCTCTTTGCTCTATCCCACAGTGCTCAGAATAGCCATACCAGTGTCGCCACGAATGATACAATTACTGAAAATAGTTAAAAGTTTTTTGTTTTGTTCTGGTTGGTTGTTATTTTGCTGCTATACTATGTATAGTCCAACCATTGTCTTTAAAAGTTACTCGAAATAGTTTCTCTGTGCTTATGCTGCTAACTGGATATATAATTAGGCTCACTGCATTTTATTTTCGATACTTAGGAATTGCTTTAAAAATTTTTATCTTTAGATTATTTTTGCTTTCAATTGTGATGAAAAATAATACAAAATTTACCATCGAAACCATTTTAAGGTGTTATAGTTCAGACAGTTTGGTAATATCAAATATATTCACATTGTTGTGCAGTGGGAACTTTTTCATCTTGCAGAACTAAAACTACTCATTAAACAACCCCCCCCCCCCGCCGCCGCCGCCCAGCTCCTGGCACCCACCTTTCTACTTTCTCTCTTTCTGAGTTTGTCCACTCGAGGTAGCTCATAAAAGTGAAATCATACCATATTTGACTTTTTGTGACTGTCTTATTACACTTCATATAATGGTTTCAAGGTTTATCCATGTTGTGTTGTAGCATGTGTCAGAATTTCCTTCTTGAATAATATTCCAGTGTATGTATGTACCACATTTTGTTTATCATTATTCTGTGTCTGGATACTTGGGTTGCTTCCATCAGGAATTGCTTTTTGAGTTTAACTTTGTTTTATAATTACATAAGATATTTACATATATCTGAAGTCAAACCAACAAAGAAAATATATTCAAAGAAGTCAGTCTTCTATCTCTGTTCATCCCTATTTCTTGAGGGGATTTTTTAATTAAATGCTTTATCCTTCCATTTTTTAACTTAAGAAGATATATTTTGCTATTTGAAAAAATATATACAGAGATGTATGTGTTTATCTCCCCTTTCTTAGAAAATGGTAGCATACTATAAATAGCACTGCACACCTAGCTCTTTATCGCCTCATGACCTGGGTCTTCATGCTTTGGTGTCACTACTGGTGCTTCCATTGTGTGCAGGTACTATAGGTTATTCCACCAGCTCCCTGTTAATGGACATTTGAATTGTTTGCAGTCTTTTGCTGTTAAAAATAGTCCTGCAGAAATGATGTCTTACATAAGTCTTTTTGCATTTTTCCTGGGCTAGCTAGGGAAGTCGTCAAAGTGGGCTTATTGGGTCAAAAGGCACGGTCATTCCGCTGGATGTTGCCAGATTCCCCTTTGTAGTAGTTACGCCACTTTGGATTCCTACCAAAATGTACAAGAAGGCCTGTTTTCTTCCCCTTAGTATTTTCCTGAATACGTTGTCAAGTGTTTGGACTTCTACTAAGTTTTTTCTCTTAGTGTGATCATCTTTTTATATTCAGAGTAATTTCTGTTTCTTTTTCTGTGAACCATCCATTTCTTTAGGCTGTTTTTCTATATAGTACTGTTTTTTTCTTTTTAATTTTAGAGGCTCTATATAGAGAGACAGTAACCTTCTGTTTCTGATACAAGTTGTAATTTTTTTTTTTTGTAGATTATCATAGGTGTTTTTACTTTGCTTAGAGTGCCTTTTGCCATTCAAAAGTTTTTATGTACTCTAATTTTATTACCCATTTCCCTTTCTTGCTGGTGGATTTTTAGGTCATTTTTAGTAACATTTTTCCTACTCTTTGGTTATAGGAATTCACTCATTTTTTTCTCTAGTAACTGTATCCTTCTTTCCTTCTCTCTTTTTCTCTCCCTTCTTTCCATACATTTCCTATCCTTTTGAAATTTGTCCTGGTGCAGAGTGTGAGGGGTGGTTCCAAGTTTTTTTTCCATTTGGGTATCCAGTTATTCCAGCCACACTAACATAAAACTCTGTCTTTTCTCATTGATTTGACATGATCTTTTTGTTTTGTTGCTTAATACATTTGCACATGTAACTGGGTGTATTTCTGGATTTTCTCTTCTGCTCCTTTGGTCTGTATTCATAAGCCCTTATAAACATTGTTTTAATTATATAGGCCTTATGTCTAGCAAGGCTAGCTTTCCTTTGTATTTTTTATTTTTTTTTCTGGCTGTTTTTTCTTACGTTTTTCTTCCAGATACACTTTATAATCAATTTGTCAAGCTCTGATGAGAAAAAAGCCTAATGGTATTTTTATTTGGACTGCATTAAATGTATAGATTAATCTGGGAAGAACTGACATTTTTATGATGCTGCGTCTTTTTGTCCAAGGTGGTATGCCTTTCTATTTGTTTGGTCCTACTTCTCTGGCCTTCAGTAATATTTTATATGATTTTCCTCATACTGATTTTGGGTATTTCTTGTAAGTTTACACATGTATTTTTTTAATTATATTTTTTGATATTGTGTTTATTATATTTTTCTCTCTAGATTTTATGTATATTTATGAAGCTTATTAAATATTATATATATTTTATATATTAATTTTATAACCTGTTACTTTAGTAAGTCTTTTCATTGTTCTTAGTCATTTTGCCATTGATTAGTCTGGGTTTTCTAGATATATACTCCTAAGAGATGAAAAATGTGAATTTTCTGAACCTTTCCTTAGAATACAGAATTTTTCTAAGTCATTATGCATGGGAAGTCCAAGTGGGTTTCTGGAGGTCAGACTTAGCCTCTGTGTTATTATACTGGAGATGTGCCAGTTTGTTGTGTGCCATTATCTGTGTAAACCATATCATTTGTTTATTAACAGGAGTTAGAAAGGCAGAAACATATGTGTAGTGTGCTGCAGCATAAGATGGATGAACTTAAAGAAGGCCTTCGACAGAGAGATGAGCTCATTGAGGTATGTGCATGAACTGTGGAAATACTTCATTTTGAACAAAACTCATTGAATGGGACGAGGGAGTGTGTGTTGGGAGGGAAGGGAGTTAAAATGCTATAGAGTTTCCTTGTCTCTTCATCTTTGCTGTACCCTAAAATTTCACACACATGAAAGAAAGTTAGGCTTAAAAAATTAATGCTACCAACTGTGTAAGCATTCCCCCTTGTAGTAGCAAAAGCTTTTGTAATTATCTTTTATTCCTTAGCACATTCTTTCCTATAGATATCTGAAGAAATGGCAAAAGGAAAAGTTACGAGTACCATTATTCTTTGGAATGTAGTGAATGCTGTCTGCTGGGACAGGGTTCTTGGGGAGTAAAATGTTTGATCTTCACTGAGGTAGATCTGTTTCTGAGGCAGCTAAAGGAAAAGAGCTAGTCAAGACAGACACCTTATATATAAAAAGCTGGAGGTTGGCAGGTTATGCTGGTGGAGGAACCCCCGAGTGCCCGTGTTGGCAGCATCCTTAGGAATGTGAAGCGGTGGGGTCCACCAAGAAATCTAGAAAGCATTTATTATCCTTTTGTTTCTGCTACCCCGTGAGCATCTCTGTTTCTCTTTAAATGTGGTCTTTCCTCTTGAGGAGGTTTTTCCTCGTGTTTCAGAAGTATGCTGGGCAGGGATCCTGCCCACTGGCGTGCTGTGGTTATCAAAGGTGTCCTATGTTAACTTAATGTTGATGATGTGGGAGTGATTTCAGGATGGCCAGCTCTTACTTATCCCTGGGAGAGGCCTCCCGTACGTACCACACTCACCACAATCATCCACGAACCTGTCACTCAGGACCCGCCCTTGCTCTGTTCCCCTCCCTCCTCCTCTCTTCCCCCATGGACCTGCCCCACTTAATCTCTCACCCTGTAAATGACTTAAAAAAAAACCATTTAATTGAGGAAAATAAATGACTACTTTTCTATTTGTGGATTTCTGTTAACTTACCTTCTTTCTTGAGAACGATTGAATTGATTGTAGCCTGCTGAAAGCAGATTGAGTTTGTGAATTCTAAACGCAGACGCAGATAACCTTTGAAAATATTAGATTACATGTGAAGTTAGTTGTCCTAGTTTTTCCATTTTTGCCATGAAGCATATTATCTAAATTTTATATCCTGCTGGTATTTAAAAATATGTGAATTCCTCTTCTTTTTTGTCCTTTTGTATTTTTTGTGTCTATATGCCAGCCACTTGTTATTTCTTTTTCTAATTAAGATATATACTTTTCCCCACTTTTGGTTTCAAAAGAATAATAAAGCTGCTTTGGCAGCTGCTTCTGAAATACAGTAGCTTAAGTTAGAATTGGTTAGGTGTTCTAGTTTTTTTTAATTTGATGATTGTGCTTAAGAGGAATTATAATGCTTGATTCCCATAACTTGTCACTGTGGTTTAAAAGCCGAGGGTGCTGGATGTACAATCTTTAAAGACCTTAGTTTTAGGAGATTTTATGTTTAGAATTAACATCTCTTGTATGTTAATACCCATGTGTATGTATAACTGAAAAACCTTGAATATGACAAAATGATGCTTTTTGGTCTTTCATGGTAAAGTAGATAAGAAATGTGTAAGTAGGAAGAGTAGGAGATGGTAATTTACCAATAATTCTTAGAAGAAAACCTGTTAAATATTCAAGGATATAAATTGAGCCTCGTTGCCTAAGGAGAACAGTTGCTTAAGAATTGCTACATGCTGAATTCTGGTTTTTCTAAAAAACTAGACAAAACTAAACTAAAAATATGGCTGTTCCTTCGAGTTCTTGATATTCTTGCTGTCATAGGTTCTGCTAACAAATTCAAATGATTAAGCTGAGATACGTCTTATATTTTTTAGTTCTGTTTAAGAAAGTTTAGAACTATGACTTGTTCTCTGTACTAAGGATCATGTGTTCATATGCAAATCTGAATTTCCCTCTCTAGAAATGTAAGTGGCTCCATGTTTGGAAAAAAGGCAGTTATCAGAGGAAGAGCACACACACGGAGCTGTGTATACACAGAAACCCTAACTGGCTTGTTGCCACAGAGCTGTGCTTGCAACAGTTCTTCCCACTTCCCTTGTGGCAAGCCAGCGGGAGTCCTGTCACCAAGACACTGGATGTCATCTTTCCCTTTAGCAAGCAACTCTTTTCCTGCTCAGCACAGACTTTCTTTCTCCCTTTGCTAAGTTTCTTTATCGGGTTTATTTTTTGTTCTCTTTTCCTCCCTCTCACCCCCCTCTGTTTTTTCTTTCTGCTCTTCTATTACTTCTCTCCCCATTTCCTCTGCAGGAGAATCAACGAATGCAGCAGAAAATAGA
This sequence comes from Ursus americanus, assembly GCF_024610735.1. Lineage (NCBI taxonomy): Eukaryota > Metazoa > Chordata > Mammalia > Carnivora > Ursidae > Ursus > Ursus americanus. The sequence continues at coordinate 7,507,913 of NC_142146.1, read as the reverse complement.
CACCGTGACAAAAGAGGTGTTTGACCTCCAGGAGACACTTCTTTGGAAAGATAAAAACATTAGGGTATGAAATGAAATTGGGCTTTGGTCTGAAGCTCATCGATGAGGAATAGACCAATATAATTAACTTAGAGATTCCTGAAAATGTGTCCTTTTGCTTATTTTTGAGCATTTATACACTGAAATGGGGAATAAGCAGAAGACAGAAAAAAACTTCCAGGGGAAAACTTGATACTATGCCTGGAAAGAACTCTTCTTGCTAGCAGGACTCTGGGCTTGTGAAACCTACAAAGTAGGAACTTTCTAGGGAAGTTTATTTCCCCAGGATTCTCATCCAGAAGCAGCCACAGGCATTTAATTCAAACTCAGTGGGTAACTTGATATCCTTACATTGCAAGAATTTTGGATGAGAATCAAGAGAACAGTGAGTGGGGGGTGGAAGACAAGTAATTAGTATCCCATAAATCCTTGGTGAATAAAATAGGAAGAGATTAACATCAATTTAGTTACGGAAGTGGATAGGAATGTAAGATTTGCCAGAGTTGCCAAACCATGACGTCACCTCTAATTATAACCCCATGACTCCCCAAAGCGGGGGCCCAGATAAGGAAGTCTTCAGTGCTTTTTTGCTAAGCCCTTTAGGTAGATTCCAAGTGCACAGGAGGCTGGAAAAATTCCCACCAGTTCATCCCGTGTCACACTTTGACATGTGCCCCATCTCATGGTGTGAGCTCTCTCTTCCGCACTGGGGGTGCCACACAACCATAGCTGCCAGAGGCTTACCTTGTCAGGGAAGGGCTACGGTGGAGGAAGCAGAGGGAAGGAAGGAAGGAGGGAAGGAAGGAAGGCCGGCCCTGTCCTGAGAACATAGAAAGTTCTGTTCTGCTTGAGTTTAGGTGGCGTAGGGAAAAGTTGGCAAAGATCCCTGAGAACACCTGTGATAGACACGCCTGGATGAGAAGCCCTCTGGGTCATACCCCTCAGTGTTGTGGGGGGGCTCTCATATCCAGTTCTTTTCATTCCTCCAAGGACCTGTCTTTTTTTTTTTTTTTTTTTTTAAGATTTTATTTATTTTAGAGACCGAGAGTGAGTGCACAAGGGGAGGGTGGGGGGCGGCAGGTGGAGAGGGAGAAGCAGACTCCCTGCCGAGCAGGGAACCCTTACTTGCTGGATCCCAGGACCCCAAGATCATGACCTGAGCAGAAGGCAGATGCTTAACTGACTGAGCCACCCAGGCACACCCCATCCTCTTATTAATAAACACATGGGAAACAAAATTACTTTTTAAAAGTTTCTAACATTTAAATACTGAGTTTCTAAAATTCCACCCAAAGCTAGAAGAGCCTTCTGGAATATAAATTAACATCTGTTAAGAGTTTTGAAATTTTGATTGTGAACTCCCGATCTTATTTACATTTTTACTTGGGGAATTTAAAATGAGATGTGAAAAAACGTATGGCACAAAGTAGGTAATTTGTAAAGGGTAAAGTCTATTCGCTATCTAGAATGGTCTTCTTTTAGGATCTTTTTTTTTTCTTTAAGATTTTATTTATTTATTTGACAGAGAGAGAGAAAGCCAGCGAGAGAGGGAACACAAGCAGGGGGAGTGGGAGAGGAAGAAGCAGGCTTCCCAGCAGAGCAGGGAGCCCGATGCAGGGCTCGATCCCAGTACTCTGGGGTCACGCCCTGAGCCAAAGGCAGATGCTTAATGACTGAGCCACTCAGGCGCCCCTTCTTTTAGGATCTTAACATAATTTTCCTTAGCACAGATCTGTAGGTCCATGATTTCTATTTTGTATAACTGTCTTAGTATTTAAACTGATTATTTTGGATCAGCCATAGGAAAACCCCAAACCACGCAGTCCAATAAAATAGCTATTCAAAATAAAACAAAAATATATTTTCTACCAAAAAGATGTGCTCATAGTTAAGAAATTATTTGACTTTTAAATACTCATGGCATTATTAAATGAATAAGTGGCTATCTTCTTTCTGTATGGTATATAATAATGTGTTCCTTTGGCTTTTTTAAAAAGTTACACTTAAAAAAATTTTTTTTGAGGTAATTGTAGATTCACATGCAGTTGTAAAAAAGTAATACAGAGAGGTCCTGTGTGCCCTTTATCCAGTCTTTCCTAAATGGAACATCTGCAAAAACTATATAGTAGAGTATCACAGCCAGGATATTGACCTTGCTGTAGACAAAATACAGAACAGTTTCACCACCACAAAGATGTCTCCTGATGCCCTTTTATGGCCTTATCTACTACCTTTCCTATTCCTCCCCAAGCCCTGGCAACCACTCATCTGTGCTCATTTCTGTAATTTTGCCATTATCAAACCACTATATAAATGGGATCATAAAGTATTTAACCCTTTGGGGTTACGTTTTTCACTCAGCATGATTCCCTTGAGTTTTATCCAAGTTGCATTTAGCAATAGTGGGTCCCCTCCTTTGACTTTTTAGGAAACTTTATAAATTGTGGTAAAATACAAATAATGTCAAGTTTACCACTTTAACCATTTATCGGTGTGGAGTTTGGTAGTATTCAGTACATTCACACTGTTGTGCTGCTGTCACTACCGTCCATCTCCAAGCTCTTTCATCTTATAGAACCAAAACTGTGCCCATTAAACAGCTCCCCACGTCCTCCTCCCTGTAGCACCTGGCAACCACCATTCTACTTTCCATCTCTCTGGATTTACTATTCTAGGTACCTCATATAAGTAGAATCCTAGAGTCTTTGTCTTTTTGTGACTGGCTTATTTCACTTAGCATAATGTCCTCAAGGTTTGTCCGTGGTGGGGCATGTGTCAGAACGTCCTTCCTTTTTGAAGGCCGAATGATGTTTCATTGTATGTATATACCACGTTTTGTTTATCCATTCATTGGTTGGTGGACAGACACTTGGTTTGCTTCCACCTTTTGGCTATGGTGGATAATGCTGTGCACATGAGTTTTCAAATACCTCTTTGTGGCCCTGCTTTCATTTCTTTGGGTTGATATCCAGGAGTGGAATTGCTGCATAATATGATAATGGTATGTTTAATTTTTTGAGGAATAGCCAGACTGTCTTCCACAGCAACGGTACCATTTTCCATTCTCATCAGCACTGCACAAGGGTTCCATTACCAACACTTGTTTTCAGTTTTTCTGATAGTCATCCTAATGTGGTCCTCCCACGACTTACACAAGACACATTTTCAATATAGTCAGTGACTATCTCTGGTATCACTTGTCTCTAGCTTCATTTTCAAGATTTAAAGTTACTAACTTAATAAAGAAACGTGACCATTATTTTTATGTTAGAGTTTGTTTTTCTTTAGTTCTCCTTCATCGATCCTTGTGGTCATGCTTGTAGCCCTAAAGCAGGTCCAAGGGCCAGGTGACTATGTGTGGAATAAACACATACAGGACTTGTGTATCTGGATAGCCCCATGTGAGACTCCATCCCGTTCTGATTAGAGATCTTTCTGGCCCCGTGCAATTATATGGAGAAATAACCTGTTGCCCTCAGAGTTCAGCCTGTTATACATAGCTTTCAGGCTTCTTGACACTAGAACTTGAGGTTAGGTCAGGGGTAAAGAATTATTTAGATCTCCACAAGCATGCAGTTTTATCCTGAGTGGGGGGAAAAATCTACTGTAAGAGCTATTCTTGAATGCAAACACAGGCTAGTGGTCTTATGGTCAGGTACTACAGAGCACTTCAGATCCGGCGTGAATACATGTGCTCCAATTATAAGGTATTTCAGTAGCCTCCAAACTTTGTGGTGAAATGGGAGAACTTATAGGGTGTATTTTATTTTGCCGTCCGTAATTATGGGAAGTTGAAAAGTCCAAAAGTAAAGATAAAATGCATTGCTATAGGATGTAGGAAGAGGAGCAAATGGCATGTACTAGCATTTGCTAGAATTTCTAGTTTCAAATTGGTCTGTTCCTAAGAGATCGTGTATACTTAGTAGTGGTGTTGATGCAGAGCACGTTGTGGCAGTGATCGCTGACCGGGTTATACGTGGTGATGCATGGCGTAACTGTGCACGCAGGTACCGATAACCCACAAATGTCTAACCCCACAGAGGTCACAGTGTCTGTCAACAGATGGGAAAGTATTGCTTGTGCTTTTTTTGTCCTGATGCTAACATTTGTTATTCATGTAATAGAGTGGTAATAGTAGCTTGAAGTGTTAGGCTAAATGCCTCATGATGCTAGAAACTCAAATTGTTAATATAAAGGCAGACTCAAGACAGGCCATATGGTGTGAATGTAAATTGCTGAAGGGAAATCAGGTATTGGTGTTACAGTTTGGGTAAGTATGGGGTAGGGCTTGCCCTTATAGACTACTTTTCCGGCAGCATCTGGGATGACAGTAAGGAAACATAATTGTGGTCTTCTTGGGGCTGTGATATAGAAAAAGTATGCAAAGGCTTTGAAACCAAAAAGAACTGGATTCACATTCTGGCTTTGGCACTTATTTCGACTTTGGGCAAAAAAATTTATTTTATTTATATAATATATATATATATATATATATATATATATATATATATATATATATATATATATATATAAAATCTGAGCTTCAATTTTCTGATCTGTGAAATGGGGATAAGACCAGTGCAGGATCTATAAGGGAGAAATTACATATATTAATCTGTCAGAGCAAAGTTCTATGTCTTTGCAGCAGTGCCTGCTGTGTATTTGGAGCCGCACAGTTGGTGGTTGCTAGCGCCCCTTACTTATCGCCAGTTTGGGTGCGCAGTAAGATGATAATGATTTAGAACATTGTCCACGACTCAGCAGTCAGTAATGAAGCAGTTGGCTCATTTCTAACCCCATAAACCGAGAGGAAAGTTACCTGTTGTAGTTTAACTTCTTGGCCTAGTGGGGCTGTTGGCAGACAATGTTAAATATAGGAACACTTGTGTCAAGAAAGGCTTTTTCAGAATAGTCCAGCTGTCAGGTGTCTGCATAGACTGCTTGCTTGCCTGGGGTATGTTTCAAATTCTGGGTTATTTCATTACATAGAACAAATTGGATTTGTCACTGATGACCCAAGCGCGTGCTTGGCCTCAGCTCTGACAGTTGTGATTCAGGCAGTGGCGGGGGCGATCCAAGTGGGAAGAAAAGTGGTGGGCTCTTCCTGAGCCTTCCCGGGACTCTCGCATGACAGCAGTGCTTCTGCCGTGTACGTGGGGCGGTACTACTGTTGTCCCTTCCGTTTTTCAGATCAGAAATGTGAGGCACAGGACTCAAAAGCCTGACCCCGAAATCCATATTCTGCTGCACTCCATCAGTGGGCTGTCTCTATTTTGTCAGTGATTTATTTTTGTTTTTCCCATTTAGAAAGGTGTATCAGAAACCAGATTCTTAATTGTATTTAACTAAATTAACAAAAAACAGGTCCTTGGGAATCCCTTTGGAGATTAGCTATTTTGAATTAAGTGGTATTTGAGGACTGTTTTGCCACACTGCTTGGGAAACAATCACTACAGTCAATATTTAATTAAAATACCTTGTGCATACTGGTTACTTTTTCCTCCAGGGCCATTAAAATATTTTTAACTAAAAAATTTTTTTAATTTTCTTAATTAAAAAATTTCACTGTATTCTTGAATGAACAATTTTAGTTGAAATGTATTCGTTTTCTTGTTTTGGTCACCATATGAAAATGTAGTAAGGTCAGTAAGGAAAGCTTTATTTTAATACGACTGCTGTCTTCATCTTCCTTTTCCTGTTTTTTTTTTCATCGACTGGAAAAGAAAGATCAGTTCTCCTGCCTGATGTGATAAGCATGTTTTGGCGAATTGATGCACGATTAACCAGTTTCTGTTTAAACTCTCCTATGGAGATGTGTGTCCATATGGCTTTGTATTTCCTCTCATACCTAACTGCCGGTTTCCAAGCTTTACCACTCCCTTGTCTTTTATGGCCTTATCTCTGTTTATTTGAATTAGGTGCTCTCTGCTACCTCTTTCACTTGCTCTTTTTCTGTGCCATTCTTTCCCTTGCTATCCTGTCTAAAACCAGGCCCTAGAGAAACAGAAAGAATACATTGCCTGCCTTAGGAATGAGCGAGATATGCTCAGAGAGGAGCTGGCTGACCTGAAGGAGACAGTGAAGACAGGAGAGGTACGTTAGCTTTAGCCTGGAGTTCGAGTCCCTCACTGCTTTATTCTTCCTTCCTTTCATCCTGTTATCTTTCCCAGCCCGAAGACAAACCAGTGTTCATTCTTCAGTGCAGATTTGGTAGGTTTCCGTCATTTCTTCTACGGACCTATATTCCGTGTAACTAGTTCTGACCCGGTGTTACCTGTGGCAAACATATTGTCTTAGAGTCACCTCACAGAGCGTACTGCTTCCATGTGGGCCATGTTTTGTGACGGTGCGTTTTTTCCTTCTCCACAGAAACATGGCTTAGTTATAATCCCTGATGGCACTCCCAATGGTGATGTCAGTCATGAACCAGTGGTTGGAGCCATCACCGTGGTGTCTCAGGAGGCTGCCCAGGTCTTGGAGTCTGCCGGAGAAGGTCCACTAGGTAAGACACTGGCTGCTGCTCTGCTGGCTTGGATTTCCCGTCGTATTAGACTTCCGGCTTACTCATATCCCATTTTGGAAAACAAAAACAAAAGAGCTATCTGAGGTTTATCTAAATTCTTAACAGGAAAAAATCTGGGCACAGTGTCTTTAGGCATCCTTGAACTTGGGAAACCAGCATCTGGGTCATTGTAAGGCCCCGGGATGGAAGCACTGTTGGTGTATACACATTGCTTTTTACTTAAATACAAACCTTCCTGGAAGAGATAATCCAGTATGTGTATCCCAAGGAACCTGTGGGCTGGTAGGGGACTACCCAAGTATGTTTTAAGTATCTTCTTCCCAGAGAATCTGGTTTTATGCTCTGCTACTTATCCCAGGGTTTTGTAGCTCTTTGCCAGTGCATTTCTTAAGGCAAGAAACAGGTAACAAGAAGTCAGATCTTAGAGGAGTGTTCTTTGTAGAGCAGGGCTTCTGAGCCTCTTAACATCTAAGCCTCTTAAATTTAAGCCTTTGAGACTTTAATAACACCTCTCCCAGGAAACCACGCAGATGCCCATCCATTGGCTCCACTAAGAATTCTGCTCTAGAGGAAGGAAAATGGCACAGATACTCTTAACACCAGTTCACTTTTTTAAAATTTTCATATATGTGTAGGTTTCCTAGAGGAGTGGGACTTTTTCACTTAGTAAACAGATTCTCTAATGCACAGAATTGCAGAAACAGAGCACTTCGATATAGCAGAGGACGTGGGCTAGGCACAGGGAGCCGCTCTAGAGAAGGCACTGAGTGTGTGGCTGGGGCGGGGGGGGGGGGCAGCCCAAGGCTTCCCTCTGCTTGTTTGGAAGGTACTGGGGAAGCCAGCGCTTACATTTGGCCATGACCCTAGTTGGTTCTGGGAGGCGCTAGCTGGGTGTCGGCTGCTGCTTTTACTCACCTATGGTCCCCCTCAGCCCGAGGGGCTTGTTTTAATGGCATGCTTGGGAAGCAGCAGCCCTCCCCCTAGGCCAGGAGGGAGCCCTAGCAATCCTGCTGGCACGCCTCAGATTAGCCCTTGACTGCCTGCAGCTTGGCGTTTGTCCCCATTTCCCCCCAGTAGCCTGTGTGGGCCTTTGCTTCTTCAGCATTGTGTTCCCATTTTCCCTGTTTCAGCCTCCCCATCCAGGCCCCCTCGTACCCCATCTGTCTTCTCTCCCAGATATTGTTTGCTCCTGGGAGGCTTAAACCTGTGGGAGCACCCAGCATTTGAGTTGTCTGTCTACTGGTGAAAGTTTGCACATTTTTGAAATAAGGAAGTGATCTTTGTACTTTGGTTTGTCTTTCAGTGGAAAATCACTGCCCTTGGGAGCAAATGTTGTATTTAGTGCCTTGATAGCTGAAATTCGTTGTGTGGAAATATGTGTTGAATGATTTAGTACTTTTCCTAAGCACCGTTAACTTAAGCCTTCCATTTCTTTTGATATTGAGAGCTGTAAGTTATCAGATAATGTTTGTTGTTTTTGAATTTCAAGAATAATTTTTAATTGTTTCGGTACTATATCATAACCAATTCAGTTTACAACCTTTTCCATTTGTTTTAGATGTCAGGCTACGGAAACTTGCTGGAGAAAAGGAAGAGCTACTATCACAGGTAAAGGCTTTCTTCTCACTGGAAGGTAATGTTAATTTAATGGACTAAATAAATCACATGCCAAAACGTTAGTGAATTAAAATGTACACACGAAAGAAATTGGCTTATTTCAAACATCAGTACTCAAGATTTGAAGGATAAGAAGATAAATTCATGTTTTGTCTCTTTGTTGTTTCCTGTTCTTTTAAAAAAATGCATCAGATGTGGAGTTTAAGGAGTTAAAATAGTTCTACGAAGCTTGTTGTGAAGACAGGAGTTCCCTGCTCTGCCACCTCACCTTTACCCCTGACCATTCCGATTGGTTTAGCAAATTCTTCCCATGTGTGCTGTTCTTGTATGTTTCTATCCCACACGCTCATGTTGCTTCTTGGTGGTTCTGTTTTGGGCACTGTTGACATCCCTCTGTGGAAGATGACCATCTAGGCTTCTGTCCCAGCACACACACCTGTCCCATCAGCCCCTGTCCTAGTGAAGGCCCAGTGCACATTCTGTCCACGCGTGTCATCAGGACTCGTAGGCGCCGCTCGCCGTGGAGCCCCGCAGCACTCCAGGGCTGCCTTCCCTCTTCTTCACAGCTCCGCTCCCCCGGAGTGAACACTGTGGCTTTTCTTTTCCTCTGCTTGGTTTCCTGTGTATTTATTACCAGGGTAGCTGCTGCGTCTGCAGCATGGGTTAATCTGTTCTTAGTGTTTTCAGATGCACCAAGTATTCTTCCAGTTCCACTTGTTGGTTCTCGGAGCATCTGACCTGGCCCGCTGGGAACTTCATGCCTGTTCCCTCCGTGCCCAGCTGGGCTGCCCTTCGTCGCCACCTAGGGTTTCCTCTGCCTGGGGTTCATGTTGGATTCCCTTTTTGCAATGCCTTAGGCCTTCCTCCTTTTTTATTCATTCTCTTTTGGTACATCCCCCGGCAACTTCCTGAGCAAAGGGTATATAGGCTGTAAATTTTTCTTAACTTTGGAGGCCTGAAAATGTCTTCATTTTACCCTGTTACTTAACAGTTTGGGTATAGAATTCTTGGTAATTTTCCTCCTCCTCCTCCTCCTCCCCCCTCCTCCCCCTCCCCCTCCTCCTCCTCCTTCTTCTTCTTCTTTTTTTTTTTTAAAGAAATTGCTCCACTGTCTTCTGGCTTCCATTATGGAAGTCAGCATATTGAGGATTTCAAGGGCGTTCTGATTTTTCATCTTTTGTATGTGACTCCTTCCCCTCTCTGGCAGCTTATATCATACTTTCTCCTTCCTGTTTGGAAGTTTCACAGTGATGTGGTCTGGAGTTGTCTGCATGGTTTGGGCCCCTGTCAATTCTAGAAATTCCTGTCCTCCAATCCTGGGAAAATTACTTGACTGGTTTTCTCCCTTCCCATATTCTGTTCTCTCTTTTTGAAACTCCTATTCAGTCATTCGAATGTTGAATGAGATTCCACTCTTTAACAGGCTCTGTGAACAGATCAGTTAAACAATCCCTGCAGTAGTAGACCTTACCTTTCTAGTGGGAAGAGACCAGACAATAAACAATAGATGGAATGCATATGTAAGTTATATGGTATGTTCGAGGTTTGCGTGACCACACTTACTGTATGCGTTTCTCTAGCCACATTTAGTGGCCATAGGTGCAGGCGTGTGTTGGTGGAGTTGGATTTTACCCGGGAGTGTAATTGGGCAGAGGAGGTGAGGGCATGTGCAGGAGAGTAGTGATAATGACCCTGGAGATGAAGTGGGTATGAGGCTAATGGGTAATCCAGGAAGATATCAAGGCCCAGTGGAAAGAAGATGGGAAATATCAGTGGGATTGAAGGACTGGGATTTGGGTTCCCCAGGGAGCTGGAAAGACCAAGAGTAGAGGTTAGAGAGAAGATAATGGGACTGACTCATGCAGGGACTGCACTTAATCGAGTGGGAGATCCAGTATGTGACTGTGGGAGAGCAGGGAAGCCAAGAGGAGAGAGACGGCAAAGTCCTTGGAGAGGAGGTGTTCTGGAAACTGCCATCAGTTGTAGGAGAAATCCTCCATCTGTGAATCTTGAAATTGCTCAGGCTATGCTTGAGCACAGGTCGGGAACTAAATGGTGAAGAAGGAGTGGGGTAATGGCAGTGATGAGGAGTGGTCGGTATGTGGAATGGGAGGGGAGGAGGTCAGGAAGCAGGAATTTTAGGGAGCACTGAGGGAGAACAGTTGGGCAATGGCACAGAAAGCAGGTTATATGTTCTGTTTTCAGGCTCAGTGGTAGGAGGGCTCTGGGAGAAATTGCAAGAGGGTCAGAAGGCTGCAGAGGGAACAGGCTTCTCAGGGGAGAGTGGGTTTCTGCTAATGCACTAGGTAAAGGGACCACTCAGGAAAGAGACTGAGAATGAGGGGAAATGGTAATCCGGAGTTTCAGGCATTGGGAAGGGTTAGGAGGTGCAGATGGGGGAGATGGCTGTACAGAGTCCTTAGGGGAAGAGTGAGGAGGATGACTGTTCCTGAGATGGACATGATGATGGGGGATAATGAAAAACTAGTCCTGGTTCACTCAAGGCAGATGTTGAAAGGGTAGAGGTTTCTGGGAAGCATGGGTTTCCTCTCTGTGCAGAGCTCGCCCTTTCCCCATTGGGAGAGTGGCCCACTTGGTCCTGGTGTCCAGGCTTCCCCTTGACCACTGTTGATGGGGTCCCAGCTAGGGAAGCCCCCTTGTCTGAGCGTCATACTCACCCTTGGCCCTTGATAATGAAGGGCGAAGGAGGCCTGGGGAGGCTCGTTCTTGGTCCCAGAGGCAGCTCCCCCTTGTAGTTCTGAGCTGTAATGCTCCCCAGATCTCTGCTGATAAGAGTTGTAGGCATTCAGGGAAACATGGCTCTGATTTCTGAAGGAAGGGGCAGTAGACCTCTGGGATCAGCACCTTAACTTTTTTCTCTCCTGTTCATCCATCCCTTTTGATCTCTTGCTCTACTTTTAAAAGATTTTCTCAACTTTATCTTTGAATACTTCCATTGGGTTTGTGTTTCTGCAGTCATTTCCAGGATGTAGATATTTTCACTTACCTCAGAGGATATTGATAGTTTGTCACTGTTCTCTGCTGTTTCCTTCCATCTGCATAGTTTACTTCCTAACTGATGATCTTTTATGTGTATTTATTTGGCCCTAAGTTTCAGGGGGTGGGGTGGGGACTAAAACGCCGATGGACCGCTCTGAGCATATGTAAGGCTGATGTGGCTGGGTGTTTTGTTGGGAAACTTTGACGTGGGTATGCTGGTCTTCACTTTAGACTAGCAGACAGTTCTGTAGGCAGACATCCCCTAGTCCTCTGTGTGTGGGGAGCAGTCCTGCTGGCAGCATTCTGGGGACTGAGGCCGGCCAGACTGGGGACCTCAGCATCAGTACATGTCTGTCACCTGATCCTGTTCTCCATGCATGCGGGGCTCCTGTCTCCGCTGGGTCCTGTCTTTTCCCACACTGAGTCCCTTTGTATTGGATTCATTTTTAGTTTCTTCAGTTTGCAAATTAAAAAAAAAAACCCAGCTTTATTAGGGGCCCACCCTATTCCAGCATGATCTCATCTCACCTTAAGTAAATGCATCTTCAGTGACTCCATTTCCAAGTAAGTTCACATCCTGAGGTACTGGGAATTAGAACTTCAACCTATGAATTTTGTAAGGACACAACTCAACCCATAACAATACTCATGAAACCATGACCACAGTCAAAATGGTGAAAATATTCATAACCCTCCAAAGTTTCGGTGTCCCTTGGTAAATCTTCCTTCCTGAGCCTCCCTCTTTCCCCGTCTCCAGGCAACAACTGATCTGCATTCTGTCACTGTGGATTAGTTGCCGTTTTGTGGAGTTTTATAGAATTGGAATTACGTAGTATGTCGTCCTCTTTTGTCTGGCGTCTTTACACAGTGTACTTATTTTGAGACTCAGCCATGTTGCACGTGTTGGTAGTGCTTTCCCCTCTCTTGCTGGGTAGTAATTCCACTGTGTAGATGTGCCACAGTTTGTTTATCCTCCTGTTGATAGACATTTGGATTATTTCCAGTTTGGAGCTATTACGAATAAGCTACTGTAAACATCCTTTATTTTGGGTAAAATAAGGTGGATCAACTGTGTAGCCAAATTAAAAAATACATTTCCAATTATTTCTGCATACAGAAGTTTTTCTAAATATTTAATCTAATATTTAAGTGTTAATATTTAATACTTAATTTAACATTTTAATTTAGTTATTAATTTTAATTGAATTCGAGTTTTAATATTTAAGTTTCCTAAATATTTAACCTAGAACATTTACCCTAATTCTAAGACAAAACACAAACATCTAACTTTGCCCATGGAATTTTATTAAAAATGGAATGAAGGTAGTGAAGAACTCTGAAAAGATCTGCCGTTCCACCAGCCTACACAAATCATAAAATAGGTCTGCTCTGACTGGGACACCTGGTCGTGAAGCTCACTCCTTCTGATGTTGTTCCCAGTTTGTCACTAGCGCATCTGGCCGTGTGGCCCCGTGGTAGTCACTCAAGTTCTGGGTGGATGACTTGTGTGGCTGAGGACCCACGTTGTCCTGTGGATCTTGTGACGGACCTCTCTCTCCACTTCAGATCCGGAGGCTGAAGCTACAGCTGGAGGAAGAGCGGCAGAAGTGCTCCCGGAGCGAGGGCTCGGCGGCTGACGTGGCGGGGCTGCACAACGGTTCCGACCTGCAGTTCATCGAGATGCAGAGTAGGTGCCGGGGCCAGGCTAGCGCCGCTATGCCGGGAGGCTGCCCGTCTTGTCATGTGCATTTCTCTAGTGCAGCCGTGTTACAGATTGCTTAGTCCTCAGCGAGCCCAGAAGGTAGTCCTGATCCGTGGTACAGCCAGGTAGAGGCTTCTAGTAGCCTCTGCACTTCAGGGAATGGATTGAGAGAGGACTGGGTTAGTGCTCTTACCCAAACAGTATCCTCCTGGCGCTGTCCTCTTCCACACCTGGGTCAACTGTCAGATCCCATACAGCACCCTTCCTAACGGTATTTTTCTTGGGAATCTATTTGGATAGTGGAAGGATACATTTGGAACTAACTCACACTAATGCTGAATAGTTTCAGAACTTTGCGAGAAGTTTTCGTATTAACCAAATTAATCTTTATAGATGGAATTTAAAACAAGGCGACAAAATAGCCTATTCAGTTTACCTCATGGAGTTTTTCTCCCTATTTTTGACCCCATGTTGTTTTACAATGCCTGTACTCACAGTAATAATCTCCATGATGCGGGGAGGTCAGCAGCCATTTGTATATAGTTAGATAATGTATCGTTTGTGGAAAGGGAAAACCTACTTTTTTTTCAATTTGAATTGTGGCTTTTCTGATAACTTATTTTAAAATATCAGTTATTTCATGGCCTTTTCATCTATTTTTGCATTAGGCTAAAAAGAAAAGGCTTCTTGGATTAAGGCTTTTTAATACTATTAATACTGGCTTTTGAGGTTAGTGTCATGTCCTTTATTAGGTATCAGTTGGGACCCTCGTGACACTTCCTTTTGAATATTTTGTTCTAGAAATATTTTGGCGTGGGGGATAGATGAAGATGGGCATGATGAGAGGCAGGCTGACTAGCGGGGCGGCTGTGATGATCAACTGGACCAGTACAATGGCTGCCAACAGTCTTAGAGAGGGGCAGGGGGTAGATCTGAAAGAGATTGGCCTAAAGCAGCAAATTCAAAAGGAGTCACACTGAGGGAGAGGGGGCATGCCTTACGTGTGAATGCTTCTGGGGCAGGTGGGCGTACCCAGAGTGAGCTGTAGAACGAGGTGGGCCCAGTGGGATCTGATAGACTGGGCCTGGCTGGCAAAGGAAGCCCGGGGATGTAAACATGGTGTAGTCGAACGGAATTTCATGGCAAGCACAAAATGGCAAAGATGAAGGACTTACACTCTTGCAAACAGGAAGGAAAGTGAGGTTTGCCACGAGAAGGAAGTAGCACATTGTGATAGTAAGTGGCTGGGATGAGGAATTAAAAACCCAGATCCTGAAGCTTCTATTTTAGAGCCCAGCAGTAGGAATTCTTGTCTCTCACTGCCAGAGGGGCCTTTGGGGCAAGAGTTTTATAGCCCCATTACTTTTCAGGTGACAGTAACTACCAGTGAGAAGAACCTCTCGCTGAAGATTATATAAGTAGTTGTAACCTCACTGATGTGGAAAAGCAGAAAGTTCTCAAGTTAGATAGCTTCAATTTGGCTTATCTCCTGTAGGCCTTATGATTCCTACCCTGTAATAATTTCAGAGTGATTTTTATTAAATTTGGTTTGCTGGAGGGAATTTTTAAACTTCTCATTTTAAATGACTTCTTAGGTCAGAAGTACAACGAATGACGTAGAAGTCTGCCCATCCCATTATCACAACAGGTTACTGAAAAGCATTTCTTTGAGCAGGTGTTTATTAAGCACATGCTCAGAGCCCTTGGTGAGATAGAGAAGTAGATTGAAGAAGGCAGAGCCAGGGCCCCTCTCCTCACATACAGGTTTAGAAGGCACGATCAGTGTTAGCAAAGAGTGCAGATAAAACGAGACAGGGAAGGTGAAGTTACAGGGAACTAAGCAGAGTCTTGACGGGGTTGCTGAGGACTTCAGTCAGAGGCAGGGAGAGCAGGGCCCTCGAGGTGTGGCAGCCGAAGAGAGCTGGGGAGGCAGGAAGGTGAGGGAAACTGGAAGCTCCGGGGGAAGGTCAGCATGTAAGGTTGGTGGGGGCCACGGATGCACTGACAGGGCTCCTTGCTCCAAGGTCAGCCTTCCCCCACCATGGGGTAGAGAGTACATTTTCTTCCAACTCCCTGGTCCAAGGGATGCTGGGATTAGGATAGAGCTTCTGGCAGGAGAGCCGTTCTAGAGCCCAGGCTGTGCTGTGGCCGCCCCATGGGCATTTGCGCTTTGTCTCCTTCCACTGCACAGTCCCCTCCTGGGCTGCAGAGGCTGTCACTGCCGGAGGTCACACCTGCTCGCTGAAAGGTGATTCACTATTCTCTTCTCTTCTAGGAGATGCCAATAGACAAATTAGTGATTACAAATTTAAGCTTTCAAAGGCAGAACAGGATATAACCACGTTGGAGCAGAATGTAAGTACTTCTTCAGTGTGCTACCAAGTGACTTACACTCCCTTCGAGACTTCTGCATCCGGGTGCCTAACTCCAGGAGCACCCAGGTTTCTTTGGGCTGCCTCTACGGTGGGGTCAAGTAGAAAGCCAGCAGAGAGAACCTGGCAGGACACTTCAGCCTTCTGTTAGCTGTAAAACGTAGAAGACCATAGCTATAATTCTGGTTTTGTCCAGGTATTTCAAGAGACTTAAGGAAGACTGTAGTTTGAAAATCCCTTATTGTCTATTCTGGAGAGTCTAAAAGCTTTTCCATTTAGTGAGTCTTGTCCTGTCATGTAACTTTGGCACTTTAACAGTATGTTCACCATAAACTTAACATGGGAAATTGGCTCTATACTGACTCTCCAGCTGTAATCCTCTCCAGGGACATTTCTCGCTCTATAAATAGCTGTCGGGTTCTGAGAGGCCGTATGACTCACCGTGAGGGGATGACTTGGGATTTGTAATGACACTGTGTTTCCATGTGGCTGCGAGAACGGGGCTCCTGGTGCCCATTAGCAGAGGCCGGCGTTCTCTTGTTGACAGATCAGCCGGCTCGAGGGCCAGGTGCTGAGGTACAAGACCGCCGCGGAGAACGCTGAGAAAGTGGAAGACGAACTGAAGGCAGAAAAGAGGAAGCTACAGCGAGAGGTACCTGCTTTTCTTGCTCACATTCCTACAAAGAAAAGATCCTTCACTCCGTAAGGAATTGGATCCTGGGTCCAGTTTTAAGGCAACAGCAGTGGAGTCTCTTACTCTTCAGTGTTGGTTTTTGACCTGCGCAGTGATGGCCATTTACTTTTAGGTTTTGGTCAGTTAGAGACTAGAGAAAGGATAGGTCTCCCTTTTGTTGTAGAGCCAGTCTGTTTCCCCACCCGTTGTCTGTCCTTTCTGGGATTGAGGCTCAGTGTCCCTGTTCGGCACCGCCAGCTGGCAGAAGAGACAAGGCCACGGGGTGCAGCGCAAGGCCGAGCTGGCAGTGCTTCCATTTCCCAGGCAGGGGCGGGGGGGGGGGGGGAGCGGGACTCAAGTGGCACTGGGGTTCGTGTGTGACCATGTGAGGTGACTGGGCTCTCCCTGTCTGCAGTTACGAACAGCACTGGACAAGATTGAGGAGATGGAGATGACCAACAGCCACCTGGCCAAGCGGCTGGAGAAGATGAAGGCCAACAGGACAGCACTTCTGGCCCAGCAGTAGGAGGCCACTGTCCTGTTCGGGTGCCGCTCCTGGGGCCCCTCCCAGAGGGACTGACTTTTTGTCCATTGACACAGACCCCCTTTAGTACTGTTTGAGTTTTGTCATTAAAATAGCCACCTTTGTATTTTATAATTTATGAGAGAATGAAAGAGGTTTGAATCTTCATGAATGAACACTTTGGATTTCGTTTGTAGTTTGATTCTAGACTAAGAACTGGTCCATGCTGTTTTTATTTTTTATTTCCATAATTTTAGAATCACGTTTACTCACCATTTTTCCCCAGCTGCCTCAGTGACTGGGCACTCAGAGGCCTTGGCACGGGTTCCAGAGGACAGCGACTCTGTGAGTGCCCAATGAGATAACTTGGCTGGAGACCTCGGAAAACACAAGTGCCTTCTCCATGGTGCAATTCAGATGTCAGTCATCTCCAGCGCTCAAAAGACACTTACCCTTAATATCAGATAGCATTTATATTTTAGTGAAGAAACAAGTTCACAGGTGGGGAATATATGTTTCACTCAAATTTCTATGTTTGGAGGAAAAAGCCTTTTTTTGTAAAATATTTAAATTTATATAAGAAAAAGTTAGAAAAAGATATGGGGAGTGTATATAAAACTTGCTTTATTGCATGTGGCCGGGAAAGTCCAAAGCCTCACACTCTTAAAGTTACTTTAAGAGTAGGGCCCTTTGTCTTCAACATCAACTGTGCTGTATCTCATGTAAAGTATCTCATCTGCTGCTGATTCTGGAAGAAACCTCAGATGAGCCCGGTGGGGGGGGCAGGCAGGGGGGAGGCCGGCCTGAAGACTCTATTAAACGCACCCTCTTGCTGACCACAGCTGGCTACTGACACATTCATTTTTGTTGGAGGAGCCTTTAAAACACCTCAAGGCAGCCATACCCACCCCTCTTATCTTGCCCCCTCTTCTTTTCTCTCCTCCACAAGAAGGATCTGGAATATACAGCTTTTTAAGAAGTTCAGTTTCATCTTTAAAGGCACCCGGTTCAAGGGGCTTTTATCATCGAGTATGGCCACTCTTCAGGATTTGTGATTCTCTTTTGCCCTCAGAATCAAGGTGGTTTTATGGAGATGGCGGCTGTATCTTCAGAACAAATGCTGTGGGAAGTCTAATGAATTAAAGGCACGTGAGAGAAACTGAAAGTTTAGACTTTAAACTAGATACTAAAGCTAACTTGAATGTGAAGAAAATCTCTACGAATTACCCCCTTCTTCAGAGCAATGAGCTTATTTTTAAAATATGGAAACCACTGTCCTGGATGGAGGGGATTTCCTATAAATTCTCTCTAGTCATAGCAGTAATCACCCGTGCGGGTGCTGCGGGAGAGGGCTGAGGCGGCGAGGGCCTGGAGCCCCACAGCTGGGCTGCTCAGCCTGTGCCCCGCTGGGCTCACCGAGCCCCACTGCTGAGCCGCCCTGTTGACTTTTTGGAAGTTCTATGTGGTAGAACCGGACCTCACCCCTTTTGCGGAACAACAAATTTGTCTCTTCTGTTGTCCCATTCTCTTCCAAAGGGAATGGCTTCATGTCTTCATTAGGTAAAGTTCCCTGTTCTTCCCATGGAACGTTCTTCACTGAGTCTTGTAATCTGGATTTTACCTCAGTACTGTAGGCGTTCTTCCTCCCCGTGCTCACTGCACATTTCTGTTAAGGCAGCTTATTATATTGGCATGTACAGCTTAAGTTTGTGTTTTTATGTCATCCTTCAGACAAGAATAACTAGAATTTTATCTTAAGCTGGTAGGATTCAGATCCATTAACAAAGGGGGCTCACTTAAAGTGCACACCAGTTACAGACTCCATCAGGACTGCTGCCTTCTCTCAAGTTTTTTTTTCATTACAAATTAATTAGCTTTGGTTACGTACAGTAACAGATTATCAGTTCAGCTTTCTCCATACTCAGTGTCACCAGAGCCTCTTACATGTTTGAGACCTCTTTCCAAGGCACGTGAACCAACGTAATCCGTATCAGCTGATATTAGAAATTTACCAGAATACACAAAGAATCAAACCAGAGCAAGATTTATAAAATCTTCAAGGCCTTCTTAGAATTCTTACCAGATGCCCAGACGGCTTTCAAACCAGTTTTGGATTCTTCAACCCAATCAGGTATACTGTAGGTGAAAATGGACCTAGAAAACCTTTCAAGTATAGTGAAATTAAATAAGAAATCATGTTAGGACACATCTGACAATTTATTTCTGGTTGATCCACCAAGCGTGAAAGAGTGCTACTAGTTAGAGGGCAAACGGGAGTCTTCATCCATAAGACCTACCCTTGTCAGGACACCGTCCAAGAACCGCACCACTCAGTCTGCAAGTGAGCGTGGTTAACACCGCTCGAAGACTTTGTACAGATCGGGCAGGTTAGCAAGCTGTAGGATATTTCCATCTTCTGTGAAATGTTTGGGAGGCAGAAGATGTGAGCGGAAGGCTTTATAGACGATGTGTTCCACAGTCCACTTCCAGGGCTTTGCAGAGGAGCCAGACACTTCACTCTGGAAGAGACGTGTTAGAGGTCACAATCCTCCCTGTTTGCCCCGCTCACATCCCAGCATCCGTGGTTTCCTGGCTGACTGTACTGGGCCTGGAAGTCTTGCTGGTTAAAATGGGCTATTTTACCTCATGCTGGTGAAACATCCTCTCTGGTCAGCCTCTCAGGGATCCTACAGCCCTGAATGTGCGAGAGGAGACAAGGGGAAAAGAAGGCAGAGACTTTCTCCCATGGAAACTTTGTTTCCATTTGGGAGGAACAGTTGATTGTAGCAGGATCTAACATAATGTCTGATCCTGACTACAATGTTCAGCCGGCAAGGCATGCACCCAGGCCCTTTTTGTTTACAGCTGATCTGTAAGAAGAGCTAGGGATTGGACGTCAGTACTGCCCCGTGTGCCTGGCAGAGCAGTGGTCAGATGTAAAATGAGCGGAAGCTAAAGGAGCGTGGGGAGACTGGGGCAGAACCTGAAGACTAGGGCTGCACACTTGAGGGCGAACGATGGGAGACGAGGGCTCACTAGCCCTGGATCGTCCAGCTCAGCCTCCCAGCTCACTGTGATGGCTTGTGTTTCCACATTTGACAGGTACCGAGATCATTCTAGAGGGACCTTCCAAACCAGCAGAAGGAAGAAAATTCATGAATAAAAGCAGACCATTATGTTTAAACCTTATGTGCAGTGAAATCCTAGGAATTCAGAGGCGGCAAGTTTCATTTCCTAAAGGTTGTGTGAGGGCCCATCCCTGTCCCAGGAGCTAATGTGCGTCACCACAGTACCTGCTGGCCTGAGAGGGTTGACTCCTCAGATATATACTGCTTCCGAATGGAGTAAAATATAGCACATTCTTTACTGAGGCTTTCAAAACATTCCTTCTCCTCATCCCAGTTCACCTGGTCCAAAGAGAGAATTCAATACCTCAACATAGGTACTTGCTTTAGTAAACACATTTCATTTCCAAGTGGAGATCACAGACTACTTAAAGCTTTTTACATGTAACATTTTAGGCATTAAATCTGGAAATGAACTGCTGAATACTGCTGGGGTAGGTGGGGTAAGGGGGGACCTTCAGCTGTTTTATCCTTTATATCATTCCACGTGAAGGTGTGGTCCCGTGCCCTCTCCCTCCAGCCCACACGCAGGTACCCACATACTTAGGAATGGCTTGACCACTTGCCTCTGTGGCTAGTCGAAGAATGAAGATAGGCAGACCCTCCAAAGGGGGCACATAGTTGTCGATCAGCAGGGGTAATCCAATCAGGTTCCCCTCCTGCTTGAGGAGAAAAGGCCACGACAAGGAGACAAAAATTAAATTGTTAGAATTTAATCAAGTTCCACTTCCCCAGTGCTCCTTCCAGGTCTTGTTCGCATGCCTGCACCTTGGGTGACCAGGTGCTTGACTGGGCTGGGCACCGGGGGCAGGAAAGCAAAGCGCTTAAAAAGAGCTTTTTGTATTGACATGAAGCAGAACAACTTCTTTCAGTATGCTCGCCAACTAAAGAACACATCGAAATGGAAAGCCCCAAAGGTTAAGGGATAAGAGGAAGAAACAAGAAAGCAAGTGGCCTGGCATCATCTCATTCGCTGCGGCCTGTAGGGACTCTGGGATTCAGCTCTCCCTTGTCGGGATCCTTCACCCCGGGAACAGGAATGGGCATGAACGGATGACAAAATGGTTGTGTAACCTAGACATGCAAATAGGGAGTGAAGATGTGAATGGATGTCACATGCTGATCCTCTCAGAGGTGGGCGGCCTTCTTGTCCTGATCTCAGACCAACTACAGAACTTGATTCTTATCTGAGGAATACAACAGAGGCATAAAAATGGCTGTCACACACCTCATCGATTTCCAAAGAGAAATAGTCTGCAAGCATCTCAGACTTCTTCTTCAGAAACTCAACAATGTACTCAGCAAGTCCTTCTTTGGGACCATCTTCCTCCGTCCAGCCACTCTCAGGACTATCCAAGGCGAGCATGGCCAGGTCAAACAGCGGTGCTGGCTCCTAGAATGGAGGCGGTGTTAACAGTGCATCCATGTGAAGCCTGTATTCCTTCCCACAAAACCACCACAGGCACACCTCGGAGGTACTATGGGTTTGGTTCCAGACTGCCACAGTCAAGGAATATCACAATATAGTGAGTCAGATGAATTTTTTGGTTTCCCAGTGCACATAAAAGTTATGTTTACACACATATATATCCTATCTATGAAGTGTGAAATAGTATTATGTCTAAAAAAAACAATGTACATCCCTTAGAAAAACAATTCAGCTGTAATCATCAAGACAGTATGGTACTGGCACAAAGAGAGAAGGAAAGATCAATGGAACAGAAGAGAGAACCTAGACGTGGACCCTCAACTCTATGGTCAACTAATCTTCGACAAAGCAGGAAAGAATATCCAATGGAAAAAAGACAGTCTCTTCAAGAAATGGTGTTGGGAAAACTGGACAGCCACATGCCGAAGAATGAAACTGGACCATTTCTCTGACACCATACACAAAAATAGACTCAAAATGGACTAAAGACCTAAATGTGAGACGGGAAGCCATCAAAATCCTAGAGGAGAACACAGACAGCAACTTCTTGCTAAACCCGTCTCCAAAGGTAAGGGAAACAAAGGCAAAAATGAACTATTGGGACTTCATCAAGATAAAAAGCTTTGCATAGCAAAATAAACGGTCAACAAAACCAAAAGACAACAGACAGAATGGGAGAAGATATTTGCAAATGTCTCATGAGATAAAGGGCTAGTTATAAAGAACTTACAAACTCAATACCCAAAGAACAAATAATCCAATCAAGAAATGGGCAGAAGACATGAATAGATATTTCTACAAAGAAGACATCCAAATGGCCAAGAGACACATGAAAAAGTGCTCAACATCACTGGGCACCAGGGAAATACAAATCAAAACCACAGTGAGATACCACCTCACACCAGTCAGCATGGCTAAAATTAAGTCAGGAAACGACAAATGTTGGCGAGGATGCAGGGAAAGGGGATCCTTCCTGCACTGTTGGTGGGAATGCAAGCTGGTGCAGCCACTCTGGAAAAAAAGTATGGAGGTTCCTCAAAAAGTTGAAAATAGAGCTACCCTACGACCCAGCAATTGTACTACTGAGCATTTACCCCAAAGATACAGATGTAGTGAAAAGAAGGGGCACCTGCACCCCAATGTTTATAGCAGCAATGTCCACAACAGCCAACCTATGGGAAGAGCCCAGATGTCCATCAACAGATGAATGGATGAAGAAGATGTGGTTCATACATACCATGGAATATTATTCAGCCATCAGAAAGGATGAATACCTACCATTTACATTGACAGAGATGGAACTAGAGGGTACTATGCTAAGCGAAATAAGTCAATCAGAGAAAGATAATCATCATATGGTTTCACTCATATGTGGAAATTAAGGGAAAAAACCCAGAATCATAGGGAAAGAGGAAAAAATGAAACAGGATGAAATCAGAGAGGGAGATAAGAGACTCTTAATCATAAGAAACAAACTGAGGGTTGCTGGAGGGGAGGGGGTGAAGGGATGGCGTAACCAGGTGATGGACATTGGGAGGGTATGTGTTGTAATGAGCACTGGGTATTATATAAGACTGATGAATCACAGACCTGTATCCCTGAAACAAACAATACATTATATGTTAATTAATTGAATTTAAATTAAAAAAAGTGAAAACAAAAAAAGAAAATGTGTGCTTCTGGAAAAAAAAATTATTGCTAAAAAATGCTAACCATCTGAGCTTCCAGTGAATTATTATCACTCATCACAGTTTGTATTATATACAAATACAATAATAAAAAAGTTTGAAATATTACCAGAATTACCAAAATGTGACACAGAGACATGAAGTGAGCAAATGCTATTGGAAAGATGGTGCCAACAGATCTGCTCAATGTAGGGTTGCCACAGATCTTGAATTTGTAGAAATGCAAGGTCTGTGACGTGCAATGAAGCACAAAATGAGGTGTGCCCGTGTGAAAACCACAAAGCCATGATCGTGACAGGTGAGAAACCCCAAATCTAACACTCACTCCCCATCTCCCACAGAGAAAACACCTGAAAATCACAAGAAAACCTCTTCCTCCTCCTCCTCCTCCCCGGTGGCCACTGCAGCAGAGAGGATGTGACAGCCTGCTGAACAGGTGGGAAGGGGGAGGCCGTGTGGAGGCACTGCCCTCGTGCAGCTCTAAGGGCTCCATGCCTCACTGAAAACTAATGCAAGGGGACGGGAGAATCAGTTCAAGGACATCTCAGGTAAATCATCTGATTAGGAAGAAGACTGAAATATATGCTTAAAAATAAGATGCCTAAATTTTCTTCCATTTCTCCCCTTCCGACTTTACTATGGTCATACATTTTACTTTTACACATGTTACAAACCCACAGAACACTGTTTCTATTTTTTCATAATAGAGGAGTCAGTGAAAGGATTCGACAATTTAAATGTTTATGGACTCAGTACCAGAGCTTTAAAATCTATGAAGGATCAAACGAATGGAACTGGCAAAGAGAAAAAGACAGATTCGCAATTACAGAAGTTTCAATACCACTCTTTAAAAAAAATAAACTAGAAAATCAGGATATGGAAGATCTGAGCCTCACTGTCAACTTGCTATACTTGCCACTCCACTCAAGCAGACCAGGCTACACAGTCGTTTCAAGTGTGTGTGGGCCACTGAGCAGCACAGACCATACTCTTAGTGATTTCTAATTCAGTAACAGGTATCGGGAAAAGCTCCAAGTAACTGGAAACAACATACTTCTCAATAACCTGTGGGTCAAAGAAGAAATCAAAAAGGAAATAAAGTATTTTGAACTGGATGAAAATGAAAACAACTTATCAAAATTTGTGGGAAGCTGTGAAAGCAGCACTCAGGAAATGTATTAGCAATACATTAGAAAAGAATGATGTCCTATCAGTGACCTCAGCTTCCACCTTAAGAAATCTGAAACAGAAGAGCAAATTAAACCCAAAATAAGTAGAAAGGAAGTAATAAAGATCAGAGTAAATATCAATGGGATAGAAAACAGAAAAACAACAGAGAAAAATCAATGAAACCAAAAGTCAGTTCTTTGAGATCAATAAAAATAGACAAACTTCTAGCCAGGCTGATTAGGTTAAAAAGAGAGGCCACACATCGCCAATATTGGGAATGAGAGAGGATCTAAACATTAAAAGAATTATGAAAAATACTATGAACAACTTCATGCCAATAAATTCAAAAACTTCAATGGAAAAATTCCTTGAAAGAAACCAAAACCAAAACTCTGTCAAGAAGAAAAAGACAACCCGAATAGTTACCTGTGAAAGAAACTGAATTTGTAGCTAAAAATGTTCCCATGAGGAAATCTCCAGACCCAGATGGCTTCACTCACTGGTGAATTCTACCAGAAATTTAAGGAATCACCCCAATTCTATACAAACTCTTCCAGATGATGAAAAAGGAGGGAAGAGCTCCCAACTCATTCTATGAAGCCAGCATTAATGCTGATACCAAACCAAAGACTACAAGAAAAAGAAAAACCAGTATCATTCATGAACATATATGCAGCAATTGTAAACAAAATTCTGGCAAATCAATTTCAATAATATATAAAAAGAGTACAGTTCATCCCAGGAACGCAAGATTGGTTTTTAACATGAAAATCAATGTAATTCATCATATTAAGAAATTTAAAAAGAATACCACGCAATTATCTTAACAGATACAGAAAAGTCATTTGAAAAAACTCAATATCCATTCCTGAATAAAACCAACTCTAAGCAAACAAGGAACAGAAGGGAACTTCCTCAACCTCATAAAGGACATCTCATCTCTACCTACAGCAGAAAAGCATACTTACTTTGGAAAGACTGAATGTGCTTCCCCGTAAGATCAGCAACAAGGATTTCCATTCTCACCACTTCTATTCAACATTGTACTAAGGGTCTAGCAGTCAGGCAAGAAAAAGAAAGCCATCCAGGTTGGACAGGAAAAATAAAACTGCCTTTATTCACAGAGGCTATGATCATCCATGTAGAAACTGATAGAAATCTGTAAGAAAACCACTAGCACTACTAAATGAGCTTGGCAAGGTTGCAAGGGACAAGATCAATGTACGTAAACACCTGTGTTTCTATATACTAGCAACACACAACTGGAAAATTTTTAAAATGCCATTTATAATAGCGTCAAAAAATGTGGGATAAGAAGGGATAAATCTAACAAAAGATTTCCTCTCCAAATTGCTCTGCAGATTCAAGACAACCCCAATAAAAATCCTAGTAGGCTTTTTTGTAGTTATGTCGGCTGTACAAAGATGATATGAAACTACATAGATAAGTAGCCTGATTTTAATTCTAAATTAAAATTAAGCAATGAAAAGGTCTTGGAAGAAATGACCTAAGACTGTCAGTTGGGGTTGGTTGTGTTTGGGTCATAGGCCTTAGAGGATGTTTATTTCTATTTTTATCTCTCTACAGGTTTTCTTAAGTAGATATGTACTAACCAATACAATAATAAACTTTTGTTTAAGCTGGCTACCAAGTGACTATTCTGCTTTGTATAAAACTGTGTTATAACTAAAGATACTTCCATATACAAATCATACAATACAAACACGATCCTAGGCATATTTAGAAAAACTTAATATACCGCCAAGCAGATAATTAGGGTAAAGCTATTACTTTCAGAAATGACCAGGTGCTGGAAGTTTCAGAAGTGAGAAGCAGGAAGTAAACTTACCGAGAGTCTCAGAACACCAAAATTGGCAAAATCATAAATGAGTATCTGGTAGAATAGTTCTTCACTGAAAATAAAAATGAAGTGACTTTAAGGAAATGCTGAATCCGTGCTTGAAAGCCAAGCAGTCAGGACAAACAGAAGAAATAACCCCTGCAACATGGATGGGACATGCCGTGGAGACTTCCTGACAGTCTACAAGACCTCCTCCTCCTCTAAGGAGCTGGGACCCGTTGCGTGCTCCAGTCAGGGCTTCGGCTGTCCAGCTGCCCCACGCGGCTTAGAGCACTAAGGCTAAGTCTCTAAGTCACCCAGACTCTGTCCCCAACCCCTGGTGCTGTAAAAGGCTGCTGAACGCCCTGTAGGTGAAATGTAAGAAATTTTTGTTGGCTTACTTTTTCCCCCACTTACAAAGAATCCTATAAATCACTTTTTTTTTTTTTTACAACTCACCATTAAAAATGGTATGGAGTATATAAGGAGAGCAGGAGACTTGCTAAATAATCACAAGTGCACACAAGGCAGAACTAGACCAGCTGGCTGTTTGGTGTAGGATGATGCACTGGCTGGCAACGCTCCGAAAGCAGCTGTGGGGGTACAACACGCTGGCCTCCTTACACAGCACGGTGCTGAAATTAATGGCACTTTATAGTTCTTAAGCAATCTGAACCATATAGGTCTGTTTAAAGCCTTCTCATTATCAATCAAAGTAGACAACGTATCTGCTATGCCTGCGTTACAGGGGGAAACTGAGGCACCCAGCGAGTACCTAACTTGTCCCAGGTCAGAGCTAATAAGATGGAAAAGGAAGGAGTTGAATCCAGATTCTGCACTCTGAACCTGATTCTCAATCTGTTTCTTTTAGCTTCTCACTGGGAAACCATTCACATTTATTAATAGCTGAAATTCTAGCGCTGGCCTGGCTTTCTGTTTGTAAAATGAAAGAACCTGAACACAGTGTGATTTGGAGTCTTGGAAATGTACTTATATGAGATGGGAAAGAAAGAACAAGGGCAGTAGAATTCCCAACACATTCATAAG
This sequence comes from Ursus americanus, assembly GCF_024610735.1. Lineage (NCBI taxonomy): Eukaryota > Metazoa > Chordata > Mammalia > Carnivora > Ursidae > Ursus > Ursus americanus. The sequence continues at coordinate 7,481,165 of NC_142146.1, read as the reverse complement.
AGACAGCCCACTGCGCAAGCCAAAGGTTTCTCAAAGAAAAGACAAGGGATCCTGAACAGAGCTGCACCAAGACAGCCTAGAAGGGGTGAGTTCTGAATATCCAAAGACATGTGTGTGGCAGCAGTCAGCTCTGGGCTGGGGAAGTTTCTAGGTGAGGGAGGAAATTAGTTCTTATCTTGTGCGCCACCCCCAAGCAACGTATGGCGGCTGCCTTGCTCACGGGCTCACGAAGCACTGCAAGGCGTCAGCAGGGCTTGGTGGGAAAGGGCCCCACAGTGGCCAGGTGATGTCTAGTAGATGCCGGGTGGCAGCACCCTCCCCATCTGTGCCACCTAATTGAGAACAGATTTGATACAGGTTCTAGACTCACTAGGAGCTCATCGACCAAGGTCTCTGGGAACAATCAATAGCTATGTACTAGGCAAATGGCACGGCTTGTCAACCCCGCTGGCTCATGCGGTGGCGAGAGTAAGCCTTGGCGACATTCCCTAAAGAGGAAAGGGGGCATTGGGTCTTCTTTCTCTTGCATCCCACATTACCCCGCTGCACACAGCAGATGCTAGAATTCTCTACTGGCACTAAGCCCTCAACACCTGGTTCAACCACAGTGGTCAACATTTACTGAGGACCAAGAACCTGCCAAACATGAGGCTTCTCATGTCATTTCTTATCCTCACAAAACCCTGCAAGTGAAGTAGTAATTTCCAAATGTGCAGATGAGAAGTCTGAGACACAGTTTAGGGAAGTACCTTGTCCAGGGTGACAAAAATGGTAAATGGTTGGGCCTGGACTGGAAACCATCCGTCTGTCTCCAAAGCCTGGGACCTTCCCCAACAGCTCAGACCGCTCGCTGTCCCTGGCTTTTTGTGCCTGCGCCTCCAGACCATTCTTGTAGTGGCCCTGCTTTTGTCATGCACTTACTCGTTTACCTCAGTTTGGTGGTGTTGAGAAGGTATAACTTGGTCTGATGCTGTGCCAAGGCCCACTGCGGATTCACGCAGCCCACAAAGGAGTGGTTATGCAGCATCTCTCGGAGCGCTGGAAAAGAAAGAGCCGGTCAGGAACGGCATCCCACCAACACCGCTTTGCAGCCCAAAGCACCAGAGCTAGAGACAACAAACGAGCACGATGCCTGCAATGTACCTCTTGCTGAAAACACACACAAATGAGGAATAAATGATAACTAATCTTTCAAAATGCAACAAAAACATTGCCCAAAGGTAAAGGAAAACTTTGCCCAACGATCACACCCTAAGGCAAAGAAGGAAGCCAGAGAAGTACTGCGAACTCTGAAGCCAGCTTCACCCAAAGGCACCAGAGGAACTCAGGAATCACAAACGCTAGTCTGTGCAGGCTCTCAGGTGCGGGGAAAGAAGAACAAAAATGTAGGGATGGTTTGAAACGGGGAGTCTAATAGGAGAACACTTCCCCAGCATGTGAAGCTGAGATGCCAGGGGCCGCACCCTCAGGCAAAAGAGAAGAAATCCTGCCGTGTCCCGAGTCCCAGGGCAGGGAGCAGAACTGCCCACGGACCTCAAGCCTGGGTGTTGGGGGTAAAGAAAAAAATCACAGCCCCGAGAATCTGTAACCACGAGCCGGTCCTCACAAGCTTCTGCAGCCAGGATTCACGCTAAGTGCGTTGCCTAAAACCTTGTATGGAGATTTTAGTTTAACATTGATTCCAGGGCTGACTGTTCCTCCAGGTCCCTGATAGAATCAAATGCAAATTCTCTGCGGAGAAATTCAGTTTCAGTCCAGGCTTCAAATTATCCCCCACAGATAAAATACCAGAAGCTAGCAGTCAAAAAATTACAAAACACACAAAGAATGTAGCAAGAACCAGAATCCAGAAGAAACCACACGACCTCTGCAAAGGTTCAGAGACTGGAAATACCAGCAAAGAAGAGAAAATAAGTATGTTCAGGAGGCTTAAGAGGGATTAAACAATGAATAAGTAGCAAGAGACTATCAGAAATGACCAAGATCTACAAAAGAAACCGAATTTCTAAAAATGAAAAATATATGACTGAACTTAAAAATCAAGACCGACTTCACAACAGATGAGACAAAGTTGCCAAGATAATAACTGATAGGTAGATCTGAAAAATTATCCAGAATGCAGCGCAGAGAGACAAAGAGGAAAACTACAGAACTGCTTATGCAACATGGAAGATAATAAATATATAACTCGAGTTCCAGAAGGGAGAGAGGGCAGGGGGAGATGATATTTACAGTTTGAAGACAAAAAATATCTGCAACTATCCCAGAAGTGACAGAAGACACCAAACCTCAGTTCTAGGAAGCCCAACAAAACCCACACTTGGCATACAGAGATACTGCGTACACTAAAGAAAAGAGATCTTAAAAGCACTCAGAGACAAAAGAGAGATTCCCTACAAAGTAATAAAATATAAGACGGTTAGCTGGATTTTCAGCAGTAAGAGTGGAAAATGATATCATTTTACCAAAAAATGATAGAACACCACCTCTGGTGCATTAAGAAAAAGTCAATCTGGAATTTTAAACCCAGCAAAAAACACTTTCAAAATGAGCATAAACTGGACAAAACAAAACTCAGTTGGCCACCCAAGACCCCACCTAATGGACAGGCTTCAGGTAGACCATGAACGATCTAAGGGAAAGAATTATGAGCAAATAATATTCACTAAATCCAAACAAAGTGACAATGACAATGTATTATAGAACAATTTGATATCCACATGAAAACCATGAATCGAACACCATACACCAAAGACGAATTCCAGGAGGACTAGGGATTTACGTATAAGCATTTTAGGAGACAATATAAGAATATGTTAATTAAACCCAGAGTTAGGAAACATTTCCTACATTAGATTTAAAAAGCCAATCTGTAAAGAACAATTCACAAAACCTGCCTATGTTAAATCTAAGAATTTCTATTCATGAAACAAGTATTTGTTTAAAAAAAGAAGAAGAAAATGGATAAATCCTAAACTGGGGGAAGATGTTTTCATGTAACTGATCATTATCTGGAATATTTGAAGAACTCCTCAAACCAGTCTGAAAAGACCACAAACCCAACAGAAAAATGGGCAAAAAACTAGAACAGGCACTTAACGGAAGGGGAAATATCCTTCAATTTATAGTAATCAGGGAGATGCAAATTAAACCACCATTAGCTACCATTCCACAAACACCAAAGTGGTAAAAAGTCTGACAAGACCAAATGTAGGAGAGGAAGTGGAACAAATGCAACTTCCGTGCCCTGTTGGTGGGGCCAATGGGTACGTTTATCTGACCCCTTTGAAAAACAATTCATCATCTTCTGACCCAGCAGTAGCTCTGCTGAGTATACACCCACAGCAGAGCTTCCCCACCAGTGTGCCAAGCTCTTGAATCTCTCATGGCCAGAGCGGGAGGGGGTATGAGCAGGCAGGGATGAGGCCATCTGAATCCAAATGTCCTTCAGCAGAACGAATGAACAAACGTGCAGTTACAGTCACCAACTGGAATCTATTACACAGAAAAAGCAAACCAGAGCTATATGTAGTCAGATGGATGAATCCTAGAACAGAATGCATGTGTATGTATGTTTTATGCACACACACACTATACACCCCCCCCAAGAAAACCCTTACAGTATGATTCCATCTATGTAAAATTTAAAACTTGCAAACTGAACAAATTTTTTAGGGCTATAAATACGGCTGGTAAAACTATATTAAAAAGAAATAACAATCATAAAATTTAAGAAAGCGGTTACCTCTAAGGGAGAAGGGAAGGGGTTAGTTTAGGGAAGAAGAACCTAAGAGATTCAGAGGTGATGAACCCACAATGCTCTATCTCTTAACCAGGTGTTCACGTGTTTTCTTGTATAGATCTTAGGTATGTATTTTATAAATTTGATTTTTTATTTACCAATACATCTGTGTGTGTGTAAGTAAAAATACCACCACCATAAAGGGGGGTGGGGAAGGGTCTGGGGACAGCAGTAAGCCTGTAGACCATGTTTTCACTATACTTCTCTTTTTTAGCTTAGGCACCACAAGTGAATTCTCATATTGTTACATAAGTTCTGTAATGCTCTCCGTCTCCCCAAGCCCCAATAGAAAGAGGCTTATTTTCTTCATTTTTAGAATGAAGTGTTCCCCTCTGTTCCCACTGGAAACTCAATGTCTCTACAGGATGTACTGTGTAGGCGGAAAATGATTATTTTAAAAGCTGGAGAACATCGAATAATCTTGAATAATGAGGCACTGGAGGAAAGAGAAAGCAGTGTAATCCACTAAAAAAAGGGTCAGAGATTTTTCCATACAGATTTTTCATAGAGCCCTCTGACGCATCCTAGCTACCGAGGTGCAGCCCTGCCAGCCTGGGTGGGGAAGGGAGGCGGCTGCTGGCTTGGTGCGGGCCTTCCAGAGTCACTCTTTCATCCAGGCGGGACTTTTCTTCCCGCCACTTGGAGCTCTTCACAATGTATCAGGACCTCAAGAACCTCTCTTTCATCCCTCCTCTAAATACCTCCCCAGCATCACAAGTCTGTGGGCATCTCCCTGCCGTTTCGCCAGCAGCAAAATGGGACAAGATCCTTCTGTGCTTCAAAGCCCAACCACACAGCTGGGCTCCCAATGGAGGTCCCGGGTCTCGCTCGGCCTGTTTTTCTGAGAAGGAGCAAGTAAAGCCAAAGCGAAGGAAGCGCGCCGGGTGCTCTGGTTCTTCATGGCCGTGTGCGGAGCAGAAGCTCAGCGCCCTACCAGACCGCCTGGCGGGAGCCCCCGCGGGCACGGCCTCTGGCCGCCGCCCCAGATGAGCCAAAAGCCATCCCGGCAGCTCTCACCCTGAGCGCCACTGGTGTGGCCTTCTACCTCCATTACAGAGTAGCTTTCATTTTACCTGCTGCGGAAGCCAGCTACTTACTAACCACTGCCCAAACCACCGCGGAATCCTGTACGGCAGGGCTCATTCACCTCTCCCTCTGCCTCAGCACCCAGCCCCGGGCATTCTGTGCAGATAGCATACTTGACAGGTGTTCGCCAACCTGATTTCATGTACCAAAATGATCACCTGAGGACAAGCCATATAAAAGTATGAACACTGACACCCAGGACCGTTGCCCAAAGACCAAGGGAAAAAAAATAAAATAGTGGGTAAAATGTTAAACACGTTCACATTCAAATGATAGCAAAAAAATTACAATATTCCTTGTCCTCATTCATTAATAGATCAAAATTATGAGACTTGCAAGTACATTCAGTCATTATTAATCTGAGATGAGCCTAATTCCTCGGAACTGACTGGATACCGGGCCAAAAATGTCCCGCATTTGCCCACCAGGGCTGGGGAGATCCAGCACACTCGAGAGAGGTGCCTGGTTGAGTGTTCAACTTCGACATCCTGTAGAAGAAAGGTTCACCTCCCGGGCAACTGCTCTCAATCATGTACACACTGCTTCAGCAAATACCTACGGAGTCCACCTGCCAGGCCCCCTGTGGACACCGAGGGTGATGCACTGAGTGTGACAGACACGATCCCTGCACAGACAACACACCGATTGAATAAAACCACACAAATGAGCACAACGAGGAACGTGGGTACAAGGAGAGCATCCCTTACTTCTCTCCTGGGCTGGGGCACGGCCAGTCCCTGCGGGGGAGCAGCCGGGCTGCTGGTCTGTTAAGGGAAGTGGCCTACCTCACCAAATCTGAGCTCCAGGGAAATCCCTGGACAGCATTCACCTCGAAGACAAGCAGCTTCCCCGACCTGGGGCCACGGGGCTAAAGTACGCGCTAGTGGGCAGGACCCAAGGCCCCATCCCGTGGACAGAGGCCTGAGCTGACGAGGCACGCACGAGGGATCTCAGGTGTTCATCGCAAGGGCCCGGTAAGGGCTGAAGCAGTGCTATCATGCTGTGGAGCAGGAAAATAATGCCCTAAAAAGGTGAACCCATTTCTGCTAGGTGAGGGAATGGTGTAGCTGGCAGGAGCTTCCGCAGAGCCCGTCCGGCTCACTCCACTCCCGCACGAAAGCCACCACACCTTCTGTGAGACCCTACACCGGCGCGTCTGAAAAACCAGCCTCGGTGGCGGGGATCAAATCACAAGGGGCACCTGCCCCCTAGAGCAGCTGGTTTGTTTAGCCTCTGAGTCCTGGGCCAGCCACCTCGTGTGCAGACCGTGTCAGTCACCATCCGCCCTCGGTGACGTGTGTCCCTGGGCCTGTTTCTGACTGCTGGGATGTTCTAACTCATCTGTCCACTCCTGTCCTCTCCATCTTCCATTTCATGTCCTCACCTTCAAAACAGGTAACAGCAGCTGCCTGCCTCCCTCACAAGTTGATTCTAGATTTAAATGAGATAACATGTACAAATACACAGTTTGGGAACATTGAGATTCATCATCTGAGCCTCAGCAATGGACTCCAAACCTGATCCAACTTGACTCAGGTTAGCTTGACACTGCACTGAAAATAGTGTGCAACTAGTCAGAAATTTCTCAAAACTCTAACTTTAAATAGCCAATTTACATAAGGGATACAAGCCCTCAAGGAAAACTCCGTAAACTCCAAATCTGAGGGAGGCTGTCAATTGAAACTACTGTGAACAAGCCTGCTAAATAAATCAAGGAACAGCCCACCTCTCTTATAACGTTTCAAACGGTTTTAAAAGCTTCCAGCTTGAAAGCCAATAAGCGGAAGTAAAGAGCGACTGGAGCAAATCTTCGTGCAAACAAAAATCGGAGGCCAACTGGCAGCTACTTCTACAGCTGGTCAGACCTCAGTCACAGGAAGCTTTTACTCTTCCCACGTGTAGAGACACCTATGGCTTTGCCCACATGTGGACAAAGCCCAGAGAGCTGAGAAAAGAGAGAATGAACAGGAAAGGCAAACTGAGGCCTTCCTGAATTCGTTCAAACAAGGGGTGACTGGGATAGAGAAAAATGTAGGGGGCCACAGAGTCACAACAGTGCGTTAGAAAGTGGAGGACTGGGGCAGCTGGCTGGCTCAGTCAGTTAAGCATCTGTCTTTGGCTCAGGTCATGGGTCTCTGGGTCCTGGGATCGAGCCCCTGTGGAGCCCCGCATTGGGCTCCCTGCTCAGTGGGGAGTCTGCTTCTCCCTCTCCCAATGCCTCCCCCCCAGCTTGTGCTCTCTCTCTCAAATAAATAAAATCTTTAAAAAAAGAAGAAGAAGAAGAAGAAGAAGGTGGAGGATTAGTGTGAAAAGTGCTAACCTGCTCTGCTCCCCGGCCACTGAGGACTTTAACCACGTTGTCATATTTTAAGATGCGGGTTGAAACGTAACTATTTTAATCAGGAAATGTGTTACCGATGAAACATGGAAAGGCCATGACTAAACCGCTGAGACTCAAGTGCAGAGCTGCTGTCTGGAGCCCGGAGCCGTGCTGTCTCCGCTTGGAGCATGACCGTCTGACTCAGCAGGTGAGGGTGGCTCTTTGGGCCAAGCTGGTGTTCTGGTCCTCAATCCCTGCGCAGTTTGTGCCTGGGACATGACTAGCCCCCTTTAATTCCTAAACCCACATCAGCTGGTTTTGAAGTAACCGGGACCAAAACGGAGCTCTATCCTCAAGTATTCTGAAAAGCTGTATCTGAGGAAGGTGATGTTGATTCATGGCTTTGTCTTCCGGGTATAAAAATATCTACTGACTTCTTACTCTGTAACAAGTGTTTTACTTATTTTCTCTCTAATCAGCACAATCATCTTCAAGGGTAAAATCAATCCCGTTTTAAAGATGAGGAAAAACCGAGGCAGAGCAAGGATAAGTCACGAGTCTAAGGTCACACAGCGGAATTGGTAGTGCCAGGAGAGCCACTGGGGGCCCTCCAAAGCCTGCTCTAGCAAGAGCACGCCCCGCTCAGGCCACAGATTAGAATCTTGTGGGTCATCACACCGCTTTAAACTAAGAAACAAACTGAAAATTATGTAAATGACTCCTTTACTCTGGCTGCTAGGATTCAGCGAGAATATCGATCAATTATAATTAAAACCAGAGATTACTTTTTCCATTCCCTCCCAGCTGAAAACTGTCTTTCAGCTGCTGCTGCTGCGGGTGAGGAAAGGGAGGCGTGCTCAGCACACCGCAGTGGCCGCCCTACTGTCAACACTTTCTGCATTTCCTAAAACTTGACGTTAGCAGCTCTGGCCCTTGGAGGCCCCGACAGACATCGGCACTTACGTACTCTCATGTCCCCGCTCGTTAATTTCTTCCTGGAGGCTCAGCACACTGGTGAGGTTGATGATCCTCCGCCGAGGGGTACACGCTGCTGTCATTTCCTTTCGGGAATCATCTTCCACCATTTCCACATCAGAGCTTTCCCGAGGCCTCTTTCTGCAATGAAGATAAGAAGCCGGCAGATCATGACTATCCTTGAAAGCTTTTTTAAATCACCCAAATTTTGTGTATTGCATTTTGGAAAAGGGAGCAGCTTCTCGTGCTGGCTCTGCACATCTGGGGCGGGGTCCTTGTGCAGGCGGCAGATTAGCAAGATTGGTCTGTTCTCTGGCACCCCGTGAATCAGAGGACCCGAGCCCCCAGCAGCCAGCCCCTGCGCACAGCAGGCCTCTGGAGTCACTCGCCCGGTGCAGCTGCAGGGCCCTGAGCGTGTGCGCCCACCTCGCCAAGTGTCACCCGTTCAGTCCTCCATCAGACACTGTTACAGCGCCAGCTCCACACGGCCGCGCACCAGACAGACAAGGTGCTGGCTCTCACGGCGCTTACTTTCTAGCTGGAGAGTCAGAAAGCCACAGAAAAAAGATCCTTTGAAGCAGCAGAAAATGCTAAGAAGAAAAGTAAACAAGGCAACAGGATGATGGAGGAGTGAGAGGGCCTCTGGCAAGAGGTGACTCGTGAGTGGAGGCCTGAGCGACAAGAAGGCAGTCCTCCTAGGCCCTCAGCACAGGGAGGGAGAACAAAGCAGGGGAGCTCAGGCAGTGCAGGCCAGCCACACAACAGTGTGGCCAAGGACCCTGCAGGAGAGGGAAAGTGGGGGCTCAAGCGGGGGGCAGGGTGGTGCACCCAAATGCAAGGGGAAGCGTTGATTTTCAGCTGAGGAGTGATACAATCTCATTTCTGGTTTCAGAGATTTCTTTCAACTGCTGTGTGGTAAAGAGCTGGTGGTGTTACTTCCCCCAGTGACAAAGAGACACGTAACCCTGCCCTGCAGGGCTGCTAAGAGCACAAAACGAGATAGTGCAGGTAAAGTATCCAACACACACTGGGTTCCCCACAGGTGGCAGCACCCCTGATTATTCCCTGGAGACACCCCAACACGTTGTCTTGCTAGACTGACTTGGCAACAAGCAAACTGGAATCAAGTAACTCGTCCAAAACCCAATGGCCGCTTAGCACTGGGGTTCCGGGGCCAGGCAGGTGCGTAGCCCTGGGAGAGCACCTTCCCCCTGAGCCCAGGCGCTGTGCCCGAGCCCGCTGGGGAAGGGGCATCCGCCTGGGCTCAGTGCCGCACCCCTGGGGAGCCTGCGGAGCATGTCCTTCGAAGGCAGGGAAATGACAGCCGCTGCTGCCAACCGCCCTTCTCCCGCTCTCACCTCCAGCCCCTGGGCTTCAGGGCCTTTATAATCTGAACTGAGAAAAATGTGTTTTTCCTGAGAGGAGTGGAAGCAGCCTTGAGTGGGATGAGGGAAAATCCTCTGGATATTTCAGGGTTCTCTCTAGCCTCCTCTGCTATTGAGGCAGTACTAAAAATAAAAGATAAATCTTACTTTTTTTTCCTGATGTGTGTTTAACTCATGCTTGGAACCATGGACATTTAAAATATCTCAAAGGCCACTGAGTGGGGGGCTCTTAAGCCATAGTCAAAGGCAGAGCACTGTCCCATTGGAGGCAGAGGGCGGGTCAGGCAGAGAGAAGCTGCAGGTGGTTCATGCCAAGTCAAGCCAGAGGCGGTTTCAGGAAAGAACAGCAGAGGCAGGTGCACTCCTCCCAAAGTCCATACCTGGGGTTGCCTGGGCTGGAAGAGGGCCCTCTCTTCTCTGACGTTTCCGAGGTCCCCTCTGTCACATCCACCTCCGTGCCCTGATTTGTGGCAGCCACTTGAGCAGGCTCTGGGAGTTCAAGCATTTCCTCATCTTGCTGCCCAGCCCCACCACTGGAAGCATCAGTCCTGTCTTCTGGGACAATGGCCTGAGGCTGACTGGACAGAGCCTTGCTCATGGGCTGCAGAAAGGCATCGAGCTTTTGTTCCCGTGAATCTGTGCGGACCATCTGGTGGGCATAGACCTTGTCGCCACTTCCAGTAGATGAGGGGGTCACACCCGTTGTGGATTTAACCACCTCCACAGAGGAGCCAGCAAGACCTGGTAGTAAAGTCTATGTTAAAAAAGAAGGTAGTGGGTTAAAAAATTTTTTTTAAATAAATAAGATTCCTAGCCACTGTGATTTTTTAAGCTCAATGGCATTTATGTAATGTATGATTCACTTTATGTTTTTGCTGAACCCTTTCTATATTCTGTCCTATATGTTTCAATAAAATAGAATCTCTCTGGGAAAAAAAAAAAAAAGGCGGCAGTGGGACAATTCAGAATATGAAATAAATGTCCAGGTCCCAGGGGCACCCGGCTGCCTCAGTTGGTACAGCAGGTGACTCTTGATCTTGGGGTTGTTAAGTTTGAGCCCCAAAGTGGGTGTAGAGATCAGTTAAAAAAATAAAATCTTTAAATAAGAAGAAATAAAAAAAAGAAGTCCAGACCCCAAAGTGGAGCAGCACTGGAGAAAGAAGCTAGAACTAGTATAATCATCGTTACAGAAATACTAATATAGACTCAATTCTGACCAAAACTTGAAGTCTAAAAGATGCACCAGTAAAAATGCAAAAATTCAGAAAAATCCTCACAATTTTAAAATTGGTTTGAAAATGGGGAATACTAGTGTAAAGTGCTCATATTTTTTGCTGCCATAAGAGGATTTCATTTTTTATTGTAGTAAAATATACGCGAAATTTGTCATTTAACCATTTTTAAGTGTACAGCTCTGTGGCATTAAGTATGTCACATCATTGTGCAACCATCACCACTATCTATCTCTAGAACTTTTTCAAAGTTCCAAACTGAAACTTTGTACCCATGAAGCAATAACTCACCATTCTCCCCTCCCTACCAGTTCCTGGCAGCCACTATTTTGTCTGTTTTTAGATATACAGATTTCCTAGCTCTGTCCACTGGAAAGGCCTAAAGTCAATGACCAGCCAGCAGCAATAAGGACCCCCAATCCCAGATTATAGTCTCTAAATACCATCCCCACTAAAATACACCAGAGTTCCTTGGAGAAATGGCCAATTCCAGGGCCTGGGCTGGGCAAGTACAGGGTGAGCCTACAACATCTTCTCTTGCCAGAAACAAGAAAACCATCAAAGACTAATGGAATTGGGTCAAAAGGACAACAGCACTAGTTTGAAAGGGCTTTTGTTGGTCTAAGATGGGATAATTTCAGGATCTAAAAGAAAAATGACTATCATGAACTAAATTATATTGTTTTGTTAACAGCTATGATAAAATATTAAGAGAAAAAGAAAAAGATGGAGAGGGAGAGGGAAAGAGAAAGAGAGCACAAAGTCATTAAACATCCCTGGAGATCACTAGGACGTGAACTCATTCCTTTGTAAACTGCTAATTAAAGGGACAGAACTCAGCATTTACCCTTACTTTCTAGTGTGAACTGTATTTTAGGATAACCAAAAAGTTCTAACAAATGAGGAAAAGTTACTGTATACAGAAGAATTATAATTAATATAGAGAAAATGATAAAATCAGAAAATCATAATCTAGCAATCCTAGTGAAAAAACTGATTCAGGTAATGGTCATCAGTGAATGGTGAAACCATTAAGCTAAATAATCCTGGGAAACTAGACAATGAAGGAAACAGCTAGCACCAGCTGAACCCATGGAGGAGTCTTAGCACCAAAATGACGTAACAAGTCAGTATGCGCCTCCTGCTGGGGCATGACAGACAGTACATGGCATCATCTATCAAGAATTCTCACACAGAAATCTCATTCATAAATCTGAATGTAATCATGCCAGTTTATAGGAATTCCCAGCTTACAGGAAATGTGGAGGATTAGAACAAGTTAAATGACACTAAGAAGAAGCAGTCAGCCAAAGAGAAATGTGCATTATTCTATAGGAAGCCTTTAGAAAAAGCCAGTAAGAACAACAAAAAAGTGTACAGGGACTTTTCTGGTTTCAAAGAGACTTTTTTAAAAGAGATTTAAAAGACAACAACTAAATACAGTGAGTGGAACTTAACTGAATATATATTTGAATGAAGCTACTTAATAAAAGGATCTTTTTTGGACAGTTGGGACATTTGAATATGGACTAGATATTAAATGATATTACTATTAATTTTGTTATGTATAAAAAAGGACAATTGTGATTATATAAGAAAAAAATATTTTAGGGGCGCCTAGGTGGTGCAGTTGTTAAGTGTCTGCCTTTGGCTCAGGGCGTGATCCCGGCAATCCGGGATTGAGCCCTACATCGGGCTCCCTCCTCTGCTGGGAGCCTGCTTCTTCCTCTCCCACTCCCCCTGCTTCTGTTCCCTCTCTCGCCGGCTATCTCACTCTGTCAAATAAATAAAATCTTAAAAAAAAATTTTTTTAAACACATATAAAATACCGGGGAAAAAAGTAAGTCCCTTAAATGAGCTTTAAAATATTCCTTTCCCTTGGGGCGCCTGGGTGGCATGGTCGGTTAAGTGTCTGACTCTTGGTTTCACCTCAGGGCATGATCTCAGGGTTGTGAGATCAAGCCCCACATCGGGCTCCATGCTCAGTGCAGAGTCTGCTTGAGATTCTCTCTCTCTGCTCCTCCCGTTTGTGCTCTCTCTCTAAAATAAATTTTTTAAAAAATGCTTCACATCACTTGCCATCAGGGAAATACAAATCAAAACCACAATGAGATACCACCTCATACCAGTTAGAATGGCTAAAATTAACAAGACAGGGAACAACAGATGTTGGCGATGATGTGGAGAAAGGGGAACCCTCTTACATTGTTGGTGGGAGTGCAAGTTGGTGCAGCCACTCTGGAAAACAGTACGGGGCTTCCTCAAGAAGTTAAAAATAGAGCTACGTTACGACCCAACAATTGCTCTACTGAGTATTTACCCAAAAGATACAGATGTGGTGAAAAGAAGGGGCACATGCATCCCAATGTTCACAGCAGCAATGTCCATAATAGCCAAACTGTGGAAGGAGCCGAGATGTCCTTCAACAGATGAATGGATAAAGAAGATGTGGTCCATATATACAATGGAATATCACTCAGTCATCAGAAAGGATGAATACCCACCATTTACATCAACATGGATGGAACTGGAGGGTATTGTGTTAAGTGAAATAAATCAATCAGAGAAACACAATTATCATATGGTTTCACTCACATGTGGAATATAAAGAATAGCACAGAGGACCATAGCGGGAGGGAAAACTGAATGGGAAGAAATCCGAGAGGGAGACAAACCATGAGAGACTGTTGACTCTGGGAACCAAACTGAGGATCGTGGAAAGGGAGGATGGTGGGGAGATGGGGTAACTGGGTGACAGGCATTAAGGAGGGCAGGTTATGTGATGAGCACTGGGTGTTACCCGCAACTAATGAATCACTTGAACATTGCATCAAAAACTAATGATATGTTGGATAATTGAATTTAAATTAAAAAAAAGTAAAAAACAAACAAAAACCACCACTTTTTTCCCTAATCCCAAGTGAGAAAGGGAAAGAGAAAACAAATACGGCAAAATGCTGATGGTTGTTGAAGCTGGGTGACAGGTACGTGGACCGTTTGTGTAGTACGTACTTTCATGTGTACTTAGAGTCAATAATGAGCTAAATAATAAACAGTTAAATAAAGTAGCAAATCTGCTAAAAAGGAAAAACCTCCCTTCATGGACAATGTAAAGCACTTGCAGCACACACAGGCCAATGAAGTGAGTACAGCTGGCCCTTGAACAGAGCAGAGGTGAATGCCATGGGTCCGCTTACATGCAGAATCTTCCCAACACAGTGCTGTGAATGTATTTTCTCTTCCTTGTGATTTTCTTAGTAAGTTTTTTTCCTGCATTACTTTATTGTAAAAGTACAGTGTATGGCACATATACAAAATACGTGTTAGTCGACTATTTATGTTATTGGTAAGACTTCTGATCAACAGTAGGCTAACAGGAGTTAAAGTTTTGCAGAGTCAGATTTTTGACTGTCCAGGGCTCTTAACAGAACTACTTTGCAGATAGTAATTTTAAAGTCCAGAAAAGTGAAACACCTTGTCCAACAGGATGGAGCTGCCACAAACCCCCAGAGCCCCTAGGCTTCCTGATTTCTATACCAAATGGTTTCATTGCAAACCAGGGCTTGTGCTGTAGGCCCCGGGCAGTATCGTGCAAGACACAGCTGGGGAATAGGACAGAAGATATTCTGATGTCCCCAGAGGAGTGGGGACAGCTCTGAGTTTGGATCCCACTACCCACAGCAATGCTCCAAAGCTTGTGCCACTGCACCAACAGAGGCAGGCAGTCTGATCCAGAAACACACTTTCCTTCTGAAGACACATGGGTCAGGACTATGCAGAATTCTATGGGAAATTACAGTGTAAGCTCACTAAATGAATCTGACTTATGCAAAATAAAGACACAGAGGAAGGTGAGAAGTTCCTTCCCCAGTGCAGCCATGGACACACTCCAGGACCTCTGGCAAATCTTTTTTTTTTTTTTAATCTCAGCTAAGACAGAGCAAGGGATAACCACTCTGGCCCAGACAATGTGCTCCTCATTTTCACCTCGTACTTTGAGCCTGTTCTGCTCCCTGCCAGCCAAACCTTTCCCAGGTCCTGCCAATTCCAGATCTTCAACCGTCTGGGAGTGGAGCTACTTCCTCTGCCAGACCCCTCACTGCTTCTCCCAAATAGCTGCGGGCCTCCATGTTGCTATCCTTCCCCCACTGCGACCACAGGATTCTTCATAAAACGCACATCAGATCTCGATTGCCATCACACCAAAGGGTAAACTCCTTAACACGCTGACAGAAATGTCTACCTGGCAGGACCTCTGCAGCCTCCCCTCTCCATGGCCAGCTCCCCACCAGGCGCACACTCAGGCCTCCCCCTGACTGCACATGACAGCACCTGGGAAAATTGTAAAACTACTGATGCCCCCTCAACCCCTGCCTGAGACTGATTTCTTGGTTTGGAAAAGGCCCAGGCAAAGGTGTTTTCTGTTTCCCAGGTGATCCTGATGGCAGCCAGGGTGAACTCTGGACCTACCACGTGGAACTTTCAGATCCTCGAGCACATGTCCTCCTGTCCCCCCGACCCCTCAGGCCTTTTCCTCACCGCCCCTCAGCCAGAAATACTCTTTCTATGCCTTGTCCCCTTCACCCATCTCACTCTTACCCAGCCCTGGGGTCCCAGCCTCTGAGGCCCTTCCTTCCCTTCCCTGACTGCCCAAGTCTGGGATAGGAGCCTACCCCCACCCCCTCCTGAGTCCCTCCTTTCCTCTCTCTCTCATGGGATGTATTCTCCAGGAGCCCAGGAGCCCGGGAGCCCGGGAGGGCCTCTGCGAAGGCAGGAACCAGCAGCCATGCATCCCCAAGTGGCCAACAGGGGCTCGCCCACAGGAGGGTCCCCGTGCATGTCTGCAGCAGAAGCAGAGGACGAGGGACAGCAACAGATATAAACCAGCTCACGGTGACTGAGCACTCCCTGTGTGTCACCCACTGCCCTGAGAGCCTAACCCACGCACACCAGGCCCACCAGCCCTGTAGCACGTGCATCGTCCCCTCAACCACCGGCACTGCAAGGATTTGTGCACCCCTTACCTCCACAGACTCAAGGCTCACGTGGCACCAGGGCACCATCAAACCTGAAAGAAGACTGAGGGCTGGTTCAGGGAGAACTTCCTTCTGCCCACCTGCCACATACACCTTCCAGGTGGCATCCGTAGCGACCTGCGTGGACTCACTGCCCACGTCACTGCCTGGGCCCCAGCGGTGGTGGGGCTGCCCCCACGGCATTTGCTTTCACTGCTTTGTGCCCATGCCCTCCCGGCGAGGGGTGTTCTGTGAAGGTTCCTATGGGAAGCATTCACTGGCCTGGGAACTTAAAAGGTTTTCTGCGAAGTAGGAACTTCTCTGCGAAGAAGCCCATTCTCTGCTTGCAGGGCCCGGTGCTTCCATTTATTTTTTTCTTTCTTTTCTTTTTTAGGGGGGAGGAGGAGCAGAGGGAGAGGGAGAGAGAATCTTAAGCAGGCTCCACGCCCAGTGCAGAGCCCGATGCAGGGCTCAATCCCACAATCCTGAGATCATGACCTGAGCTGAAATCCAGAGTCAGATGCTTAACCGAGTCACCCAGGAGCCCCACCCCCTGCTTTTTTTTTTTTAGAGAGGGAGATATTTTATTTAGAGGGGGATATTTCCGTTTCTGTGGTTCTGGGGTCTGTTGTGCTCTGAACACACCCTCACCATGTGCTGCCTAGAAACACATCATGTCAGAACTGGGATGAGACACTGGAGATCGTATTATCTACCTATTTATTTTACAGATGGGAAAACAGAGGCCCCGGAGAGCTTGAAGTAGCTTAGAATCATAAGCACTTAGAACCTGGGTAATTATAATAAGGTGGATAGTGCCAGGCCCTGCATCAGACACTTCCACCTACTGTTTGTCCCCACCCTCAGAGGTGAGGATGACCAGTTCAGTCCTCACCGAGGGAGACATGGAGACGTGGGAAGGTTAGTCACATGGTGGCACCCAGGCCCGTCTGACACGAAACGCCCTGCTCCTCCCACTGTCCCACTGCCTCCCAGGATCCCACCCCTCCACTCTGCCCTGTGCATGTGGACTCAGCCTCCTCCTGAACATCCCCAGGAAAGACAAATGCATGAAAGAGGTGCCCTATTCTGTTTCAGACAGCTTGTTTTCCTGAGAAGCCAGTCTAAGGTCTTAAATGGAGAGAGAGTGAGGCCGCGGGCCCCATGACTCCAGGCCCAGGGATAACATAATACTTTCATGGTTATGTTCAGAAAAGGAGATGTTACCAAAGGAAAACTATCTAAGTAATCCTTGGAAAGACAGTCCTAAAGCAACAAGCAAAACTCTGGGCTCTCGTGTCTGACGGGCCACATTTTCAGGTGGTGGGGAAAGCGCCAGAGCCAGAGCTGGACAGCAAGCGCCCTGACCTGGGTGAAGTACATCCTGGAGGAGTTGGAGCCCAGGAGCTTGCTCTCAATGTGCTGCTGCACCCGCTCCAGGATGCTGTCCTCGTGCAGGAAGTGAACTTCATGCTTTGTGGGGTGTACATTGACGTCCACGTTCTGGGGGCTGATGTCTAAGCTGGAGGAAGGAAAGCAAACAATTATGTCGGGTGGTAGAGAACAGGGAAAACAATTCTCACCAGCAGGCTTGGGGGTTCAAATGACACAGTGGTCAAAACTTTAGGGTCAAGTCTGAGCGACCTGGATTCCGAAGCTGTGTAGCCTGGGGTCAGTGACATTATCTTTCTGTGCCTCAGTCTCCTCATCTGTAAAGCGGATATACTTGTGGTGGGGCTTAAATTCATGCAAAGCACACTGCGTGTACCTGGCACATTTATGATACATCGGCTGTTACCATCACTCCGGAACTAGTAGAATTTCTTATTGTGTGACCTGGGGCAAGTCACTTAACCTGTCTGGATGGGTTTTCTCATCTGTAACCATGAACCTGTTCCCTAGGTAATTTTCAGTATTATGAGGATCAAAATAAGAACACACGTGAGAGAATGTTCTATTACCAAAATGTACTGTAAGAGTCAGTTTCGAGGCCGTGCCAGCTATCACCTGACTGCCTCAGCTCTACAACCATCTTCCACTGCTTACCCCGTGACCACAACGTGAATCTGTGTCAGGAGAGGGCACTGGAGGGACCGTGGAGGAGGAACAGGTTTCTCTGCCAGGTAGGGGGCAAGATCCGTCATTCACCTTTGTTTCGGCAGCACGGTGGCTGGCACATGGGAGGCCCTCAGTGAGACTCTGCTGGGTGAGTGAGTAAACGAAGGCAAACTGTGCCCTTCACCTGTGAGAAAGGACAGAACGTCCTTTCGCCAGTGGAGGATGGGATTTGCTCTGCTGGAGCTATGAGCCAGCCCACCTCTTTCAAAGAGGACAGCTGGACAGAATGTATTCCTTGTGAGTCTCTGGTGAGGAGCCCGGTGATGCCTTACCTGAGGTACAGGAATGGGTGTGTGTTTTTGGGCAAATATGCTGCATACACTGTTTCAATGGCTTTTCTTAAGGAAGTTGACTCTACCAGACGATCTAGAAAATAAAAGGAAAGTAACCAGCTCAAAACTATCCTGAAGAGAGAGGTAACAGGTGCACATTCATACCATGCCATGAAATCACTCAGGAAAAACACTTCTGGAGAGACTTCCACAGCAGACCCTAGGAAAGAAAGGCCTCTTTTAACGTGTCACCATCCACCAGCAACTGGCTCTGGGCTTCGGGCTTTCTCCTCTCAGCCAAGTCACAGGAACATGGGAGGGCAATAAGTTCTGCCTCCCTGCTTCCCTTCCCTCAGTCAGCCCGGAAGGACTACCTTTGCCCTTGCCGGGCATGGTGGGCAGCATGCCGTCAGCTCTCAGACTTTTCACGCTGCACATACACACTGGCTGCCTATCACATATGCCATGGGCTGAGGGACAATAAGCTGGTGACTACATAAACTCCAGTTCGAGGGGGTAAGCACCCCAAGAGATGTGTGTGCTAAGTGGTGGGAGGATGGAGCGACCAACTCTGCCCAGGGGGGTTCCAACAGTGGGGTATCCCAACTGAGCAATGAGGGTAAGAAAGAGTTTTCCAGACACTTCAGGCAGTACAAATATTTGATGTATGTTTAAGGTAATTTAGGAAATGAGACACGGTTGAAGGGGGTAGAAAACACTAAAAGCTGGGAGAGACAAGACAAAAATCAGAGGAAAACCTATTTTCAGAAAACACAGCCCTCCTGTCTCCCCAGATAGGTGACCTCCTGGTGGTCTGTTCTCCTGCGTCGGTGTAGCCAAGGATATGTCCTATGGTTTTATTTCCAATGGGAAGAGAGCCTGTGATCTTATCAATGAGGAGACCATTATTTTCCGAGTGCTCACCACCTCCGTGGGCCCTCAACAAGGGCGCTGTACTTAGTGACACGTGCCCTGAGCATGCAGCCTGAAGCAGGTGTGGGCACCTGACAAGGGGATGGCCAGAGCCCCTCTGCTGCGATTTCAGGACTGGAGACATGCCAAAGGAGTGTTCCTTTTCCTACCACCTTTTCCTCACCGCCGTGACAGCGCACGGCATGGAGGTAACTGGATGATCATAACCTAGAGTCTGACCTCTATGCTACTGGCAACTTGGTTCACTGACCAGACTCGCTAACACTGATGCAGAGCCCGTGGGGTAAACAGCTCACCAGCTGCACAGACGGGCTCCGCATACGGAATACACTGATTTCTGCGCGTCTATTCTGTAGCCAACACATGTGTCACAAAGCAATATTCTTCATGGTTAGAAAAACAAGTGAAAAACATTTCTGAGCCTTGATTAAAGCCAGATTTATTATAGATCAGGCTTAAGTCCTTCTTAATGGAGTAGGAAAAAAACCCCCACTAATATAATATAGATCAGTTTAACAGACTGTGTCTATAAAATATTGACTCCCTCTTTCCTGTTTATATATGGCCTGGAAAACTGCTGTAAAACATGTATAATCTGGGACACTTCTGGCCGGCTTATCATTATAAACGGAACAGGGGAATATACCATTTTCCATAGCAAGCCAACAAAACTATAAACTAACTACAAATTGCTTTGAACAATAAAGGTAATGGATCTGTATGACAAAAATATAAGTACTGAACGAATGGCAAGATGTGTGACACATTTCTGGCTGGGAAATTAAAAACTGAATCAGATCCACTGTGGCTCTCCTGTCACACTTTCTCAAAACCACACTATGAGCAATTAAGTAAAAAGAAACAGAATGCAAAATAGTATTTACTCAACAAGCAGCAATCGTGTAAAACAATACGACTGCAGAGAGAGATAAAGACCAGAGAGGAATCTGACAAAGATCCAAACTCATTTAGTTAATTTCCTCCCTGATTTCTCGTACTGCTCATTATACCATAAATACCTCATTCTTTAAAAAGAAAAATCCCAAGGGGCCTAACATTCCCTTTCTTTACTAATGACACTGCCTACACCCAAGGTACCCCCTCCCTGTGTCCTGCTGTGTGATTCAAACAGCTGACTCTTAATCTAAGGCTAGAACAAGCATCACAGGGGTCTGTGATGCCCCCTCCCAGAGGCAACAACCACACTCTGCCAATAGTCAGCCAGCAATGAGCACACATCAGAGGGCTGAGCAGACTTAGGTAGAAATTATAAATGCTTCCTCATCAAGCCACACTTCGGCCTGAGGGCTTCCTGCGTGTAATCAAACCTGTGGATGCGGAATTTTTCCACCATCCCATAAAATTCCCTGTGGACAGACTTCCCCACATGGTTTTTTTTTTACTTACGGTTGATGAAGAGTAAGAAGATGCACTTCTTTACCGAGTAATTTGCATTGGATATGTAGCCATTCATTTTGAAGGCTAGGGTTTTATCCTCACACCCAACTTCTATCAGTTCTCTGGTTGAAAAAGAGAAATTTTGAGGGTCTTGAAAATAATGCAAAATTCGAACAGTATAAAGAATCAGTGTTGGAAAAATCAGGGCTTCTTCATAACTTAATTCTCTCAAATAAGGACTCCCCAGACTTGGCTTGTTGAGGTCCTCTGGGCCCACCCATCCACCCATCTGCCCCACCATCCACCCACCTACTCACCCTGTCACTGTTTCCAAGCACTTATGTTCTATGCCAAGCCCTGCTCTGACTGCTGGGACATAATGACAAATCCAAGCTCTGAGACCGTATTTTGCTGAAACTTTTATGTATCTTAGTACCTAAACCCCAAAGATGAAATTCTGAATTTCTACTGAATCCCTTACTATGTGAACAGCACCACAACAGACCAGTGTGGTGTCCTCAGGGTTGTGCTTATGGGGAGGTGAAGTTAATGGGTGAAATGTAGTCTGCACCTAAGCCACACTCGTCTCTGCCTGAGGATCTTCCCAAGTGCGGGTCCCTCTGCCCAGAAAGCTGCTACTGAAAGCTAGTTAATTCCTCCTTATCCCTCATATGTCTGGGCTTCCTCCTTCAAGGAGCTTTCTCTGACTAGCCCTCTCCCTGACCCTGAGAGATTCTCCTGTTGTGCCTTATGTTTTCCCTTTGAGACATCTAGCACAATCACTAACGAATGGTGTGATTATTCCATGTGTCTTTCCAACTGGATAAGAGTCCTCTGAAGGCAAGGAGCATTTCTGCTTTACGCCCTACTAGATTTCTCAGCACCACACCCGGCAAACAGTAGGCATTCGTTAAGTCTTTGCGGAACGTTCGGTGGAAGCTGTCAACTAGTAATGTGCACTCTGAGTCTCTGAGCAGAAAATACAGCTTGAGGTGTTTCTCACACACAATAAACCAGCAAGCCCTTTCTTCTCCAAAATGTCTAAAGAGGCTGGTGTTCTGGAAGCACCCTTTGGGAACAGCTGGTCTGTGTGATTTCTAATCTCTTATAGTCCCTAGGAATTTCATAACGACTAATTCTGAGTCTTTAAATAATAAAGAAGCTCTTACAAGTTTCCTGGTACAATAGTGTTCTCTCTCTGCTCTGGGAACACAGTTTAAGAAACTTACTTCATTAACAATTAGTAAAGAAGAGGGCAATTAAAAGCAAATTGACTGTTCCCTAGTTAGGAACTTGGTTTTGCTCAAAGAAACGAGTAATTTGTCCTCTGAAGTAGAAAACTGGGCTCTGGGACTACTGCTGCTTCTAAGATTTTTGGAAAAGGGGAAACCAGGGGCTGTCTTCTCCATCTGCATGTGCCTCTCATCCGGGCCATGCCTGGCATGTAGAGACCCTTAGCACTTTTCCCCTCAGATTATGACATGCGCACTTTGGACTTTGCAAAGTCCTGAGATTTAGCTAGGACTCTGCGATGGAAATGATGGTTTTTGCCTGCACAGGGAGTGCCATGAGGAATCTAACTGGCAAGTTCCCCTCTGAGGCTTTCCCTGACAATGAAGATTTGGTAACGCTTAGAAATCTGCTCGCCACCAGACAGGGAAGTCTTTAAGGACAGGGAATATTTTATTTGTCTTTACATGCTTAACTTTCTGCACAAAGCCTAGGATATGGGAGACAATTAAGAAATGTCGAACAATAATAAGTGAAATCCCAAAATGACAATATGGGAAGTATTAGGAAATGAGGGGGTGCTGGAAAATGAAAGAATTCTTCTATACTGTGACTACTCTGAAGACAGAGACTAGAGAGAACACACTGATTTACAGCCAGAGCATCTGGGAGATTGCATGCACCCAAGAGGTATGGGCTCCCTGAAATCATGACTCCACAAACAAGTCTGAACCACGGAAATAAGCCTGCCTATTTCAATAACGCAAACTCTTAAGGCAGGTGCTACTTTGACAGATTCCAAATTAATGTGAAAAATGGTAAACCAAGACGTGGAACGCAGATTTTTCAAAATATGAATTTCTGACATACCGGCTAACAGCATTTCCAAAGATGGAGCGAATATTGTCCACCGTTGTGGCATTAGGCAGTGTCCTAACGTCAGCTACGGTCTCACCTTGCTGATAAACAGAACGGAAAATACAACTTACTGTCTCACAGTTGTGAATAAAACATCCCAATCTTATCTCCTCAGGTGAACTATTAAAAAAAAAAATCCCTTTTTCTAATACATAACCATCCCTTATAATCCCGCCACTTACTTTTTTAACTGAGAAACTAATGCCTGAATTATGTATTGAATACCTGGCAAAGAAAAGACAACAGAACAGTAAGCAGAGTGGCCAAAGGCACAATATAACACAGAACTCCCTATTGGTTAAATAAATCAGTGGGGTGACATGATTTAAACAAAAATAAACACAGTCAAGAATATCTCTATCATATTTTACCCACAGGAAAATAAGCCAGCACAGACTTTATGGAGATATCAATGCTAAATGTGGCAGACTCAAACAAAAAACAGGGTTTTTTGCTTTTACAGGGTTCTGACTAGACTCAAGGATATTTCAATACAACTCCTTGCTTACAGTTTTACTTTCACAAACCCACTAGGGTCCAGCTTGCATCTCGAGAACCTAGACTTTACAACTCCTGGACTCTTTTATTCTCTCCCAGAGCCCCTCAAGACATCCCCTCCTCACCTGCTTCTTTATCGGCCCCAGGCCCTGTTCCAGCATCTCCCAGTCTTTTCTCAGTTGGCTATTATTTATTTATTACTCCTCCCTCCGTGGGCCCCACGAACTGAAGGACTGTGTCTAGCAAAATGCATTCATTCGGCTAACAATTAAGAATTCACCTGACCACACCCAAAACCAAAAGAGCCAACTAGAACTCCTATATTTCCAGGAGGTAATATGCTGACGGTGACTTATACAACTCCAGGGAAAAGCAAAGAAACTTGATGTAGAAGTCTGTTCCACTTTATGAGGAGGAGCAAATGTTTTATTCATTTTGGAGTTTTCAGAAATACTGAAAAATAGTTAACAGATCTCTGCTACGATTCAAGGATGTGCAGGCTTGGAGAGCCCATGCTGGATCCACTGAACCACCAGACAAAATCAGCCTCCAGTGGACATAATGTTATTTTCACCTGCCCCAAACCCTTTCTCCTTCTTCTTTTAACAGGCTCTAGTCTTCCTTTGGGAAACCACCTCTTCCCCATTCCACCTGATAAACCCTTAGACTGCCAATCAAGGAATCTCCCCATAGACAGAGGCACATGACGGGGGGACCCAAGCCATGCCAATCAGATGTGCTCTCCCAGGAAACAGGCCCTTGAGTCGAGTCAGTAAAGAATGAAAACAACTGCACCAGGGCCACTATCTAATCCCCAAAGCCGGCCTGGTTCTCTTTCTCTCCAGGAAGCAGCTGCTGACACTTCTTGCCACTCTTAGCCTTCCAATAAATTTCTTTTGGGCTCAAGTTAGCTAGAGTCCATCTGTTTTGCTTTCCACCAAAGAACCTGCAGAGACCAACTGCTCTCTCCCAGGGAGATGAGAGAAAGCCCAGAACTGGCAACTAAACCTTGACCAGAAACAATCCACAGGCTAGAATACAATGTGCTGTTTTCCATCTAGCTCACCAACCGTTCTCAGTTTATAAGCACGATGAGAGATCCCAGGTTTTGGACTGTACCTGCCAACAACTTCCAATATTTTCCCATATTCTTCACTTGGATTTTTTAAAGCTTTCCTCCTCGTGGATATGTTGTAAAAAAGGTCCTCTACCTGAAATGAAGATTGATTTTTTTCTTGTAAATTCAAAGAAATACATGGAAATAAAGACCCACGCTGTCTACCTAAAGCTGGCTAGCAGAGAATCCAACTATACTTACCAACCGTACAGTTCCAAGCACTGACTGGGGGAGGGGGCAAGAGATAAGTCAGCCTTAACAAACAAAGGAAATAAAGGGCATTTTTCCTGCTTCCCATATTCATTCACTGATTTCTCAAATAGGTACTGGGGGCTATCTCCAGGTCAGGTTCTTTGCTTTGTGTTGGGAATACAAAGACCAACAAAGCACAGTCTTACCCAGGATAGCACACAATTCAGTGGGAGCAAACATGTAAATTTACAAATAATTATACTATAACATGGCATTCAAGCATATTTTCCAAACTGAGAATTCTTTTAAAATTTCTGAGATCATTTGGGATTCTTGGAAATCACACTGTGGCCATCCTATGTACCAGATCTGTCTTAGCATGCACTTAGAAGCACGCATTCATTTCTGCCTCCTGCCTCCCTTGTCAAGGCAAGGGTTGAGAGCCTTCAGGGAAATGTGTGCTAGCTGGGGCTGAGGTGGAGGGGTGGGACGCATAACATGACAGCAGGATGCTTTGTAGGCTCACACAATGGGAAGAGACCAGATGTGGCACCATAGAAATAAGGCAGCATACTAGATTTTCTCTGATTAATGATATAATCATATTACTCAAACACTGAGTGGGCAGGTATTCTTTGTTCCATTTGAGAGATGGGAAAAGTGAGGTTAAGGGACACTGAACAACTTGCCTCTGGACACACAAACACTGAGTGGCAAGGCTGAGACTCTAACTCATGTCTTCTAGAGCCAAGTTTAAAGGTCCTTTCAATGCCAACTACTTTGCCACTGACTTCTGCCATCCCATACAAGAATCTCCCAGGCTCTGGAAAAAGATGGAGGGAGGGCGCACAGGCTACCATGCCATAAAAGCCAATGACCAGTCCTCTTGTTTAGAAAGAAACAGCTTTCTAGTAACTAGCAAAGATTCATTTTATTATTACTTTGAAAAGTCAGAGATAATTTTATTTTTTTTGAGACAATTTTATTTTTTATTTCAATATTTATACAAAGCTCTTTGTCAACAATTTATACTCCCTTGTACCATTCTTACCGTGATCTGGGTCCCCTGATTGCCTGCACATGGTTTAGGAGGAGCTTTCAGCTTTCCATCTGAATAATTTGCTCTTAACAGAAAATATAAGAGATTATTAATATCCAAAAAGCGGAACATCTACCCAAAGGGTAAAAAATGAAATTATATCAACAATAAGGTAATGCTATGTTATCTACTGTCTTAATCACCATTTTCCTCTTTTTCTACTATTCCATTATCATTCCAATTAGATACCAAAAAAAAAAAAAATCCCTCTTCTTCTAGCAAATGTTGCTTTTTAGTGCCTGAGTTTTGAGCTACAAAGCAATAGTTTTGCCATTGCCTATGGTGACAGTAACATCTTTTTGGTTAATTCTGTAATCATTTATGGAGGGGCTACCACATGACAGGCCTGTAGAGGCCCTGGTAACAAAGAAAGACCCTGGAGAGCTCTCAATCTAGGGAACACACTTTTTCCTAACGTGGAGAACATTGTGCTAAGTAATCTAGAGAAGCAAACATTCAGCTTGGGGTTGGGGAGGAGGCGGTGAAAGCATCACAGAAGAGATGGCAATTTATCTGGGCTCTAGGGAGGAAGAGTTTCAGAGAGAAAGCACAGAAGACCATCCAGGAAGAGAAAAACATAAAAGCTCAGAAACTTTGGAACACCTGGCAGCTGGAATTTGTGGAGAGAAGAAGCTGGAAAGGTGGATGGAGAGCACAGTGTGGGTGCTGTTTAGGGACGGCTCTGGATTTCATAGCACCATAGAAGGGGAGCCATTGGCGGTCATAAGCAGGAGCATAATATAATGTCAGTGGTGAAGGAACAGAATTTGTCCCAGGCTATTTAGGAAGACGTTAATTCACAAGTATCTCCCTATTTTGTTAGAAGGAATTTTTTTTTTTTTAAGATTTTATTTATTTATTTGACAGAGAGAGAGAGGCAGCGAGAGAGGGAACACAAGCAGGGGGAGTGGGAGAGGAAGAAGCAGGCTCCCAGTGGAGCAGGGAGCCCCATGCGCGGTGCGATCCCAGGACCCTGGGATCAGCCCTGAGCCAAACGTAGATGGTTAACGACTGAGCCACCCAGGCGCCCCTGTGAGAAGGAATTCTGATCCTTCACACAGCGTCAAACTCGCCTAGCAACAGTGCTGTCTACTCTGGAATGCTCCCTGTTCCATTACGTTACACGTCTGTCTGCTGAAGACTGACAAACAGGCAGAACTGCCACTGTTGGAGCTATTTTCCGTATTAATTTATGGACAATCTGTATGATTAAAAGAAATTCTTTTTAAGGTACTCCTAAATAAGGTACTCCTGTCTTCAACTAGCAAATGGCCAGTGCTTATAAAAACAGAGGTGTACCTCTGATTCCTCAAATCCTGTTTTTGTTCTGTTCCAAACTGTCAGCCTTTGAAGACTGGGCCAGCACAACAGAGAGCCAGCAGCCCCCCGTGGGAGGGCAAGCCAGCAAAGGCATGCACGTGGGGCAGGGAGCCAGGGTCTCAAGAGCCAGCTAAGGACCCGTGGGCCTCTGGCACCCCAGCCACAGCCCTGTCATCAGACAAAGTGATATCCTACTAAAGGGCTCAGGGGCAGAATAACATCCACACCTACCACCTACTTAGAATACATCTGTGTAATAGAGCTTGTAAGCACTTATATGTCACATATTTTCTGTTAAGGATCCAGGAGTAAGATTATTACCTAATAATCATCCCTGTGGATTATCCACTAGTCCATAGAAAGGAAAGGAAACTTACCCAAGATTTTGGTCAAAAAAAATGACACTGGTGTTTAGATAGAGTCACTTTGAGATCTAGGCATAAAGCATGTTTCGGGATGAATATGTGAATAAAAGCAGACTGAGCCATACCTGTAGGCGCACTTTGCATCAGCTGTTTTGGTTGTAATAGTAACATGAGCCACGTGGCTGATGCTGGCTAAAGCCTAAGGAAGAAAAGAAAATGAAATGAAAGAAAAGCATTGCTGGGTCACCCACTCTCACCCCATTAAAGACAAAGATGGATCTAAATTATCCCTTCCATTTTGTATTAGCAAATGGCAACAATGGGCATTTTGTTCCCTCACTTTCATGACGTGTTAAGAAAAGGATATCAAATTGAATTTGTAGCATATTATCAGAACAAGCGGAAAATACATATTTGAAAAAGTCCAAAAGGAAACACAACAGAGTATTTTTTAAATTTATTTTAAATCCAGTATAGTTGGGGTGTCTGGGTGGCTCAGTCAGTTATGATCTCAGGGCTGTGAGACAGAGCCCCACAATGGGCTCCAAGCTCAGTAGGGAGTCTGCCTGAGACTCTCTCCCTCTGCTGCTCCCCCTGCTCCCGTGTACACAAGTGCATGCACTTTCTTGCTCTCTCTCAAATAAATACATCTTAAAAAAAGAAAAAATAAATAAATCCAGTATAGTTAACATACACTGTTACGTTAATTTCAGGTGTGTAATACAGTGATTCAATAATTCTATACATTACTCAGTGCTCATCACAGTAAATGTACTCTTAATCCTCTTCACCTGTTCCACCCATTGTCCCCCACCTCCTCTCCTCTGGTAACCATTAGTTTGTTTTCTGTAGTTAAGAGTCTGCTATTTGGTTTCTCTTTTCCCTTACCTCGCTTGTCTGTTTTGTTTCTTAAATTCCACGTATAAGGGAAATCATATAGTATCTTTCTCTGACTTATTTCACTTAGCATAGTACCCTTTAGCTCCACCCACATCTTCGCAAAGAAACTCACCAGAGTATTGATGTATTAGAAAAAAGTGCATTCAGGCAGCAGAATTACAGGCATGCTTAATATTATTCTCAATGATTTGCCTCCCAACAATTTGAAAACTTGCCTTCAGAAATGAGGGCACTCCAAATACATAATGTTGCATACATACACAAAACTGTTTTCTGTAAGCACTTAGAGGTTTAGAAATGTAAATTTTAAAATTATCTAATTAAGAAAAAACAAATTTGGAAAAAAAATGACCATTTTCCCCTCTTATAACCAAGACTGCTTTCCTAGCCCACTGGAATCCGTTTCTTCTTTCACAAAAATGACATCACAGAACATAAAAATGCAACCAGGCACTGTGATGAGGTCTGTGTGACAGCATCTCAGCAGACAATGAACACAACCTGTGGCAGGTTTAGTTCATTAATAAGGAACTTGGCTTAGGCTCAGAGATTATCAGGTCCTAGCTGGATTTCCCTAGTTTACGTGACTGAGCTAATTTTTATCATTAAAAATGCACATGATTTTGAGACCTGTGTAAGGAAGACATTAAATATATACAGTACATACTCCATCCCAGAACCCCGAGATCATGACCTGAGCCAAAATCAAGAGTCTTGGATGCTTAACCGACTGGGCCACCCAGGTGTCCCACGGATGTTATTTCGATAAATTTACCCTGAGACAGTAATTAAACAAAACACATTGTATACGAATATATAAATATTCACCAAGAAAATGGCAAAAAGCATAAATGTTCAACAGGAAATCATTTAAACTACAGTACGTTCATATAATAAAACTATTAAAAATTACATAGGACTATATATATACTGAATGAAAAGATAACCACAGCGTATTGTCATAAAATTATAAGATCCTATTTTAGTATTAAAATGTTTTTATCTACTTTTTATATTGTATGTTCCTCCGATGCATCACATAATTTTATTCACAAATATTCCCATATATATTTTAAATAATAAGGACTCCTCCCTAGTAATAAAAACATACTATTTTTTATACCAAGAAAATCAGTTTCTTTTTTATTTTTTTTAAGATTTTATTTATTGGAGAGAGAGAAAGAGCACACTCAAGAGAGAGCACAAGCGGTGGAGGGAGAAGCAGGCTGCCCATCGAGCAGAGAGACCGATGTGGGGCTCGATCCCCAGACCCGGGGATCATGACCTGAGCCGAAGTCAGCCAGCCACTTAACTGACTGAGCCACCCAGGCATTCCAACAATTTCTTCTTAATATTATCAACTGACCAATGTGTTCAAATATCTGTCTCAAAAATTTTTTTCAGTTTGCTCAAATCAGGATCCAAGGAGCTGGTTCATGTGCTTCTTAAGCCTCTTTTTTTTTTTTCTTTAGAGAAAGCAAGAGAGAGCATGACAGGGGTGGGGTGGGGGCAGAGGGAGAGGGAAAGAAACTCTTAAGCAGACTCCAAGCCCAGTGTAGAGCCCCAGCTGGGGCTTGATCTCATGAACTTGAGATCATGACCTGAGTTGAAATCAAGAGTCAGACACTTAACCAACTGAGCCACTTGGGTGCCCCAAGCCTCTTTCAATCTACAGGTTTTTGTTTCCTTCTCCACTTTTCTTCCTTGCAGTTTGTTGAAGGAAACAAACAAGACTTTTATCACGTGGCTTCCTAATCTCTGTATCATTTACCACGCTCCCTTGCCTCCTATATTTTCCCAGTACGAGCACTTAGTAAGTATTAAACAGATTCGCATTTGATAATTTGACAAAAAAGCTTTGTGGGTGGTGTTGCATTCTCCATCAAAAGACACCTAACATCTTGGAAGGAGGTTGTATCTGTAGATAAAACAGTTTTCATTGTGTTAAGTACTTATGAACAATCCTTGATTCTCGAAAATGAAATTTAACTGAGTTTGTTTGATTTACATATATTTAACAAGTAAAAAGAATCACATCTTATTTACCTGTTGAGAAACATATGTTGACAAATGGCAGAAATGTCATCATAGAAGGATACTTCACACATTTCTTTAATCTTTAGCTTACCTCACCCCGAAAGCCATAGGTAGAAATACTAGCTAAATCCTCAAAGGACTGCAGTTTACTTGTAGTGAACCTCTCACACACAATATCCAGATCTTCTTTCTAGAAGATACCAAAAAATAAGTAAATAATTATGTTATTCATTTTTACCAAATCTTGAATTTCCCTTCTCTGGAGTGAATTCAAGAAGAAACCCCTCTTAGGGGATGAATTTTAAAATCAGCAGTAACTTCCTCATGTGGCATCCAGAATGCCACACTGTCCTGGTCTCCCTTCTCTCTCACGAGTCACATTTCTCATCTGCATTTGCTGGTTCAGGCTCATCTCTGATTGCAGAGTAACCCGGGACTCCAGCCTTGGACCTCTTTGCTGTCTACACTCACTCTCTTGAGGAGTTCTCCACCCACATGAATTTTATAAAAATCATTATTATTATTAGAAAACTTCTTTATTAAAAATCTACAGAGGCATTTAATTACAGTAAAACATACATAACAAACTTCACTATTTTTAAGTGTACAGTTCTGTGGCCGTAAATACACTGCACTGTCGTTTAACCATCACCACTATCCATCTCCCGAACTCTTTCATCCTTCCAAACGGAAACTCTGTCCCCATTAAGCGGTAACTCTCCATCCTCCCCTCCCCCAAGCCCCTTGCAACCACCATTCTACCTTCTATGAATGGGACTACTCTAGGTACCTCTTAGACGAGGAATCATACAATATTTGCCCTTTTGTGACTGGCTTACTTCACCTAACATAATGTCTTCACAGTTCATGCACATTGCAGCATGTGTCTGAATTTCAATCCTCAATAAGGCTGAATAATACTCCATTATGTGTATAAATCACATTTTTAAATCCACTCATCTCTGGAACCCTGGGTTGCTTCAAGCTTTGGCTATTGTGAATATGTTGCTATGAACATGGGGGGACAAAGCTCTTCAAGACCTTGCTTTCAATTCCTTGTAGTATACACTCACAAGTTCTACTGAATTGCATGGTAATTCGGTTTAATTTTTTCAAGAATCACCATACTATTTTCCACGGTGGCTACACTATTTACATTCCCACCAGCAAACGCACAAGGGTTCTAATTTCTCTATATTCTTTTTTTTTTTTTAAAGATTTTATTTATTTATTTGACAGAGAGAGAGAGACAGGCAGCAAGAGAGGGAACACAAGCAGGGGGAGTGGGAGAGGAAGAAGCAGGCTCCCAGCAGAGGAGCCTGATATGGGGCCACGCCCTGAGCCGAAGGCAGACGCTTAACGACTGAGCCACCCAGGCGACCCTAATTTCTCTATATTCTTTATAACACTTGTTATTTTATTATACTGTTTTTAGAATAGCCATCCTAATAGACGTCAAATGGTGGTTGGTCATTGTTACTTTTATTCTTATTTCCCTAATGACTTGGTATGTTCAGCACCTTTTCATGGGAGTCTCATGGTTTCTAATACCATCAAAAGGCAATATACCAAATTTTTATCTCCCCAGTCCAAACCTCTATGCTGCCCTCCAGACTCATACGCTTACTCAACTAAGAGCCATCTCAAGGTCACCATGCCCCCAAACAAATTTCTGATCTGCCCTCAAGCGTGTTTTTTCCATTGGCTTTCCCACTAGTAAATGGCAACTCTGCCATTTTGCACAGGTCAAAACCTTGAAATCATTCTTGACTCCTTTTTCTCTTACACCATGCATCAGCAAATTCTGAGAGCTCTGTGTTCATAATCAATGCAGAATCTCATTGATTCTTGCCTCTCTACTGCAACCAAACTGGTCCAAGTCATGGTCACCCTTCTCCTGGACTGCTCCAAGAGCCCTCTCACTGCCTCGGTCCTGTCCTGCTACAGTCTATCTTCCATATTCTAGACAAAAGGGTTCCTATAAAACTCACCAAACTATGTCACCTCTTTGCTCAAAACCCTTTAATAGTATCCCACCTTATTCAGAGTAAAACTCAAAGATTTTACAATGGCCCACAAGGTCCTACGTGACCAGCCTACTTCTCTCGCAGACTTCATCTCCAGCTATTATTCCATTCCCTCACCCTGTTAGACACACTGGCCTCCTTGCTGGTCTTTAAACAAGTCAAGCGGGCTTCCATTTCATGGTGTTTACATATTCTGTCAGCGCAGAACATTCATCCTTTAAGCAGCCTCATAACTCTCTCCTTGACCTTATTTTCCTGAATAGTGTCCAGCTTAGAATATGTATTCCAAATATATTTATCATCGGTACTGAAAATTTGAGTTAAATATCCCATCCACAAAAGCCCAGAGTTTCCCGAACAGGGAAAGGCTCTATCACTTCCTGTTAGATACACCCCACAAAGCACACAAATAGCCTGCTCCTCTGAGGTTTTACTTACCCTGATCCCAGTGCCATTGTCTTGGATCTGAATCAACTTGAGGCCTCCCTCTTTAACAACCACTTGGATACTGGTGGATTTTGCATCTAAACTGGCAAATTAAACAGAAAAAAATTTTTATTATTCTGCAACTATTTTAATATATATATTTTAATATAAGCCAAGGTAGAACAAATTCCAGATAAATACAAGACTGTTTAGTGTGTTTTTCCCTCTGTTTTATAGGTTCTGTGACTACACTGTAATGAGTTTACATGCTGTGAGAGAAAGGGAGAAGAGAGAGGCAGAAGGAGGTAATCATCATTTCCAATAAGACATTAAACACCACTTCTGTTCCTCTGGGAAAGAAAGTGAAGTTAAAAGTAGGATCCTTTTACCACATGCCTATTTCTTACCCTCTTCTCAACTGATTTTGCCATTTATTACTTCAACTTTATTCAGTCTCAGGTTCCCAAGTGACCCTAATGAGATGCCATCTCAAAAAAATCATAAATTTGTTTTTCTACTATGTATTCCCTTTTAAGAAAATACATTTTGTTGGGGAAAAGCAAAAAAGATGACAATGCAGAAAGTTCTTTGAGAAGCCAAGAAATCTTTTGTACTTTCAAAGAGTAGCCAACAATCACAGAGAGCGCGGGCTACAGAAAACAAATTCAGTCTGTGGCTGCATGAGAAAGAAAAGTAATCTGCTCTTCACACAGAAACTTCTTTCCTCAAAAATCAGACAATAAGTTACTTAAACATTAAAGGTCTTTCTCAGAAACCCTTGAATTGAAGTTGTATTAGCTATCTTGGTTCACATTCTAAAAAGAGCATAACTGGACTCCACACAAAATCCCTGCCCATAGAACTAATTATAAAGCACTTAGCTAATATGTTCAGTTTGGTTGTGCAGTAGTCTGGCGCATTACCGTAATAGGTCCAAGTTGTTCTGTCAGTGAATTCTAACATTGTAGAAACAAAAGCCGGCCTTTCCAATAGGTGAAAGGAGAAACCGTTCCCAGGTTCCCCGCTTCTTTTGTCTACCTCCTAATTCTGTTCCTTTCCCTCAGTGGTCCCTTCTGCCCTGTTCTTCTAGTCCCATTACCCTGAGTGGTTGTTTATGCTTTCACAATCAATCTCCTTACAAACCCACCATTCTTAGCTCATGTTGTTCTTTTCGTGTATTTATTTTATTAACATCAATTGATTTCAACACGAAGGTAACGTTTAGGTACATCATGAGTATGTCTTTTTGAAGTTTATACCCAGATTTTTAACCTCTTCCTTCCACACTGTCTGACACTTCTAAAACATTAGAATCCACGGGATACCCCATGAAATCAGGTATCTTCGATGTGTCCCTCCCCAAAAAAGGTAAAGGAGAGGAAAACACTAAGCTGGGTCACTAATTTGGCAACACAGCAATCATAAGTTAAACCCAGACAAAGTCCATCGGCCTGTCCTAAAATCTCGATAACTTATTTGGAATAAAAAATCAAATGAATTGCATTCTTGAAAGTTCATGGGTTATTTTTGGAATAAGCAAGAAACGTTAACACGCATAATACGGTACCCTCTGAAGTATGAATGGAGATCGTCCCCCCGAAAATTTTTATGCATTTAAAATTTTGCACCTTCTGTACATATAATTTTAAAGTATTTCCCTTAACTAATGGCGCCATTAAAACAATACAACGTAGCCCTCCACTTGGACCCAACAACCCTACTAAAGTCTCGCGAGAGCAGTCACAAACTCGCGGTACTCGGGAAGGAAGATGGCAGGACCCCCGAGGCCTCCGGCGCCGTGGGCATGCGCCGTACACGCCTCCGCTCGGGGCAGGGAGGCGTATCCGCGCGCCATCCTGAAGACAGGCCTGTTAAGTCGTAGCTAATAAGGAAGCCCGGCTCCAACTTCCTCCCTACCAGTTCTCAATCATCTCCTTGATGGCATTAGCCGGCCGCTGGATAACTTCCCCTGCCGCGATGCGGTTCACCACTGTCTCGTCCAACCGCCGAATAACCCCCGCTACGAGCGACATTTTGGCGCCAGAGGAGCCTAAGTTACGTGGAGATGCTCACCGGAAGTGTCTTCAGCCAATCACCTCAGGGCTTGGTGCTCACGTCTTTTCACCGACTCTGTTTACGCGGTCTTGTCCCACCTTCCCGCGGCAGCCGCTTTCCGAAGGAAGCTATTGATTGGACAGCTGGATGCCAGTCAAGTTTCTTAAGTCCGCGGGTTCCTGGGTCTCTTGGTCCCTCCCTAGAGCCCGACTTCAGGCCACCGGTTAGAAGGGTATGCGCCTGCGCGCTGCCCGCTCTCTCCATTGGCTCCTTCCTGGGCTAGGGAATACGAAATCTCCAGCCAATAGGAACGCAGGTGGCGTAGCCGGAGGTTGGTGTCCCCCTGCTGGGGTGATTTGGCGCAGAGCGGAGGAGGCGCTTGCTCCTGCTCCTGCTCCTCCCCTCTCCTTGCGGCCTCTCGGAGGTCGGCCCTTTTCTTGTGGCCTGCAGTAAAATGTGGATGACGCCCAAGAGGAGCAAAATGGAAGTCGACGAATCTCGGGTTTTCCGGACCGAGTGGACCCAGCGTTACTTGGTGGTGGAGCCTCCGGAGGGCGAAGGGGCCCTGTGCCTGGTCTGTCGCCGCCTCGTTGTAGCCACCCGCGAACGCGACGTCAGGCGCCACTACGAGGCCGAGCACGACTACTACGAGCGGTATGTGGCGGAGGGCGAGCGCGCGGCCCTAGTGGAGCGTCTGCGGCAGGGCGACTTGCCCGTGGTCGCCCCGCTCACTCCCGAGGAGAGAGCTGCTCGTGCAGGCCTCGGGCTCGCCCGCCTCTTGGCCTTGAAGGGTCGCGGCTGGGGTGAGGGGGACTTTGTGTACCAGTGCATGGAGGTGATGCTGAGGGATGTACTGCCCGAACACGTAAGCGTTCTGGATGGCATTGATTTATCTCCAGAGATCACGCGGCAGAGGGTCCTGAACATTAACAAGAATCTACGCAGTCAGCTTTTTAACAGAGCCAAGGACTTTAAAGCCTATTCCCTTGCCTTGGACGACCAGGCCTTTGTGGCCTATGAGAACTACCTCCTGGTCTTTGTCCGCGGCGTGGGCCAGGACTTGGAGGTGCAAGAAGAGCTTCTGACCATAATCAACCTGACTCGTCACTTCAGTGTTGGTGCTCTTATGGCGGCAATCCTTGAGGCCCTGCAGACAGCAGGGCTTAGCTTGCAGCGAATGGTTGGGCTAACCACGACCCACACACTGAGGATGATTGGTGAGAACTCAGGACTAGTGTCATACATGAGGGAAAAGGCTGTAAGCCCCAACTGTTGGAATGTTATCCATTATTCAGGATTTCTGCACTTGGAACTCTTGAGCTCCTACGATGTAGACGTGAATCAGATCATAAATACTATATCAGAATGGATAGTTTTGATTAAGACCAGAGGCGTTAGGCGCCCCGAATTTCAGGCTTTACTAACTGAATCTGAATCAGAGCATGGCGAAAGGGTTAATGGACGATGTCTGAACAATTGGCTTAGAAGAGGGAAAACTTTAAAACTAATATTTTCCCTGAGAAAAGAGATAGAAGCATTCTTGGTTTCAATAGGGGCAACAACGGTCCATTTCACAGACAAGCAATGGCTGTGTGACTTTGGCTTCCTGGTGGATATTATGGACCACCTTCGAGAACTCAGTGAACTATTGAGAGTCAGTAAAGTCTTTGCTGCTGCTGCCTTTGACCATATCTGTACCTTTGAAGTGAAGCTGAATTTACTGCAGAGACATATTGAGGAAAAAAATCTAACACACTTTGCTGCCTTCAGAGAAGTTGTTGATGAGCTTAAACAGCATCTTAAAGAAGATCAAAAAATATTTGATCCTGATAGGTATCAAGTTGTGATCTGTCGCCTACAGAAAGAATTTGAGAGACATTTCAAGGACCTCAGATTCATTAAAAAGGACTTAGAACTTTTTGCAAATCCTTTTAACTTTAAACCTGAATATGCACCTATTTCAGTAAGAGTGGAGCTAACAAAACTTCAGGCGAATACTAACCTCTGGAATGAATACAGAGTCAAAGACTTGGGGCAGTTCTATGCTGGATTGTCTGCTGAATCTTACCCAATTATCAAAGGGGTTGCCTGTAAGGTGGCATCTTTGTTTGATAGTAACGAAATCTGCGAAAAGGCTTTTTCATATTTGACTCGAAACCAACACACTTTGAGCCAGCCATTGACAGATGAGCATCTCCACGCCCTGTTTAGGATTGCCACAACTGAAATAGAGCCGCATTGGGATGACCTTGTGAGAGGAAGAAATGAATCCAATCCATAAGCTTTGGTAGTACAACATTGAGACACTCAAAGAGAATTTCATTCTAAAAGCAAACATTTGTCCGATTATTCAAGTTAATTAATTTGGATTGTGGCAAATCATCAAGTTTATTCATCCAAATTGATCATGATTCAGATTCTTCTGACAAATGTTTTTTTCATCTCAAGAGGCAGCATGGGACTGAGACATGCAAACACCTTTTTTAAAATTTAATTTAATGACAAAGTCATTGTCTTTTGCTTTTATGATATTGTTTTTAAAGAAGTTCAGTACTGATAATGTGAGTTGAATTAGAAGTCTGTTTTTCAGATGTTTTAAAGAAATTTTAGGTGTTATTTTAACAAAGTGTTAAAATTCTGATGCATATGGTCTGAAGTTATCAACTCCTTAAATGTATGTTTGAGCCAGTTTGCAGAAACTCACATAGCAAGTTCAGAAGTTTCTGAGAAGGAAAAACGTACATACAGTGGAGGTATTTTGTCTAACTATCAAAATGTTTGAGACTATATTTTTTTTTAACATTTTTCTGAGTCTGAAGTCAATACTGACCGATTTCCTCCCTCACCCCCCCAACCTGCCCTAGCGATAATATTACTAATAGAAGAAAATAATTATACAAAATTTTAGTCAGAGGAGTTAAGAATTATTTTTAAATTGCTGGTTTAGGAGGCTTCCTGCATTTTGGAGATCAGACTATCCAGTTACTGGGGGGGTCTCCCCTGAATTTTTCACAGTTGGGTGCTGTTTTATCAGCTTGCCTATTAAAGGACTACGGTAAGTATAGAATCTTAATGATTGCCCATTAGTAATTCTTTATTCTACTCCAGATAGAAGTTTGGCCCTGTCAAAAAAGTATGACAGAATAAGATTATTGCCCTCCAGGATCAGGAGGTGTGAGATATTTTAGCTTATTATGCATGGGTGTTACTGCTTTATAAAGAAATCCTGTTTAAGGAAACCCTTTATTTTAGAGTGATATGACGTCAGATTGTGTTAGCTGCTGGAAGTGGATTTATAGAATTTAAAACTGTCCCACACATTCTATATTTAAGATAGTGCACAAGTAGAAATATTTAACTCTCAAGAAGCAGCTTTATTAACAGATTGCCGCAATTCTGTATTTCTAGTGAGACATCTGCTTTGTGTAAAAAACAGTAATTTCCAAACTTACGTTAACCATGAAAAGGAAATCTTACACAGTAAAGCCAAATACATAAAATGATTTAAAAGCAGGACCCAACTTAGAGGTTATCTCAAGTACAATTTGCAAACTTATGCTAAAGTCCTGTCGTAACTATTGTAACATGTTATTCTTGTTCACTAATCCAGCAAATTCATGGAACCAGGATACGATCAACAATTTAGTCAAAAGAGATGGCATAAAAGCTCAGGAACCAAAATTGTGTCAGTGGTTCTCAACCAGAAGCGGTAACCCCTCTTTCCAGAGGTTGTTGGAAAACATAGGGGACTTTTTTGGTTGTCAGTCTTACCTGGGGGGATTCTGCTGGCATTTAGGCGCGAAGGAACCCCCCCCACCCCACCCACCCCCGCAGTGCGTAGGACAGCCAGGCACAAAGGAGAATTATCCTTTTCAAAGTGCCAGTAGATCCCCCATTGTAGATTATTTTATTTTGAGGGAAAAGGCAAATTACTGGTAGAAGCAGAATGAGAAAGGCGGGTCGGGCAAACTGACACTACTTGATAGGAGAGACTCATTCCAACATTCCAGGTTTGCCTAGTAAGATGAGGTAAAGGCCTTGATAGATTCTGGTAGCTCACAGTAGCATTTTAAGTCAGTAGCTTATATTGAACTAGAGGAAAGAGCTCTATTCTATTAAACGTAATTAGAGCAGAAGAGCAAGTATTAACAAGCTAGTAATCGAAAATGGTCAAGTTGAGATTTTTGGTGAACAGGGAGTAAGCTTAAATATCTGGAAGAAAAACAATGAAAAACCAACCAACTCCTCCCCCCCCCACCCCCCGCCCCGCAAAGAAAAAAAAATCTACCGGTAATTTGCCAGTAGTTTGGAGTCTTCTCTTTCATGTCAAGTGCTTTATTGAAAGAATGTTTGGAGGACCTGCTTCTGCTTTCCTACCCTAGTTCCTCAAATATTGAAGTCTTGTACATTTTGTGAAGTTCCACTATATATTTTGCTTAAGGTAATAAAACTAGTTTGCGTCATATAGTACTGAGTTGGGGGGAGAGATAAGCTAAGGATTTAAAACTGACCCTAAATAGTAGAGAATTTGCTATAAACTAGTCTTGTTTGTAAAAAAGAAAAATGTGTGTATATTATTGTTTTCTGTATTAAGTAATTCTGTAACTGCATGGCAGTCTTTTAAAAATTTTTTTTTACAAAATAGTTGTTACTGGTCCTGTCGTATCAGTGAATATAGTTAAAATAAGTACTATTTTTTAAAAACCCTATGTCCCTCTATCTCCCATTCCTACTAGTTTTCTTAAAAGATTTGTCTGTATTCCCAGTCTCTCAGTGCCACTCAGACTGCTCTACCCAGCTAGATCCTCGTCAGCATTCTTACCCTCTGACACCACTGACTGCTCTTCCTTGAAGTACTTGTATATGTTGGCTTCAGGGGTAGATACTATCTGCAGGTATGCTTTCTCAGTCTGCTTCATCGGCACCCCTATCCCTTACATGTCTGTGTTCTTGTGATTTTAAAATTTTGTTGTAGAGCTACTTTCTGCATCATCTTAGTTGCTCTCATCCCTGTCCATGGCTTCAGTTACCATCTGTATGCAATGACCCCCAAATTCATATCTCCTTTCTAGGCCTTTCCTAATTCATATATCTATATAACTGCTAACTTAAGTCCCTCTGCTGACTTGTGGACACCATAGCATGTCACTGATCTTGCCCCCAGATCTGCTCTTCTTCTGTTCCCTCTTCCAGTAGATGGCACTACTGCTACCAGTTGCCCTAGCCCAAGCCAAAAACCAATCTATCCGTGACCCTTCATCACATCCACTCGCGAAAACCTTTGTGTTAGGTCTACTGTCTCAAGTTTTTCTCATTTCTCCAGTGCTACCATCCTGATTCAGGCTGTCAGCCTACCTAAATTATAGCAACAGCATCCTTGTTAGTCTCTTTTTCTCTGATTTTGATCATTTTTTATGCTGCAGCCAGATTGTTCCAAAAGACATACTGGTCAAATCTCTCCACTGCTTTCACCATGACATAGGATAAGATACAATTTCTGTTCTCTTTGAGGTGTCAGTTTAAATACCACTTCCTCTAGGAAGGCTTCACTGATGCCCTCTAGACTAGGTGCCCCCACTGTGCACTCTCTAAATACCCTTTTCTTTTCCCAGCCATACACTTGGCACATTTTGTTGCTATTTCTTATTGATCACTGCTAGACTGTAAGCTTTACCAGGGCAGGGACTGTGCCTTGCTAGCTGTTCTGTCTGTAGTGCTTAGCACAATGCCTGGCATTCCAATAAATGTTTGGATGAATAAATATATGTGTAGTGTTTTATGATCTCTGAAGCCTTTTCATAGTCTCATTTGACCTTCACCGAGGTCTTCCTGCCTTAGCCTGCTTGTTGGGTAATTGTTATTCACATATTATGAACTAAGAAATGAAACTAAGTTCTTTGTGACTAGGGAATTGTATTCCCAGAATTTAGCTCAGTGCTTGGTATGTGGCTCAAATATTTTATTATGTGAATGTTGTCGAGGAAACAAACTTAGATTGCAATTTGCCCAAGTAAATTTAAGTAGTAAAGCGAGGATTCAAACCCGGGTATACTTACATAAATCTATGGAATATTAAGTCTTTACCTCCTTTATTTAGAAGTCTTAATTTCTTTTCTTTCTTTTCTTTTTGACCTTTCTTTTTTTTCTTTTTTTTTTTTCTTATTTCCAAAGGTAGACTTGCAAAGGAACCTAGTGAAACAGATTGAACAACTATTTAGTGGACTAAAACAATACTTTGGTAATTAAAAAGTTACACTCAGTATCAGAAAAAGATAATGCCGTTTAAAATACTCATTTTCCTTTTGTAAAGTATCAATCCTAGAAGAAAATGGCATACTATTTATTTACTTGCTACTTTTCTTTACAGATGATTTCTGGCTCTTCTGGGATTTAAAAGTAAGTAAATTTAATAAAATATTAGAGGAATGACTTGGTCTTCCTGGTCCCTAGATACCCAGTTCTCTTGCTTTCTTGCCTACAGAATATCCTTATCACTTCTCCAAGGAACCAAAAGTGACATGTAGTCAAGGTGTACTTCTTAGATTTGCTGTATTTCTTTGCTTTCTTGTTCACATGTCTCTGAACTTAATTTTTGGGTAACCAGGGCTTTTGGGATTCGTGGAAAACTATACCCATAGTCTTTTTTCTTGAGCCATTTTGTCCAACTTAAGGGATTAGCCAGTGTTATACTAAGTTGGACTTTTAGTCTGAGGCACATTAACTCATCCAGAAATCTTAATAGTTGGTATGATAGTCATCCAGTGATCCTTGCTGCAAAACTGGGTGTTAATGGGTTTCTTTAATCCTTTGGATTAAAGAATTTCTCAGTTTTATCTTTTCGTGATAGAGAAGTAGCCTCATCCTATCCAATAAGTACTCGAATTTATGAACTCTACCCCCTTTCATTTCTGCTTGCAAATTGATGAATTCTGAGGTCCTCTCTTTCTTACACATTTTGTCAAATGCAGCCAACAGCAACCATAAAAAACAAAAAAATGTGTTTTTTTACTCCCCCCCCCCTTCAGTAAAGGATAGATTCTGTGCCTTCCAGGTTTTCCCAGGAGATAGTTTCACCACTCCGTAACATGAGTTGCTCCCACAAGTTATTTCTTCCATCCTCCAATAGCAATTTCCTGAACGCCTACCAACTAAGCCAGTGTGTAGTATGTTGAGTTTTTTAAAAAAGGAGCCAATTTCTATATAAGGATAGGTGAGGTTGTCACAGTAGCAACAGCAAAATCTCAGTGCCTCGGAAACTTCTCTCTTGCAACTTGGCTAGGGACTTCGCTCGAGGTCAGGGGTCAACAAACTACAGTCCACAGGCAAAATCCATCCTGTTGCCTGTTTCTATAAATAAAGTTTTATTGGAAGACAGCCTTGCCCACTTATTTATATCTATGGCTGCTTTTGCTCTATGATGGCAGAATTGAATAGCTGTGACAAAGAGTGTGTACAACCCACAGAGTCTAAAATATTTACTATGTGACCCCACAGAAAATGCTCACCGATCCCTGCTCTAAGTTGTTCTCATTCTGGGACTCAGGTTAGCCAGATATCATGTACGGTGTGGCTGCTTATTTTGGGAAATGAAAAAAAATGCAGCAAATCACTTAGAGGCCCGTAAAGCACTTTCACTGCCCAAAACAAATCCCACGGCCACACCAAAGTTCTAGGAAGACTCTAATCCTTCCATGTGCCTCAGAAGAAAACCAGAAATACTTGGAAGATGACACTAGATTAACACATGGTTATATCTCTCCATTTATCTAATTTCTTTAAAAATATTTTTATTGAGGTAAAACATATTCAGTAAAGTGTGTAAATATTAAATGTATGCCTCAGTGGATTTTTATATACACCCTTGAACCCCTCCAAGATACCGAACATTTTAGCACCCCAGCAGATGCCCTCATGTCCCTCCTGCACACAGATAACACTGTTCTGGCCTTTATCACCAGAGTTTACTTTTGTCTTTTTAAAGCTTCATGTAAATGTAATAATTATATGTGCTCTTGTGTCTTTTGTTCAATACTATGTGACTCATCCACGTTGCATGTAGCAGCATTTTTTACTTCTGTGCAGTATTCCATTGTACGACTGTACTGCAATTTATAAATCCGTTCTACTGTTGATGGAAATTTTGGTTGTTTCCAGTTTGTGGTTATTATGAATAAAGTTGCTATAAACATTTTCGTATCTGTCTTTCAGTGAACATGTGCACCCATTTCTCTCAGTATACTCTGTTGTATCTTTAAAGGCTTTTAAAGATATTCATTAAAAACAGATCATTCCACTTTTTGCCTGTAATTATTCATACAGCAACCAGAGTGATCCCTATTGTAAAAATATAAATCAGACCATGCCAGTCCTCTGCTCAAAATCCTCCAATGACTTAGTATTCTAATTAGAATAAAATCCAACATCTTTATTGTGGTCTGCAGAGCCCTGCATGATCTGCACCCCCATGTAACCCTTGTTCTTCCTACCCTGTCTTCCCTTGTATCCTTCAGTCCCTTTCCCCTACCCTCAGTCATTCTGTATTGAACACTGCTTGTGAGTTGGGGAATCAAGATAAATGATTTGACCCTGTCCTTAAAGTGGTTGTGATCTACATAGATTTTTAACAAGCCTAACACTGGTTTGTGTTAAATCAATTAGTACTGTATAAGCAGTATAAGGAATAAGAAGCAAATTTGCCCTATGATTAATTAGTGTAAAATAATTTACAATTATTAAAGTGTAAAGTAAATTGCAACCCCTGGAAGGGATTTAGAGAGTAAGATTAAAATGTAAAAGTTTCCTGATAAATTAAAAAAATGTGTAAGGTCTTGCATTTTAGGTCTGCTGATGATGAATTAAGAGTTCACCAACTTGACTACTCTTACAACTTACTATTTGCTATTACATGTTTACTTCCTTGAGGGGTAGGAGAGAGCTGGGGGTGGGGGTGGGGGTGAGAAGGCATTGGAATAAATAAACAAGTGCTGATATTAAGCACATTCCAAAATACCACCCTCATGGCAAAGGGCCTTCTTAAACATTGTACCATTATTGATACATTATTGATTATTGTAAAATAACTGAAAGAATTTGGCTTAAGCTCTTCCCACATTTTTTACTTTATTGATACATAATTGAAGTACAATAAACTGCATGGTTTAAAGTATAAAAAGTGATTGGCTTAGACACATGCGTGAAACTCACCACAATCAAGATAATGAGCATTTCATCACCCCACAAAGGTTACCTTTTGGTTTTGACTAGTGGGAAGGGAAATTTATTCCAATTTAAGTGGGACTGGGGAAAAAGGACTTTATTGAAAGAATAGGAGGTTCTCTCAGAACCACTATTGTTGACTTCCTTCTCTGAACTTTTTTTTTCTTAAGATTTTATTTATTTATTTGAGAGAGAGAGAGAGAGAGCACAAGCAGGGGGAGCAGAGTGGGAGAAACAGGCTCCCTGCTGAGCAGGAAGCCCAACACGGGGCTCGATCCCAGGACCCTGGGATTGTGACCTGAGCCAAAGGCAGATGCCTAACTGACTGAGCCACCCAGGTGCCCCTCTCTGAACTGTCTCATCAATTTTGCCTGCAAACCTTTGTACATCTCCCTGGCTGTTGGTCACCACCCCTACTCCAGGGCCACTGACCACTGACCGAGTCTCCTAATACACCAATTCCACATTCTTGGTCAGGACTTGTAAAGGTGCAGTCTGGTGATGTCTTCCCTGAGGCCAGGTGTGTATACCCGTAGTGAAGTGAGTGATGGCTGTGAAGGGAAGGGTCCCCTAATGTGTTTGGTGGGGCTTTCTGGTTGTAAGAAACCAACTTGTGCTAGCTTAATGGGAAATAAGAGAATGATTACAGAAATAGACAAGTATCTCATGGAAACCAAGTAGCAGAATCAGATTCAGCGGTCATTCGACAATCACTAAATGAAAGCCTGATAGTGCCAGGCACTGGTCTGGGCACCAGGGACTCAGATTCCTAAGCCAAATTTCTTACCTTCGTGGGTCTTGTCTGTGCCCTCCTTGCACACCTGCTTCATTGTCTCTGAACACCAGCTTCCACTGCACGTATGCGTGTGTGTGTATAGATTTTTTAATGGGGGAATATGGTGGTTATGATTGCAAAGATGTTTTTCTCTAAAGGGGTCTATAACATGCGGCTCGAG
Source organism: Ursus americanus (assembly GCF_024610735.1). Lineage (NCBI taxonomy): Eukaryota > Metazoa > Chordata > Mammalia > Carnivora > Ursidae > Ursus > Ursus americanus. The sequence continues at coordinate 7,436,273 of NC_142146.1, read as the reverse complement.
GCCCAGTCCTGTAGTTGAGGTGGGTTGTAGAGGGAGCCTCTATAGGAGGATTTGGGCTGGGCAGATGCACCAAAAGTTGCCTATCACATCTCTCAGTGGTTAGCAACCACTCTTATTTAAGGCATTCCAATAGGTTATTGCTTCCTGTCACCAGCGTTTTCATTGACCCTTACGAATGAGAGTTTATAGAACTGAATATTCAGGAGTCCATAGAAAGAGCATTCACTCCAACTCCTTTACAGGTTGAGAAATTGGGTCCCAGAGAGGTGGCTAAGGTTATTCTGAATTATGCAGCAGACCCAGGGTGAAAGCTATTTCCTGTTCCAGTGCTTTTCCCACTCTGCCATTCTGTCATTGCCAGATTGGCTCTTTGCCTCCATTCCTTTCAAGAAACTACTTGTTTGCCAGGTGGGGGACCCCAGAGTCCTCACAGCCTTGGCCTTTGGCTCTGGCTAGCAATGGCTGAGACAGTCAGGGTATCATCTTAGCACGTACACAGAAATCCTTTGGGAATCTAGAATTCATTGAGATTTGTTACATTAGATACATAATAAAATTATTAAAATTTTCATATTTTGGTGTGTATTCTGAAACAGTTTAAGTAGTGTACCTCTAGACCTGTTTCTAGAGGGCTTGAAAAAATCTGAAAAGAATGGGACTGGTGCCACTTAGGTAGGTTTTTAAAAAATTCTTTATTTAAATTCAAGTTAGTTTACATATAGTGTATTATTAGTTTCAGAGGTAGAATTTAGTGATTCATCAGTTACGTAGAACACCCAGTGCTCATTCCATCTGTGCCCTCCTTAATGCCCATTGCCCAATTACCCCATCCCCCACCCACCTCCCCTCCAGCAACCCTCAGTTTGTTTCCTAGAATTAAGAGTCTCTTATGGTTTGCCTCCTCTCTGTTTTCATCTTATTTTATTATTCTTTCCCTTCCCCTATGTTCATCTGTTTTGTTTCTTAAATTCCACATAGGAGTGAAACTATATGGTAGTTGTCTTTCTTTGACTGACTTATTTCCCTTAGCATAATACACTCTAGTTCCATCCATGTTATTACAAATGGCAAGATTTCATCTTTTTGAAGGCTGAGTAATATTCCACCACATATATATTCCACATCTTCTTTATCCATTCATCTGTCAATGGACACCCAGGCTCTTTCCATAGTTTGGCTATTGTGGACATTGCTGCTATAAACATTGGGGTGCATGTGCCCCTTTGAATCACTGTGTTTGTATTCTTTAGGTAAACAGCCACTCAGGTAGGGTGTTTGGTTTTTTTTTTTTTAATAATTTTTCAATTTCTTCTTATTTGCTTGCATATTGAATTAATTTCAATTTTTTTGGATTTTCTTAGGAAATTTTCCATTAAATTAAGGTTTTCAAGTCTATTGTGTTGTTCATAACATTTTTGTTTTATCTCCTCTGTACTTCTGGTTATACTCCCTGTCTCATTCCTAACGTTTGGGCTTTCTCTTTTTCTTAATTAGCCTCACTACAGATTTTTATTTTCTTGTCCTTTTCAATGAATATCAGTGATATTCTATTAAGTATCCTATAAAATAATTCTATTTTCTAATTCATTGATTTCTGCTTTTATTTTCTTTAATTCATTCTTCCTATTTTCTTATTCTTTTTCTCCCTTCAATTATTTTTTCTGTATCCTTGAGTTGAATATTTTTACACTTTGTTTAGTAGTTAACCTATCTTCATTGTACAATTAACTTATTATCAATATACAGTAAATTTCTAAGGCCTCTGTTATGCCTTTTATTGACTTGAATTCTTATTTGATTGACGTGGACGCTGTACCACGCCACCTAGATGCCTCAGTTAGCACCGAGGTTCTTATTTCATCTCTAAAAACTAAGAACGTTTTCATATATAATACCATCATCCTAGCGAATTAATTCTTTGACAAAAACTAATGCCTAGTCCATATTGTTTTCTCCAATTGTTCTCAAAATGGACTTTTTACGGATAGTTTCTTCAACTCAGGATCCAAGCAAAGTCCACACACTGTATTTGGTTGTTGCATCTCTTAAATCTCATTTAATCCAGAGGAGTCCCTCTGCCTGCTCCACATTTCCTCACGCCATTGTGTATTGAAGAAGCCAGGTCTGCTGCTGCTGTATGGACTGTCCCACCTGCTACATTGATCTGTTTTCTTCTCTGTTGTATTTAATTTGTTCTTCTATCCCCCATATTTTATTTAGCCTTGAAGTTCATGCTGAAGGTTTGATTTGATTCAGGTTGGACTGTTGTGGCTAGAATGCTGGATATAAGGTAGTGGGAGCTTTCTGCTGCCTCACAGTGGGATCATACACTCTGGTCTGCCCATTTCTAGAAATGCTAGCACTGGTCAGTGGGTCCGGGCGTTGCAGCCCCGTCCTGCCTCTGTCAGCCTCCCTCCCAGTCATCATCTCCATCTTCATCAGGACTTAAAATATAGTTGTCTTGCTAACTCTATCACTTCTTCTACACTTAGGAGCTGAATTCTTCTGGAAAGTAGAACTTTTCCTCAATAACAGGACTATTTAGTTACCTTGAAATACAGTTTCATGCCAAAGAGTCACAGACAAGGTCCACGAGGGTAGGATTTTATTTTGCTTTACTGACGAATCTTCAGTACTGAGGCCAGTGCCTGGCACTCTAGGCCTCCACTAAACCGTTGTTGAAGGGAGAATAAATGTGTGATTCTTCCCCATTAATTACTAATTTTCACGGTTAAGAGTTGTGTCTCCATTTTTGTTTGTTTGTTTGTTTTGTTTTGTTTTGTTTTTTTTTACTTGTGGACTTTTTTACATTTCAATAAAAACTTTTATTTATAAACTCGAAGACTTTATTTTTTAATGGTTTCCGTCAGTTTGCAGTCACTATTGTTCTTCATGCTCATGTGTCCTCACCTTTGACCACTGGCTGCTTCCTTGCGTTGGTACCTATATCCTTTGCCACAGCCCCATTAGTCTTTGGTGGCTTCCGTGCTTATCTGCCTCAGATGTGCCAGGCTCATCTCTATAGTCCTATCCATACTGGGCTGCTAGAGTCCCAGTCCTCGAAGCAGAGAATGGTTGATAGTCAGAGATCACCGTTAGGATGTTGGTGTTGCTCATTCATTAGCTGTCATTGCTTCTAGGCCTTTCCAGTGCACAGAACTAAGAAATACATATTTTATGGCCATATTAGTTTTTCCAATTTGAACTTAACATTGCAGAGTTTTATTCAACTTCTTTGATTTTGCACTAATATTTCTTTTGTGCTGAAAATACTTGCTTCTGAAACATTAGCATAGTAACTTATTTGCTTTACCTACAGTACACATGGCAATACTTTCAAAATAACAACAGTTTCAATAATTTGGTAATACTAATAATAGATTAACAAATGAGGTTGAAATTTCTGTACAGTTCTAGTTGTCTTTACAATTGTCTTTAAAATATATTTCATTAAGAATGTATAGTCAAAAGATGGTGCTGTAAAGTTAATTTAAATCATTATTTTTGTGCGAATGGTTATTTGATCGACTTGATAGTCATTTAAGTTTATTTGTTTCAGTTTGGGACAAGTTTTTTTTTTTTTGAAAGATTTTATTTATTTATTTGACAGAGATAGAGACAGCCAGCGAGAGAGGGAACACAAGCAGGGGGAGTGGGAGAGGAAGAAGCAGGCTCACAGCAGAGGAGCCTGATGTGGGGCTCGATCCCATAACTCCAGGATCACGCCCTGAGCCGAAGGCAGGCGCTCAACCGCTGTGCCACCCAGGCGCCCCAAGTTTTTTTTTTTTTTTTAAGATTTTATTTATTTATGTGACAGAGAGACAGCCAGCAAGAGAGGGAACACAGCAGGGGAGTGGGAGAGGAAGAAGCAGGTTTCCCAGCGGAGGAGCCCGATGTGGGACTCGATCCCGGATCGCTGGGACCACGCCCTGAGCCGAAGGCAGACGCTTAACGACTGCGCTACCCAGGTGCCCCCAGTTTGGGACAAGTTTTAGGTTGATTTTCATTTTTTATTTAATTTTATGTTTATATATAAAGGGAAGTATTGTTTCTGAAGATAAAACTGTATGATGTCTCATTTCCACCCTGTTCCTTTTATGCAGGGGGTAAGACCTCTTGAAATTAACTTTATGTTCTCACCATGGATTGTCTAGAAAATGAACGAGCTAGGTTCTCGTCTTTTCCTTGATGGGATGACAACATCTATGAAGAGTCAGGGCCAAGTACAGAATTAGGGGGATACCGTCCACACAAGACTGCTCTGACTTCTGAGACAAAAGCAAGTTCAGGGGGCTCCCAAAACTAACCCTCAGGTTCAATTACACACTAGAGGGCCTCAGAACTCACTGAAAGCTGTTGTACTCATAATTATACTTTATTACAGGGAAAGGATACATACAGAAGTCAATCAGGGGAAGAAGAGTATGGGGCAGAGTCCCGCGAAGTATCAGACGTGGAACTTCCTTTGTCCTCATCCCATGGAGTCAGGATGCATTCCTTTCCTGGCATTGATGTGTGACCAAAGGCAGGAGTATGATCACCCAGGAAAGCTCACCTGAACCTCAATGTCCAGAGTTTTTATTGAGGTTCCATTACATAAGTGTGATTGACTGTCCACGTGGCTGATCTCAGTCTCGAGTCACTGTGGGTGTGATCCAAAGCCCATGACCTAAATCACATTGTTGGATTACGGGGCATGATCAAAGGCCCCCAGGTAAACAAAGACACTTCTATCAGGCATAGTACTCCAAGGGTTTAGAGATCACTTCCCAGAAGCCAAGGACAAAGGCCAGACCTCTTTTTGCGTAAGGTAAAAAATGTTTAAGTTGAGATATAATTAACACAGCACCACATAGCACCTAAGCTCAGCTTCTCATGTTATCAACAGCTTCCCTCCTGCATAAAGGATTTGTAAAATGCCACAGGCTTCAAGGTCCCTAGGTACAGGATAAGTGACTTTTCCAGACAACCCCTGTGAACAACTGACACCTCCAATCCCAGACGGCCTGGCATCAAACAGCTTGTTTACTTCTGCACTGATAAGATCACTTTACCACTTGTCTAACAGTAGGGAGGAGTTACTCTGATGGAATTGAACACACACTGCTTCCAGCAGATACCCTGGACCCCCTACACCTGTCCATGGGATTATGGAAAGACTGGGTGATCGTATACATCTTTGTTTTGCTGAGTCTGGTCATAAGAGTTTTCCCCAGTAAAGCCAATTCCTCACCTATGCTCTGTGAGGGCATAGACTTTATCTTAACCCCTTTGTACAAAAACTGGCAGCCCCAAAGGGATCAGACACATGAAGGAGCATTATATAAACTTTCGTTGGCCCTTTTAAAATGAACAATATAAACAACATTATCTTGGCGATTACTTCAAATAGATACAAAGAGATCTTCCTCATTCTTTTTAATGCTACATAGTATTCGTTTGTGTGAATGTATCTAATTTATTCACCTATTCCTGTAGATTGTTTCCAGTCTTCCGTTTTTACAAATAATGTGCTTATGACTTACTTTATGCATAGGTCGTTTCATAGTTTTGTCAGTGAAATTTTGAGATAGATTTCTAGAAGTAGAACTTCTAGGTTAAAGCATAAATGCATTCATTATTTTCCTAGATGTTGCCATATTTTTCTCCTTTGTGGTTGCTTCATTTTACGTCCTTACCAGCAATGTATGTGTATCTGTGTCTTCATAGTCTTACTGAACACAAAAGTTGTAAAACTTTTGGATATTTTCCAATCCAATGGTTAAGAAATGGTATTTCAGTGTAGCTTACTTCATGTTTCTCTTAATGAATAAATTAACTTTTAAAAAATATATTTTAAGATTATTTGTATTTTTTTTCTGTGAACCATATGTACAAATCTTTTGCCTATTTTTCTATTGGGCTGTTGGCCTTTTACAATTTTTAGGAGATCTTTATATATTAGGGATATTAGTCCTTTGTGATATAAGTTACAGATACTTACCAAGTGTGTCTTTTTTCCTGATCATGTATATATTTTTTTCCTATGGGAAAGTTGATTTTTTTTTAAACAAACCTCTAACTAGATTGACTAAGGAAACAAGAGAAGACTCAAATTACTAAAATCAGAAATGAAAGAAGGGGATATTACAGAAATAAAAGGCGTTGTAAAGAAACAGTAGAACAACTGTATGCCAAAAAGCTAGATCACGTAGATGAAATGGACAGATTTCTAGAAAGACACGAATTACCAAAATTGACTTGAGAGGGAATAGACAATCTGAATAGACCAATAACAAGCAAAGAGATTGAGGGGCGCCTGGGTGGCGCAGTCGTTAAGCGTCTGCCTTCAGCTCAGGGCATGATCCCGGCATTACGGGATCGAGCCCCACATTGGGCTCCTCCACTGGGAGCCTGCTTCTTCCTCTCCCACTCCCCCTGCTTGTGTTCCCTCTCTCGCTGGCTTCCTCTCTGTCAAATAAATAAATAAAATCTTAAAAAAAAAAAACAAGCAAAGAGATTGAATAAGAAACCAAAAAATTACCCACAAAGAAAACCCAGGCGGCTTCACTACTGAATTCTACCAAACATTTAAAGAAGAATTAATATCAGTTCTTCACAAACTCTTCCAGAAGATAGAAGAAAAGGAAATACTTCCCAACTCATTCTGTGAGGTCAATATTACCCTGATGTCAAAACCAGAGACATCACAAGAAAACTACACACAAATATTTATTATGAATATAGATGCAAAAATCCTCAACTAAATACTATCAAACTGAATCCAGCAACAGATGAAAAGAATTATCCACTACGAACATGTGAGATTTGTCCCAGGATGCATGGTTGGTTTACCCTCTGAAAATCAATTAATATAATATATCATATTAATAAGATAAAAAACAAGGACCACACGATGCAGAAAAACATTTGACAAAATCCAACACCTTTTATGATAAAAACACTCAGCAAACTTTGTCAACATGATGAAGGGCATCTATGAAAGATCCCACAGCTAAAATCATACTTAGTGGTGAAAGATCGGATGCTTTCCCACTAACATCAAGAACAAGATAAGGTTGTCCACTCTCACCACTTCTTTTTTTAAATTTTTTTAAGATTTTATTTATTTATTTGACAGAGAGAGAGACAGCCAGCAAGAGTGGGAACACAAGCAGGGGGAGTGTGAGAGGAAGAAGCAGGCTTCCCAGCAGAGGAGCCTGATACAGGGCTCGATCCCAGAATGCCGGGATTGCACTCTGAGCCGAAGGCAGATGCTTAACAACTGAGCCACCCAGGAGCCCCCACCAGTATGACACATACTGGTGGTTCTAGTCAGGGCAATTAGGCAAGGAAAAGAAATACAGGTCATGTTATTGGAAAGGAAGAAGTAAAACTATTTGTAATTCTAAGATAACATAACCTCATATATAGAAAATCCTAAGTAATACAGTAAATACAATTCCAACTAATAAATTCAGCGTGGTCTCAGGATACAAGATCACTATACAAAAATGAATTGTATTTCCATACAGTAGCATTGAGAAAAACAAAAATGAAATTAAGAAAACAATTCCATTTACAATAGCATCAAAAAGAATAAAATATTTAGGGATAAATATAATAAAAGTAGTGCAAAACTGACATTTTGGAAACTACAAAATATTGTTGAAATATTAAAAATGAAAAATCTTTATTCTCTCATTTGGGGTAAATCTTCAAGTAACTTTTTCTAAAAGTATAGTTTTTCAACTCCGTGTTTCAAAATCTATACTTCACAACATGTTCTGGGATATATCTAGGTATGGGTCTTTTCACTCACTTTTTTCCTATGGGGGAGCTAACTTGCAATGAACTATTTTTCTAGTTCATTGGCCTTTTGGGTGAGAATTAGGGGTGAAGAAGTGATGTTTCAAAATACAAGTTTTGTTATTCAAATATGATGAGACCAACAGATCAGGAGATGACTGCCACTGAAAAGGTAATTTATTACTCAATAGTTCCCAAGAAGAGGGGACACTCCACTCCATACCGGGCAACACAGGGAAGCACCAGGGTAGGTCAGGATTCATAAGGAATGAGGGGAAAGCATAGGCAGGAACACTTATTGTGGTTTCCATGGGAAAGACAAAACAAGGCAGGGTAAGCATGTTTAGGATTGGCTAGTTTGAACAATTTCAGCTGGTTATGGGACATAGGGGCTTTGTTCAGTTGTCTAGTACCTGGCCATGGGATGATTAGGATAGAAGAATATGGCCTCTTGGAGTATAAACACCAAATGGTGGCTCTGGATTAGTTGGTTTACATATGACAGACATGCTCAAAGGGAAGTCATTTGCTAAGTCTAGGAATTGGCTAGCCCTGGGAGGGGCACTCTCCTGGGTCAGGAAGGACCCAGACACCAGAACATCAGGAAAACAGAAAATGAGAAAATACAGTTAACATGATGGGTAACTGCCATTCCCGATCCCTAAGTTTTCTGGCAGGGAGAAGGCAAATTCCAGCTCGGGGATAGCGGACTTATTCTTGCAGGTGTTTCAAAAGGATACTGGCTCTTTCTTCAAGCATGAATGTGTCAATCAAGGGCAAGGCAGTGGCTTGATGGAGAATTCAGTTCAGGCTTTTGTGCTTGGCTTGGGTTCCTCCAGTTTCCATGTAACCAGGCATGGACTGACTAGTGCTGTCAGATTACCAGGTACCTACAGCATCTGGCTTAGTCTGCCCCTTGTGGATGACATGGGTTACCAAGACAAATCAGAACCTCCGTCTCCTATAAAAGGGAAATCATTTGTTAGTTGGAATATGAAGGATGATGGTGAGGGTGTCTTTTTGGCCCCTTGATTGTAACCTCTCTCTGCTGCTCCTTTACCAAGTATGCTTGACTGTTAACTCATCTCTTGAACACAGGCAGAGAGACTAGACACTAGCTATCCAGCCTTTATTGGCCAACAGCCTGCAAAACACTGTCCTTAGTTGGTGGTTCCAAAGAGATCTTTCTTTGTCTCTGCTCTCACAGCTGCTTTAGAGAATGCACGTTCTTCTGTGCCTGCTATCAAATGCCAATAATTGTTAAAGCTTGTGCGTGGGCACCTGCACCTCTCATCTTTTGTGTATGTTTGAAAATTCCATAATAAAAAGATTTTTGAAAATGAATCACAATTTATACCCATTAGGATGGCTACTATAAAAAGAAACAGAAAATAAGTGTTGGCAAGGATGTGGAGAAATTGGAGCACTTGTGCACTTTTGGTGAGAATATAAAATGGTGCAGTCCCTATATAAAAAGGTATGGCAGTCCTTCAGAAAATTAGAAATAGAAATATACAATCCAGCAATTCCACTTCCAAGTATATACTCCAAAGAAGCAAAAACTGGGACTTGAAGAGATATTTGTATGCTCAAGTTCATAATAGCGTTATACACAGTAGCCCAAAGGTGGAAATGATGGATGAATGCATAAGCAAAATGTGGCATGTACATACAGTGGAATGTTACTCAGTTTTAAAAAGGAAGAAAATTCTGACATATGCTCCAACATGGGCGAACCCTAGGACATCATGGTAAGTGAAATAAGCTGATCACAGGACAAATACTGTTTGATTTCACTAGAGTGTCAAACTTATGGAGACAGGAAGTAGAAAGATGGTTGCCAGAGGCTGGGGGGATATTTAATGGGTTCAGGGTTTCAGTTTTGCAGCATGAAAGGAGCTCTGGAAATGGATGGTGGTGATGGTTGCACAACAGAGTGAATGTACTTAACACCACTGAACTGTATCCTTAAAAATGGTTAAGATGGTAACTTGTGTTGCTTTTAAATCCTACCACAGTTTTAAAAAAGAATCAAGTTCCACTACTCTATAAACAGAAGCCTATCCCATGACTCAGCAATTTTACTCCTAAGTATTTACTCAAGAGATATGAAAACTATGTGACAAAAATGTTCATTGCTAAGGAATATTCATAGCAGTTTGAGTCATAATAGCCAAAATCTGGCAATAAACCAAATGTCCATCAATAAGAAAGGAATAAACAAATTGTGTTCTCTTCATACAATGAAATGCCAATCTGGAACAAATACGCATACACGTAACAACATGGATAAATGTCAAAAACACCATTCTGAGCAAAAGAAACCAGATGACAAAGGAAACATAATTGCTTATATGAAGGTTAAGAATGGAAGAATCCAAATGACGGTGATACTATGGTGATAGAAATTAGAGCCTTGGAGGGGTGAGTGGGATGCAGAGAGGGTAGGAGGTGAAAGTAAGGTGTGTGTGTGTGTGTGTGTGTGTGTGTGTGTGTGTGTGTGTGTGTGTGTGACTGACTAAAACGGTCCAAAAAGGAACTTACCAGGTTGATGGAAGTATCCTATATCTTGACTGGGGTGATAGTACTACAGGTGTATGCATTTATCAAAACTCAAAAGCTGTATCCTTAAGATCTGTGCATTACTATCCGTTATTTAGACCTCAACATAATTAGTATAAAAAAATGTCTTCTCTTTGCTCTCCCTCTCTGCTCCCGGGGCCAGTGAAGCAGGCTGAAAAAAACAATAATGTGGCTTTTACACTATTCTCTGTGCTTTGAGGTATATCATTTAAAAAACAACCGCTAGTCATTTCAAATGAGCAGGTTTGCTTGTAACAAAACAAAGGCAGAGGTCAAGGTCACGGTGACTGGTGTGGCCCCCTAGCCAGTGTTGCAGGCCACAAAGAGTGAAGTGAGAGAGTGCAGGTGTGAGCTTCCTACAGCTGGACAGCATCACACAGGGGCAAGAGATAGTCCAGGAAGGTGGCGTGACTCAAGAGGAAGGTTGTTTGGTGAGTAGCAGGCCTCCGCATTATCTTTGGTATCAGTGAAAAGCTGGTTTCCCTGGCAACAGGGGCCTACCTAATGAGCAGTGCTGGGCAGCAGGCATGAACACGTCCATAGCAAGCATGCAGAGAGAGAGAACACCTCCTCACCAAATACTCCCTTTCAGTCTGCATACTCAGCCCTAGTGATGGTTAAGAACAAATCAGAAAATGCCAAAAAGCATGATAAAAAGCTTTGGTGCCCCCGGCCTCTTCTCTCCCCCTCCCTGCTATGCTCTAGTAATAACCATTTGTAGGCTTTCCTTATGTTGGTGCTTTTGGTTTCATATGAATCTCTATATATCATGAATTCAACTGCTCACTGTCAACATTGTCTCTTTATTGCCTATTACAATAAATATGGGGGTAGAGTTAGGGGACCCCACTTTTGTATTTACATGGTCAAGGTTGAAATCTTTTACATTCTGTTCAGGAATCAGAACTATTCCCCACACCTTGTCCCGAGGTGATGATACAAGCTTTAAATTAGTAAATAATCGATTGCTATGACATATGATTAGTTACATTTTCCCCTATCCTTATAATGTCACAACCCTGGGCCCCTCAAAGGACGATGTTCCCAGCAAATCATCAAATTGATTCTCTTTTCTTAAACTACTGCAGTTGCTCAAATTCATACCACATTTTAGTTTGCTTCTAATATGGATCATGACTTTCCTGTTTTCTTGGACATTTTTGTTGCCCCTCCCCCTCTCTGGGAGAAGGAAAAGACTTTTTCATCATAGCACTGCTAGTTTCTTTTTCATTCTAATAGTGCAGGGCCTATTCTAGAATTCTTCTTAAGGACATCTCTTTGGAGATGACTGAACTCCTGTTTTAATTTGGGCAGATATCTTTCAAAACCTGCTGCAAGGTATCATCCCAGGATTTCTTTTCATTAGATTAGCAAGGTTAGTTCTATCACTTCTTGTTTTCTACATACAGCTCACTCTTGATTTCTTGGCCAACATCTTCGATTATCTCCTTCACAAAGGCTAAATAGGAGACAAACTATTTTATATCTGTACAGGTATAAAAATGGTTTTTGTTCTCAATCTTTTTAAAAAAGATTTATTTATTTATTTGAGAGAGAGAGAGAGAGAGATTGAGTGGGGTGGGGGCAGGAGGCAGACGGAGAGAGAAACTTAAGCAGAGTCCCCACTGAGTGTGGAGCCTGATGTGGGGCTCGATCTCACAACCCTGAGATCATGACCTGAGCTGGAACCAAGAGTTGGAAGCTTAACTGACTGAGCCACCCAGGTGCCTCTAGTTATCAATCTTAATAGCTAATGCGGCTAAGTGTAGATTTCTGGGTTCAAAATCACTTTCCCACAGTACTTTGAAGGGGTGCTTCACTAATTCATTAAAAATTTAAAAATCGTGGGGCTCCTGGGTGGCACAGCGGTTAAGCGTCTGCCTTCGGCTCAGGGCGTGATCCCGGCGTTATGGGATCGAGCCCCACATCAGGCTCCTCCGCTAGGAGCCTGCTTCTTCCTCTCCCACTCCCCCTGCTTGTGTTCCCTCTCTCGCTGGCTGTCTCTATCTCTGTTGAATAAATAAATAAAATCTTTTAAAAAAAATTTAAAAATCGTGAAATGGAATCCATATACAGAAAGGTGCATAAACACAAATACATATCTTTTTAAATGATTTTTATTAGTAATTTTTTATTATGTTATGTTAGTCACCATACAGCACATCCTTAGTTTTTGATGTAGCGTTCCATGATTCATTATTTGCACATAACACCCAGTGCTCCATGAAACATGTGCCCTCCTTAATACCCATCACCGGCCTATCCCAGTCCCCACCCCCCTCCCCTCTGAAGCCCTCAGTTTGTTTCCCAGAGTCCATAGTCTCTCCTGGTTTGTTTCCCCTTCTGTTTACCCCCCCTTCATTCTTCCCTTCCTTGTCCTACCGATCTTCCTGCTATTTCTTATGTTCCATAAATGAGTGAAACCATATGATAATTGTCTTTCTCTCTTGACTTATTTCACAAATACATATCTTTATGAATTGTTATAAAGTAAATACCCATCCAGGCCATGAAATGACATTTTGTCAAAACCATAAAGGTCTACACCATCAACTCCATCCCCAACTCATATGTTCCTTTCCAGTTACAGTGCTGCCCTTCCCTCCTAGAGATAGCCACAATTCTGACTTTTATGGAAATAACACTTGCTTTTAAAAAAATGATGTTATTACACAAGTATGCATCTTGAAACAGTCTAGTTTTGCTTATTTTTGAGCGTCACATAAACAGAATACTACAGTATGTATTATTTTATATCTGACCTCATACACTCAACGTTATATTTTGAAATTCATCCGTGTTGTTGCATGTAGCGATAGTTCATTCATTTACATTGCTGTATAGTATTCCATTGGATGAATCTGACACAATTCTACTAATGATGGATAGCTAGTTGTTTCTAGTTTGTGGCTATTGTGAGTAATAAGCTGCTGCTATAAACATCCCTATACGTGTCTTTTGGAGTTGATGTATATGAGAATTTTTGGTTGCTTGTCCTACCAGCTAGTGATGTAACATGGTTAAAATTTCCCACCAGCACTGTGAATTTCTCTTTGTGGGTCTGACACCTCTTGCTTTACACACTTTACAGGCTGTTATTTGGTACATACACATTTAATATTGGTAATTTGTCCCGATGACTTGAATCTTTTGTCATAGTGAAGTGGCCCTCTCTAATGTTTTTTTATCTAAATTCTATTTTGCTTGATGTTAATAGAACTACATGACATTTCTTTCATTTTTTTATATCTAAATCACACATAATACAGAATTTTGCATTTTAACCATTTTAAAATGTACGATTCAATGGCATAAAGTACATTTACAGTTACCACTATCTTATCCCAGAACTTTTCATCATTTCAAACAGAAATTCTAGACCCATTAAACAACTACTACCCCTCCCCCTTTCCTGTCAGCCCCTTTTAGCCAGTATTGCACCTTCTGTCTTTATGAATTTAAGTATTCTAGGTGCCTCCCTGAGTGGAATCATACAATATTTGTCCCTTTGTGTCTGGCTTATTTCACTTGTTTTTGGAGCTTTAAACAAACATGTTATATCATCTACATATAGATTCACTAAGCAAAGATTTTTTTTCCCCCTTAAAACACCTGCAGTGTGTATGGCTCTGTGGGGACGCAAAGATGAATAAACCTCTGTCCCTAAATCCTTTGGTACAGACTGAGTGGGAGGCAAACACAAGACAAGGAGTGAGCATCAAGAAGGGGCATGATGGATTGTGAAATGAGTATGTGCCGTCTTCCTTTTGCTTGACCTCAGCTGATGTAAGGAGAAATCCGTATGACATTTAAATGTTACTCAAGTTATTGGATCTATAAACGTGCTGGGCTTGAGTACGGATCCACCTGCCTGGAGGTGAAGCCCGAGCCTGCCGCCTGGTGGTGTAGCTGGACGCTCCTGCCGCACGGGGGCGGCATACCGAAGTGAAAGGAGGGCTGCCGGCTTGCCTGGTCCCTCCAGGAAGGAAGCTGGGGAAAAGAATCAGCACCCGAGGAAACGAAACCCTTTCCAAGTGTGGCACCGCTAGGGTGGCTGTCAGAAGGGTGCTGCAAGCACTTTCTAATTCTTATCCCCCCCCACCTCATTTGCCCCTGCACCCTACAGCTCCCTTTTAAGACCCCTCCATTAGGGCTGCTTTATTTGATCTGTCCCCTTACTGTCCCTACATCCTCAGCGTGAGAGCCGACCAGGCTTTTCTGCCCTTCGAGCCTTTAGTTTCATTCCAGGGATTATTTGTTTGTTTGTTTGTTTATTTTCTGCTCCTCCACTTCCTCCTCTCCAATGAAAATCAGTTTCCCAATCCTTGGCCATTCTGCCGAACGTTATTTTGCCCTATTCCCAAGCTCTGATGATGATGATGATGAACTGATTGTCACAAATACCAGTTTGGAACTACTGTTGACCCTTGAACAATGCAGGGGTTAGGGGTACCCATTTTACCCAGTTGAAAATCCACCTATAACTTTGGACTCCCCCAACTTAACTACTAACAGCCTATTGTTGACCAGAAGCCTTACTGATAACATCAACAGTCCATTAACACATATTTGTATGTTATATGGATTATACACTCTGTTCCTACGGTAAAGTAAGCCAGAGGAAAGAAAATGCTGTTAAGAAAATCATAAGGAGTGGCACCTGGGTGGCTCAGTTGGTTGAGCGTCTGCCTTCGGCTCAGGTTGCGATCCCAGGACCCTGGGATCCAGCTCAAATCAGGGTCCCTGCTCGGTGGGCAGTCTGCTTCTCTTTCTCCCTCCACCGCACCCTCTGCCACTCCCCCTGCTTGTGCTCTCTTGCTCTCTCTCAAATAAATTAAAAAAATATTTTTAAGAAAAAATCATAAGAGAAAATATATAGAGCTGTACCATGTTTATAAAAAATAATCTGCATAAAAGATGACCAGCACAGCAAATGGTGTTGTTCAAGGGTCAACTGTATCCCCAGCAGCTTCACAACACTGCTCTCATTACTGATATGTATTGTTTATTCATTCACTCTTCAGGCATTGTCAGCTAAGTGCCAGGGCACTGGAAACACAGAATAAACAAGATAAAACCATAGACTTGGAGGCGCTTATGGTCTAGTGGTAGATGACAAGTAAACAGTTACAAAGCAATGTGGTATGGGCTGAAACTGAGACAAGAGTAAGGAGCAGGGAGCAGGAAGCGGTGAAATGGAGAGGCCAGGCTGGGGGGCTGGGTCAGTCCAGGCGTTCACATGGGAGGTGATGACAGAGATGAGTCATATAGGGACTTCGGGGTTTACCAGATGGAAGAGGGTGGATGCAAAGGCCGGATCATGCTGCCAAAACAACAACACGTGAAAACATCATTAGTTCCTCAAACCATCTGGAGTTCAGTGAGGGCAGGGCAAACCACAAAGTAGGGTAGCACCCAGCTAGCCTCAGCCTGACAACAGGATCTGGTATGGGTGTTTAGTTGTATTAGTGGCAATAAACTTGGCTGTCCTATCTGGCTTGTCTGTGGTTGGGTTTTATTTGGTGGGAACTTCTTCACATAATAAAATCAAGATTTCTGGTTTACACACACACACACACACACACACGCACGCACACACACACACACACACACACCCCAAACGATTTTTCACATCAGGCCCACCTTCTCTATGGCAACCACCAGCTGAAGCCACTTCAGTAGAAGGAGCCTGGCTGTCCTGGTTTGTTACAAACCATACCTCCCCCTGGTACTTACACCTGGCCAGATATGCTCATTTGTGACACTTGCTTGGTCCCTGTAGGCAGCCAAATTTAGGACCTCTGCTTTGACATTCTACCCAGCTACAGGTGTGGGCCACGGTTCTTAAGAAACCTGGTGCAGAACTCCTTCCTCGAGGTGGTGAGGAGAAGGAGGGAGAGAAGGGAGCAGGAGGTGACTCAGCCACTGATATTATGTGTATTGAGGGTTACCCAGATGTCTCACCCTCTGCAGAGAGATGAGTCAGAGCAAAGGAGGAGGAATAAGGTGGCAGTTCATTCCTGTGGCCAGGACCGACATAAGAAACACAGAGAGTGATGAAGAAACGGGCCCCTTCCTTGGACGGTATTCCTGGCCTGGGAGTGTGAGAGCGTTAAGTCCACCCCAGCTATTGTGGGGGCGGGGGCAGGGCAAGGGTACGAATGGAGATACAGCCTGCTCTCTTTCTCCTCCTGTTTTCATCTCTGCCCCCCAGGATGAAGTGCACACATGTGTGGACACCCCAGCCCACAAGCTCAGTTCTGTCGGCAGCTCTCCTTGCTCCTGGCCAACAGCCGCTTCTTGGCCACCCCTTGGGTGGACACTGGAAGTTTGCTGCAGTCTTGGAAGGACAGACTCAAGAACCAGGTCCGGGCAGACCCTGAAGCAGGCTTGGAGCCATTTGGGCCAGAAATTATGGCCTAGATCATGGTCTTGAAGGAAGGTGTGGGCCCCTGGAGGGGCACATCACTTTGGGCCAATGGGCTCCTCAACCCCTAGGGGGTCAGAGGAGAGTCTGAATCCTCGAGTTCTCTAAAGCCCTTGGCCAGGATGAAGTGTTAAGACGAGAGAGGTACTTGGGATATCTCATGTGCTGTGTCCACTGTGAACAAGTGCCACCAATTGGGTGACTTAAACCAACAGAAACTCATTCTCTCATAGTTCTGGAGGCTAGAGGTCAGGAGGGCTTCTTCCTTCTGAGGGCTCTGAGGGAGAATCTGTCCCATGCCACTCTCTAGCTTCTGGTGACAGCTGGCAATCCTTGGCTTGACACGCATCATTCTGACCTCTGCCTTCACCCTCGCAGGGCCTTCTCCCCATCTGTCTGGCTTCATATGGCCATCTTCTCATAAGGACCCCAGTCCTATTGGATCAGGGCCCACCTGACTCCTGTGTGACCTCATCCTACCCAATTCCATCTGCCACAGCCCCATTTCCAAATAAGGTCACGTTCTGAGCTATTGGGGGTGAACTCTTGAATGTTCATCAGGGGGAAGTGTTACAGTTCAGCCCACAACAGGATCTGTCATCGGGTCACAGGCTGTGACAGGGAAGGAAGGTGCAGGTTCGCAGAAACCACCTTTCAGCGGGGCCTCCTGCGGTTGGGGAACGAGGTGGGTATTTCCTTGGGCTAGCTCGGTTCTCACTGGCTCTTGCCAGTAAGAGCTCACTGAGCATCTAACATCCTGGCACCCACATCTGCGCATCTGCTCGCACTACTCCCGCTGCATTGCCAGCCAGCTGATCTCTCTGCCCGTCTCTCCCTCTGCCTGGTGCCTCTGGCTGACTCTGGTCTTTATGACGCTTAGAGCTCTTCTCGCTCAGTATTTTTCATCTTTTACTTCTGCTACTAGTTGCCCTGACTCTGACTGCCAGTTTAAATTGCTGAGTCTGGAAAATTCTGGTCCAGAAAATCACTGTGGTCCCTTTTAGAACAGCTTTCTCATCAGTTTGCCTCAGTGAGAACTGGCCAGTCTCCATTGGCTACTCCTGGGTAGATGCCTGCCCATCCTGGTCCAAGTAGCTGTGGCCAAGGTGTGGATCTTGTGAGACAAACCATGCTGGTTATCACAGAGGAAACAGCCCAAGGTGGTTTATTAGCAAGTTGTTAAGGACAGGACAATCGTCCACTGCTTCCCAAGCAAGATTTCCCAATCTCGGCACTATTGACATTTTGGGGCTGGGTAATTCTTTGTTGTGGGGGACTGACCTGTGTATTGTAGGATGTTCAACAGCATTTCTGGCCTCTACCTGGTGGGTGCCAGCAGCCCCCTTTCCCCACTTGCACTGAGTTATGATAATTGGAAATGTCTCCAGACATTGCCAAATATCTCCTGAGAGGAAAATCACCCTGGTTGAGAACCACAGTTCTAAGGGAATGGGGGGCTCCAGGATTAGCCCGTCCATGCCAGGATAGTCAGCAGTGTGAGTATGGAGGGTACCGATGAAAGATACTGATATATAATCAGTACACCTGCCTTTGTCAGGGCTGGCTTAGAGGCTGAGAGAGGCGGCTCCTGCTGTGGGCAGGGGGTTGGATGGAGCATTGATGGGTTCAGACGTGAGTAGCTGTGCTCAAAGTGAGGAAAACAAAGGGCACCTGGGTGGCTCAGTTGGTTAAGTGTTGCTTTCGGCTCAGGTCGTGATCTCAGGGTTGTGAGATGGAGCACCGTATTGGGTTCTGTGCTGGGTGTGGAGCCTGCTTAAGATTCTCTCTCTCCTCCCTCTGTGCCTGCCCCCCTTGCTCTCCCTCCCCTTCTTAAAAAAGAAGTGGGAAACCAATACTGAGTATCATATATGTGTGTGTTTTGAATGAGCATGTTCACTGGTTTACTCTTTGTACATTTCTGAGAATGTGCAATCCTCTATGTGGGTGTAGGTGTCTGAGTGAGGGTGTGTATATCTGTATGTCTCGAGATTGGACGGTGCATAGTCCACACTGCTCTCCTCCTATGTTATCAGGATAGGTTAGTGTCATATATGACACACTTTATTGGTATTCTCAGAATGTCACATAGGGTGAGAATCAGCTCTGTTGACGTTGAATTGAAAAACAGAATTTACTTCAGAGTGGTTTTTCTTGTTTAGACCTGTCTGCCTCCAGGCATATACAATGAGCAGTGAATGGGTAATGGCCCCAGTGATCTCAATGACATCTTGCTTCAGCACCAGAATCCAGGGTTGACCAAACTCCGTGTCCAAGAAGCACAGCCAAGCCAAGTCCAAGCTCATCTGTGTTTTCTAGGCTCAGTCCCTGACCAAGTAGCTGTACAACAAACTGTTTGACCTTTCTTTTCTTTGGTTTTTCTTTCTGTAAAATGAAGATAATGAATACCCTTCTCAGAGGACTCTTTTGAGAGCAACTTACATGATCATACTTTAAAAAGTGGTACTACATAGCTGTTGAATGAAAATTAATTGTACTTCCTCCTCTATTTGGCATTAGGTGAGCTTTTCCTTTTTAAAATGTCAACTGATATTTATTTATAGACTCTATGTTCCCGATCATTTATCTAAATATTTGTCCTTCTTACTTGGTTAGCTAGCTGGGCATGTAGGGTTGGGTCCATACCTTCCCTTCTTATAAAGGTCATTGTGGCCACTAAAGACTCAATAGTCATTCGTTCACATTGATGTTTTTGACATTGATGATTCTAGCCTGCCCAAGTTCCCAGATTGTCTATCAGTTTTCAGTTATTCAAGGTCATTGAAATGGGTTCTTGGATACTTTCAAGGGAGAAGAGCTTGTCATTCAACAATCGGCCCACATGTGAGAAACAGAAAGGTATGTGAGGCAAGACTCTGACCTTCAAAGCACTATAGTAAAGGACAAGCCATGGACTCAGGGCAGAGAGATCGATAGACACTCTTGCCAGGTCATTTTCCTGTGCTTTCAAGTTAATATCTTTTTCATTTCTCCAGCTTTATTGAAGTATACTTGACAAATAAAATTATATCTATTTAAAAGGTACAACTTGATGATTTGATGGACTTATTCTTTGTGAAATGATTACCACAATTAACACATCCGTCATCTTACATAGTTACCTTTTGTGTGTGTGTGTGTGTGTGTGTGTGTGTGTGTGTGTGGTGAGAAAATTTAAGATCTATTTCCTTAGCAAATTTCAAGTGTACAATACAGTATTATTTTTTTTTCTATTTATTTATTTTTTTAATGATTTTTTATTATATTATGTTAGTCACCATACAGTACATCCCCGGTTTCCGATGTAAGGCTCGATGATTCATTAGTTGTGTATAACACCCAGTGCACCATGCAATACGTGCCCTCCTTACTACCCATCACCGGTCTATCCCATTCCCCCACCCCCCTCCCCTCTGAAGTCCTCAGTTTGTTTCTCATAGTCCATAGTCTCTCATGTTTCATTCCCCCTTCTGATTACCCCCCCTTTCTTTATCCCTTTCTTCCCCTACTGATCATCCTAGTTCTTATGTTCCATAGATGAGAGAAATCATATGATAGTTGTCTTTCTCTGCTTGACTTATTTCACTTAGCATTATCTCCTCCAGTGCTGTCCATGTTGTAGCAAATGTTGAGAACTCGTTCTTTCTGATAGCTGAGTAATATTCCATTGTATATATGGACCACAACTTCTTAATCCAGTCATCTGTTGAAGGGCATCTCGGCTCCTTCCACGATTTAGCTATTGTGGACATTGCTGCTATGAACATTGGGGTGCATATGGCCCTTCTCTTCACTACGTCTGTATCTTTGGGGTAAATACCCAGTAGTGCAATGGCTGGATCATAGGGTAGCTCAATTTTTAACTTTTTAAGGGACCTCCACACTGTTTTCCAGAGTGGCTGTACCAACTTGCATTCCCACCAACAATGTAGGAGGGATCCCCTTTCTCCACATCCTCTCCAACAATTGTTGTTTCTTGCCTTGTCTATTTTTGCCATTCTAACTGGCGTAAGGTGGTATCTCAGTGTGGTTTTGATTTGAATTTCCTTGATGGCTAATGATTTTGAACATTTTTTCATGTGTCTGTTAGCCATTTGTATGTCTTCATTGGAAAAGTGTCTGTTCATATCTTCTGCCCATTTTTTGATTTGTTTATTTGTTTCTCGTGTATTGAGTTTGAGAAGTTCTTTGTAGATCTTGGATACCAGTCCTTTATCTGTAGTGTCATTTGCAAATATATTCTCCCATTCCGTGGGCTGCCTCTTAGTTTTTCTGACTGTTTCCTTGGCTGTGCAGAAACTTTTAATCTTGATGAAGTCCCATAAATTCATTTTATCTTTTGTTTCTCTTGCCTTTGGGGATGTGTCATGAAAAAAGTTGCTTTGGCCGATGTCGTAGAGGTTGTTGCCTATGTTCTCCTCTAGAATTTTGATGGATTCCTGTCTCACATTGAGGTCTTTCATCCATTTGGAGTTTATTTTTGTGTATGGTGTGAGATAGTGGCCAAGTTTCATTCTTTTGCATGTAGCTGTCCAATTTTCCCAGCACCATTTATTGAAGAGACTGTCTTTTTCCCACCGGATGTTTTTTCCTGCTTTATCAAATATTAGTTGCCCAAAGAGCCGAGGGTCCATTTCTGGGCTCTCTATTCTGTTCCATTGGTCTATGTGTCTGTTTTTGTGCCAGTACCATGCTGTCTTTGTGATCACAGCTTTGTAGTACAGCTCGAAATCCGGCATTGTGATGCCCCCAGCTTTGTTTTTCCTTTTCAACAGCTCCTTGGAGATTCGGGGCCTTTTCTGTTTCCATACAAATTTAAGGACTGTTTGTTCCAGTTCTTTGAAAAATGTCCTTGGTATTTTGATCGGGATAGCATTGAAAGTGTAGATTGCTCTGGGTAGCATGGACATTTTAACTATGTTAATTCTTCCGATCCATGAGCATGGAATATCTTTCCATCTTTTTATGTCTTCCTCAATGTCTTTCAAGAGTGATTTATAGTTTCTAGAATATAGGTCCTTTACGTCTCTGGTTAAGTTAATTCCAAGGTAACGTATGGTTTTTGGTGCTATTGTAAATGGGATGGATTCCCTAATTTCTCTTTCTTCGGTCTCGTTATTCGTGTATAGAAATGCAACTGATTTCTGAGCATTTATTTTGTATCCCGCCACGTTACTGAATTGCTCTATAACTTCTAATAATTTGGGAGTGGCTTCTTTTGGGTTTTCCATATAGAGTATCATGTCATCTGCAAAGAGAGACATTTTGACTTCTTCTTTGCCAATTTGAATACCTTTGATCCCTTTTTGTCGTCTGATTGCTGTTGCAAGGACTTCTAGTACTATGTTGAATAATAGTGGCGAGAGTGGGCATCCTTGTCGGGTTCCTGATCTTAAGGGAAAGGCTTCCAGCTTTTCTCCATTGAGAATAATATTTGCAGTAGGCTTTTCATAGATGGCTTTTATGAGATTGAGAAATGTACCTTCTATTCCTACACTCTGAAGGGTTTTAATCAGGAAAGGATGCTGTATTTTGTCAAATGCTTTTTCTGCATCGATTGAGAGGATCATATGGTTCCTGAGTCTTTTCTTGTTGATATGATGACAATACAGTATTATTAACTCTGGTCATCATGCTGTACATTGTATCTCCAGAATGTATTCATCTTATAACTGAAGGCTTGTGCTCCTTGACCAGCATCTCCCCATCTCCCCAATCCCCAGCCTGGTAATCACCTCTCCACTTTCTCCTTCTATGAGCTCAGCTTTTCTTTTTCTTTTTCTTTCTTTTTTTTCTTAACTTTCTTTCTTTCTTTTTTTGGTTCCACATATGTGAGATCATATAGTTTTTATCTTTTTCTGTGTGGCCTATTTCACTTAGCATAATGTCCTCTAGGTTCATCCACGTTGTTGCAAATGGCAAGATTTCCTTCTTTCTCATGGCTGAGTAATAGTCCATTGTCTTATCTCTTGGTATATATTACATTTTCTTCAACTATTCATTCATGACTAGACACATAGGTGGTTTCCATATCTTGGCTACTATGAATAGTGCTTCAGTGAACATGGGAGTGCAGACATCTCTTCGAGATACTGATTTCATTTTCTTTGAATATATACCCAGAAGTGGAATTGCTGGATTATATAGTTCTATTTTTAAGTTTTTGAGGAGCCTCCATACTGTTTTCCATAGTGGCTGCACCAGTTTGCATCCCCACCAGCAGTGCCCAGGGGTTCCCTTTTCTCCACATCTTTCCCAAGACTTGTTATCTCTTGTCTTTTTGATGACACCCATTCTAACAGGTGTGAGGTGATATCTCATTGTGGTTTTAATTTGCATTTCCCTGGTGATTAGTGATATTGAATACCTCCTCGTGTAATTGCTGACCATTTGTATGTCTTTGGAAAAATGTTTATTCAGCTTCTTTACCCACTTTTTAAAAAGATTTTATTTATTCATTTGACAGAGAGAGAGAGAGAGAGAGTGAGGAAGAGATCACAAGCAGGGGGAGTGGGGGAGGGAAAAGCAGGCTCCCGGCTGAGCGGGGAGCTCAATGCAGGGCTCAATCCCAGGACCCTGAGCTACCCAGGTGCCCCATTTTTTTGCCCATTTTTAAATCAGATTGGTTTTTGTTACTTAGTTGCTTAAAGTCTATTTTGTCTGATGTAAGTATAGCTATCCCTGCTCTCTTTTTGTTTCCATTTGTAGGGAATATCTTTTTCCATCTCTTCGCTTTGAGGTTATATGTGTCTTTAAAGCTGAAGTGAGGGGCACCTGGGTGGCTCAGTCAGTTGAGCATCTGCTTTCAACTCAGGTCATGATCCCAGGGTCTCAGGATCGAGCCTCACATCGGGCTCCCTGCTCAGTGGGCAGTCTGCTTCTCCCTCTGCTCCGTACCCCACTTGTGCTCTCTCTCTTTCAAATAAATGAATGAAATCTTTATGAAAAAAAAATAAAGCTGAAATGAGTCTCTTGTAGACAGTGTCTTGGAGGCAGGGTCTTGTTTCTTCATCCATTCAGGCACTCTATGTGTTTTGATTGGAGAATTTAATCAATTAACATTTAAAATAATTATTAATAGGTAAGAACTAATAAAATAATAGGTAAGAACTAATAACAAAAATTATTGTAGCTATATTTATTTTAAATACCTTTGTTCTTTTTTCTTTATACTAGAGTTAAATGATTAACACACCACCATATTACATTATTAGAGCATTCTGAATTTGATTACATACTTACTTTTATTTTATATTTTTACATGTTTTCATATTACTATCTAGCATCCTTTCATTCCAGCTAGAAAAGCTATCAGCCTTTGTTAGAAGGCGGGTCTAGTGGTGGTAAACTCCCTCAGTTTTAGTTTTTCTGGGAAAGTCTTCATCCCTCCTTTGTTGCTAAGAACAGCTTTGCTGGATAAAGTGTTCTTGGTTGGCAGTTTTTCCTTCAGCACCTTCCGTATATTATCCCACTGTCTCCTGGTCTGCCAGGTTTCTGCTCAGAAATCTTTCACTGATAGGCTTATGGGGGTTCCCTTGTGTGTGAGGAATTTTTTTTCTCTTGCTTCTTTAAAAATTATCTCTTTGCCTTTGGACAGTTTCATTGTAATGTGTCTTGGAGAAGATTTCTTTGGGCTGAATCTATTTGGGAATGAGAACTTTGCAAACCTAAGGAGACATTTGAACATCAAGTTCATGAAGCTTAAATCCATGTTCAACCTGACCACAGAAGGCAGACCAGAGGGTGCAAGGACAAAGGCAGAGGAGGAGGACCCTGCTGGGATGTCAGCCTCCCTCTACAGGCTGGAGAATTTATCTGTGTCTCAACACTTCACATACTCTGCTTAGTACAGGCTGAGTTCTACACTTACCAGGATCTGCCCTCCTTGGAAGACAGTTCAGTGCCCATCTATTGTTAGCGAACTTGTCCTTGGGGTCATTCTGCATCCTTCCCCCTAACCCCAAACAAAATGATGTTTCCACATACTCATTAAAATTCCATATAAAACTCTCCCCAGAGTTTGGGTAGATACAATTTTTTTCCATCTTTGGGACTCCAATGTTTTGGAGGTAAAATGGCAGTTGTGCAGATGAATCACCCCTTGATCTGGCTCTGCAATCTAAGGCCATGAAGAAGGGGTATGCAGTGTCACAGAGCAAAAGCACAGCCATGCTTGAGAGTAGGGATGTAGGATGGGAGAAGCAGCGTTACTCAGCACATTCTTCAAAAGGCAGATCTTTCAACCGTTTAAAAAGAATATTAGAGGACAATAGCGGACAGAGCACAAGTATATGGTTTTATTGCCTCCTGAAGTCCTACTAAAACTATAGTAAAGAGATTTTTAAAAGGCATATGGAGAGGGAGAACAGGAGAGAATATAACAGCAATTAAAGCTTGGTGCTGGAAAGCTACTAGAAGACTGGGAAATGACTTAGCAGACAAAAGAGAAACAATGGTGAGCTGGCAGAGGGGAAGCCAAGGGCCAGCTCATTTTACACAACAGAATCACCAAAAGTCTCAGAAACTATTGACAACAGATATTTTTGGAAGTAGGGCCAATGAACGGGATAAGGAAGTTTGGTTGAATATCTATTTAAGAAGTGTAGATCCCTAGATCCCACCCCAACTCAGCATAGCTGCCCACTGCCCCTTCCTCACCTGGCCACAGGGGCTTTCCCCTGAGGAGGCAGAAAGGCAGGTCTCAGGACTGGGGAACATCAGGCAAAGTTGAAGATAAAGGCACCTCATCGCAAGCAGTCAACACGTATATACTGGAAGCTGAGGCCCTTAACTCCTGTAGGTCCTTAGGTGCCCATAACACAGACATCCAGACCTTCACCCTCTGGAAAGGAGATTGCTTAATCTAGCCAGGCCCAGAGGGAAAACCCAAAGACCCTGATGTCAGAGATTCTTTATCCCAGAGGCTCACTGACTGCTTGCAAGCTAATAATCACACTCACATGCTCTGAATTTCCAATTAGCTTTTAATCCATCTCTCTCTCTTTTTAAACTCTTCTGTGTGGAAAAACTTCCAACTTCACAACAGTAGAGAGAATAATATAATGAACTCCTATAAAACCTACTACCTGGCTTCAGTAATTATCAATATTTTGCTAATCTTGTTTCTTCTATATCACTACTTTTTTTTGGTTTTACATGAGTATTTTAAAGCAAATACCAGACACCATATCAGTTCACTGATTAAAAAGGAGAGAGAGATATCTAGTTTGTATCTCTAATAAAGACAGACTTTTAAAAAACAACCACAATACCATTATCATACTCAACAAAATTAACAATAAATAATTCCTTAATATCATCATAACATGCAGTCTGTGTCATATTTCCCAGATTGTCTCAAAAATTTACTTTACAATTGGTTCATTAGAATCAGGACTCAAACCAGGCTAACATGTTGCATTTGGTCGATACGTCCCTAAGTCTCTTACACTCTATTATAATTACCTCTCCTTCATTCTTTCTCCATGTTGTTATTACCATTATTTTTGGTTGAAGAGAGGAAGTCATTTTCCCTATAGAATTTTCCACATCGTGGATTTGGTTGATTGCATCCTTAATGTGTCCTTGTAACATGTTTCTCTATCCTCTGTGCATCCTATAAACTGGTTGATAGATCCAGAGCAGGGATTCTTTATCTTTTAGGGGTCATGGACCACTTTGGAAATTTGACAATGTCCATAGATCTCTTCTCAGGAGAATATATATTTTTTAAGATTGAATTTATTTATTTGAGACAGACAGAGAAAGAAAGAGAGAGAGAGAACACAAACTGCAGGAGAGGGGAAGAGAGAGAGAGGAAAAGCGAGAAACAGACTCCCCACTGAGAAGAGAGCCCAATGTGGGACTCAATCTCAGGACCTGGGATTGTGACCTGAGCCAAAGGCAGTTGCTTAACCGACTGAGCCAACTAGGCACCGCTCTCAGGATAATATTTTTAAATACATAAAATAAAATGCATAAGATTAGAAAGAAAACTATTCATTATATTTATATTGAACTATAATTCTCAAAATATTAAAAAACTAATTGTGATATAATAATATATCTTCTTGATTAACACATTAAATAGCAAGACCTTGAAGCAGGTATAATAATTAGCATAATTGTGCAGTAGTTATAAACAAAAACAGTATTTTGAGGTGGACATAAAGATGGTGATGGGATAGGAAAGAATCTGATTTCACTGTCAACAGAGCCTTATGTACTGGTTTTATTGTAGTTTTATTTTTTGTTTGCATTTGCCTGTATTCATAATTGAAGATAATACTAAGTTTCAGTTAAACGTTAGTGAAAATCAAGATGATAATTAGGTTCTTCTTCAGATTCACAGACCTGAACTCTACCCAAGGACCCTTGGTTTAACAGCTCTAATTTACAGACTAGCTTAGGTTTAGATTCCATTTTGAGAAGCAAAAATTCTTCCTTGGAATTGCTGTGTCCTTCTTTTTGCAACACAGCAGGAGGCACATAATGTCTGGCTGTCCCAGTTTTAGTGATGTTAGGACTGACAAGTGGGGTTAAAAGAAATTACCAGAGTCATCTTTTCTTCAGTAGTTTTCCTACCACTGGTGATCACTCGTAGATGGGCTCCTACTGTTCAAATACGGGAACTTAAAGCCTTAAGAAGAGGACAATTGTAATGATTGAAGTACATGAAATGTTTTCAGAAATTCATGAGAGTTCATCAAAAAAATTTGTTGATTACTAGTGTACCAACTCATTATTCCAAAAGCTGGTCAATAAAGGAAGGGAACAAGCATTTACTCTGCTTTTTCTGTATGAAGTGTTTTTCAGGGCAACCATATGATTATAGATGGAAAGTTCTTTTTTATTGAAGAACTCTAGCTGATAAATGCAGAAAGAAGGATAGAATTAAAAAATGACTTAAAAATGCTTGAATTTCCCATTTGTGAACAATGGAAGCCTCTAGAAGTTGGTTTCTGGATTTTTTGACATAACCCCATTTTCCCTTTGGTAGCTTCTTTGCTTTCTGGAACAATAAAATCTCCCTGTCTCAACTAGTACACTTCTGTCCCCAACATGGAATTAGTGATTTTTTTAAAAAATGAGTCCTTGTTCCTTGTAGAGAGGAATGATATTTAGAGATCACCTCGTGGGTGCTGGGGTGCACACTATTATTCAATCCAGCAATATTGCAACATCACATCAAGGATGGACAGAATGAATAGAGTGAGGCAATAAACCATAAGTTCATAGTGATATTTCCAGTTCAGTTCTCAGATTACAGAATTTTTCCTTAATTTTTTTTGATTTTATATTTGTATTTCTTTGCTCTTACACTGAAAGTCTCGGTTCTGCATAACATTATCATAGTTAACTATTTGCCTATTCTGATTTATACACAGTCTGAGTAATAAAAGTATCACCCACTAATATTTTTAGATAAATGTTTTAAAAACATATCAATATTGAAACTTGAAATAATTTTTGTGTGGTTATGGTACCCACTTGATATACAGTTAAGTTCATTTGTTTCAGTATGTTTCCAATTTTAAGAACTGTTTTTTAAAAATTAGATTTAAGTTGGGGCACTTGAGTGGCTTAGTCAGTTAAGCATCCGACTCTTGATCTCAGCTCAGGTCTTGATCTCAGGGTCATGAGTTCAAGCCCCATGTTGGGCGCTATGCTGGGTGTGGAGACTACTTAAAAAAATTAGATGTAAGTTTTCAATTATGTTAAATATTCACATGGTTCCAATGTCAAAACTGTAAGACAAGGAATATCTATATCTATCTATAGTATCTATCTATCTATCTATCTATCTATATATGTTTTTATTTTAATTCCAATTAGTTAACATACAATGTTAAACTAGTTTCAGGTTTACAATATAGTGATTCAACACTTCTGTACATCACCCTGTGCTCATCACAACAAGTGCACTCCTTAATCCCCATCACCTATTTAACCCATCCCCCCATCCATCTCTCCTCTGATAATCATCAGACTATTCTCTATAATTCAGAGTTTTAAAACAAGGTGTATTTAAAGACACTTAGCTTCCCTAACTTTCCCTTCTGCTCTGTTCCTCCTTATAATTAACCATTTGTCTTAGTTTTTGGTTTTCCTTCCATTGTTTCTTTCAGAAAATACAAGCAAATGAATGAAAATATTCTCCTTCCCTTCTTACTCCAAAGGTAGCATACTATCAACACAGTTCTCACCTAGCTTTTTTCACTTGACAGTATTTCCTGGCCTCAGCCCATAGTGTTATACAGCAATCCTCTTAATTTCTTAGTACAGCTGCATGATTCTCTATAGTGTGGGTATACCATGGTTTATTTGATCAGTTCTCCACTGATGGACATCTTGTTCCCTTATTCTTAATCCTGAGCAGATAACCACCTGAGGGAACTCCATAACAAGGAGAATAAAATAAGAAACATTAAGAAGAAAAGGAATCCAGAGAATGGAGCCTATTTAGAGAAAAAAACCAAAACAACCCAGTAGTAATATCTGCAGGGAGATGAGAGAAGTTATGTAGCCATGAAAAAGAGAATGGGGTATTCCAACAAATCACAGAATAAGAAAGAGCTCTTGGAACAATCAAAGTATGCTATTAGAAATAATTAAAAAAAAAAACTCACTAAGAATCATCAGAAGATAAAGTTGAGGAAATCTTCCAGGAAAAACAACAACAACAACAACAACAACAACAACAACAACAAGTGATATGAACATCAGGGAAACGTATCACAAGGGCCAATCCTGGAAGTTCAATTTTTGAATAACAAGATTTCAAAAAAAAAAAAAAAAACCAAGAATAGGGAAAATGGAGGAGAAGAAACAATCAACAAAAGTATTCAAGATCATTTCTCAGAACTAAATAGCTTAAGTGTCAAGAATGAAAGAACCCACCCAGTACATAGTGGAATAGATGAATGGACCCACATCAAAGTACATCATGGTGTTATTCCAAAACACTGGGGAGAAAAAGAAGATTTTTCAGGTTGCTAGAAATTTAAAAGAGGTCACATAAGATGGGTAATTGGATGTGTTCAGATTTTCAACGGTGGTACTGGAAGACAGTGATCACTGGAGTAATAGCTTCAAAATCCTGAAGGAAAATCATTTTCAACCTAGAATTTTATACCCAGCCAAACTACATCAAGGGTGAATTTTTTTTCAGACAAGCACAATCTAAAAAAGACTTACCCGATAATGCATAAGACTGGGGGGAAAACCACCCAACAAGAAAAATTAGCAGTGTTATGTAGAGGCAGGAACAGAGCTAATAGAATGATTAGATAGCAGCGATAAAATTGGTTGCCTCTGGAGAATAAATCAGGTGGGAGGGGGGACTGCTCTTTTAATTGAGAAAATGTAAAATTTTGATAAAAATATTAAAAAATCAGAAAGAGAAGAAATGATTTTAAAAAGAAAGGTGACTGTTTTCTTTTGAGCTGATGTGATTATTTTGAGAACCATGATGAAAGATACAGAGGAAGAAGTAGGACAAAAAGAGTCTAAGATGCTTATGAAAGCCGGTCAAAGGGTGGTGAAAGTTTAGAGGCGCCTTCTTAATCTACTGCACCCTCACCAACTTCTTGACTTGCTCTCCTTCATGTAAGAACCTGGAAGTCCTCGGGAAGCAGAGACTCCTTGAAGTTGGCTAAAAAGAAGAGCCATATTAGAAGAGGTGGCATGGACCTTTCTTAAATATAGAACTGGGAAACACTGAGAAAAAATTGGAGGAAGGATATGTCAAGTTTCCCGAAAGTGAAAGGACCAATGCTGCTTGGTTTGGAGACTAGAAGTGTTTTCCAAACTTTGCTTTATGTTATCATCACCTGAGAAGCTTTAAAAAATCTCATTGCCCGTGTCATAGCCCATACCAATTAAATCAAAGTATTTGGGAGTAGGAGTCAGACATCAGGATTTTTAAAAGGCTCTCAGGTGGTTCCTATGCTCAGCCAGGTTTGGGAACCACTGGAGTAGTCTGTGTGTGAGGAAGCTAAGACTGGAAGGGTTGGGCAAAATTGTGAAGAGTCTTGAATATCCAGCTACCTAATTTGATCTGTAGTAGGCAACGGAGGTGCCACTGAAGGATTTTGAACTGGAAATGATGCAATGTGACATTTGGGGAAGATTAATGGACAGAAGAAACGGGAGGACCTGAGACTCTAGAAGCGAAGAGACCACTAGCTGTAGTGATAGGCTGGTTTTTGACTCAGAGTAAGCAGCGCAGAGGACACGGGTTGTGTGCTTAGGGGTGTACATGAGTCACCAGATCCTCCCTGCCTCATTGGAAACTGTACTGACCCTCTCGGAAGTGCTGTGGTGTTCTCCCCGCCACGGGGGAGGGCTGCCCCGTGTGGTGGCCCTCCATGGGTGAGAGAATTGCCAGGAGGCAGGGCAGGCCAAAGCCTTGTCCCAAGAGAGGATTGTGGGCTTTGCTCTCGGATTGGGTCAAATCCCTGGCCTGCGGGGAAAGTGATCCCAGGATCAGACAAGCTGGGGGCCAAACCTGAGGGGTCGATGAGAAGCTGTGCGGCCTGTTGCACCGACAAATGAAGGCGCAATGGCAGTCTGAGGTTGTCCTAACCGTCCCCAATTCTTTCAGTCACCACTGCCCTTCCAGGAGCGTCCTGGCCATTCCGCCTGTGGGCAGAGGCTCACTCCTCT
Source organism: Ursus americanus (assembly GCF_024610735.1). Taxonomy (NCBI): domain Eukaryota; kingdom Metazoa; phylum Chordata; class Mammalia; order Carnivora; family Ursidae; genus Ursus; species Ursus americanus. The sequence goes on along the minus strand of NC_142146.1, from coordinate 7,404,811 downwards.
GCAAGCACTTGAACGCGGCTGTGAGCGTCAAGACATCGAGGGGCCTAGCTGGTCTCTTCCCATCTGAATGCCCCGTGTCCCCAGAATGGAGGCCCGAGCACACAGTAAGTGCTAGATAGCCAACGAGTGACCGCCCAAGGCGACCGCGGAGTGGGGCACAGTATTAGTTGACCAGGCTGGTGTCTCTAGCTTCTTTGTTGGAAGGGACGGGAGGGAAGAGAAGAGGCAAGCTGGGGCCCCTCAGCTGACGGTGTTCTTGGTTTCCCCCACCATCGCGATGGGCCAGCCTACGAAATCCCAAGGACCCAAACGTGTCGCAGGGTCGTGTGTGCGCGCTCGGTCCGTCGTGGCAGCCAGCTCGAAGCACTCGGCGGCCGGGAGCCACCGCATTGGAGTACTCGCATGCATGATGGGAAACATCGAAACGCCTCTTTTGAACACGGTGACAAACACGCCCTCCCACCCAGCAGCGACGTGCACGTGACAGTTTTCGGGCTCTCGCAACTACGTGGAAACTTGGAATAGGGCTGCGGCTGCACACAGCCGGGGCGCCGGGGTCCCCGCGCCCCCGCCCCCTCGGCAAGCCCGGGAGCCGCGCCACCGCCAGCAGGGGCCCCGCGCGGCCGCAGCTCCCGCCGCTCCCGCCGCCCGCGCCCAGGGCCGCGGCTTTCGGGCTTCCTCGCCTCCCGCCGCGCCCTGCCCCCGGGAAGCGGCCCCCGAGGCGGCGGCGGCGGCCCCTGCCATGTGGGACCCGCGGGCAGCTAGGTGCGTAGCGGCGCGGGGAACGCGGGGGGCGCCTCTGGCCTGCCGGGCCCCGCGCCTCTTCCCGGCGGGAAGGGGCGGCGTGCGGGGGCCGGCGACCCCCGAGGCGGCGGCTGAGAGATCGTCCCCGTGGGCCCCGCGGGCTCCGCCGGCTCCGCGGGCCCCGCGGTCATCCAGCTGCAGACCCGGGCCTGTTGTGCGGGGGCGCGCGCGGGGGGCGGCTCCGGCCTTCCCGGCCCCGGGGGACGAGGGCACGCGCTGCGACAGGACTGCGGCGGCGCGCGGCCTGCCTGGTCCTCACCCGGGGACCGAAGCTTCGGATCCCGGGCCCACCTCCCACCTCCAGCTCGGGACCCCGGGGCCGCTAAGCAGGTGTAGATGAGCGGGCCAGCGGACGCGCCCCCGGGGCAAGCAGTCGGGCTGGCAGGTCCGGGCTCCGCGCGGGATTTGCGGGAACTTGGACAGCGTTGGCCGCTGCCCGGCGGGAGGAGGTTCGCGATTCCAGCCCCGGGCAGGCCTCGTCCCCAGCCCGCGCGATCCCGAGCTGGGCTGGCCCGAAAGGGACTGTCCAGTCCTGGATCCTCCGCTAAAGGAGTGTAGGGGCGGGGTAGCAGCGGGGCCCCATGGCTGAGAAGTGGTGGGTTCTGCTAGCGAACGTTTGCAGTCGTGGGCCCCGAGCCGGTAGGCTGTGCGGTGCGCTCCGCCCCCCTCTCCGCGCGCCCCCAGGGAGTCCCGAAGCCCAGCTGGAATAGCGCCTCTCTTTCGGTGTGCAGTGTAGCGCGGGCCAGCTCCGCTCCCAGCTGGAGGCGTTTCAGGGAGCCTGCGAGCTTTCGTGCTTCCCAGGGACAATTTCTAGGGAGATGTGCAATTTGAAAAAAGAAAAATTTTGAAAAGAGGGGGAGAAAGGGGGGCTTCTGAGGTCTGTAGTCCCCAGCCCAGTTGCTGTTAGCCCAGTCAATCCTTAGGCAGGGAGAAAGCTGGGAGTAAAGGGCCCAGCATTCTCTGTGACCAGGTTCTCCCCCGCTGCCTGGTGTTGAGCCTCCCTGGATGCCAGGCACCTTTCTGAGGCAAAGCTTTTACCAGGTGGCTTGGTCTTTTGTTGAGCATCCTGTTCTGTGCCTTAATGAAAGTACTACCTTGTAGCAGAGTCAGAAGTTTGTTTTAGCTGTTTTCCAGGCTGGTCTGTTTTGTAGGATTGCAGGATGGGCGTTTGAGTTCTAAGTAACCTTTGCTGTTCTTGTATCCAACGCGAGGGCTGGGGGTAGGATAGGTGTGTGCGGCGTTCACCCCGAGTGGGATCCCAGTGCCTCAGGATGTGGGTTTCCCGTCTTTTTTTTTTTTTTAACCAGACCCACAATAGAGACCCACACCTACCCACATAAGTATAAAACTGCAACAAGGCTTAACAGTATATTTATTCTCTCTACAGGATGGAGCACAATGTTGTTTTATATTGTTTAAAAAATCCTGTCATAATTCATGAACTTGATGTTGTGATGGACTAATCAGTTTTAGGTGGGAACTGCAAGCTGTCTTTGGGACACCCTAAGAGAGGCTGAGGAGACCATCAGCATTTCACTGAGGAAGCAACTTTGGAAGGGGGGAGCTGGTGTAGGAGAGATGGAGGACGCTGAAATTCGTACCACATTAAGGAAATTCATACTTGAGTAATGAGAGTCCATTAGGACTTGACTGTGTGGTTCCCACCAGTAGCATCTATAAAGGCAGACCAAGGGATGCTTCTAGTTAATCTAGGTCCATCTGTCTGTCCACAGGGAGCTGGCTGCCTGCAATGGAGGCCAGTGGGGCCTTGTAGAAGTTTTGGAGAGATAGGGACATAATGGCTTCTTGGCATTAGGCCTTTTTTGTGTTGGTGTAGGAAGAAGGAAGGATGTGCCACGAACTCTGGATTCATGAATTTGGAAGAGGATTCTTGAAGTCTCTGCTCAGAATTCCACAACAGCAGTGTTAGGAGTAGGGCTGTGAACATTTTATAGATGGAGAAACTGAAGCCCAGCCCCCATTAGTCATTACAGCTAATAAAGGGTAGCTCTGGGATTGGACACCCACTGTCTTGCTTTCCCAGCCCATGGCTCTCAGGGACCAAATAGAGACTTTGCCCTTGTGGAATTCTCAAACTTCTCTTTGCTGATTAGTTCTGTTTTTCTGCGTTTCTGCCAATGACCCATTTCTATGGCATTTACCATCTTACTATTTTATTTTTGCTTCTTGGGATGGTGATTCTTTTTCTTTTTTTTCCTTCTCTTTGCTTAGATTTCCCCCTGCATGTGCTAGGCTTAGGAAAATTATTTTTGGCAGTAAATTGTGACAATTATAAGGTTCCCCCTCTTTTATTTTTTACTTATTTTTAAAAGATTTATTTATTTATTTTAGAGAGACAGAGAGCAGAGGGGAGGGCCAAAGGGAGAGAGAATCTCAAGTTGTCTCCCTGACAAGTGGGAGCCTGTCACAGGGCTCGATCTCACAACTCTGAGATCAGGACCTGAGCTGAAATCAAGAGTCTGATGCTTAACCGACTCAGCCACCCAGGCACCCCAAGGTTCCCCCTCATTTACTTCCCGTCTCTTAGGATCCCTGCCCCTCCCCCCTTTTTCAGGTCTATAGCTGCTGACTTTATTATTATTATTATTACTTCAGGTTCATTTAAGGTTTGGCCACATATTTCCTCTCAACACGTTAGCTGTCACTGGGAAAATGTCACAAAGAAGTTTTCTGGACCATAGTACCACCTTCCTTTTATCCTCTCTAGATACCAAAGATAAATGCTGTAAAAATCATTTTATACATATACTTTTTTCTCAAAATATTTGGTGAACCACTACCATATCATAGTCACTATTTTAAGGGCCAGCTTATATTTTGGCATTTATCATATGCCAACCATGTAGCCTCATTAATTGTCAATTAAGATTCAAAATTGTATTGAATGTGGAGGCCATGTCTTACATATCTGTGAATCCTTTTCTATTCATAGAATGGGTAACAGCATTTTGTACATATGGGTGTTAAGAGTTAATTGAATGATGGAAAACAAAAATAAATGAAAGTCTTTTCTCCAGAGTGAGGTATGCAAAATCAGATCAGTTATGTTTTTTTTTTTCAATTTTCTATTTTATAAATATGTACTCCCTTCACCCATTTCTTCCATCCTCCTTACCCAACTCTGGCAACAACCAATCTATTCTCTGTATCTACGAGATTTTTTTTTTTTAATGCCACATATAAGAGAGATCATACGGTACTGCAGGTGTGTTTCGGTAGCCAAAGTGGAGCCTGGAGGTCCCGTGTTTGTAGATGTTTTTAAGGCTGAAGTGGAGGTTGGGGTGTGGGCCTCCCTCTGGCCATTGCTGAGAGTGTGGCATTGTTTCATCTGACCTTGAGGAATGAGCTCTCCTTTGCCTTTCCAGTTGGGGAAGTGGAGCTGACACTGATCTGCCTCCGGTTGTCCAGCCAGTGACACAGCTGAGTATGGCCTCATGGCTTTGGGAACAAGTTTCCTTGGAGGGCAGCCTGAAGTTCTAAAGGCCATCAAATCCTTGTTATAAGAAATCTTCACAAGAAAGAGGAAATTGGGGAAATGGACAGTTTCCTTAGCCAAGATGACACTTCAAGTTATAGCAGAGATTGATGGTGGGGACAGTGGCGGGGTGAACATTCAGGTTTAAAGTTAAAAAGTATTGAACCAGGTAAACAGACATTGGTCCCTAAATGTCACAGGGCCCAAACCAAGAGCAGTGTTCTTCTTTCTGGTCAGGTCAGCGTGGTTGTCCATGCTGCCTGACCAGATATTTTTCTTGGTCTCAACATTCATACATAAACATTGCCTTGTTTCCTTGTTTTTGCTGATTATCTGGAGGGGTGAATGAGCCTTACCTGTGATACCCTGGACCCAGTTTACCCAAACTGACTCTGTCTTTTGTCTGGTCAGTATCAGTGCCCACCTGCACTCACCATGACGTGTTTACCTGAGCTCTTGTGAGTCTGGCAAGCTGGTGGGACTCTCTGTCTGTCAGACTCAGGATGGGTCTGAATTTGGCTGTCTGTGTTTGAAGTTCCAATACCACTTGGACTGAGATGTTTTTATTTTTATTTTTTTTAAAAGATTTTATTTATTTATTTGACAGAGACAGCCAGTGAGAGAGGGAACACAAGCAGGGGGAGTGGGAGAGGAAGAAGCAGGCTCCTAGCAGAAGAGCCTGATGTGGGGCTTGATCCCAGAACACTGGGATCACGCCCTGAGCCGAAGGCAGATGCCTAACGACTGCGCCACCCAGGCGCTCTGAGATGTTTTTATTTTTAAGCACTGGGTCCTCCTATCAGTGGGATAGCATTTGGAAAGGCAACAAGATTGCTAACCCTGGAAAATGCTGATGATATTTTGGGGGAAACCAGGCCAGCAGTACACAACACAGAAAATATAGAGAATTACAGTGCCGTACAGGGCAATTTGATTCCCTGTGACAAGAATACGACAAGAATACTTGGCTCACAGCCTTGAAACGGAATGAGCTTCATATCCAGCTGTGGCCTCCAGGGCGCTCTCCTTTGGTCACCTTTGGGCCAGCTCATCATCTGCCCATTGGGATCCACTCTCCCCGGAGACTCAAAAATTGGTAACTTTGAGGGCTCACTCAAGTCTAAACTTATTGGCCAGGGACTAAGGGTCCTCTAGTCTGGCCCTTTGACTTTCTCTCTGATAGGCCCTTTCTTCTCCCCCCAGGGTCTTCCCTATTCTCCCCTCTTTTTGTTCTTCATTGTTCAAGTCAGTTCTCCTCATTGACTGAGGGCCCTGCATTGGCCTATGGAGGATGTAAAGATATGAGCCGTAGGTGCTTCTTAGGGTGGTAGAACAGAGTTAATTCCATGCAGACCTGTGAGAAGGCATCTGTGGACATGTAGACAAACACTCCAAGACAGTTGCCAGCTCCTGAAATCTTCCCAGGAGGAAGTAGGGGAGGTTAGTGTTGAACCATGCCCAGGCAGACAAAGAGAACTTCCAGTGGGCAGATCAAGGGGTGCCAGGAGGGAGAGAGGGACAGTCCAGGTAAAAGCAGCAGCTTCTTATCAAGAATAACAGTGAGCAAAAGGGCTTAGACTCTAAATACCAGTATAATAATAGTAATAATAATAACAGTTGATTTTGAGCTGGGCTTTATGTTTGGTGTGTTTCAGGTATTCTCTTATGTAATTGTCACAGAAGTACTATGAACAGTCCCCATTTTACAGATGTCCCTGCACCAGAATGTAAGCTTCTGGGCAGCAGTGTTTTGGTCGGTTGTGCTCATTCATATATCCCAGGCATCCAGCAGCGTTGCAGCACATTTTAGACATTCAACTAATGTGGTTGACTGACTGAGGAAACAGAGAGTCCAGTTCTACAGGTGACGCGGTCCCCATTTTCCAGGAAGGGAACAGGCCTAGGCTTATGTGGTATCGGGCCTGGAAGAGGTCAAGTGTGACTTGATCTCATGCTTTTGGCCTTTCTCATACAAGGAGGACACACTCATATCCTTATATTCTCCTTCTGGCATTAGCTCCAGCACTGCAGAGGCATATGAGAGGGAGGGAGCCGGAATAATTTGGATTATGTGGCTACAACATGGCAGGCATATAGGGTTGGAGAATACTGGAAAACTAAGTTGAATGGTGTGTGTGTGTGTGTGTGTGTGTGTGTGTGTGTGTGTGTGTGTTTATGTGTGTGTGTGTGTGTGTGTGTGTGTAACTCTGTGTTTTATTTAGAAGGCTGAGACTGGATGAATAATTGCTCAGGCTGGCCAAAGTTCATACTTTTTTCAAGGCCAAGTTCAAGTCCCCTGTGTTTCAGGAATCTGTCAGGTGGTGTTAGAGCTGAGGCTAGAACTCAGGTCTTCCCAGCACTGCTAAGGGACTTCCCTTCACCAGGTGTGCCTTTCAAGGTCCCTGCCTGGGGGAGATTGTTTTGTTTATGGGGAGGTCCTGGGCACCTCTGGACCCTCCCCAGACTACAGTGGGTGGTATGTTAGCTCTCTGCTGGGTTTGTCTTACCTTCCAGATTGAGAGGGAAGCAGACTGCTGTGGTTTTGAGGATGGGGGGGCATTCATTAGCATTTAAGTGATTAAAGAAGGCTTGGGGGTGGATCTGGAGGAGAAGGTGACAGGGCTGCTAGTAACCAAACTCCAAGTTCTCCTTTGAATGAGAAAGCACCTTTCCTAAGGGCTGTCATAGGAGGGCCTTGTGTCCTCCTTGGGGGCTGCCCCTGACTTCACAACCATCTATAGCTCCCAGGTGTTCCAAGGGAGAGTGGGAAAGCTAACTGAGGGGAATGTGGCAGCTGTTGGGTGGCTTGGGTTTAGCCCAGACACCGAGTCAGGATTTGTGAGCACTCTGTACTGGCCTATGCTTACCTTCCTCATCTGTCTTGAGGCAGAGTGTGGAATGTTCACTTTTCAGTTTCCTTCAGGTTTGCTTTTGTAGAAACTTTATTATTATTTTTTAAGATTCTATTTTTAAGTAATCTCTACACCCAATGTGGGGCTTGAACTTACAACTCTGAGATCAGGAGTCACCTGCTCTACCAACTGAGCCAGCCAGGTGTCTCTGGATTTGATTTTAGTTTTGAAGGCCGTCCTTTCTGTTTTCCCCAATCACCCTCACCTTTCCTACATCCATCTTCTCCAAAGAGTTGTGAACACAGATTTTGGTATCAGACTGGGGTTTGTACCTTGCTTGGAGAAGTCCCTTCATCTTGATGAAACCTGTTTCCTGATCTGTACTATTGGGGTGATAGTTATACCTCCCTCACTAGCAATGTTAGGGATGTTCCATGAGAAAATGCCCAAGAAGGGCTTAGCACAGGGCCTGGCACATAGTAAGCGCTCAGTAAATATCAGTTGTTATTACACAGCTGCCTTGGACTACTCTCATTCAAATAGCAAAATGGACAGATGCCAGTCTGTACACACACTGAGGAGAAATCATGCCCATCACCGGCTCCCGGGGAGGTCAGGTGATAGGGACTCTACTTTAGAACTAAGAGTTGTAACTGGTCCATCTTTGCCCTTAGCGATATTTCTTGAGTAACTGCCAGGGACCTGGCATGATTTTAGGAATTCGGAATGTCTACTCTTAAAGCTCATACTATCTGCACACCATCCAAGCCTACAATATATTGTAAGGCTCTTGGTTCATCCTTTTGCAAGAATGGTGTTCTTTAGTCCGAGTTTACATTCTTCCTCCTTTTTTTTTTTTTTGAGTTTAAAAAATTCCTTCTTTTGTGAAATTATGGGGGCAGTAGATGGTACACCTTTTAAAAATGTTTTTAAATTAAAAAAAATTTTAAAGTAAACTCTGCCCAACATGGGGCTTGAAATCATGACTCTGAGATCGAGAGTCACATGTTCTGGTGACTGAGCCAGCCAGGTGTCTCCTGATGGTATGCTTTTAAAAAAATATTCTTATTTGGCAAAACAAAGAGTTGGCAACTCTATTTAAGTTCCCTTCAATTTCTTTCTTTCTTTCTTTTTTTAGAGAGAGTGTGCGTTTGAAGAGTGGTGGGGGGAGGGGCAGAGGAAGAGGGAGATTGAATCTCAAGCTGAGCACGGAGGAGCTTGGTGCAGGGCTCTATCTCACAACCCTGAGATCATGACCTGAGCCGAAATGAAGAGTTGGAGGCTTAACCCACTGAGCCACCCAGGCCCCTGGTACCCTCCAGTTTCTTTTCTGTGTGTGTAAATGTTTCTGTTTGTCAGTTCCAAAAGTCTAGGAACCACTGATCTATAGAATTATTCTTTGCTTTCAGTATTTCTGAATCTCCAGGAATATAATTTCACATGGGAATATACGGCCCTGTGTGCCATCTGTTGAATTTTCAACAGGTGCTTATAAATTTGTTTTCCCAAAGTAGCCACCAGCTCTGGCAGATTTTGGTTGGACTTATCTGGTTGTTTCTGGTTTGTCCTTTACATGGTTGGCTTTTCTTAAATTTGTGTCCTTTTCCAAGGGAGCAGCTGACATTCTTGGCTTCCCAGGAGATGGTCAGAAATCCGAAACCAGGAGTGAAATTGTATAGTTCAAAACTCCAGAACCTTTCTTCCTTTCCCATTTCTCCAGCTTAATCTGATGAGTAAAGAAATGTCTAGAAAGTCATTTATTCATTTAACAATGCTGAGCCCTTGGTTGCAGACATAAGACTCAGTAAGACTTAGTTTCTGCCTTAGGACTTTAGTCTACTAGGGAAAGCAGAAAAACCTAGTACTGGGTGTGAAGCATAAAGGCTATGTGGGAGATATATGTCGAGAGGAGTAGATCGTAACACAGGGTGTTAAACCCTTGGGAACTTTCATGGAAATGATGCCTGAGAGGAGGTGGGATGGGAGATCATGGAGGCTTTTGAACCCTCCCAGCACGTGGTCTGATGGATTTGCGGTCCGTCTTGCCAATGACCGTGAGGAGGCTGAGCTGGAGCTGGGTGAGCTGGGGTGACAGGAGGATCACAAGGCGGATACTGGAGTAACCAGGGCGACCGGGAAGATGTCTCTGGAGGGTGTGTGCAAACTGGACTCTGAGACAGCTGTTCTGGGGCCTGTTTGCCTCTTAGAGATGATGAAGCTGAGGGAGAGGTGGGGAACTGTTGCCTTGTCTTCAGCCTGTTGTTTCCTAGTTGTGGCACTTCCGGGGGTCGTGTTTGGATGCACAAGTTGATTTTTGGCCCAACTGGGAATGGCCCATAGGATTCATTTGGGGCATGGATGTGTGCCACCTAGAATGAATGTTGGAGGAAGGGTTCTGAGGCCTTGTCAGGCCCTGAGAGAAGAAATACCATGACTGGAGATGTCTGCGGTGGGGTGGGGACAGGGCACCCCTGATATACACCTTTGTCTAATATGAACCTGCAGAGAGGGGTGAAATGGGCAAGCCGCTCTCATTTCCTCCCTTTCTAGTGAATGCAAATAAAAACTCAAATTGTTCAGGTAAAAGGAGGAAAGTTCTAGAAGGCTGCTGATGTCTTTAGTAACTAGGGAAGGGGTAGGGAAGCAGCTGGGCCTCAGAGGCAGGGGGATGTGGAGGGATCCCCTCTTTCTGCTCTCTCTGGGTGTGAGTATTGTATTCTCTCAGTCCAGAGTGGCTTCTTCTCAGGGTTGGGGGAAGGCTGTGCCCCTCTGGAGCCTCCTACATCACCTCTACCAGAGGAGGCTCTTCCCAAAGTTCTGATTCAAAAGTCCCAGGGAAGGGCTCTGTCAGGGAACTCTGGCCTGCAGGTCTGGCACAAAGAGCACGTGGGAGGCCCTGGGGCCTGCCTCTGTGCGCCTCAGACCTCCCCTCAGAAGGCCTCTTCGGTGAGGTGAGCATCCATCCCAGAGCTCACCCTGGTGACTGTCCAGCTGACAAGGGTTTATCCTGTAAGGAGGAGGTGGACCCTTCTTTTCAAAGAAACAATCACAATAGAGAAAGCTTGGGGCCATTTTCAGATGCCACAGTGCTGACCCCCTCCCACTCTTTATTCAAGGAAGGCCTGGAAGCTCAGGTTTTCTCATTTGTAGTCGTTTAACAGACTGTTAATTTCAGGGAAGCCCTGTGGAAACAGGCCAATACTAGGGCTGTGTTTTTTACCAAATATTTTCTCTTTGCTGGGTAAACAAAGCAAAGGTTCTGTAAATGTTGCAGGGATTACACTCAAATAACCTATAGAGGTTGTCACTGCCAGTCCCGTTAGCCTGAACCTTCACAGACCAGGGGCAAGACCTGGCTTCTGGTCCTGGCTTTCCTGCCCACCCACAGTGCTCTAGACCAGTGCGCCGGGGGTGGGGGAGGCTGGGAGGTCAGCCTGAGTTTCAGCTCTGGTGCTCACTACGGTGTGACCATGGTCAGGCCCCCAAATCTTTGAGCCGTGGCTTCCCTGGTCCCGAAATGGTTATCTCACTTTATTAAGTCCTTTCTGTGTATATGATTCTGTGAGCATATTCAGAGAAGGTGTCGTTTCCTAGGGCTGCAATAACCAATTACCACAACCTGGGTGACTTATCTCAACAGAAGTTCATTCTATCATAGTTTGGGAATGTTCTCCCCATTCTCAGATCTACTCCCCAAAGATCACCACTCTTGTTCGTTTCTTAAGGCCTTCCAGAAATTCTCCCGGCAGGTCCGGTGTACACACACACACACACACACACACACACACACACACACGTATCCTTAAGCTCTTCAAGTACCTCTACAAATTGGTCTCCAGCTTGCTTTATTCACCTTCACTGGGCATCTTGACACGGCTTCCTCTTAGATCACCTTCACGGTTTTAACAGCTGTTTCGTGTTCTGCACTCAGCCGTACCTTTGTTTGTATAAAGGTCTCCACTTACTGGACTTTCGGATTTGTATCATACTTTGGCTTTCTCAAAGGACGAGGCAGTTAATATCCTCATGTACTTGAAAGAAATATGTTTGTAGAATACTTACCCGTTTAGTTAACTAGCTGTGAGGAAGTCTGTGCATTTTTTCCCGTAGACAGACGCCCCACCACTTTACCCGGCCATCAGCTCTGTGTGAGTGACTCTCCACCCATCATCTCGCTGACTCGGGGTGTTTTGGGGGCTTTTTGATGTACAGGAGTTTTTAATTTTTAATGAATTCTCCTGTATGGTTTCTGCTTTTGCTATCATTAGAATGGCCTTTTGAGGGTGAAGATTACATACAATGTTTTTCATTGCATTAAAACTTTTGAATTTATCTAATTCAGGAATCCAAAAATATAAAAGATTTCCATGGAAAGGAGAGAGTAGGTCTCCCTCCTCTGCCCTCCACCCCATCCTCCAATAAAGGTAAATAATTTTATTTTTGGTGGATCCTTCCAGAACTTCTTTATGCACATGTAGGCAAGGGCGAGTATAATTTATTCAACTCTTTCTTCGTTTTTTTTTTTTAACTTGTACAAAAGGTAATGTGGTATCACACTATTCTGCATTTGCTTTTTTCAGATATATTTTGGAGATTATCCCAGATCAGTACATAGAAAGCATTTTCATTCTTTTTCTTTCTTGCTTGCTTTTGTAAGATTTTGTTGTGGGGGCTGCACTATAATTTATTAAACCAGTCTCCTGTTAATGGGCATTAATGCTGGTCCTAGTCTTTTATAATTACAATTTGACAAGTGAATAATCTTGTAGATTTTCCATTTCCGGCGTGTGCAATCCGTCTGTAAGATTGGTTTCCAAAAATGGAATTGCTGGACCAAAGGCTCTATGTATGTGTCACTTGGTTCGGTATTCCCAAATTTCCTCCTAGAGCCATTGCACATGATCTAAAATTTGTACCTCTATTTTCTCATACTGCTTTTATGGTTTCTTTCTCTCAATGGCTTTTTTAAAAAATGAGATCTTTGCATGTAATAGAAGGCACAGATTTTAAGCATACTGTTCAATGAGCTTTAATATAGAACATTTCCATTCCCCCCAAAAGTGCAATCATTCCCCTTTCCAGTCAATAGCCCTCCCTCCCTAGGCAACCACTGCTCTGATCTCTGAGATTTGTCAGTTCTAGAACTTCATCCAAGTGGAACCACACAGTAGACACTCTTTGGAGTCTGGCTTCTTTTGCTCATCATACTAGTGTTTAGGTTCTGATGTTGCTGTGCACTTTATTACACAATTTGTATTGCTTTTCTCTTGTTGCCATAACAAGTGACCACAGACTCAGTGGCTACAGAAATGAATTGTGTCACTGTCGGGAGGTCAGAAGTCTGGGTTAACTTGGCAGGTTTCACAAAGCTGAAGTCAAGGTGTCAGCTGGCTGGGCTCTTACGGAGTGGGTCTGCGAAAAAGTGCCTTCTAGCCTCCTTCACATTGCTGGCAGGATCCAGCTCCTCGCAGCTGTAGCTGTGAGGGCCCTGGGCCCTTACTATCAGCCAGGGGCTTCTCTCAGGTTCCAGGGCCACCTGCCTTCCTCTTGACATTGCTTCCTCTCCATCATCAAGGCAGTCAGTGCCGAGTCTGGGTTTTCTCTAGTGTCACATTTTCTACTACATCTCTCCTGCCTTCTTCCGGAACCTACTTGACTCAGCCAGAGAAGGTTTTCTGCTTTTAAGTGTTCATATGATCAGACTGTGCTCCCCCAGGGAATCCAGGTTGATATCCTTGTCTACAGGTCTATAATCTTAATTACATTGACAGAGTCCTTTTTGTATTCACAGATTCTAGGGTTTGGGGCATGGACATTTTTGGCAGTGGTGTGTGTATCTACTGTTCGACCTACCACATGGTACCAGTTAGAAATTTAACTTCTTTTTCAGATATACAGCCCGTTGTACCTTATCACATGTGGAATTCTTTCATACTATATATTTGTTTCTGGATATTCTGTTTTGTTCCACTGGTCTGCCTACTCTCACATTAGTATCATCTTTTAAAGATTAGATAAGTTTTATAGAAATATTTTATTTATTTTTAAAATATTTTTGTTTATTTATGAGAGAGAGAGTGAGAGTGAGAGAGCACAAGCAGGCAGAGTAGCAGGCAGAGGGAGGGAGAGAGGCAAGTGTCTCTGCTGAGCAGGGAGCCTGATGCGCGGCTCGATCCCAGGACCCTGGGATCATGACCCAAGCTGAAAGCAGATGCTTAACTGACTGAGCCACCCAGGTGCCCCTATAAAAACATTTTAAAGTGGTAGAGAAAATTTTCTCTAGATCTTTGTTTTTTCCCTATATTTCTACTTGGTCCATCCCTGATAGTCACGGGCATCCATCCTCAGGCTTTTGTGTATTTCCTTAAATTGTGTACTTCACAGAGCATATACTTTACCCCATTTGATTCATTATCATCAGAATGGCTCTCCTCAGGGGCTAAGCTGTGTGTGCGTAGAAGAGAATTCAACATTACCTGTATTTATGTTTGAAACCAGAGATTCTATTTCTGTAATGCAAGGTAAGGTTTGACTAAAGCTTTGGTGTTGACTTTTCCTGCGATTTCCTCCCGTGGGGTCTGTCTGCCTCCTGACTGTGTCTTACAGTGGCCCATTTCTCTACATCTTGCCTGCAGCCAGCATGATGCAGTTAGTTCTTATTAATCCCCCGCTCAAAACCTCTGGAGCTGTACTGTCCAGCATGGCAGCCACTGGTCACCTGTGGCTCTATACATTAAAGTTAGTGAAAATTACATAAAATAAACAATTCAGTTCTTCAGTTGGACCAGCTGTATTTCAAAGGTGTAATAGCCACATGTGGCTAGTGGCTACTGTGTTGGATAGTATAGAACAGAACATCCCCATCATCACAGAAAGTGTAATGGACAGTGCTGCTTTCCTGATTGCATTTAAGATGAATTCTAGGACCCTCGGATAGCCTTCACGATCCCAGGTTGTCCATCTCTTGGCAGTGAGGCAGCCATTGCCTCCTCCCCAGCCTTACTTCTGTCCCCTACCGCGTGGCACTTCTTGAACTGTGCAGCTCAGAGCCTTTTCATACAGCATCCCCCTTGCCCTACTCTTCACTGGACCAACTACTCGTTCTTTGGATCTTGGGTTAAATGTCACTTTCTAGAGAGACCTGCCTTGCATCCCACATTCTAAAGTTATACTCTCCTTTCACATGCTTCTTATACCCTCTACTGTTTCTGCTTCAGAAGACAAATCCATCAGCTATAATATTTGTGTGATTATTTGTTTAATGTCCATCTCCCTCACAGACAATACATTTCTTGAAGGTGGGATAGTGGTGGTCCTTTTGCCATCAAACGCTCGATACCGAGCACAGGGTAAATTCCGTGTCTCTATTAAAGTTGGAGTATTCTGAAAGTCACAGATCCTCTTGAGAGGCACAAATATGTGGGGTGAGTAAGTGAAAATTTCATCAAAATGGGCATAGATTTAAAAACAATCACGAGACCCTACATATTAGGGAGATATTTATGGTGTTTACTTTTTTGCTGGGAGTGTGGCCTTTAGGATATAAATTTTACAAGGGTGGTTTGGAGCTGGACTAGTCAACTGGTTTTCAAATCACCATCTTGACTTTGGTGTACATGTAGTTGGAGGCAAATGAGGCTATGAATTAAGGTGGAATAATTTAAAGTTGGTGGATAGAGGGGATTGGCTGGATTGGGACAGCCCCAGGTTTATGGCAGGCCACTGAGCTGCACTTTGGTGGGTTGGGGCAGGCTGGTGAGACAGCTGATGGTGGGGGGGCAACACAGTGGTCTGCGCTTTCTTGTCCTATTTAGAACACCCAGGTAGGAAAAGCCTGGGCCCAGCCCTTCATACTTTTCCACAGGCCTTTTGAAAAAATGTGAGTTTCTTACGAAGATCTCTACTCTTCTTCTGCATTTACACCCCTTCCCTCAGGAAAAAAGAAAGAAAGGCAAAGAAAACAAAACGAAGACCCCAGAATGAGTTCTGACTTTGAATTTCTTCTTTCTTTCTTTCTTTCTTCCTTCCTTCCTTTTCCTTCCGTCCTTCCTTCCTTCCTTCACTCCTTCCTTCCTTCCTCCCTCTCTCTCTTTCTCTCTCTCTCTTCCTCCCTCCCTCCCTCCCCTCCCTCCCCTCTTCCTTCCTTCCTTCCTTCCTTCCTTCCTCCCTCCCTCCCTCTCCCCCCCTCTTTCTTTCTCTCTCTCTTTCTTTCTTTCGTTTGTTCTTCCATCTCCATGCCCAGCATGGAACCTGAACTCACAACCCTGAGATCAAGACCTGAGCTGAAGAGTCAGATGCTTAACTGACTGAGCCTCCCAGGTGCCTCCTGACTTTGGATTTTTATCCCGGACCATCTGTGGCTGCCTTCTCTCCTGTGGGGAGTAGGAAGGAGTCAGGTTTAAGAACTGTTCTCCCTGGCCTCAGTTTGGAACTATCTCTATTCCCAGCATTCCAGAGTTCATCTTAGATCATTGATGGCTTTTGGACTCTTTTGAAAGGGTTTTAATATAAAATGGGGGGAAAAACCCAAAAAAACAAGAAAAGTAAATTTTCTATCAAGATTTCGAGTAGCACTCAGATAATGTATGAAGGTGAAGACTCCCTTGCCCATTTTAGTGGCCTCAACCACCCCCCCCCATTTGCAGGTTTAGCTCTATTCCTGTAAGTCAGTTATAGAATTTCATGTGTTTATACACAACAAGTAATAAAAGCCACAACAACCTGGATATGCTCTATTTCAGATTTGCTTGTTTCAAAATCTGAGTGCATTTGTATTTTTCCTGTTTCTAACATCCTTGCATGTGACTAGGCAGCCATGATACCTCCCTACAACCGGACCCTGAATTCTGATAGGGACTGAAAGCCAGCACCACCGCTGTGAAACGGAGTATATTCTTAGCTTTCATATGACCAGCAAAACTGGAAGTGAATGCTGGATGCCAGCCAAATCATAACACACCTAGGGGATTGACTGTGTGCTGACCTTTGAGCCTCTGTCTTGGCCTTTCAGAGTATAGTTTAAAGTTGCACACAAGGCAAGAAACAACAATTGCTGGAGAGGATGAGAAAGGGGATCCCTCCTACATTGTTGGTGGGAATGCAAGTTGGTACAGCCACTCTGGAAAACAGTGTGGAGGTCCCTTAAAAAGTTAAAAATTGAGCTACCCTATGATCCAGCCATTGCACTACTGGGTATGTACTCCAAAGATACAGACGTAGTGAAGAGAAGGGCCATATGCACCCCAATGTTCATAGCAGCATTGTCCACAATAGCTAAATCGTGGAAGGAGCTGAAATGCCCTTCAACAGATGACTGGGTTAAGAAGATGTGGTCCATATACACAATGGAATATTACTCAGCTATCAAAAAGAATGATTTTTCCACATTTGTTGCAACATGGACAGCACTGGAGGAGATAATGCTAAGTGAAATAAGTCAAGCAGAGAAAGACAATTATCATATGGTTTCTCTCATCTATGGAACATAAGAACTAGGAAGATAGGTAGGAGAAGAAAGGGATAAAGAAAGGGGGGGTAATCAGAAGGGGGAATGAAGCATGAGAGACTATGGACTCTGAGAAACAAACTGAAGGCTTCAGAGGGGAGGGATGTGGGGGAATGGGATAGGCTGGTGATGGGTAGTAAGGAGGGCACGTATTGCATGGTGCACTGGGTGTTATACACAACTAATGAATCATCAAACTTTACATCAAAAACCAGGGATGTACTGTATGGTGACTAACATAATATAATAAAAAATATTATTATAATAAAAAAATGAAGTTGCAGCACCTGGGTTTGGATTCTAGTTCCACCACCTTCTAGGTAACTGTGGCAAGTAGCCCCAGTTTCCCTGTATGTCAAATGGGGACAATCATGACTACTTCATGGGTTTTCTTGTAACACTAGAATGGCATGATTGACATAAAGCACATAGTAGGTGCTCAGTACCTGTTAGCCATCAAGTGCATTGTCATTACCACTTGTATTCAACAATTTCATCTTATTAACAGGCTGCCCAGGTGTTAAAAAAAAAAAGGTTCAACAACTAAAGCATTATTCCCTATAATGAGAATGTGACTGCCAATAAATCCTGTTAAGAAGCAAAACCCTTCTGTGTGCTTGGCAATCCCCTGATTTCCTGTGATGTGATTTTACCAAGAAAACGCAGAAACAAACGAAGGAATACCTTTGATGTTTGCTCACCTAACATTAAGAGCTCACTCTTGGTGTCTAGAGGAGTATGAAAAAACCCCAAATACTGACATGAATAGTTTTTATTGTATTTGTAAATACAGTGGAAATGTTTTGTGTTTGAATTCTTCAATTAAGTCCTTGAAGAGTCTCATTTGAACAACATTTATGTTCTGATTATTAATGTTGTCCATTGTAGAGCAGTTGAAAATTCAGAAAAGCACAAGAAGGAAAATTAAAACCCTGCCTAATCCCAATGGTGTGGCTTTTAGTTAATGTTTTGGCATATTTTCAATATATTATATGTGTTTAAAATTCAATTTGGGGGGCGCTTGGGTGGCTCAGTTGGTTAAGCGTCTGCCTTTGGCTCAGGTTGTGGTCTGGGAGTCCTAAGATCGAGCCCTGCATTGGGCTCCCTGCTCAACAGGGATCTACTTCTCCCTCTCTGCCCCCTGCCCCCCCCCCCCCCCGCTTGTGTTCTCTCTGTCTCTCACACTCAAGTAAATAAATAAAATCTTTAAAAAAAATTCAGTTTGGGATTATGCACCAATTTATGTAGACTGTATTTTTCATTTACTAACTTAGCCAATCATTACATATCCTTTTACAACATGATTTTTGAAATAACTGTGGGGTGTCCTACCATATGGATATTCTATAACTGATTCAAATCCATTACGAGTTATACGATATTTAGGGTTATTTCCACTTCTTCACTGTGGCAAACATCCATGAAATGAAATCTATCCATGATGTAGTATATTTCCCCTGTAAGCAGCATATAACAGCCCCCAATACTTGGGGTCATTTTAAAAAGTATTTTCCAGTGATATGTTGTTGCTGTAATTCTTCATTTCTTTGCTCACCAGTGAAGGGGATCCTGTTTGTCTACTCTCCATATACTTAGAAATTACTTGTATTCCTGTGTGAATTGTGTGTTTAGGGCCTTACAGATTTTGGACAAATTCTTGGCCTTTTCTTGGAGTGGAAAGGTTATTTCTAAAAGAGGCATATTGGGATGCTAGGCTGGCTCAGTCTGTAGAGCATGCGACATGATCTTGGGGTCATGAGTTCGAGCCCTACCTTGAGTGTAGAGATTACTTCATACAAAAATTAAAAGAGGCATATTATTTCTTTTTAAAGATATTATTTACTCATTTATATGAGAGAGAGAGAGAGAGTGAGTAAGAGAGCACAAGCAGGGGTAGCGGCAGAGGGAGAGGCAGAAGCAGGCTCCCTGCTGAGCAGGGATCCCAAAAGAGGCATATTAATCCTTGTCAGTTGTGAATGGTGACTTTTTTTTTCCTAGTTGCCTGGTCATGGCCAGTTTAAAAAACTGGACAGATAGCTGATGATACTCAGAAGAGAAACATGTTTATATCTGTAGTCAATCAATTCTTTTTTTTAAAAAGATTTTATTTATTTATTTGACAGAGAGAGACAGCCAGCGAGAGAGGGAACGCAAGCGGGGGGAGTGGGAGAGGAAGAAGCAGGCTCCCAGCAGAGGAGCCTGATGTGGGTCTCGATTCCAGAACGCCAGGATCATGCCCTGAGCCAAAGGCAGACGCTTAACGACTGCGCCACCCAGGTGCCCCTGTAGTCAATCAATTCTTGAACATTTTTTCATGTTCACCTCTGTCATCTCTGTATAAATTTGAGTCATGGAATTGAGAGATTATTTAATGGAAAGTATATGTGGAATTTTGTACTCTGACTTGTTTAGGAACCATGAGCCTCATTCAGATACAGCTCTGGCTGAGGAACGGAGCGCTGATCCAAAACCCCATCCTCGATAAGCTCATGTGGGTTTAAAATAGGCCACCACTTATATCTGCTTGGATCTCTTCCCCTGTCCCAAAACTTCTCACCAAGATTTGAAATGATAAAAATAATATGAATCATTATCTAAGATCAATAATAAAACCCCCTGATAGATTGTGTGATCTCCCACTCCCAGGTACATGGCCTATGCAAACACCTGAATTGTCCTCCTTCATATTTCAGACTCCCCTTCCCACTGTTACCCTGGGAGGAGGAGATTCTAAGGGGCATCTCTTCCGAGCCCCACCTTTTCTCTGCCTCCTTGGCGGCTGCTTCCCAAGACATCCCTAGATGCTCTCCTTTCTGCTACCTTTGCCCAGCAAACACTCCTGGGCTCCTCGGGCAGGTAGGGCTCCAGGCGCTTGTCTCCGACTACGCAGCCCACCCGAGAGAGAATCAGTAACAGGCAACCTTCTGGGTCTGGCCTTCACACCTGTTACACCACAAATATTTAAGTGCCCATCGCTAGTCTGTGCAACTACAAAAATGAGTAAGACAGAAGTCATGACCTGCAAGAAGTAATCTGAGGGACACATACTCCAAGGCTTATTTTATAGTGTTTTAGGAAGGGAGGAGGGCAGGAGAGGCAGTGGTTGTGGCCCTGTGTCCCAGCCTCTTGTATATGGAGGCCTTTAGAATTGCCCTTCCCCTCCCTTTTCCCGCTCCCAAGAGAATGGCGGGACTATCCACTGAGCTGTGTTTGTACGGACAGGTGATGTGGTATAGTGGTCAAGAGCAGAAACTTGGACGTGAGGTCAGAACCCGGCAATGCCATTAGCAGATGCTTGGGCAAAGTGACTTGAACCTCGTTGAGCCTCAGTTTCCTCATCTGAACAGTGGGGACAGTGCCTCCTTTATGGGCCGTCATGGTGGGTAAGGGAGAAAGTAACGATAGTGCCCTTTTGGGGAACAGCTGCCACTTCTGGGGCACAGGCTACCCATGAGGTGCGAGTTGTCTCGGGCTTTGGCGGCAGCCTCCTCCCTCAGTGCCTGGCTTATCACTACCACAGGATACCTGGAATTGCTCGGCGGCTGCCTCCCAGGTCAGAAAAGAACTGGGGAAGAAACGGTCTCCTCGGACTCCCTGTCTGGTCCCCGGGGTGGTGAGGGGCGTTGTCAGGATGTGCTCCGTGCAGGTGGGTGGGGCCAGAGCGGACAAACTGCCTCTGCACACTCCCAGCCATGCAGACGTAAAGGGAGCCGGGTCCCACGCGGGGCCTGGCCGCCAGCCCTAGCCCCCTCTCCCCACAGGATGGACCCCACGGCTTACGCCGAGCTGCTGAAAGAGTCCGGCAACCAGGTCCTGAAGAACGGGAACTTCTCTCTGGCCATCAGAAAGTACGATGAAGCCATCCAGATCCTCCTGCAGTTGTACCAGTGGGGGTGAGTGCAGTTTACTCCGCTCTTCTGGTGTTGGGTTTGTTTCTGTGTTTTCAGTAAATGGAAACTCCCTCTGTCACTTGTTTACCTCCCGTTTCTTATCACGTCGCCTAGTTTCTGTTTTCTTTCTCTTCCTCCTCCCCTCCTCCCCTGCTTCCTACGTATCTGCTCTGTACTGTGAGCTCCGAAACTGCACAGAGAATACTAAGAGGGAAATAGAAAGTGAAACACAGGGGCTGTTGCACAACTTCCCCTTTTGTCTGGTGATGGGAATCAGAGTTCCTGGGATGGTCCAAGGCCCCAGCCTCTTCGCTGGCATTTGTTTCGTTTTCCTGGTTCTCTGTGCCATTTCCCCTGTGGCTCCAGTGGTACCACAGGGGAGCTCCAGCTCACCTCTTCCCCTGCCCCTTCAACTTCCAACTGACCTGTGCCCAAACATTTTAGTACCATGACATGCTTGACAATTATGGAGGACCCTTAAGAGCTTTTGTTTATGTAAGCTGGAGCTGTCAATACAGCCAGGATTTGAACTTAAAACTGAGATAAATTTAAAATATAGATTCAATTACCTCATTAAAATTTCAATGACAAACTCATTCCACGTCAACCTCAGTAATGTATTTTAATGAAAAATAAGTATATTTTCCAAAACCAGAAACTTCGTGAGAAGAGCTGCACATTTTTCATTTTTGCAGAGCTCTTTATCAATAGAAGACACCTGACCTCTCATATCTGCTTCTGCATTCAATCCTTTGGGATATCACACATCATGTAGCCCCCCCGGAAGATTCCTGGGATACATGTGAGAGAATGTGTGAAAAAGGCACATAATATCTCAGTTCCTTGTTACCACTGTACCTAATTACCACAATTTAGTGGCTTAAAACAATACATGTTTATTATCTTACAGTTTTGGAGGTCAGAAGTCCAAAATGAGTCTCACGAAGTTTAAATTGAGGTGTCTGTAGGGCTGGTCTTTTGCAGAGGACAATCCATTTCCTTGCCTCTTTCCACTTTGGGTGGCCTCCTGCACGCCTTGCCTGGTGGCCCCTTCTTTCATCTTCAAAGTGCATCCTTCCAGTGTGCTGTTGCATTGTATCACTGTCTCCTGTTCTGTGTCGTGTCTCCCCCTGTCTGTCTCTCACAAGGACCCTTGTGATAGAATCCTAACCCAGGATAATCTCCCCCCAAGATTTAGAAATTGATCACATCTGCAAAGGTTCCCCCCCCATAAAAGGTAATATTATTTAGGGACCATTATTCAGCCTGCTACCATTGTGAAAATATTTGACCTTGTGGACCAATTGAAATGGTCTTAGGGACCCCCAGAGGTTCCCACACCACGCTTTGGGAACAGCTGCAATAGAGGTTGTCATTTATGGGGTGCATGGAGCTTAAACTTGTGCTGGGAAATGCCACTGAATGAAATTACTGAATCATGCCTCCTACTTCCTACCTTCTATCACCTTGGTGTCTACCCTCTAGCTGGATGTGAGTTGAGTGCCATTGGCTTGGATCTGTAATTCTGCACCTCCTGGCTAAGATCAGAACGGTGTCAAAGCCAGGCTTAGAGTGCAAGTCATCTGACTTTTTTTTTCTTTCTTTCTCTTTCTTTCTTTCTTTCTTTCTTTCTTTCTTTCTTTCTTTCTTTCTTGAATTTATTTATTTATTTGAGAGAGAGAGAGAGTGAGTGAGAGAGCACAAGTGGGGAGGGGCAGAGGGAGAAGTAGACTCCCCACTGAGCAGGGAACCCAACATGGGGCTTGATCCCAGGACCCTGGGATCATGACCTGAGCCCAAAGCAGACACTGAACCGACTGAGCCACCCAGGTGCCCATAGCATCTGACTTTCTTAAAGATGAAATGTTGTGTAGCAGTTATGGCTGTAGACTGACCCCACACTGTGGGACCACTAAGGGGACTTCTGCCTGGACCCTCACGTATTGTCTTTCACGACCTTCCTGCCACTGGCCGCTGAACTAGGGATTTAGGTGCAAGTGCTCTCAGGAGGAGAGAATGGAGGGAAGCAGGATGGGGCAGAGAAGGCTCCAGGCAGGGATGGTGTGCCAACTGAAGGCAGCTTCAGCCTGATCCCCTGGGGAGCTCCGGAGCATGAGCTGTACTGCAGAGCTGGTCCCACTTTGGGGCAAGGGAGCTGACCTTTTGATTCTCATGTCAGTCAGCCATCTATTGTAGGCTGTCTGGCCCTGAGAAGTTGTCCTAAGGAGTGGGGCTGTATTAGTCAGCTTGGGCTGCCATAACAATATACCATTGCCTGGGCGGAGTCAACAACAGGAACTTATTTCTCGAAGTTCTAGAGGCTGGTAAGTCTGAGATCAAAGTGCTGGCCAATTCAGTTTCTGGTGAGAGTTCTCTTCCTGGCTTGCAGATGCCTACCTTTGCACCATGTCCTCACGTGGTGGAGAGAGAGAGACAGAGAAAGACAGAGAGAGAGACAGAGAGGGAGGAAGCTCTCTGGTGTCTCCTCATATAAGGGCACTAATCTTATCATAAGGGCCCCACTTCATGACCTCAGCTAAACCTAATTACCTCCCCAAAGGCCCCATCTCCAAATACCATTACACTGGCTGGTAGGACTTCAACATATGGATGGAGGGGCACAATTTAGTGCACAGCAGGGTCATAACCTCCTGCGAAGAGTGCAGCTCCCCTTAGGCTGAGGGCAAATCTGGAGAACAGGGCACTGGGAGCCCCTAGTGGCAGCCAGTGCTCACTGCAGCTGGGGATGGTGGCCCTGGGCAGGGTATCTGGGCTCGGCACCTGCAGTCATAGCTTCCTTGCCAGTCACCCACTGGCTGCCCCACTGCCTCTCCTGTGCTTCTGGGGCCTCGTCCCTTCACCTAGAGGGAACGACGGGCAGTGACAGAAGCCGGAAACATAAAGCACTGAGGCTGGGGCAGTAGTAGAGGTGATTTTTACTTTGCTTTTTATTTGTGCTTGTCTGCATCACTTATCTTTTCTATAGTGATTTGTAGTACTTTTGCAATTAAAATATTCGATAAAAAAGAGGTATAAGCCTGGCTTTTTTTCTCTCATGTGTCTTGAATTGAATGGCATCTAGGCTTCAACATATTGTGGTACACTTTGCATATGTCTTCACATTTGGTGTGGTTTTGGCACCAAGCTTGGAATATTATCCCTAGACCCAGGCAAGAGGACCCACCCTGATATGCTTTAGAGGGCCCTCCTGTGGCTTCCCTCCAGCTGTGCCCACCACCCAGGCAGGAGTCTGTGGGGCCATGGGCTTTACCCACCCAGAGTCTTTTCCTCCCCTTTGGTCCACTCCATGGGTATCAGGACCCTGGAATTCCTGCCCATGGACTCTGCTCCCAGGGCTTTCACAGACCTCCTACCTGCAGCCTGTTCTTCCGAGGGCTGGGCAAGTTCATGTGTGTGGACAGCACTTGGAATCATGCCTCCTGCAGGGCAGGATGAAGGCTGAGATGGAGGGAGTGGGCAGGGGTGCAGTCTTGGCTCACTCTGCCCTGACACAGTTCCTACAGTTCTAAATTTGAACCAGGT
Organism: Ursus americanus; assembly: GCF_024610735.1. Classification (NCBI taxonomy): domain Eukaryota; kingdom Metazoa; phylum Chordata; class Mammalia; order Carnivora; family Ursidae; genus Ursus; species Ursus americanus. Next base: position 7,380,721 of record NC_142146.1, on the reverse strand, counting down.
ATTATAAAGTAGGAAGATAGAACATATTTTATTGAACACTTTGTGAACTTGATTTATGACCTTCAAATACTTAGGGTAGCACTGTCCAATAGGACCTTCTATGATGATGAAGATGTTCTATAATATAGAATGGGGCTATCAAGTACTTGAAATGTGGCTAATACAGCTAAAGAACTGAATTTTAAATTTTATTTAAATTAAATTAAATTAAATTAAATTAAATTAAATTAAATATGAATAGCTACACATAGCCAGTGGCTACCATATTGGACAGTGTGGATTAACCCCAGTGTGTGTGAGCCCCATTTGCACTCTGGCCCTGGGTCCTGCAAATGTTAGGGCGGTCCTGCCTCTACACTACAATGGTGCTCATCCTGCACCTGTCACAGTAGGTCCGTGGGGATGGTGTGGTCACATGTGTGAAAGGCCCTTCCTGTGATAAGCCCTGCATCCATCCAGTGTGGACATGCACGTAGAGGGGCTCACCCCACACTACACGGATCAGTGTCTGGACTCTGCTGAGGCTCAGTGGGAACTTCCATCCTCTCCGTCCTTAGGACCGGTCACCATTTTCACAGCATCTCCACCAAGGTGGTCTCTAAAAAATAAAAAGATCGGTGGAGAACAGTGAGAGGTAGAGCTGAGGTGCTGAGAACATTTGTCATGAAAAGGAGCAGAGGATTTGGGAGCGAGGAGGGACAGACTTGTACTTTGTGAATGTCCTGGGCTTTCTGGGGTGGGGGGAGAGTTGGAGGGCCAGACGTGATAGGTGTAACTGGGACATTAACTGGCGATGGTGGCAGCCAGGCCCAGCACTGCGGCCTTCAGGGTGGTTTTCTGTATCTGCAGCAAGATAGCTCTCCTGACCACCGGTCCGTTCTTTCTGACAGGGTTCCCCCCCGGGAGCTGGCTGTGCTTCTGTGCAACAAATCCAATGCATTTTACAGCCTTGGGAAATGGAATGAGGCCTTTGTGGCGGCCAAGGAATGTCTCCAGTGGGATCCAACCTACGTGAAGGTACGGTGACAGCTGGGGGCCCTGCCTATCTTCCTCTCACCCCCTCCTTCTTTGTAAAATGAAAGTGTGAGGAGAGCTTGCCTTCAACTCTCTGCACTTCAGACAGATGCCCATAGGGCATGCGAGCCCATCTGGAGGAGACTAACAACCATGGTGGCCAGCTGTGGAAATGCCCTTGTGGGGGGAGCTCGTAGTGTTCTGATATAGTTACATCAGGACTGGGCGTCTGAAGTGACGCTTGCAAGTTTCATTTTAGCCAGCTGGGTGGACATATGACACGGATTCTTCAGGAAGCACTTCTTACGTGGAAATCAGCTCCGTTGGAGGGATTGGGGACGTTTGAGAGGCTGGAGTTAGCAAAGGTCAATAAATGACCATTTGGTTGTTGTTCTCAGCTAAAATTCTGTCAGTGCCCACTCTGCGAGGCACCTCTCTGTTCTTCGTTCTTTGTGTCTTGAGGAGGGCAAACAGACAGGAAGACACCATCCCAGCTCTTGAGTAATAACTCATTGTCCAGTTGGGGAGAGCACAAAAAGCAGAATCAGAGTCCGTAAAGGAGTGGACATTCAGGAGCCTGAGGCACATGCAATGAAGTGTCTGTCAGTGATCTAGACTATTTATAGCGAGGCTCCGAGATGGGAAAAGCACAGCCCTTTCTCCCCAGTGCTCTGCTGTGGATTGGTTTCAGCAGCTCCAAGGAGCTCCTTTTCCCTCCTTAAGCCTTCCTCCCCGCCCCGCCCCCCCCCCCCCCCCCCCCCGCCCCCGACTGTAAAGGGAGATGCTATCTAGATCCTAGAGTTGCTTCCAGGATTAAGAGTCCTCACTGGGTGTTATATGCAAGTAATGAATCATGGAACTTTACATCAAAAACTAGGGATGTACTGTATGGTGACTAACATAATATAATAAAAAATATTATTAAATAAAAAAAAGAATAAAAAAAGGAGTCCTTGGTTCAAGTTCTTGGCCCTCGGTAAATAGGAGTTTGCATTATTTCCTCAGGGGTCTGCCTTTTGTGCACAACTGCTAGAAGCTGAACAGTGGGAAGTGGGGAGGGGCTTTGACCTACGGATTCTACATCCTCAAGGAAGGGATTTGTCTCTTTTACCTTAAACCCCTTATATTGGAGGATGGATACTTTAGGAACTATTGGATAGTTTTAAAAATGGGAAAGCATTCCTGAGAAAGTCTCCCCAGAGACATTTTAGGATTTTCCCCATCCCCCAGCTGGATGGGGGAGGGGAGGACTTGGGGCATGCGCACATCCCCAGGCCTTGGATGGACTTCCTTGAGGGGCCAGACCTACAGCAGTCCCCAGCAGCACAGTGACCAGGACCCACTCCCCATTCTTACTCCTGGCTGTCTCCCTCTTTCCCCATTCTCTCCCACTTGCCGTCCTCCCCTAAATGTCCTCTGTAGGGGAGGAAGAATGCTTTCTGTCTACCTTCTTTTGGTTCAGTGGCTGGGGCCCTGCAAATCTGACTGACAAGAGACAAATTAACAAAAGAAAACCATATAAATTTTATTTTGTGTTAATTTTTACATGACACAGGGGCCTTCCTAGGAAAGACCCCAAGAGAAGCAGGTAGGCTTGAGAAATCATATATATATTTTTAAAAGATTTTATTTGTTTATTTTAGAGATAGAGAGAGAAAAGAAAGTGGGGGGAGGAGCAGAGAGAGAGGGACAAGCAGACTTGGGACTGAGCCCAGAGCCCGACCAAGGGATCTATCCCATGACCCTGAGATCATGACCTGAGCCAAAATCAAGAATCAGAGGCTTAAAATTGACTGAGCCACGCCCTGAGAACTTATATACATTTTTAACAAAGAGCAATAAACTGTGGAGATGGGCCGGACAAAGGAAAGGCGTGTAGACTTCTGGGGCCTTGGACTGTGGGAACACACGTATGTGTGGGAAACTAATGGGAGGGAGATCAGGCTATCTTAGCAACACTTAGCAGTGCTGGTCCCGCTCAGTGCCGATTTCGGCCTCCTTCATGGCCATAAAAATTCCCTGGGAGAGGGAGAGGGGATTTATGGCAGTCCTCGTTTTCTTAGACTATCTGCTTTCAGTCAGATAAGGGAGGCTCCAGGAAGGGTTCTTTCTGCATCTGTTGAATCTCAAATGCCTCGGACTCAAGATAACACCTATGCCAAAGTGTCATATTTTGGGGTGGCATATTCTCATCCCCTTCATCCCCCCCCACCCTGCAAATATAAAAGATGAAAGAAACTTAAATCTGAGGAGGGCAAGGAAGTGGGGAATTCTGTGTCCAGCTTACCCAGTTGGGGGGAAAAAACCCCACCTTCTCCCACCCCTCTTTTCTGGTTGTTATCTAAGGTTCTAGACTTTCAAAGGAAGGTGAAAACAAATCGAGAAAGAATCAGAGATTTGGTGTCAAGTGCAATTTTTAAGTGCTTGCTTTTTTTATGAAGCCGATTGGTGAACACCTTTCATTATCTTAGAATGTTGTCTTGGTAGGTGCTGGTGTGGATTCTTTTAGAGAATCAAAGAGGGGAAAGGCAGTATCATTTTGTTCCTACTCAAGGTACGCAGTGTGTATATAGGTAAAACTAAACCATTTTTCTGTTACTCATTGTAATTTGCCTCTTTACAGAAAGAAAAAATTTTTGCCTCTGGTGTGCATTGCCTACAATGTAGAGCTCAATACATCTCAGTGCTTGTCGTTACCATTTTCATTTTTTTTTTCCCGGCTACATACCCAGTGGAAATTGTGTTTACTTTGATTGAAAGGAGCAGGGAACAACTTCTGTGTTTACATGACAATCTCATTCTTTTTTGGAACACTGTCATCCCAGGATTTTTTCATTCTCTTCTTGCCCGGGCTGTGATTTGAGGCATGAATAAATAAGCCACACATGTAATTGGAACCAGGCCTGCTTCCATCACTCTGTGTCATATGTTAGATGCTGTGTTTAAGTCATGGATTTGAAAGTGATTATTTTCTTGGCGGTTAAAAAACGACAGGAAAAATGTGGCACAGAACGTAACGTGGGAATGCTGTCTCCAGCGCTTGTTAGAAATCTGTGTTTACATAGAAGCGAAACCTCTACAGTCCATTCCCTCAGGTCATCAATCTTTCCTTTCCTTTTAGCGGCTGGTTGGAAGAGATGGGCGAGTTACGGTTTTGCTTTTCTTCTGTCCCAGGGATACTACCGAGCTGGTTATTCTTTGCTGCGGTTGCTCCAACCTTATGAAGCGGCTCGCATGTTTTTCGAGGGTCTGCGGCTTCTGCAAAGCACTCCAGACCAGATCCAGGTTGCTGATTTCCTTGTGGGAATCTTCACCACGATGGGCAGTAAGTTGGAACCGGAGGGAGCCTTTGTTCATTCTTTCTTTCCTTTTTTAAAAAATTTTAAAATTCTATTATTTTATTTGAAAGGCTCTTGCGGAGATAATTCCAGGGTGTTTCTTTGTGGCTGGTTTATGTAGTTTGAATGGAATTATTTTCACACTAGAAAGCATTTTAGAAGCTTTGGTGGCTCATGTCCTTGTAAAAACAACAAAATCCTTTTGCAGAAACCACTTATAAAGCTCTGCCAATCAGACTTCAGTTTTCTCTGTTGCTTCTTATAGATCTTTTCCTCTCTATGCTACTTATTTTATGTGATTTGTGCTCTTTCCTGTGATGTTTGCATGTGTTTCTCCAATACGCCAAGAAATATTCCTGTTTGCTTTCAAAATACCCTGGAAGGGCTCATAGAAGTGTTGCAGGAATTCTCTGCCTTTAGTGCTTGTGGTTCTTGGTCATGCCGCTTGGAAGAATGAACAGGTAGACCAGAGGAAGAGTGGTGGGCAGCAGAGCAAAGTTTGCTGAGCTGTAGTGTAAAGCTCCCGGAGGCGGAGAGAGGCCCGAGTAGGTTGCCCCCCGAGTTTCCAAGTCTAGGGGATTTTATGAGCTCTTTTGTGGAACTATTTTCAGCAACCAGGGTGTGCTGAGTCGTACCAATCAGGACTTTGGTCACATTATCTACCTATTAGATTAACGTCAACGTGTGGATGGTCTTTTTTGCTGATATCTGGGGGCTTATGTCTTAACTGCCATTGCCTGTGATAGTGACAAGTGCTTTGTGGGTAACTGTCTTACTTTAGGACGTTTTGCAGAAGTCATTTCTGCGAAGGCTGCAAAGCAGAATGCTAGGGCACTCCTGTCTGAGCTGCAAAACAGGATGCTGGTGCTGTTCTATCTTAGCTGTCCTGACTCCATATTTTCTTGTTGGGGGCCCAGGCCCTGACTACCTAACTGTCCTACTAACTCCTAACAGTGGAAGATGACGTGGTGCTCAAGGTCTCCCTTGCTATGCTCACTGCAGCAGAGGACCTGGGCACTCAGTGCAGGAGTGACGCACGGGAAGCCTTTTGCGTCACTGCCTCGAGTTATTACTCTAATGACCTTGCCGGTGAGCTGGCTTTGTCAGTGGCCTGGATTAGGCAAAAACAGAAAACCATAAAACACAATCTAACATACTCCTTGCCAGTGACAAAGGAACTCTTTCGTGCTTATCTTGGCACAGTCTGAAGTTCTGCCAATGGCCAGGCCGTTGTTCTCAAATATTGTGTTTGATTGCATTTAAGATTGTATTGACTTAAGATGTGCCATTGATAAATGTTTTGCCACTGAGAGACAAAATCAATTGTCACACACGTCCCGATGCTAGAGATGTTAGAATGCGAAAAATGGCACGTGTTAGAATTGGGGGAAAATGGTCTTTGGCTTTCAGAGGTGGGGAAATAGATTCAGCTGTTACAGGTCCAACTGTGCCCACGGAGATTGTGGGAAAGCAACTATTGTGGTCTGTGGCAAATTTGGGCAAGTTTGGCAGATGGGGGAGGGGTGAAAGCCATATCACGCAGGCAGTGGGAAGGGTTTGGAGGTGGGCACAGCTGAGTCCCTTGGACAGAGAAGTAGAAGATCCCCAGATAAATGCTGACCGGTCCCAGCTTTCCAGTCCGGCTTTTGCTGGCAGTGACCTGCTTGCCTTTCCTGAGTCTGATGGCTTGGCCTGTTCCCTACCATCCCTCATGTCCTCTCTGCATCTTTGTAAAGTCACTGTTTATTTCTGGGTGACTGCTCCCTTAAAAAAATCTGGATGGTTTCCATTCTGCCGCCATCCTGAGAGGGGGCATTTCATGGGACTTCTTAGGGCAATGCATCCCATACTATTATGCCGAAGTATTCCTATTTGGAAGGTGAATGTATGCCTATGGCACAATTTCTAAAATTTGAAAAATATATTTATGGAAATTTTGTATCCTTTCGAGCAATATCTATTTATTTGATGTTTACTTGTTTTTGGAAGTTGATAATCCTGGAGGAGAGGCTGACACCTGCCCTTGCTCCTTGGATGATCTCATTCATGAGTTTGAGAAATGTGGTTTGGAGGATCATGAGATGCAATGGGCCACTAGGTTAGAAGAATGTGTGTTGACTGAGAGTTGGCAAATCTGGGTCCCCGTCTTTGTTTTTGTCATTAACTAGCTGCATGATATGCCATGAAACCTGACCTCATTTGTCATCATTTCTCATCGGTTGGGTGAAAATAATATTTGTCACATCTTTCTTAAAGGATATGAGGTGTTATTTTTTTATTTTTATTTTTTTTAACTTCTTTTGAGTTTCTATTTCCTCCTCTATAAGTGGAGATAATAGGCCATTGCCTTGTTGGTCTGTTTGAGGGATTAAATATTAGCACGTATTGCTGGGCTTGGCATATAGAAGAGCGAAGTGAGTGTTAGCTCACATCACACTGCCTAACTCTTGGGGCATTGAGCTGGTAGGTTAGCCTGAAGTGATTGCTACTTCGGTCCGTTATAAAGGACTTTTACTTTGCAAATGCCTTTCTTTCTGATACTTTTAATTTTCCATGTATCTATCTGTGGTCTTAATTGGAGAACCTTTCCCTAAATGTTCTAGACTCTGCCCAGGTTAAAATTTCTAAACTATGGAAATTTCTTTCAGGTGACCCCATTGTTTTGCAAAGTTTTTTGCCCTGTTTTGATCACATTTTTACTACCGAATTCTCAACAGAAGTGTGGCAATCTGTAATAGAAAAGTTGGCAAAGAAAGGATTATGGCATGTAAGTAAAAGAGGATGGCTCTCTTGTGGGGACGTACATTCTTGGTTAAATGGACTCTTTCTGTCTGCATTGGGGAGGGGATTGTAATTTGTTATCTGTGTATTTTGATGCCAAAATAACTTTTTAACTGCACCACCATTGAAGATGGAAAGTCACTGAGTGATATAGATTAACCAGTTTCTGTTTTTTTTTAAAGATAGGAAACATATTCAGAACACCTAATAATAATATTAGCTAATGTGTATTGCCCTCACTCCTTGCTCTGTGTCTTCATTGTCATCACAGAAGTGTCAAGTTCAGGTGCTAATGACAATGTGGAATGAGGAAAATAAACAATTGCATGTTCATCTTCATCATCTTTTTATACTGCATTTGCTAGTGTTGGCTTAGAAGACCTGCCTGTGTTACCCTGAGCAATTCTGTGTAGCTTTTTTTCTCAATCAAAAAAATTTAAAAAAAAGATTTTATTTATTTACTTGAGAGAGAGCGCGTGCGCGGGAGAGAGCATGAGAAAGAGAGAGAGAGGGAAAGAGCATGTGAGCATGAGTGGGGGGGGGGTTGGGGAGGAGCAGAAGGAGAGGGAGAAGCGGACTCCCTGCTGAGCAGGGAGCCCAGGATTGTGACCCGAGCCAAAGGCAGGCGCTTAATGGGCTTAGCCACCCAGGTGCCCCACTTCTGTGTAGCTTTAAGGGACTGCTGCCCACAGATAACAGTGAGGCTGCAGGAGCCAAACCCAGGGCTGGGAATCCAGAGAATGGAAGAGTGGGGTGGACTGTGAGCCTGGGCTTCAGTGTCACACAGATGCCTCCTCAAATCATAATCTTCCACTTTCTCTTTTAGGCTAATTACTTCCCCTCTGGGCCTTATTTCCTCATTTGCAAGTTGCAGGATATATACTTACTCCTCAGGGTTTTGGTGAGAATGATAAATAATGGACCAAGAACACCTAATAATAACATTAGCTAATGTTTATCAAGGGCTTACAACGTGCCAGGCACTGAGCTAACGGAGCTTTGCGATGCCTGGCATGTGCTAAATGCCCAGTGAATATTAGTTGTCACTGATGGTGGGCTCTCAGTGCATGTGGAAAGGGCTGGCCAAAGGTGGCAGTTAGGTCAGGAAGGGCCTGCTGGGCTTTCGGAAGCTGGGCAGTCCAGCAAAGTCACCAAAAACAAGGGCAACCTATAAGGACTCTTGAGCCAGGCAAGGTAAATCACTTTAAAATACAGAATTCTTCAATTTTTAAAAAGCTCATGGATTACATTGGAAATCTAATGAAATTGATGGGGTTTTCTTTGCATACACAACAGTTATGGGTATAGTTTCAGGTGGTTCATGGGAAATCCCTGAAAGTCCAGCAACAAGTTTCCTGAAGCTCACTCCCATATCAAAAGGTCTTGAGAAAGCAGGCAGGCAAGGGAAGGTCCAAGATTGCAGCTCCGTGGCAGGTCCATTGGTCCAATATTCCAGCTGTGGGGCCCCAGTCATTTTTTCACATACTGGAAATAGAGATATCTTGTTAAAAAAAAAAAAAGCCAGGTAAGCCATCAGGATTGTCAGAACCCTGAGCATGTCATTTTGAGATTGGGGTGTGTTCAGGGCGAGCAGTAAAGAGTGGGCATCAGGCTGCAAAACCCGGATTCAAGATGTGGCTCAGTTCCTGTGGTCCCACATCCACTAGCAGGAGCATACATGATGGAGGTTGAGGCCGAGCCTGGTCTCCAGCCGTGGCCATACCAGAGCCTGGAGCCCTTAGACCTGTTGGCACACCTGGATGATCTCAGTAGGGACCTCTCAGGACATGCTCTGTGTGTGACCTAGGAAAAATGGCTTGACGTTTTCAGGATTCAGTTTCTTTAGTGACTTTAGATAGCGTCACTGGCTCGCTGAGAAAAAAAAAGTTTGTCAATTTCTGTAGTGTCAATACTCTCACCAGGGCCCAATTTGAAGTCACTAATAAGGGCTCCGGGACGTGGCACTGGGAATTCTGAACTGCCGTCGGCTCTCACTCACCGGCTGGTAGGAGCTGCTCCACACACTGCTCCACAGGGTCTAACGGACCCCGAACACGTTGGGGCTTATGAAACACTGAAGTGCTAAAGAATGAATTGGAATGAGATACTTGTAAAGGATCGGATTTTTCTGCTTGCTGAGTAGGCTTTAAGAACTTTGCAGGGAATCACTTCTTTACCCATTGTAGTCTCAGCAATGCTGCTTGACGTCAGCAGCTGCTGTCCTCAGCTGGCTCTGAGGAAATGTGGGGAGAGCTCAGCTCTCAGCAGGAACAGGATGTTGGCTGGACAGAGGGACTTCGATTACAGCTCAGGCTGTAAAGCTTGGTAGGTAGCTTGAAAAGACAGATAGGGCTGGAGGGTATTTTTTTTTTTCTTGCTTGTTTTAACCCTGAAGATAACTTTTGCTCTAATAACCTATGTGGAGAACATGATAATTCCGGCTTTTTCTTTTTCTCCCTTCTCATCAGTCATTCCTACTTCTGTCGGCCAGAAAAGACCGGCTACCAAGAAATATCCATGTCCCAGAGTTATCACTGAAGAGTCTCTTTGAGGTAAGGTGACTTCTTCAAACATACGGTCTCAAGTCAGGCCACTTCAGGCTTGTATTTGGGACCTCAGCTGTATAGGGGGACTTCAGCTGCCTCACTGCAAATTGATTATTTATAATCATCTCAGGCTTGGGCCACAGCTCTCCAGGTTTTACTGATCCCGAACTTTATGAGTGAAGGAGTTTGAAGTTTCATGTTGATGGAGTGACTTCCATAATTCTTCTTATGTGTTTCTTCCCCCAGAAATACGTGTTCATTGGACTTTATGAGAAGATGGAACAGGTGCCCAAGTTAGTGCAGTGGCTTATCTGCATTGGTGCGAGTATCGAGAGTGTAGGACCGTACCCTCTTCATGCCCTCATGCGACTCTGTATCCAAGCAAGTGAGTGCTCTTCTAGTCGCACACCATCCAAGGTGCCCTCCCAGCCCTGAGCTCCGGCGCTCCACTGAGCTCAAGAGAAAACCAGAATTTAGCCACCTGAAGGTGGCATATTCAAATGATTTGAATACACAAATAGTTTGATTCTTCAAATGAACAATGGCAGCAGGGAAACAGCATTGTTTTTATTCCACCTGGGACCTGGTAGCTAAGGGGCCCAAGTCAAAAGGATTCTGTGTTCCTAGACAGATGCTGGCAGCAAACAAGCCCCGAGACCCACGCAGAGGACTTGGGACAGACAGCCTTTGCAGGGCAGAGCACCCTGAGGCTGTGGAGTTTCTTCTAGCTGGCAGAGCACAGGTGTTCTCTCCCCTTTGTTCAAGTTCATTTTCTCTCTAGCCAGAGGGCTGACTGCCATGGTGGTGGTGGTGCTGGGGGCCGATACCAAGGGAAACACTTGTTCTTGCTGAGACAGAGTGCTTGTGGGTCTTCTGAAGGATGTTGATGTTCATACAATTCTTTTTTCTTTCTTTAAGTCTTCACCACCTGGCGATAGGATTTAAATTTTTAAATGTTTAAATTTTTTCATTAACACATACACACGTTAGATAAAAAAGCTTGTTTTTCTTTTCCAAGCGTGTATGGCATCAGTGTTGGACATGTACCCATACTGTTTTAGAGCCAGAAGGGGCCAAGGGGATTTTCTAGACAGTGTTCCTCTCCTAGGCTGGATGGCCTTCCCAGGAATGAAGGAGTGAGGGGGGTGGTCAGGGGCTTCAAGACCTGGGCCGCCATTTTGCTTTAGCCACATTTGCCCTGCTGTTATCCATTTCATATACTGGGGAGTCCATAAGATGTTTTATTCTTACATAGGGATTGGTGGATCAAAGATTTAAAAGTAAAGACTGATTAAAAGCAATCTGATCCAATCCTTCCAGTTTTCAAGTAGGAATCTGGAACCCAGAGAAGTGTGTCTCTGGTTGTGAAAGTCACGATTCCCTACTGTGTCTGCTCTTTACCTTAGCTCCTGCAGGTGCAGGCAGGTATCAGTCTGATCAGGTGTTTAACTTTATCCTTGATTTGTAGAGGAAAGCTCTGACATGGTGACAAACGGTGTTTGCAGAGTTGGCAGAAGCATGTGGCTTTCCTTGAGCCTAGGAGCTATAAGAAAGGAACGTGGGAAGATAATTTTTAAATATATGTCCTATTGATTGTAATGAGTAGGGTGATCTTTTCAGATCCTGACCTGATTCCGACATGGGCACTGTTGGTGCCCTGCCTGGAGCTTCTTTGCCACCAGGGCCCCCATCCCCACGTGCTGCTCCACAGCTGCCTCCTTCCCCCAGAGCGCTGCTTTTTGCCAATTAGCACCACTTCCTACAGAGGTTCTCCCTCATCCTCACCCCCTCTCTAGAGGTGTTTTGTAGCTCTTGACTGACTGACATGCAGTACAAAAGGTTAGCCCCTGCCTCATGATGGGTCAACACTGTGGTGCGGTTTATGCTTCCTGTGGGATTCGGCTGAGGCCGCTCAGCTGAGACCACATCTCTGCTTGCCTCCTTCCCCTGCCCTATCCTGCTTCCCTCTCTCTTTTTCCTGAGCTCCCTGTCAACAACTCACATGTATAGGAATCCTTGTCTCAGGCTCTGCTTCTAGGGAGCCTGACTGAAGTTCATTATGAGTAACTTTCTCTCTTTTTTAGAAAAATTTTATTTATTTGAGAGAGAGTGAGAGAGAGAGCATGGGGGGGTAGGGTCGGGGGAGAAACAGACTCCCCACTGAGTAGGGAGCCCCATGTGGGACTTGATCCCAGGACTCCAGGATCATGACCTGAGCCAAAGGCAATCGCCCAACTGACTGAGCCACTCAGGTGCCCCTATGAATAACTTTCTATAACCAATCCTTTTAATTCACAAGCGCTGTGTCTCCTGGACCTATTTGTAGTGAGTGCCAAATGTGTGCGGGATTCCCCATTTGGTTCCCTCAGGGTGCTACACACCGATGTGTTCTATTGATTTTCTGTGTATAGAAAATAACATCAGTCACACATTTTAATTCTCTTCAGAGGAAAACCATCTTTTTAGGTGGTTAATGGACCACAAGCCCGAGTGGAAAGGCCGCATCAACCAGAAGGATGAGGATGGCTGCACTGTCCTCCACGTCGTCGCCTCGGCCCCCTACCCAGGATACCTCATTAAGCGTAAGTAGCAGCACTAGGCTGGGGGGTGCGCTGTGGGCTGACTGACCTCAGGCATTAGAGAGCCCACTCAACCGACCACACCTATTACCCATCCATCCTGGGACAGGCTCAGGCTAAACCTCACCTGGAATTAAGCATGACTGGAAGGGCAGGCTGAATGCAGGAAGGACGGGGGGTGAGAGAGGGAAGAATGGCTGGGTCCCACATGCTCTTGCAGCTTCAGGGGCTCCGTGGGATTGAGTGTCTCAAGGACAGGGGCTCCTGGCTGTACTTGTTCCCTCCCTCATCACATAGTTACTAAGTGCTTTATTTTGTGCCAAATCTGCACTAGTTACTGGAGATACACTGTGAACCAGACCACCGATGTGGTCCTGCTTCTTGGCCACTGTGAATCTAACACAGGGATTTCATCCTCCATACTCGCCAGGGCCAGACAGGCCACGAGGAAGAGTGAGGCTGGCGCAGGCAAGGACAAACTGGTTCACTGATACAGACATACCTTGTTAGCCTGTGAAATAGGAAGGCTGTGTGTGCTCCCACCCACCAGGCTCTCTGATGCCTCTTGCCTTTCTGGAAACCCGTGGAGACAGCACATTTTGTTCTATAAAAACGCTAGGGTAGCTGTGATGATGAATGGTAAGGGACTCCCAGCCCCAGTGGGAGGGAGCTGACAGAGGGGGTGGGGGGCTGGGGAGTTTGGCTTGCTGTGGCCACAGCCTCCTGCTGATCATGGGAACCAGGCCTTCCCGCCATCTTCTGAAGGCAGGAGACGTTGGAAAGAGGGATTTTTTTTAAAAATAAGACAACTCATGATTATAAAATGTCCACTCAAGATTAAACATGCCTGAGGACTAGACAGAGCCCGGAAGCATCTGGTTGGGGACCCCTGGCCTGGGAACTTACAGTTTTGTGTCCTTAGCTTGTCCCGGAGGAGCACAGTGAGGTGTATTTCTCTAATGTCATTCTCCACTGGACTGGGTCCCAGAAACCACATCTGGGCAAATGGAGAAAAGGTGTGCTACAGAGGCTGTTTTGAGCTTTATTGAAATATAATTCATATACCATATAATTCACCTGTTTAAAGTGTCCAATTCCATGTTTTTAGTACATTCACAGAGTATTGCAACCATTATCACAATCAATTTTAAAACATTTTCATCATCTTTTTCAAACGAACCCTCGTTTCCATTAGCAGTCACTCCCTATTTCCCCCTCCCTCTCCAGCCCTAAGCAACCACTAATCTACTTTCTGTGGCTGTGGACTTGCCTGTTCTGGACATTTCGTATAAATGGACTCATACAGTCTTGTGACTGGCTTCTTTCACTGAGCATGCTTTTAAGATTCATCCTTGTTGCAGCGTGCATCAGTACTTCATTCCTTATTGTTACCAAATAATATCCCATTGTATGGATGAACCACATCTTATTTATCCATTCATCAGTGGATGGTCATTTGTTCAGCTACTATGAATAATGCTGCTGTGAACTTTTGCATATATGCCTTTGTTTTTGGAATATATTTTCATTTTCTTAGGTAGATACCTAGGAGTGGTATTGCTGGATCACATGGTGACTCTATATTTAATGTCTTGAGGAACTGCCAGCTTGTTTTCCAAAGTGGTTGCACCATTTTATACTCCCACCAGCAATGCACAAAGGTTCTAATTTCTCTAAATCCTTGCCAACACTTGTTACTGTCTGTCTTTTTGGTGTCCCTTGAATTTTAGTACCCTCTGAGAGACAGTGGTATCCTGGCAAGTGTTTGACAACTGGGTCTTCAAAAAGAAAAGTCCCGAATTGTGGTGTTTGCCAATTTCCTTTTTGTAAATACTTCCACCATGATTGATTTCTAGTTATTAACATGATGTCATTGAACATGGGGCTGGGACATGTGCAGTAGCATACCATTATATTGTATTTTTACCACACAGATCCATGTTAAGATAGATGTAAAGAAACCTCATCATAGATTATACTGAAGTGTAGCAAAATAATTAGGAAGTGATGAGTTTTGTCTTTAACGTGATTTATTTATTGTAAGTTTAAATTAAGTAAGTTGTTAGTAATGGCTGTGTTTATCAACCATCTTATAGCATTTCTGGACATTCGACAGTTGGCCCTCGTGGACTGGTGTGAGCTGGGTCCAGCTCACCTCTGCGCTAATGATAATTAGTCTGGTAATTTACGGTTAAAGTCTGTGCCTCCAATCACTGTGCTCTCCTTACACATCCCCAGCCCAAAAATGCCCAAGAAAAAGTATTTCCAGACAAGACTCTTTGGGTTTGCAAAGAAACACAACTCCAAGTCTCTTGAAATCCAGGTGGTTTGAGCAGTGTTTGGGTATTTTATATGCACACAGAGCCTTGGATTCCAACTGTATGTCTCAATAACTTGACAAGCATTCCATTTCCTGGGACTGAAATGAGTGCTTTCCAGTACAAGCATGATGAGAGCCATGTGCAAAATTTTAAATTTTCTGGTAGGTCTATGAAAAAGTAAAGCAAAATAGGTAAAATTAATTTTAGTAATATATTTTATTTAACCCATCTATCTAACATATTGTCATTAGCTTGTGTAATTAGTATAAAAAGTATGGAGACCTTTTACATTCTGTGTTCTGGTTTTGTGCAAAGTCTTTGAAGTCCAGCATGTGTTTTGCTCTGCTGGCACATCTCCGTGTGGACTAGCCACATCTGAAGTGCTTGGTAGCCATCTCTGTGCCTCATGGCTGCCATATTGGACAGCACAACCTCATACTATTTCTTGCAAAAGCTGAAACCTTCCCGACTTTCTGAAACATGGGAGAATAAACATGTGAAGTCAAGAGACGGCCCTTTCTTCATGTAGGTGTAACATGCGCTGCCCCCACTCCCCGTCCCGGCTGCTGCCAAACGAGCCTTCATGACTCTTATAGGCCACTTCTCCTTTTAATTCCACCTCTCTCTTACTACCCACGTCTTCTTCCTCTCTTTCCTCAGGGAAGCTCACCTTTTTTTTTAAATCTTCAATTTGAGCTAATTTTAGACATACAGAAAAGATGTAAAAATAGTTCAAGAGTTTCTGTATATCCTCACCCAGCTTCCCTTAATCTTAGCATGTTATAGGTCAGGGTGTAGTTATTAAAATCAAAAAGTTAACATTGACAGAATGCTATCAACTAATACACAGACCTCATGTGAATTTCACCCTTGTTTTCATTAATGTCCTTTTTCTGTTCAGAGACCTACAGTGCACTTGCTTGTCAGGGCTGCTTAGTCTCCTCCAGTCTTTGACAGTTCCTCAGTTTTCCATGCCTTTGACCCTTTTGAAGAGTATTGGTCAGTTGTTTTGTAGATGGTCTATCAGTTTGAGTTTGTTAAATGTTTTTCTCATGATAGAATAAAGTTATGCATTTTTGGTAAGAATGCGACAGAAATGAGCTCATAGGCTTCTCCATATTATATCAAGGAGTTTATCATGTCAATATGTCCTTGATGTTAACCTTGATTAGTTGGTTAAGGTGGGATCCGTGAGATTTCTTCATTGTAAAGTTACCATCTTTTCCTTTGTAGTTGTTAAATATCTTGCAGAAAATACTTTGAGGCTGTGCAAATACCTTGCTTCTCTTCAAATTTTTGCACAGTAATTTTATATTCATCGGTGGATCTTGTCAGCATCAGCTATCACTGTGATCTTTGATTAATGTTGATTTTTTATTTTCTTCTTTCTTTCTACATTTATTACTTGGAATTCTGCTGCAATGAAGAGCTGTCCCTTTTCTGTATGTATGTATGTATGTATGTATGTATGTATGTATGTATGTATATCTGTATGGACTCAAGGATATTTATTCTATGGGATAAAATCCGTAGTTGCTCAAATTATTCCAGCTTTGGCCATTAAGTACTCCTTTCTTCAGATTGGCTCCTGTGTTCCTTGGACAAGCCCCATCCTTTTTTGAGAACTTCCTTACTTTCAGACACCACAAATTGCTTCAGGCTCATCATGAATTTTCTGTGTCCCCCTGGAATCAACCATTTCTCCAAGGATCCCCAGTTCCTTTTGTTAGAGAATGGTGTAGAAAACAAGGTCTGGCACTGGCTGTGATCATTGTTACTGGAGTGCCATTATTTCTAGGCCTTCTTAGCAGACAGAGGTAGGAAATGTGTGTTCGTGTACTAACCCATGGATACACGTGTTTGTATTACTGTGTCCATCTGCATGTATTTGTATTAAAAACCTTAAGTTTATACTGATACCACTGATTCCATGGTCATTTAGCCTTTTAAAATTTGTAACATCTCTCATCTATAATATATTTTACTTGTTCAGTTTTATAAGTTTCAGACTTGCTAAACCATGTCCGTTTGAGAAACACATCTACTAACTAGATGTTTGTTTTATGTTCATTTTATGTTTGTTTGTGTTCAGTTCTTTTTGTCTCCAGTCAGATACTAAGTTCTTTTCCTCCCCACCCTATTTACTATGGTTATTTTGCTCATTTGTAGTACACTTAGGTATATTTTTTCAGTGTTTGCATTCCATTTTAGGGTTGGATCGGTTTTGTTTATATTTTGGTATGTAAAAGGCACATGTGTGAAACATTACTATGGTTCTGGGAGTCTGAACTTTGCAGAAAGATATACTCAGAGAAGTGTCACTTCTTCCTCATCCCTTGGCTCCTCTGAGTTCCCACTTCCCCCTTTTCTCTGCCCCTTTCCCATTCACCCCCCTGTAGATGATCGGTTTCTGTTTATTTTTTTTAAAAGGCTTATTCTTCCTGGATTCCTTTTGCAGTAATGAGCAGACACATGTGTGTTTTCTTACACCTCCTTTTTTTACATGGAGGGTCCATTATATAGATTCTGCTTGGCATCTGGCTTTTTTTTTCATTAACAGTGTGTCCTGGAAATCACTCCATATTCATTCATATGCATGAATGCATATGTAGTTCTGTTAGATATCGTCAAATCTTCATCCAGAAGGATTGTACCAATTTGCACAACCACCCATAATGTAGGAGAGTGCCTCTTTCCCCACAGTCTCACCAACAGAATTTTATTGTTGTATTTCTAAGTTTCTTCTGGTCTGAGAGGTATGAATTGGTATCTCAAGGTTGTTT
Organism: Ursus americanus; assembly: GCF_024610735.1. NCBI lineage: Eukaryota > Metazoa > Chordata > Mammalia > Carnivora > Ursidae > Ursus > Ursus americanus. The sequence goes on along the minus strand of NC_142146.1, from coordinate 7,363,359 downwards.
TAATTTACATTTCTTGATTTTTGTGTGAGTTTGGATTTTTTTTATAATAAACGGACACTTTTCCAATGAAGACATACAAATGGCTGACAGACACATGAAAAAATGTTCAAAATCATTAACCATCAGGGAAATTCAGATCAAAACCACATTGAGATACCACCTTACGCCAGTTAGAATGGCAAAAATTGACAAGGCAAGAAACAACAAATGTTGGAGAGGATGTGGAGAAAGAGGATCCCTCTTACACTGTTGGTGGGAATGCAAGTTGGTATAGCCACTTTGGAAAACAGTGTGGAGGTCCCTTAAAAAGTTAAAAATTGAGCTACGCTATGATCCAGCAATTGCACTACTGGGTATTTACCCCAAAGATACAGACGTAGTGAAGAGAAGGGCCATATGCACCCCAAAGTTCATAGCAGCATTGTCCACAATAGCTAAATTGTGGAAGGTGCTGAGATGCCCTTCAACAGATGATTGGATTAAGAAGATGTGGTCCATATATACAATGGAATATTACTCAGCCATCAGAAAGAATGATTACCAACATTTGTAGCAACATGGATGGGACTGGAGGAGATTATGCTAAGTGAAATAAGGCAAGCAGAGAAGACAATTATCATATGGTTTCATTCATTTATGGAACATAAGGAATAGCAGGAAGATAGGTAGGAGAAGGAAGGGAAGAATGAAGGGGGGGGGTAAACAGAAGGGGGAATGAACCATGAGAGACTATGGACTCTGGGAAACAAACTGAGGGCTTCAGAGGGGAGGGGGGTTGGGGGATTGGGATAGGCCGGTGATGGATATTGAGGAGGGCACATATCGCATGGTGCACTGGGTGTTATACGCAAATAATGAATCATGGAACACCACATCAAAAAAAAAAGAGTTATATCTTTTTCCTGGTGCCTATATAGTTTTCTTTTTAATGTTAGATCCTTGATCCATTGGAGTTTCATGTAAGGATCTAGTTTTATCATTTTCCAGATGACTACCTATTTGTCTCAGCATCATTTGTTTAGAAGTGTTCTCATGACCTCGGCAATTTGAGATGCCACTAATTCTGGACTTTCTGTTCTGTTCTACTGGTTTCATTGTTCACATAGGCTTGTCTCTCTCTCTCTCTCTTTTAAGATTTTATTCATTTATTTGACAGAGAGAGAGAGAGAGAGAGAGCACAAGCAGAGAGGGCGGCAGGCAGAGGGAGAGGGAGAAGCAGACTCTCCTCTGAGCAGGCAGCCCATGCAGGGCTCTATCCCAGGACCCTGGAATCATGATGTAAGTCAAAGGCAGATGCTTAACCGACTGAGCCATCCAGGAACCCCTTCATATAGACTTCTTCGAATCACCTTTCAAGAACTAGTTTAAAAATTGGAAGTATACTCCGCACCAAGATGGTTGAAATAAAAAAAGATGGACAGCAACAAGTATTGACAAGGATGTGGAAATTTTGGGACCCATTGCTGGTGGGAATGAAAAATGGTGCATCTGCTTTGGAAAAAAGTCTGGCAGTTACTCAAATAGTTACCATATGATTCAGCAATGTTACTCCTAGGTATATGCCTCACAGAAATGAAAACATATTCAAACAAAAACTTGTACATGAATGCTCTTAGCAGTATTACTCATAACAACCAAAATCGTGCAGACAACCCAAATCTCCAACTGCTGAATGGACAAACAAAATGTGGTACATACAGACAATGCAATATTATTCAGCCATAAAAAAGAACAAAATACTGACACACGCTACAACATACATGCACATTGAAACGTTATGCTGAGTGAAAGAAACCAGACACAAAAGGTCACATATTGCATGATCTCATTTATATGAAATGTCCTGCATAAGGAATTCCCTAGAGACAGAACCAGATTACTGGTTGCCCTGGGGGTGGGGCAAGAGGAAATGTGGAGTGACTGCCAATGCATATAAGGTTTCTTTTTGGGGTGATGAAATGTCCTGGAATTGGATAGCGGTGATGATTACACAACTTCATAAATATACTGAAACCCACTAAATTATACACTTTAAAAGGGTGAATTTTGGGGCGCCTGGGTAGCGCAGTCGTTAAGCATCTGCCTTCGGCTCAGGGAGTGATCCCGGTGTTCTGGGATCGAGTCCCACATCAGGCTCCTCTGCTGGGAGCCTGCTTCTTCCTCTCCCACTCCCCCTGCTTGTGTTCCCTCTCTCGCTGGCTGTCTCTCTGTCAAATAAATAAATAAAATCTTAAAAAAAATAAAAGGGTGAATTTTATGGTATGTTCAATCAAAAAAATTTTAAAGGCAAAAAAGTCAAAAGAAATTGAAAGGCATGCTCTTGGTAAAAAAATAAAAGAATTCAAACACTTTAAAAAGATGTGTGATAAAAAGTAAATTCTCTTTCACAAAGTCTACCAAGCATTTTTTTGTGAGTCTTGACAATTTTTCTTTTCCTCTTTTAAATATGAATGTGTACATACTATGCAACTTGCTTTTTCCCTAAACAATAATCTTGGCCATCTTTCCCTAATAGTACCTGCATAACTATTTCATTTTTTTTTAAATGGCTCACAGTATTCTCTGATATGACTATACTGCACTGATGGATGATTAAATGGTTTTCAGTTATTTTGCTACCAAAAACAATGCTCAGAGAATATTTTCCTATGTACATCTTTGTGTACTGGTGGGAATGTACCTGTAGGATTATTTCCTTTTTTTTTTAAAGATTATTTATTTATTTATTTGAGAGAGACAGTGAGAGAACATGAGCAGGGTGGAGGAGGAGAGTGAGAAGGAGAAGCAGACTCTCTGCTGAGCAGGGAGCTGGACATGGGGCTCGATCCCAGGACCCTAGGATCATGACCTGAGCCGAAGGTAAGCAATTAACTGACTGAGCCACCCAGGCGTCCCTGGAGGATTATTTCCTAGTTGAGAGATTGTTTGTTCAAACAATTATTCATTTTATTTATTTGGATAAACTCATTTTATTTAAAATTTAAATAGATTACATTCACAAATCAAAAGATACAAAAAGTATACATTGAGAGCCTCTGTCCTTTAACCTCAGAACCAGTGTTACCAATATCTTATGATTTTTTTCCCACAAATATTCTATAATGTATAAGTAAAAACATATGTGCAGTTTTAGGATGCTAGCATATTGGGATGTATTTGGCTTTTGAAAGCTATTGTTAACTTGAACCCCAGGAAGGTTGCCCCAACAGTGTATGAGATTATCTCCATCTTGAATACTTTTCTGATAAGTGGAGAGTCAAGAGCTCTCCAGATACTTTAATGTGGCCTGAATTCCAAATCCACCATTTAAAATAATAGCAGCATCACAGAGCCTCTGAAATCATCAGTTCTGGTGGCACTTTGGCGGGTAGAGGTTGTTATGATGGTCCTCCTGGCTCCGGGTCCATGTGGTTTGGGAGGCCCAGGGGTTAAGTCTCAGGGAATTACCAGAGCCCAGCAGCAGGACTCAAAACCTAGAAATGATCACCTTCTGGAACGTGAGGCCAGATCAGTAGTTGCATCTGACTTGGTTATAAGCTACAGACACTCAAACTGGTTTAGGCAAGAACGGGAATTTGATGGCTCATGTGACTTGATTGTCCAGAGTTTGCTCCAGGTGTTCCAGAGGTGTCTTCAAGAATCTGCCCTGGCTCCCAGCTCTGCTTTCTTCTGCATTAGGTTCATTGTAGGGCAGGCTCTCCTTCAGTTGAAGCCACCTGATATTAGTTTATATTATGCCTATTTGTCAGTCTCAGCCAAAGAGGCTATCTCTACTCAGTACTTCAGTTAAAGTCCTCGGAGTGAGTCTCGGTGACTGGACTTTGGTCACATGCTTTCCATGAACCAATCAGTAGAGCCAGAAGGATGGAATGATCTGATTGGCCAGATCCTGGTCAGGTGTTCACCATTGGATCTGGGGCTGGGGCAGAGCCCGAGGATGGAATGATTGATTGGTCAGGTTCTGGTCAGATGTTTATCCCCGGAGCTCGGGCTGGAGCAGTGGTGGAGGATGTCATGGTGACTGAATGTGTTTACTCCATCAAATCAGGTAGGCTGAAAACGGGGGGAAAAGGTGCTTTCTCAAAGAAAAACTGAGGTGTTGTTATCAGGAAAAGGACTATGGATGCTGGTCAATTAAAAAACAGTCTAGTATGTCTTCAAATTTTGCTTCCTTATCTTGCAAAATTATTACTACCTATATCAAAGCAACAGAAATATATTAAAATCTTCTGTAGTTAATTATTAAAGATGAAAATGATAACTTTGGAGGGCAGTAAGAGAAGGGTAGATTGTGGTACCTTTTATTTTTTTGTTTTATCTATTTATTTACTTTTTAAAGCTTTGTTTATTTGAAAAGAGAGAGAGAGAGCATGCAAGTAGGAGGAGGGGCAGAGAGAGAGGGAGAAGCAGACTCCCTGCTGAGCCTGGAGCCCAATACGGGGCTTGATCCCAGGACCCCGAGATCATGACTAGAGCTGAAATCAAGAGTCGGACGCTTAACTGACTGAGCCACCAAGGCACCCCTGTAAGTGCCTTTTAAAAGGGGCTTGGCAGGCACCAAATTTTCCCTTCAGTTGATACTCTGAAAGTCAGGAATTTTCACTTCCTTTGGGGCAAGACAGTAATTAGTAGTTAGTTCTCTGTGCTCTGTAACAAATCACCATCGACTTAGTGGCTCAAAACCACACCCATTTACCAGCTCACAGTTCTCTGTTGGTCAGTAGTCTGAAATGCTGTGACTCAGTTTTCCACTCAGTGTCTCCCGAGGCTGAAATCATTGTGTATGGTGTGAGAGAATGGTCAAGTTTCATTCTTTTGCATGTAGCTGTCCAATTTTTCCAGCACCATTTATTGAAGAGACTGTCTTTTTTTCCACTGGTTGTTTTTTCCTGCTTTGTCAAAGATTAGTTGCCCAATGAGCCAAGGGTCCATTTCTGGGTTCTCTTCTGTTCCATTGGTCTATGTGTCTGTTTTTGTGCCAGTACCATGCTATCTTTGTGATCACAGCTTTGTAGTACAGCTCGAAATCCGGCAATGTGATGCCCCCAGCTTTGTTTTTCCTTTTCAACAATTCCTTGGTGATATGGGGCCTTTTCTGGTTCCACACAAATTTAAGGGCTGTTTGTTCCAGTTCTTTGAAAAATGTCATTGGTATTTTGATCGGGATGGCATTGTAAGTGTAGATTGCTCTGGGTAGCATAGACATTTTAACTATGTTAATTCTTCTGATCCATGAGCAAGGAATATTTTTCCATCTTCTTGTGTCTTTTTCAATGTCTTTCAAGAGTGATTTGTAGTTTCTAGAATATAGATCCTTTACGTCTCTGGTTAAGTTAATTCCGAGATAATGTATGATTTTTGGTGCTATTGTAAATGGAATGGATTCCCTAATTTCTCTTTCTTCAGTCTCATTGCTCGTGTATAGAAATGCAACTGATTTCTGAGCATTGATTTTGTATCCCGCCACATTACTGAATTGCTCTATAACTTCTAATAGTTTGGGAGTGGATTCTTTTGGGTTTTCCATATAGCATATCATGTCATCTGCAAAGAGAGACAATTTGACTTCTTCTTTGCCAATTTGGATACCTTTTTTTCCCTTTTTGTTGTCTGATTGCTGTTGCAAGGACTTCTAGTACTATGTTGAATAATAACGGCGATAGTGGGCATCCTTGTCGTATTCCTGATCTTAAGGGAAAGGCTTCCAGCTTTTCCCCATTGAGAATGATATTTGCTGTAGGCTTTTCATAGATGGTTTTTATGAAATTGAGGAATCAAGGTACTGACAGAAGCCATGTTCTCATGTGAAGTTGTGGGCCTTCTTTCAAGTTCATGTGGTTGTGGCAGAATCTAGTTTCCTCTGGTTGTAGGAATGAGGTCCTTGTTTCCTTGCTGCTTGTCAGCTGGAGGCTGCTCTCAGCTTCTACAGGGCACTCGCATTCCTTGTCATGTGGCCCCTTCTCTTTTCAAAGCCAGCAAGGGAGACTTTTTTATGCATCAATTCCCTCTCCTATTTAAATTTTTGCCGTCTTCCTGACCTGTAGACCTTTGACCTTTATGGTTCATGTGATTAGGTCAGGGTAATCACCCTATCTTAAGGTCAACTGCTTTGGGACCTTGACTACATTTGCAAAGTCTCATCACATTTAGATTCGTATTTGATTGAGTAACTGGGGGAGAAGGTGTGTGTGCACCAGGGGTTGGGAATCTTGGGGACTGTCTTAGAATTCTGCCTGCCTCAGTGAGATACTCCATGGGTAAAAAGTTTGACTTTTTAATTTTGTCTCATTTTGGTAAATGGGAGAAGGGCAGTTGTGACTGGGGAGATGGGAAAGAAGAGCACTGTGAATGGGACGATACCTGGAGTACAGGTGCCTTGTCCAGGTGATGGATTTAAGGAAAGTATGGGTATGGAAGTTGGGGATCAGGCATTGCTTTGCTGAACTCTCTATGCCCACGTCATTCTTTGTACCCCCAGAGATATACCTGTTTCATTGGGAAAACTGTTGCATCTGTGATCACAGAGACACATTGATGCTTGGCAAATAGATATGTCAAAGCAGCAAATGGAGCCGGCAGCCAGAGGGTTGGGGCTGGGAGACTGGAAACAGTGACAATAAAAAGACCCTGATGCAAAAGCAATTGCCACTTTCTTCTCCCATTGCCAGACAGGCTTCTTCTTCTTCTTCTTCTTTTTTTTTCTGGAAGAATATTCTGTTTCCTCTCAAGGGAATAAAGAAATCTGAAGTCACAGCTTGCTGTTATCCTTACAGCTGTAACTGTTGCCTAGTAACCAGATTCCCCCTCTCCTTGCTTGTTGCCAGGGAGAGGGGAGAAAGGTAGAGAGGAGCTCACTTCTGAACCTCTTCAAAGCTATTGTCCTACCCACTCCACACAGGACTCCTTGCTTCAGGGAGTTGGGTGGATTGCCCAAGGCCAGCAGTTTAGATTCTATGATCAGAGGGACACAGGTCCCCTTGCCCCAGGCTGCTTGGGCAGGGAACTGGAAGGAAGAGCACTCATGGGGACGTCGCCTTATGGAAGGAACCATGACAGCCCCCCTCTCTCCTTTTGGCCCGCTCTAGGACAGACAGAGGATGTGCAGATGCTCTTGCGCTTTGGGGCAGACCCTACCCTGCTGGATCGACAGTCCCGGTCTGCCATGGATGTCCTGAAGAGGAATAAGAACTTCAAAGCCATTGAGAAAATCAACAGTCACTTGGCAAAGCTGGCCGCGTGTTCTAAGGACCTATCAGGTACAGCTTCTAGTGAAGTAACTTTTTTTGAAGGGGGGTGGTAAAACGCGTCCTGTGACATTAGATACAAATCAGTTTATACTTTTTTTCATATATGAAGATGGAAGTGAGACCCCAGTCTTCGGAAAACTTGTTTGCTTTTTTTTGAAAGACAGAGACAACTCTTCTTTAAAAGATAGTATCTATGACATCCCTATAACTTTGCCAGGTCCACCTTGGGGCAGTTTGGGTGATTTTTTTCCCCCCATGCATGCACACAGTGAAAAAAGGAAAAAAGTCATACAGAACAGGGGCTAACAAAAATCAAGCCTACTCCTCAGGAGCAAATACAACCAACAATTTAAAATATGTTCATATCTCTGCAATAGATATGGTTTATCAGTTTGGGACAGCATCTATTGACTGGCTGCTGTTGAGAATGAAATACAAGTTAGCTCCAGTTGTTGAATTTTGCCCAGTAATGTCATTTGTGTTGTTTGCATTCTGTTCCTAAGCTCTTAAGTGTTCTGGGTTTCATCCATAGATGAATTGTAGAAATGAAAAACCGGTAAGTGGCATTTACATGGTGGTAGTATGATTATGTAAATAGTTATGTAAATTACGTTCTGCAACTGGTAGCATAGCAGAACCCATAGAAAAGAACCACCAGACATCCTGAAAACTTTGCTCTTTCAATGTGAGACCATGTAAGCATCTTAGTTTAATGAACCGTATGTGTATATATATATATATGTACACGTATATACTGTTTGGTCCTTATTTAGACTTTTTATTCAGACTTCAGTCCCTTGCACTCACATATGACTTTGTGGCTCATATTGTCTGTTTAGATTTCTTTCTTGATCTGTTAGCATACCTACTCAAGTAAGTTTTTCCTAGAGAATGCATGGACTTTTGGAGTTTTTGATAATGTCTTTATGTTGTCCTTATAGTGGTTGAATATAGGCATTGTATTTTTGAATATAGACATTGTATTTCATTGATTGCAATTTCTCCCCACATTTTAACATCTTTAAAATTAGAATGTGTTTCACCATCGGTGACAGGTCAGGTCTATGCGCCGTTTCTGGTGTGTTGGACAATGCACGGCATCTTAGATTTATGAAATATGCTGTTAAACCTCGTTCCTCACAACTTTGAGGAAATTGTATCATTGTATTCTAACCTCCATTTGCTACTGATTAGAAGTCTGATGTCTGTCTCATTTATTTTCCCTTCTAGGATTTTCTCTGTCTTTCCAGCTTTGAAATGTCCCTGGGAAGTTTCTAGGTGTGGGTCTTTATACATTCTCGATTGACTCTTGTTGGCCCCTCTCAATCTAACTTATTTAGCTCAGGAAATTTATCTTCTATCGTTTTTTTCCCCTTCCGATGTCTCTTTATTGTAAATATTAAATAGCTGAGCTTCCTGAATTTATAACATGTCTCTCTACTTTTCCCTACTGTTCTCTAGGTACTTTTTCTTCCCAGACGTTTAACTTGGTCTATAGCTTTTCCTTTTGTAATTCAGCTGGTCCATTGCATTTTTTAATTTGGGAATTCGGTTTTAATTTCTAAGAACTCTTGTTCTCTGATTTTTTCTAATCTATGGCAGCTTTTTCTTGTTTTATATCTGCCACTTCTTCTTGAATGGCATTTAAGAATACTGAGTATTTTTTTTTTCTAAAAGAAGGTCCTCCTCTCTTCTCTGAATCATTTGCTTCTTTTGGGGCGAGTAGATTCATTTTCTTGTTTCTCTTTTGTGCTGTTGCTTTTCTTTAATTATTTTCTGATCTGCGGATAGTTTGGGTGCATGAATGAAGGACTGAACTGATTAATACGTAATAGACGGTTAGTGTGTTTACTGAAGATATTTGGATGCGTTTCCCCAGAAACACTCCCCCGCCCCCGGAGTGGGTAAGTAGGTGGCAAGTTGAAGGCAGCCCGTTGGGTGTATGTGTTGGAGTGGGAGGCAGTTGGACAGGTGGGGATCATCCCAACTGCCAGGGTCAGCAAAGTTTCACAAGGGGGAGAAGCTGCTTTTCATTTAATGTCCCTGCCCCCTTCATTGCCCCATCTATGCTTTCCTTTTCATTTACTTATTTAAAATATTGTCTGTATACTGTATGGTGACTAACGCAACATAATAAAAATTATTATAAAATTAAAAAACACCCCCAAAAAACCAAAATAATCTAAGAGTGTATCTTTTATTCTTCAAAATCTGTGAATAACTTCTGAAATTGTAATATTATAATCATAAAATAATTCTACATTAGTTCAAAATCCATGTTTCTTCAGAAGACTTACCAAATAAAAACTAAATATAATTTCTTTAAAAAAAAATATCGTCTGTTATTTCCGTGAGATCACTGGAATGAGGGGAAAGAAGTGTATTTGCAGAGTTCTCTGTTTTTCATGGATTTTTTATTTTTATTTATTATTATTATTATTTTTTAAAGATTTTATTTATTTATTTGACAGAGAGAGAGACAGCCAGTGAGAGAGGGAACACAAGCAGGGGGAATGGGAGAGGGAGAAGCAGGCTCATAGCGGAGGAGCCTGATGTGGGGCTCGATCCCATAACGCCGGGATCACGCCCTGAGCCGAAGGCAGACGCTTAACCGCTGTGCCACCCAGGCGCCCCTTTCATGGATTTTTTAAAAAGCTGTGACATATATTTAGTTTTTAAAAGACCCGGTGTTAAGGACTTGTGATTTCTTCTGTGAGGTAGTATAATTAATAAGTCACTATGAAGTGCTTTCTGAGAGTTTATGCCTGTAATCTCAGCTTCAGGATGGGTTCTACTGTTTGAGAAATTGAAACTAACTGAACAGATTTTTTTACCAATGAATTTTCAGGTTTTAGTGTAACAACGAAAAAGGACCACCAGTGAATGGTAGAAAATGGCTGATTTGTTTGCAGGTTTTCGCTTACATTTAATTTTTTTGTTTGCAATTAATTCTAACCTTAATCCTTAGAATACTGTATATGCACGTGTGTATGGTATATCTAGTGTTATAGGCTTTAGCATAGGTCATGTGTTTCTGTTTAGTTTTTAAAGTTTTGATCTTTTTCAGTTTTTTTTTCTGGGGGAGCGTAATACAATCTTTGAATATCTGCTAATCCTAAAAACAGCTCAGTTTCTGAGACAGGGTCTCTCTCTTCTTTCCTCTTTCTCTGCCTTCACCAACTAAATTTGTGGCCCAGATTTAGAACCAGGAGAAGAGACTCAATAGAAAAGCAGCTGGTTCCCTTTTTACTTATTAGAATTCAGTTATGCTCGCTTAGGAAGAAAAGCACATTCAAGAGGAATGTGTCTCGTTCCAAGCCTGCCTTTGGCTCACTGGGTAGTTTGTGATGACAGTGGTTGCAGCGAAGCCCCCAGTCCCCAGTACTCCTTGGTAAGCTTATTGTATATTTGATTAATTTTGAGTTTTCCAGACCATCGACCATGAATTTTTCCTTGTCATGCTAGAAGAATATTGAAAGACTATAGGGAAGCACGGAGTCAAAAAAAGCAAAAGAAACTGATAAAAACCGGACAAGTGGAGGATGACCAGTTATCAGGAAGGGCTAGGGAGTTGGAGTCTTCCGGTAGCGTACTTCCCAAAGGCTCCTTGCAGTGGAACCCTTGTAGAAGTCAGTATGGGAATATGACATCTGTCCTGAATATCATGGTTACTTTGTGCATCCATATGTCCTTATAGAGTTGTACACATACATTTTGTTTCTAAGATTTTGCCAGTGGTACAAACTTTAAAACCTGAGATGGGACTGGGGAATCTTTGTAGATGAGGACCATGCAATATAATTTCCGGTACTGATGTAAATGTTCTATATCTGCTCTGTCTCATAGGCTGGCCTCTGGTCACCTATGGCTTTTGAGCACTTGAATGTGTGTGACACATGCAACAGAAGAATTGAAATTCTAATTTTATTTAATTCGTCTAAATACATCATTAAGTTAGTGGCCACTGTAGTGGATAATGTAGTTTTAGACTTTAGCCCCCTCATGGCCTCTTTAACCGGTGTAGTAATTGAGAAGACAGGCAAAGGGAGGGCCTGGGGCCATGGGCAGAAAGGTAGATCTCCAGTCATAAAAATGAAGATTTTATGGACTTAAATCCCTCCCCACCCTAATGGTGGGCCTGATGGAAGCACACTATCTTTGGGAAGAGCTGCTGCTGGGGACTTGGGTACACTTGCTTGTGACCTGAGTCCACAGACTTAATGATTTGGTTTTTTACATCTGTGGCTCCAGGTAAAGCACCAACAGGATGCTAGCTTTTTGTATGCAGACGAACAGCATTCTAACTTAAAGACTAGGATAAAAGATGCTCTCACCCTTGGCTCATCTTGAGCACTGCTGTGCAACATTTTGATGATTAAGGTGACAATGACTTTGGAGAGGGTGGCTTTTGCACTGAGGTGAGAAATAAAGGGTCTTGCTGAAGATTTCTGCTGTTCTCTAAGCCAGAGCTTCCCGATGTTAACGGGAACCATTTGGGAGCCTGTGAAAATGCAGAGTTTGATTTAGCAGGTTCAGGGCAGGACCTGAGATTCTGTAGTTCTTACAAAGTACCAGGGGAAGCCAGAGGCCACTTGCAGGAGCAAGGCCTTACTCCTAAGCAGTCAGGATTGTTTATAGCAGTCCCCCCTTATCTGCAGGGGATACTTCCAAGCCTCCCAGTGGATGCCTGAAACCATGGGTAGTGCTGAACCCTGCATGTACTGCTTTTTCCTATACATATATCCCGTAAGGTTTGATTTATAAATTATGTCAGTGGGAGATTAACAACAATAACTCACAATAAAATAGAACGATTATAACAATCTACAGTAATAAAGTTACGTGAATGTTGTCTCTCTCTCTCAGAACACCTGACTGTACTGTACTCACCCTTCTTGTGATGATACGGGATGATAAAATGCCTGCCTGATCAGGTGAAATGAGAATGACGTAGGTGCTGTGAGCATTAGAGCATTAGGCTACTACTGACCTTTTTTTTTTTTAAAGATTTATTTATTTGTTATTTTAGAGAGAGAGAGCATGGAAGGAGGGGCAAAGGGGCAGAGGAAGAGGGAGAGAGAATCTCAAGCAGATTACTTGCTGAGTGTGGAGCACGGTGTAGAACTTGATCCCACAACCCTGAGATCATGACCTGAGCCGAAACCAAGAGTCAGATAGATGCTTAACCTACTGAGCTACCCAGGCACCCCTACTACTGACTTTCCGACGATTCGTCGTAAGGAGGATCATCTGCTTCTTGCCTGAGGTTGACCGCAGTTAACCGCGGTGGAAAGTGAAACTCCTAACTGCTTTTACCTGCTTCTCCCAGCCACCACTAGGTGGCAGCACGTCCACCTCTTTGGCCGCTGTTACTTCTTTCTTCTAGGACCAAGAACAGGATTGGAGCGTTCCTTCTCCCCAGGGTTTGTAATCTCTGATTCACTCGAGGGAGAACCATTCCAGGCCTCTAGGCCTTCTCTCTGCTGCTCCAGTGGAAGCCAGCTGCTTTCTGCTCTGTGCTCAGGCAGGCACCTCAGACACAGCATTCGGACACTGGAACCTTCTCTCTGTGTCGATTTTCCCCACAGGTGGAGCCTGGGACTCAGAGGCCCTGGTTCGTCATTTTACCATCCCTCAGCACCAAGATGGTGCCCTGTTTTCAGTAAATGCAGGCATCTGGAATCGACCTAAAGGATGTTCATGATACTTTTTCCTTATTATAAAAACAATGTTTTCTTTAAAAAGAATTACAAAATATAGGAAAGGAAAACATTAAAGTATGAGTTCTCTATAAACTCGCCTGCCTCCCCCACCCCAGTTTTGCCTTTTTAGCTTGAAAGAAAAATTTCAGGGGCGCCTGGGTGGCACAGCAGTTAAGCATCTGCCTTTGGCTCAGGGCATGATCCCGGCGTTATGGGATCGAGCCCCACATCAGGCTCCTCCGCTATGAGCCTGCTTCTTCCTCTCCCACTCCCCCTGCTTGTGTTCCCTCTCTCGCTGGCTGTCTCTATCCTGTCGAATAAATGAATAAAGTCTTAAAAAAAAAAATTTCAGGCAAGAGCAAAATCTCTTTTTGAAATGATTTATTTCTATTTTCTAGTACTTCTGAGCACTATTGCAACTTCAGAAGATCTCTTTTTTAATTTTTGAAAATTTTTTTTTAAAGATTTTATTTATTTATTTGACAGAGAGATACAGCCAGCGAGAGAGGGAACACAGCAGGGGAGTGGGAGAGGAAGAAGCAGGCTCCCAGCGGAGGAGCCCGATGCAGGGCTCGATCCCAGAACCCTGGGATCATGCCCTGAGCCGAAGGCAGACGCTTAACGACTGAGCCACCCAGGCACCCCTTAATTTTTGAAATTTTTAATTTCAAATCTGCTTATATATATTAAATATCAATGTAGAAAATTTATAAAAACATAGGTTTATGTAAAAAACAAAAATTTATTGTAATTATACTTTGGTATATTTTATCCAGTCTTTTTGTTGGTGTTGTTTAGCATTTACATAATCATCTTTTAAAAAGCAATCTGTGATTATAATACACAAGCGACTTTATATTCTGATGTTTCTTTTGTCTCCTACTAAACTTATAGAAAATTTAGGAAAAAAACACAAATTCAGAGTAATAAATAAGTCAACCACGTCTACCCAGGGGTACCATCACCAGCACCTTTCCTTTTATGCATTTAACATTGTTGATAGTCTCTGGTTTCTTTCCTGACAAATGTGGAACTTTCTCTGACCCATTGCTTAACTATTCTGAACCCGATAACCATGCATTTAATTATACAACTGCATCTAATTGTCTGTATTGGCCAGCTTAATCTAAATCTTAATCTGTTTCTGTTCAGTGTCAAGTGACTTTTTATACTAATTTCCCTAGTGGAAGAATGATATTCTAGAAAAGAATTTAATGGCATGAGGCTGGGGGACAAGTAACACATGATAATGAAGGAAGTTGCTCCTTTTCCAAGGGTCCTATTTCTCTGTACTGTGAGTTTTCACCATTTCTGTGTGTTCATAGGTATTTTAGGAGGAAGATGGGAGGGCCAGGTCACTGTCAGAGCACATACATATTTTCCAGGTTTCCAGCTGAGGTGATGTAGGTCTTCCTTTGCTAAGTGGTTTCCATTTCTTTTTCTCTGGAGGACAGTGCTAAAGTGGGTCTTGCTTCTCTCTGGCACCTAAAGGTCTCTTGAGTAGAGGGCAACGAGCATTTGCCCCCGAAGTTGGTGTGTGTGTGTCTCTGGTGTTTGGACTTGACTAGTTGAAAGGTGATCCAGATGTGTACCAGAAGGCACAGCAGATAATGTTGGAGCTCTGCGTGGATCCCCTAGATCCCTTTCACCGTTGCTGTGCTCCCCGACATGGGGGTGCCTTCACTTTGGAAAGCCAGCACCTAAGGCTTCCTCTCAAGGAGAACAGCATATGGAGCCAGTTTTGCTTGGGTCCTTCAAACTACAAGTGCCTGAGAACGTACATCCTCCCAGGGCAGCCTGTAGCCAGTGATAGATCGAGGTGAGAATTTGAAAGCCCGTCTCCCTGGCCTAGGATTGGGACAGCTGTGAGGTGTACTCGCTCCAGAGCTCCCCCGTAGGATCAGGCAAGGCCACCTGGCTTCCTCCCTGACTCCTAATCTGCTTCCCCCTTTCCCCCACCTGTCACGTCCTTGGTGAACTACTTGCACACAAATCCTTGACTCAGGGCCTGCTGTTGGGAAACCTGATGATGATAGGATGCTTTTCATTTTTTTCTCGTTTTCAAATAGTCCATCTCTTACAAAGTGTTCCTACTCTGTTAGAACATGACATTGAACATTTGTTCATCTCTGCACAACGTGACAGCACCTAATGCTGTGGTCCGGGGCCTTTTCTTTGGGTGTGAAAACACACTTCCAGTTTTGCTCCCCCACGTGCTCAGTAAGATTCTATTTTGAGCAACATTGCTTTTTGAGTGTATCACCGGATACCAAATAAAACATTTTCCCATTTCAACGTTATGTCAGGGGGAGTTTTCTAATCATGACTACTTTCTCAAATAAACTCAACCAAGGGGATATTGTTTTCCCTTCTTTGGCCAGAGAGGTGGCTCCTTCCTCTCGGGTTTTTCTGCTGGCCAGTGAGACGCATGGGTGGCTGGCATGTGGTTGGATGTTCTGTGCTGCTAAGCCCTTCTCTTGCTATCACTTCCTTCAACTCTTTTTTTTTTTTTTAAAGATTTGATTTATTTAGTTGACAGAGATAGAGACAGCCAGCGAGAGAGGGAACTCAAGCAGGAGGAGTGGGAGAGGAAGAAGCAGGCTCATAGCAGAGGAGCCTGATGTGGGGCTCGATCCCATAACGCCGGGATCACACCCTGAGCCGAAGGCAGACGCTTCACCGCTGTACCACCCAGGCGCCCCACTTCCTTCAACTCTTACATCACTCATCTATTGCTGCCTAACAGACTGCTCCCAAAATTTAGTTGCTTTAACAATAAGCATTTATTTCGATTGTGATCCTGCAGGCCAGCTGTTTAGGCTGGGCTGTTCTCATAGCTTTAACTGAATTCCTCCCGGCAACTGTTGTCTTGCTGATCTTGGCCAGGCTCTTTCACATCTATGGACCTTCAGTTTGGACAACGGCACTGATTTCTCTTTGTTCTATGCAGTCTTTTGTCCCCTCAAAGTCGAGACTGGACCTGTCCACATGGCAGAGGGCAGGGTCTCAAGAGAGTGAATAGAACTAAGCCAGGCCTCCTGAGGCCCCACCTTAGAACCAGGACAAAAATCACACAACTGCATTCTATTGGTCATACCAGGTCCGGAAGCCAGGCCGGAATCCAGGGTCGGGCAGGGAATAGGCTCCACCTCTCGATGGAAGGAGACCCAGAGTCACCGGGCAAAGCAAGGGCGTCCACGGAGGGATGGAGAACTAGGGTAATTTTGGCAATCTCCCACAGCTGTGATCTCTGTATTCAGAAGCATCACCTGCTTGTTTTGCAGGACTGAACAATGGGGATGGACCTGTTAGTGAGACCGACATTTTCCGGAAGGCCTCTGAGCAGCTGGTGAAGTACATGAACTCAGGAAACCAGCTACTGCATAAAAACTTACTGAAGCAAGAAGTAGTTCAGAGGTTCTTGCGTCTCCTTTCTTCTCTGCAAGGTAACTTTCCTCACAACGTTCAATTGCGCCAAAGATTATTGATGCCTGTTAGAACTCTTTTCTAATATCTTTAAAACAATTAATTACAAAAAAAATAAAAGTGATGAGCTGTGTGTGAAACATTCAAACAGCACAGAACATTACTCAGTGGAAAGTCCAAATCATCCACCCGGAACGTTAGTCCCTAAAGCCCATTGCCAGCGTCAGTCTCTGTGTCTGGGTTTTCATGTATCCTGCTAGAATTACTGTTGCATATACAATCCCTTTTTAAATACCCTGGATAGTTCTCTCTTCCATAGGTATTGGCTAATATTGGTATATAAAGTTATTATAGAATTGAATGTTAATTCTTTTTCACTATGAAGAAATCAGGAAAGTTCTAGAAAAGAACTTCAGATGACACATTTTAGATAATAATTAGGGAAGATTCTAGAAACCCTAAGGAGGTGAAATTTAGTATTTTTTAAACTGGCAGTCAGTATGGGCTGTAACACATTCACTCGGACCATTCAAAGGGCGGAGATTTCTTAATTTTCCAGAAAATGTGGGAAGGGGTGGCCAGTGGAATAAAAATGCTCTTCAGGAGATGCAGCAGATCATAGTGTTTAAGGCTTGGAGTTTTACATTTTCATCTTAATTCTACCACTTAGCGCCTCTGTGACCTTGGGTCAATTGTTTAACTTCTTAAGCTTCAGTTCCTTCACTCCTGCATTAGCGAGGGTACTAATCTGCTGCGATGATGAGTGTGGAGCACTTAGTCCAGGGTCCTGCACACAGAACTATTTTTCTTATTTTCAAATTACATATTAAGTATTAAAATGAATATTCATGTTAGAAATCCTAGAGTATGGTGGGAAGCAAAAACTAGCAAATACAAATTAAATTGCTCTTATTTAGGTTAACTCTTGATTTCTTCCCTTCTCTTCCTTCCTGCTTTCTTACTAATAGGGTTGCCCAACAAATTATAGAATGCTGGTTGAATTATAACTTTGAATAAACAGTGAATATAGTTTAAGTATGTCCCAGATATTGCAGGAACTATACTAAAATTTAATTTGTTGTTTACCTGAAATTCAAATTTAACTGGCATCCTATATTTTTATTTGCTAAATCTGGCAATTTGCTTACTGAGGACCTCCTTCAGAAGTTTTCCATCCATAGGATATACCAGCATCATGAACTGGGATAACCATTATCCTGTCTCCATACATTAGATAGCAGATGGAAATACTTAGTATATCATGATATGAACTTAAGAATTGAGGATTAAACCATCCTCTCTCTGCTACCTGACAACTCTTAACTTTTTAATTATTCTATAGTGTCTCCCTGTATTTCAGTGCTCCTTAAGCAGAACACACTTTTAATATTATGCAAAACTTAAGCCCGGCTCTTGCCCTTCTGATCTCAGTAGAATGCCCTGACTCACGTATTCTTCCATGACACAGACAATTCCGCTCTCCTCTTGGGCCAGGCTCTATTCTCGTTAAAGAATTTCTAACCTTCCCAAGAAGGTCACATGGTCGGTGCTTATACTGACGTTTACGAGTGGTTGAATAGGTGCCCAAAGTAATTACTTGCTTATATTTTCCCCAGGGGTTAAAAACACTGACCGATAATTCTTGTTAATTACGCCTAAACGTGTTGGGTGGTATGTGGGGACAGGAATCATATGAAACTTTTTGGGAGTGTGGTATATTCTTATTTTTGAAAGAAATCCCACCTGACTTGGTCTGTGACATTAACCGTGACTGCGCCAACACCTTCATCAAGTTTTTACTGGAGAAACAGAAATGGCCGGAAGTGCTTCTGTTGCTGACCCGCAAAGTAAGTGGGGAGCCACCGCTGGGAGACTGCCTCATCAAGGGCTGCAACTTCTCAGACCTTGACCTCTGCACTGTCATCCCCCGCCTCAGCACCTGGGACCCTCGGAGGATGCAGCTCCTGGGCTGCCTCATCGACAGTGGAGGTGAGAATGCCCATGATGAGCACTGGAGACTTGTTCCTTGGGATGCTAGGCCATGGCTGGTCCTGGGTCCTTCACTTGACTTTGGAGACGCCTTTAAATTCTGGCCCATTCTCTTCCTCCATAAATTCTTATTTTGCAACAGTGACCAGGTTAATGCCCTGTCAGTGGGTGCTGGCTTTGTAGGAGCTCTGTGTCTTTGTGAACTCTAGTCACCTCTGTTGGCTTTTCGGGGCTCTTGGCCCCAGGTGTGGTGCACGGGTCCTTTCCTCCCGACTGCCAGCTGGACTTTTCCCTGCACTCAGTATGCTGCGTGTGTCCCTGTAAACTCTCCAGCATTCTTTTCTAGTCAGCGGATTACGATTGAGGTGCTTATTTGTAAAGAAACAGCCAAATAATTGGTGGGTGGAAATATCTGCCACTATAATCAGCCCAATCACACTTGGCTGGATGTATGTCTGGAGAGAGCCAGTGTCTTGCTGGATCGGGTTTTATTTTTTTTTAAATTTATTGTGTAAAGATTTTATTTATTTATGTGAGAGAGAGCATGAGTGGAGGGAAGGGCAGAAGGAAAAGCAACAGACTCCCATGGGGGAGCCCAATGTGGGGCTCGATCCCAGGATTGCGAGATCATGAACTGAACTGATGGCAGATGCTTAACTGACTGAGCCACCCAGGTGCCCTGGACTTGGTTTTATTTTAAAACTGAGTTGGAAACACCAACCTCCTCCTGCTACCACTTCCCACCCCCGCACTAATGCCACTACTAGTTGTGTGGCCTTGGGCATGCTATTTCTGCCTCCGTCTCCTTCTTTATAAAATGGGAATGATAACAGTCCCTCTTTCTCAGGGATATTCTGAATGTTAAATGAGCTCATGCATGCAGGTTCTTGGAAGAGCACTGTGGCTGTATGGTTTTCTGCTTGCTCGGCTGTTTAAGAGGGAATGCCCTTTATTGGTCCTTAACTCTCAAAGGGCCATATAAAGCCTCTGGGCATTGGCTGTTCCCACAGGTTCCAAGAGGTAGATGGAATGCCTCCTATAGTTTATTTCTTCAAACCCATTCCTCGAGTGGAATATTACTACCTTTGCCTGGAAGCTGTGGCTGTCATGGATTTACTGTTTTATTCCTGAGTCAGCCAGCACTTAAGAAACGCCTCCCTGGAATCTGGTGCTGGGGACCAGGGACAGAGTGAATGCGGGGCTGCTATGTGGGGGTGTGCGGATCGCAGGGGTGCAGGTCAGGGAGGTTGCAGGGCAGAGGGGAGGCATCGACTGAGCTAAAGGGAAGCTGATGTTGGGGGTGGAGAGGTGTCAGGGAAGATGCCATTTGAGGGTCAATGGGCATCCTCAGGACGAAGCTTCATAGAAGCAAAGGATGTAGGAAGCCATGCTCATATCCTGGTCACTGACTGTGTGTCAGGTAGGGTGTTAGGCAGGCACCGGGGTTTCCATTGATCACAGGCCCTGTCCCCACTCCCAGCCAGTGCTGAAGATGGGGTCTGGGGACATGAAGGGGAGCAGGAGATCGGGGAGAGGCATGGCGCATGAATGGGACACTGGAAGAAGTTGGGTTTTCACTCTGAGGGCTCTGGGAAGCCTTTGCCTCAGAAGTTGGGTCAGTATCAGCTCTTCCCTTGGAGTACGCGGCAGAAGCAGTCCCCTCCTCCTCAGGTGAGCCAGGCGGTCACTTGTCACAGGGTACATCCCTCACGGGGATGTGCCCCTCTCCTCTGCCATCTCAGCCTTGCCCGAGGGTCTCCATGACAACCAGGAGACTCCGCTTGTCATGTGCCTGAAACATGAGGACTTCGAGCTGGCGTTTCTACTCTTGACCAAGGGTGCAGACCCCCGTGGTATCTCCCTCACGGAAGGTGATACTCCTTTGCATGCAGCACTCCACATCTTTTTAGACATCAAAGGTAGGCCTTTATTTTTTAAGTAGTCTTTTCCTTGAAGAGGAGGCTGGATATTAGAACTGATGCTGAGCTTTTTCGTCTTTCCTATTGGGAAAACCAATGATCTGAAAAAAGACTCTTCTTGGTCAGGCCCCCTGATTATCTCCTGGCCACTCACCCACAACTGGATGAGAAGGAGCAACCATCATGGTGAATGGTCAGGATGGGTTGACTGAGGAGGATTCTTAAGTTTCAAAGTTGGCTGTCCTCTAGACATGGCCAGATATCTCTTGGGAGCAAATTGTCCCTGGTTTGCAATCACTGGGTTATCAAGTGCTTGGGGAGGTGTGGTGTTCTGAGATGCCCCTGGCTGGCATCTCTCCAAATCCAGGGGTCTCTGTTCTCTGGGAAGAGCGGCTCAGCACTCACAGCATTTTGTTTGTGTCTTTCAGCTGACATCGGTTTTAACTTCCTCAGCCACCTGTTGGATCTCTTCTGGTCCAACCCCACTGAATTTTTCTACCTCAACCCCAATAGCCAGGACAGCAATGGGAACACACTGATGCACATCATCTTCCAGAAGGGCATGCTGAAGCGCATGAAGAAGCTGATAGACCTGCTGGTGAAGTTTGACATCAACTTCAACTTGAAGAACAAAGAAGGCAAAGATGCGAGGCACCGGATTAAGAAGAACGATGCTCTGCTCTTGGCTTGGAACAAGGCTCTGATGGAGAGCAGGCGGAGGAACCGGCAGGACTCTGCTGCCCATCCAGGGAAGCTCCCGAGGCCCACTGCCCCTGGTCACACGTCTCAGCTCAAGTCCCAGGGTTCATCCAAGTCACTGCCATGCAGTGTCCCTGCCAGGACCCTGCCCGAAGGAGCCATGGTCCCTGACAGTTGGGAGACTCTCCCGGATGCCCAGGCAATGAGGCAGGAGCCTGGAACTGTCAGGCCCTGCTCTCTGAGAGACCGCCTGGTACAGGACATTACAGGTTTAATTCAGCAGGTTGAATTGGATACGTCCCTCCCAGGGGACTGTCCTCAGGACTCTGAGCCTCTGGAGACAGGCGTTGGTACGGAAGTAAAGAAGGATGAGCTCCAGCGAACCCTGGGAGTGCAAGGCTCTGACTCTAGTGGGAACAACCACAGCGCCCTTGAGGCAGGGGGTGGATGCGCTCAGGCAGGCCTTGGGGCCTCACAGCTCATTCCTGCTAGCCACAGAGGGAGTGAGGGCAGCGATGATCCAGACAGCTGGAACACACAGGAGATCGAGGCCTGCCTCCAGGACTTCGAGAACATGACGTGGGAGATCGAGTGTACTTCGGAAATGCTGAAAAAGCTGTCCAGTAAGGTCATGACGAAGGTCATGAAGAAGAAAATCATCCTAGCTATCCAGCAGCTGGGGAACGGTGAGTGGACCCAGGGCCTGCAGAAGCGGCTGAAGCACCTGAAGGGGAGCATCCAGCTCTTCGAGGCCAAGCTGGACAAGGGGGCCCGAATGCTGTGGGAGCTGGCCATTGACTTCTCCCCTCGATGCAGCGAGAACCCGGAGAAGATCATTGCCGCCACGGAGCGGAACCTGCACTGCCCGGAGAAGTCGGGTCGGGTCTACACGGAAATCATCCGGATCTGGGACATCGTCTTGGACCACTGCAAGCTGTCGGACTCCATCAGGGCCATCTGTAATGCTTACAACCGGGGCCTGTCCTGTGTCCTGAGGAAGAAGCTGAAGGGCATCCACCAGGGCCAGGTGTCAGCCAATGTGAAGGTCCAAAAGCGCATACCCCGCTTCTACGTGGAGGACACGGAGGCCAAGAAGAGCCAGGAGCATGTGAATCCCGAGTATTTCCCGCCGGCCAGTGCAGTGGAGACGGAGTATAACATCATGAAGTTCCACAGCTTCAGCAACAGCATGGCTTCCAACATCCTCAATGACACAACAGCAACGGTGGAGTACCCCTTCAGGGTGGGAGAGCTGGAGTATGCTGTGATCGACCTCGACCCCAAGCCGCTGGAGCCCATCATCCTCATTGGGAGGAGTGGCACTGGGAAGACAACTTGCTGCTTGTACAGGCTGTGGAAGAAATTCCACATATACTGGGAGAAGGCTGAGCAGGCAGGAAGCCCGCTGCTAACCAAGCAGCTGTGGTTGAAGAGAAGGTTGGAAGTGGAACCTGGAAAGGAAGGT
Organism: Ursus americanus; assembly: GCF_024610735.1. Classification (NCBI taxonomy): domain Eukaryota; kingdom Metazoa; phylum Chordata; class Mammalia; order Carnivora; family Ursidae; genus Ursus; species Ursus americanus. Next base: position 7,340,912 of record NC_142146.1, on the reverse strand, counting down.
CCACGTACAGAGGAAGAAGATAAGGAGGAGGGAGAGGAGGAGGAGGAAGAAGAAGGTTCCATGGAAGTGGAAACAGTGGACAGCATAGATGAGGAGCAGGATAGTGAAGCCTGTGTAGGGGTATCCAGTGGGGAGCCGGGGGAGCCTGGCCAGGTGGCAGAAGTGTGCACCGCAGAGCATCCTCACCAGCTGGAGCATTTACATCAGATCTTTGTGACCAAGAACCATGTCCTGTGCCAGGAGGTGCAGAGGAATTTCATTGAGCTTTCCAAGTCTACCAAGGCCACCAGTCACTACAAACCACTGGAACCCAATGTCCACAAACTTCAGGACTTAAGGGATGAGAACTTTCCTCTGTTCATCACTTCCAAGCAGCTGCTCCTCTTGCTTGATGCTTCTCTGCCCAAACCATTCTTTCTGAGAAATGAAGATGGCAGCTTGAAAAGATCCATCGTGGGATGGTCCACGCAGGAAGAGTTGACCATTCCCAATTGGCAGGAGGATGAGGAGGAGGCTGAGGCAGACGGAGACAATGGCGAGGAGGATAAAGCTGCAGAAACACGTATGTGTGACAGTGACCCCCGGGTGTATGTGACATTTGAGGTGTTCACCAATGAAATATGGCCCAAAATGATCAAAGGGAAAACTTCCTACAACCCCGCACTGATTTGGAAAGAAATAAAATCTTTTCTGAAGGGGTCTTTTGAGGCCCTCAGCTGCCCCCAGGGGAGGCTCACGGAAGAAGCATATAAGAAATTAGGGAGGAAGCGGTCCCCCAACTTCAAGGAAGACCGGAGCGAGATCTACAGTCTCTTCTGCCTGTACCAGCAGATCAGGTCTCAAAAAGGTTATTTCGATGAAGAAGATGTTCTATATAACCTGTCCCGGAGGCTGTCGAAGCTCAAGGTGCTCCCGTGGTCCATCCATGAACTCTATGGCGATGAGATTCAGGACTTCACTCAAGCTGAGCTGACGCTGCTGATGAAATGCATCAATGACCCCAATGCCATGTTCCTCACGGGGGACACGGCCCAGAGCATCATGAAGGGCGTGGCCTTCCGCTTCAGTGACCTGCGTTCTCTGTTCCACTACGCCAGCAGAAACACCGTGGACAAACAGTGTGCCGTCCGGAAGCCCAAGAAGATCCACCAGCTGTACCAGAATTACAGGTCCCATTCAGGTATGTCTGCGCTTTCTGCTTGCCTGCAGGGGAGGTGCTTGGGCGCCATCTTGCACTGTTTTATTAGGCTTTTGTAGCTGAAGTAAGGAGAGTATCTTGGAGTTTGTTGGGAAATGTACTCACGAACAATAAGTCTTATGGTTTCTGCTGCTTCCCACTCGTAGGTTGATAATTCAAGCTGTGGTTGAGTGGAAAGTACATCTTAGGGAGATTGCCACGACATGAAAACATTACAGGGGAACATTTAAACTGCTTGCGAACTTTTGGTAAAGCACTTCGGAAGCACGTTCTTGTGCTACATAAAGCAATATGCCAATTTCAAAGTCATTAATTCCCAAAGCGGCTTTTCTCCCGAGGAGAAGCCAAAGAAGAGGGCTAGGGGGTGGTGGGAGATAGCACGCACTCGGGTGCTTTTAACTTTAGTTGTGCCCCTTCTCTGTGCCAGGCGTGATGCCAGGCAGCCGATATAGACCACCTGTACTTCACCCTTACAAGGACCCTGCCAGGCAGGCAGCCTTCCCATTTTACAAAGGACACCAAGGCACGCAGGGTTTGAATAACACAACATCCATGCCAGAATCCTTCCTTTATGGTTTATAAAATGCTCACACATTTACCTTCTGTGTCCTGTGTGTGTCTGTGAACAATATAGAATATCCTTTTACATGCTTAGAAACTTTATTTAATGGGATCATGCCACATACATCTTTCTGCCACTTCGTATTTTTGCTTCATGTTACATTTCGGAATTTCTCCATATTGATGATGTGGAGCTCTGGATCCCGCATTTCTAACTAGTGTTAGCACTCCATTTTATGGCTGTACCATAGTTTGTTGCTCATTTCCCAGTAGTGGACATTAGGCTCCTGGCAGTTTTTCACTGTGACATATAATCCTTTAGTGAACCTTCCTGAACAAATCTCTCTGGATCTATGTTATATCTTCTTGCTTTGCTCTTGGGATGGGTGTGAAAGGACATCTGGTATGGTTTGAATCTCCATTTTCTTGAGACGTGGTGTCTTTTCATGTGTTTCTGTATTCTGTGAATTGCCTGTTCTCCCTTGCCTACCTTTGTAATGAGTTGTTTCTCTTACTGATTTGTTAAAAATTCTCTATAAATTTTTGCCTTTGCATCCTTTGTTGATTATAAAAATTGCAGGGCTTTTTTTTAAACTTTGTTACAGTAAAATGGCATATAAATAATGGTGTTCTTTAGTAGAAAGATCCTTTAAATTTTAACTTATGAATGTTTTCTACTATGACTTGCCCTTTTGTGTCGTAAGAAATTTTTCTGATCTGGAGTTACCGAGATATTATCTTCTAAATAATTTTCTAATTGTTTAAAATGTTGCTTTTTATATGTAGGCAGGTATTTAAATTTGGGTAAATTTAAGTAACTAAATTTAGTCTATCTAAAATGTGTGTGAGGTGTGACATTGTTTTTATTGAACCAAACCTTCTCTGATCTAATTTTACTTTTTTCCGTATGGAGAATCAGTGCTGCTGATTCCATTCACTGCTTGGCTCATCCTTGCTTCTGGTTTGTAAGGCTGCTTTTCTGATATATCTGGGACTCTGTTTTTGGGTTCACGGTTTTCTCTGATTTGTCTCATTTGTATGTTCTTGTAGTTAGCATGATATCACACTTACCATAGTTATCAGATTCTCTCTTTGTAATTTTGATCAGAATTTCATTGAGTTTATTGCTTTTTGGGAAGAATTCACATCTTTACATCATCGGGATTTCTGAACCACGACCTTGGTGTATTTCTCTATTCAGGTCTTCTTTTAGTGCCTTCCATACTAGTCTGTAATTTTCCCCAGACATTCCACACAGCTGTTAGACTTGTCCTAGGGATCTTATACTTTTTGTTACTATCATGGCTGCCTCTTTCTCTCTCTCATTCTCTCTCTCTTTTTTTGTTTTTTTTTACATTTTCTATCAGTTATTACTGGTATAGAGAAATACTGTTGGTTTTTATATGTTGATCTGGTCAACCTAACAATCATGCTGAACATTCTAACTTTCAGATTTTGGCATTTTTTTCTGCAGGTAAGGGCAGTCTTTATCTTCTTTTCTATATTTATCATTCCTTTTTTCCTGTTATATTTCATTGGTTAGGACCTTAAACAGAAGCTTTAACAGGCATCTGTGTGTTATTTCTGAAGTTAATGGGCATATTTTTAATATTTCACCATTTAAGTCTGATGTTTATTGTAAATTTTGATGGATGGTCTTTTTCTAGATGCAGCTCAGGTAGGCTACAGTTTGGTGGAAACAGAAAATACATACATACCACACACACACGCACACACACCACACACACACACACACACCACACACACACACACACACACCACACACAGCACACACCACACACACACACCACACACACCCCACACCCCCCCCACACCACACACACACCACACACACACACCACACACCACACACACCCCACACACACACCACACACACACCACACACACACACCACACACACACACCACACACACACACACACCACACACACACCCCCACACACCACACACATTCATACACACACACACATACACACCACACATACACACACCACAGACACACACACATACACACCACACACACCACACACACACACACCCCCACACACCACACACACACACCACACACATTCATACACACACACACACATTGTGAAATTAGATTAAAATTCTGATTTGCTTAGCCAAGGAGTCAGAAAATGATTAGAAGGCAGGTGGCGTCCTAGAGTGTAGCATGCACCACACAACTCAGCCCAGCTTTCCAGGGCTCTGGGATTCCTCACTGATGTCGCATTGAAAAAAAATCACAGGATCTGGCTGTTCAACTTCTTCTTCTTCCGTGGTCTTAAACCTGGGGCTTGGATTGTGTAGGAAGAGCCGGCACAAAGTAATTTATTCTCTTAGTAGGAAATAGAGCCTGGCCCTTGTTCATCTGTTCAGGAGGTGTTTATTGAGCTCTCCTCCCCTGCCTGGCACTGTGCACGGCCAGGTGACTGAGACACGTAACTCACTCTTTCTGTCTTCAGGAAGTGGCTCCAATGGCACCTCCTTTTCTGTTGTTGGATCCAGTAGAAGGATCTGGCATGAGTAGTTGAATGAGCTGCTCATTCTGATTGACCCCCTGGTTCAGTGCCACTAGCATGGGGCCAACAGCCTTTCTGACTGGCAAGATAGAGCATGGCAGAGGGAGTTGTTCCTGGGAGCAGTTTTGATGTTTTTGCAGGGTAACGCATTAGGACAATGACTACATAAATCCCATCTTGGGATGGAGGGAAGGCTGTGTGTATATGTTTCTGTGTATAGAACCAGAAAAAGCCCAAAATGTACTAGATTTTAGAGACTTTATAAAACGCCTAAAATGTTAAAAAAAAGTTACAAGCTACCTGTAAGGCCACTCCCTCCTAACATTCTATTTCATTTCCTTTTGATCTTTTTTCTTTATCACACACATGTATTTATTGATTATGTAGTGACTATTTACTATGTTTAGTGAATATTTTCCCTTATTTTTCTCTTCTTTAAAATTGAGATTCACATAGCATAACATTCACCTGTTTAAATATGCAGTTTAGTGGTTTTAATATATTCACAAGGTTGTGCAACCATTACCACTACCTAATTCCAGAACATTTTCATCACGCCAGAAAGAAACCCTATACCATTAGCAGTCACTCCTCATTTCCCCTCACCCCACCCCTCTGGGAACCACTAACCTACTTTCTGTCTCTATGGGTTTGCCTATTCTGGACATTTTATGTAATAGGAATCATATAATATGTGGCCTTTTGTGTCTGGCTAAGTGATTAGCATAATGTTTTCAAGGCTCCTCCACATTGTAGAATGTGTCAGAGTTCATTCCTTTTTATGGTGGAACCATCTTTTATTCTTTGGGTAGGGTCATTTAAAAATTATTTATCTAGTTTCTTTAGAAGGGCATTTTAGTGAATTCCCGTTTATCACTGTAATCGACACTTCTGTGCCTTTTTCTGATTCTCCCACTGATGTACATCTCTGGCCTTTGCTAGCTTTTGAAGAGGAGGGGACCCCAGTAGCAGCTGATTTGCTTAGATTCAGCAGTTCCCACAGCAGAATCCACTGCTATGCTCCCAACTGTATACATCTAATAATATTACTACTGGGAAGTAAAATTTCTCCTTATTATTTGGTAACAGCAATGGGGACCATGTATGCCCATTTCATGGTGTTCTACCAAGAACATAGTATTTACCTGGTGTCAGGCAAAGGACACGAGGCACAAAGTGAACCATGGAGAGAGACCGAGGATGATCTTGCTCAGTTCAGGTTCAAATCCTGTCACTTGGAGGTTTTTACTAATTTCTTGAACCTTGGAGTCTCTGTTTGTAAAAGTGGGATTATCTGGTCTATGTCACTGGGCAGTCCTGACGATTAAATGGGATACTTTTATGAAGATGCCTGTATTGTGGTCGTGTTCAGTCAGTGCGACTGGCAACGTGACTCAGAGCTTAGATAAGCAATGGGACCCAGGGAGAAAGCTCTTTGCAAAATCCTTTCTCCAGCTCTACCATTTTTCTTAGGATAGTCCTCTCGGCTGGGTATAATCCTGGTGGGAAGGTGATAGAAGCCTTGGTTGCTGCCCCCAGCTAACATTCAGCCCTGCTGTTACCATGACAACGTCTCTACAACTCCAAGCTCCAGTGAGAGGGTCCGAATAATTTTTGCTTCCTACCATCTATGCCAGCCCCTTATATTAGCATTCTAACAGCTTTCATTGTTTAAATTATATTTCTGCCTTGACTTTTCTTTATGAGGTAATTTTCTCTGAGTATAGGTCAGGAATGAGATCCCACAAAACCTTCTTAGCAGTGCATCTCTGCCTTCATTGCCTGTACCCAGAGTAATACAGCACAGGGCCAAAGTGATAATCTGGTGGGAAATGGAAATTGACTTGCAATTACCCATACTATCAGGGCCAATATTGCTTCTCAAGGAAAAACACCAAAGTCAAAATAAAAAAATCAAAAAAAGCACAAATCACACAAAAAAATCCCAGCCATGTTGTCGTCGTGTTGCTCCATATCTGACATGTGTTTTCTGTTTTATCTCAGGAATCCTCAATCTGGCATCTGGGGTGGTGGATTTACTTCAGTTCTATTTCCCGGAATCTTTTGATCGCCTCCCCAGGGATTCTGGCCTCTTTGATGGTCCCAAACCAACTGTCCTGGAGTCTTGTAGTGTGAGCGACTTGGCAATTTTGCTACGAGGGAACAAAAGGAAAACCCAGCCTATTGAATTCGGAGCCCACCAGGTGAGCTTGGGATGGCATGTTGTGAAATAAAAAGGCAGTTTGCGGTTGAAAAAAGGTTTGGGAGGCTGAATTATTCCATGGGGTAGAGTTCAATAGCTCCTCCACCAGAGTGCGTAAATTTCAGATCTAGGTGAGGGAGCAATTGTTAATATGTCAGCTAGCCTGGCTGACCAAATCCAGGCCAGCCACTTCTTTTTAAAGATGTTACCTGCCTCCCACAGAAATGGACTGAGCTTTACCAGATCCCTCTTTGTAGAATTTGATGTTTTCCTCTTTCCTACCTTCTTCTTCTCTTCCCCCCCAACCCCAGGTAATCCTTGTAGCTAATGAAATGGCAAAGGAGAAGATTCCAGAAGAGCTGGGGTTAGCACTTGTGCTAACCGTGTATGAAGCAAAAGGTTTAGAATTTGATGATGTCCTCCTTTACAACTTTTTTACTGACTCTGAGGTATGTTGTGCTGAATTCTTTTCATGCTGTGCATGCAAATATGTATGAGCTACACTTCCACTCTGGGAAAGAGAACGTGGAGCTGAGTAGAATTGAGATTGTCACAGGTACCTCTTTCCGTTCTGGAGCATCATCCATTTGGTGGGGGCTTTGTGTGCTTGGATATGGGTTTTGTCAATGGCTGTGGGTGGTTTCCCAGTGTGTCATGGGCTGGTTCTCCTGTGCCCTGCCCTGCTCTCTCTTTCTTCTGAATGCCTGGTACCCGAGTGCCAGCGTCCAGTGTTCACTAGCTCTGTTATCCTTGACTCCCAAGGATGCTCCAGTTGGAGTGAGCTCTAAGGAGAGCCTTACAAATGAAAGCAAAGTTAGCAGTGTCCACCCTATGAGGACAGAACTGGGCAAGTTCAGTTCATAGAAAGAGAAAACTCCGGGAAGACAAATGAGGCTTGGTTCCTGGCCACTGGATCAGGTAATGTGGGGGAGGAGGACAGCTGCCCTGCCTGGGAGCTCCCTTCTGGCATGGCTTCACCACTGCTTGCGTCCCATGCAGACCATGGCAGTGAAAGAGTCCCTGGACCAACCCCCAGGACCTCCGTGCCAGCCCACTGCTTTGACTTGGCTCCTGAGTCCTTGGGATGGCCTTTTTTCCCAAGCTCAGTACATTATGGGTAGAGTCACCAACTCGAGCCACTGGTTTCTCTTCACCACTGTCTTTCGGTGGGGGCTCAGGCTGGCTGCTGCCTGTGCTGGGGGGGTTTCCTCTGGGCACTTAGCTGGCTGTGTCCTGGTCCCTATTGCAGACTTCCCACTGCACATGGTGCATGCTTGAAGGGGCTGTTGTTCATACTTACGGTAGGAGCACTGTTAACTTTGACACCTTAAAATCTGCCCCAGAACTGACTATTAAATGGAGTCCTGATTTTTTTTTCTGGTCTTTTAAAAAATAGGATTGCCTTGATAATACCTCTGACTACTATTGCTATGGGTACTTCACAGTTTATAAAGTCCTTTTTCAATGCTTTGTTTCCCTTCATCCTCCACTAACCCTCTGAGTTTGTATGTATTTTCATTACCCTCATTCTACAGATAAAGCTGAGGGTCATGGAAATTAAGTAAATTGCCCACAGTCATGGTGTAGGGGACAGAGCCTGGAGACCAACTCAGATGCTTTGAGTTCTCAGTTTTGCGATCTTTCCTCTGTACTCCTTTCCTTTTAAAGCCCCGCATGCAAATTGGCTTCTGGAACCTTCCACGATGAGTATATCATTGCCATATCTTAAGTGCATTCCTTTTCTATTGACTTTTGCTAATGAAATCAGATGCACTCTCATTAACCCTGGAACCATTTTTAATCTCTGAGAACTAACTCTTTTTTCTCATAATACATCCATTGGTCATGGTTGGACCGAGGCTGTGCTGAAAGAGGAAGGGGTAAGACTTTGTTGTTCCTGTCCTTTATTAACTGCCAGTTGTATGCTTGTGCCAGTAAGAAGCCCGAGGAGCTCTGGCCTTACGGATCTGTAACTTGTGGTCGATTCTGTTTGTGAAAGAATAATCCAGTTATTCTGTCTCACCTGATCCTGGAAATGGCGAAGGCCCAGATTATCTTGACCCTGTGCTCCCAACCAGTTTGTTGAATAAAATTAAAATAATCACAAATGGAATCTTTTGGTAACATCCACTTCATCCCATGTGCACAATAAGACTTCTAAAAAGACTCCTGATAGTGGTGCTTCTCGGTTCCCGAGGAATGTCGTTATGCATTCCCCGGGCCCAAAGCACACACTCCATTTATCATCGACAGTCAAGACCAAAAAACATCTCATTTCTAAATGAGAGGAAATGCTTTAATCAAAGTAGAGGAAAGACAGGGATCACCTAAGTCTTCAGTCACCTGAGGTCTGGCTCCTCATGTGGGGTTTCCTTCGGGGTGACTGGCTGCAGGCTGCTGCATAGTAATTGTATTTGACACGGGGGACAGTGGAGAGCTCCTCTCTCCACCCCTGGCCTCTTCTTCCACCCCTGGTTTATGTTTCTGGCAGACACTCTCTTTGTGCATGTGTGTGTGGGGTGTTCTGGTTGCCCCAGTGTGTGATTCTTCTCTTTAAGGGATTTGTTGCTCCCTGTTCAACCATATAGTTGCCAGGCCATCTTCTGAGATGGGGAAGGGACCAAGGAATGGCCACACCAAGTCCTTCTCTTCTAGGGTTTGTCCTCGTTTGGGGCAGCGGCAGTCTTTCTCCCAGTCACCCCCAGACTCTCCTCCTGTGGGGCCTTGGAAGGGTGCTTGCCGTTTACACTCAGCCCCAGTGTAAGGACTCCTAGGGGAGTCCTTTCCTTCATACTCCTGTGTGAATAGGACAGGAGGGACTTCGAAAACCACAGCTTTTAGGGGTTAATCACTTAGAGAACAGGCCCCACCGAGGTGACCTTCACAATGATCAGTCCCAATAGAAGAAACTGGACTTGCTGCTTCTTTTATTGTCAGAGGTGCTGTAGGCCTGTATTCTTGCCACAAATACACGTACTCACTCCTCAAAGACTCTGTCTTGAAAGTAAAGTGTGTTTTATTCCTGGAAAGAGGTTAGTCCTGTGCCATATGAGCGGCTTTTGCTTCTCATTCAGCAGTTTTAAAATACGTTGTGCTTCACTAGCCCTTCCAAGGTCAGCTGGCCTGTGCCTCCTGCTGTCTGCCAGGGGAGCTTCGCAAATGTTAAAATGCTTGTGTCTTTTGCCTGCCTTCCTTGGCTAACAATTCAGGGTGTGAACAGCTCTACAAAGAGGACAGTCATAAGTACGTCCTGAAGGCTTTTTTTTTTAAACTCCCAACTACTTCGATGATTACATGATTGACATCTCTTTTCAGAATATGGTGATTAATTCCATAATTGGTTAGTAGCATAACCATCCTTCTTTAAGAGACAGTGTTTATTTTTTTAAATCAGAATAATTTTAATGTAATGATAATTTTATTAGTATTAAATAAATTAGAGAGTGTTTAAAGCATTTAACCTGATACTTACCAGTTTAAGTTATGGGGTGACTTAAAGGAGGTCATGAACCGTATCCACTCCGTGTTTTCATTATTCTTGAGAAGATACATAGGTGGCAAGGAGCACCATTTTATACATGGAAAAGTAAAGGCTAAGGGGAGTTACCTAGCTACTCTCACAAGATACACTGAAGTATGAAATCTGAAATTTCATAGGAATTCTGCCCTCTAAGTACTGCATGTATTCTGGGTACTTTAGCTTTACCAGGGTCGACCAACCATGGTCCCCAGGGCCAAATCCAGCCCCCTGCTTACTTTTTTGTGGCCTGTGGGCTAACAGTGGTTTTTACATCTTTAAATGGTTAAAAAAAATCAAAGGAAAATAATGTTATATGACATATGAAAATTATATTAAATTCAGCTTTAGTGTTGAAAAATAACGTTTTATCGGGACACACATGCTCATTCATCTACATAATTGACAACGGCTGCTTTTGCATCATAATAACAGATTGAGTAGTTGTGAGAGAGACCACATGGCCCACAAAACCTGAAACTTTTATCCTCTGAGCCTTTAGAAAGAAAACTTGCCAACTTCTGGTCTACATGGTCACTGTGGTTTTGTGGTTTGAGTTTGGATAAAGAGACACATGGCTAAAATATCAACTATTTGTCAAACATTGTACTAGACACTCAACATTGATTATCTCCTTTTATTTCCCGACAAACTTGGGTAGTTCTGGCATCCCCATTTTGCAGAGCAGGGAAAGGAGACGTAGAGGAAACAAAAAAACAAATTTTCTGAGGTCACATAGCTAATGAGTGAAAGAACTGAGATACAAATGTGTTTTGTCTGACCTCAGTCTCCTGTGCACACTATACTCCACAGCTCCTGAATTTTGTTCCATCCTTGGTTGAATAATGTAGTTAGAAAATTTTGTCATATATATCTTAACAGCTGACACTAGGTGGCATCTCTTACACATTGTGAAAAGGGGTGAAGGACACTGGGTTCCTCCCTCCATACTGCTTGCTGAAATTCTTTAAGCAAGAAACTTCCTGGGTGCTTAACATTCCTCCTGGAAGTGGGCATGTGTGCCTGGCTTCTCGGCCATCTTGGCCAAGTGTCTGGGGGAGTTTTCATGGTAGCTTCCCCTTTCCCTGCCTGTGCCACTTGAGGTCCTCCAACCGAGGCCATAGGATGGTCCCCTCATTACAGTTGGGCTGAGGGCCCCAGGCCAGGAAAAGGGGGTTAATTTACCACGGGGCTGTGTGTACAGTTCAAGGGCATATTCTATTGGCTTTTAATTTGTCATTGTTGTTCAGGCTTACAAGGAATGGAAGATCATTTCTTCATTTACGCCTTCATCATCTGACTCCAGACAGGAAAACCGGCCACTGATTGAAGTGCCCTTGGAGAAACCCAGCTCCTCCCAGGGTCGGTCCCTCATGGTGAATCCAGAAATGTACAAGGTGATTTCCTGCCATTTGTCCGCATGCATATTTGAAGGGGGGGGGGCAGTAAACAAGGTTTGGATGAGAAGATGAAGTTAAAAATAGAGCCTGGTACTTGACTGGTTTTCTCATGCATCAGCACTGGGAAGTGGAGGATGGGAATGGGCATGGCAGGGATCTCAGTGTTGGCAGACTCTCTTTTCTCAGCAGAGAGTGGGGCTTGATGGGTGGGGCACTGTCTGAAAGTGAAAGGGGGAGGGTTGTACCTACTATTCACCTCTAGAACTCAGCTCTATTCAGAAATTTTGAAGATGCTGACAGGGAACTCACATGTGAAGTCCAGGACAATAGTTCATGTAGACTTGTAATACCAGGCTTGACTGTTGTTGGGGAGGAAAACATTTTACCTTTTAAGATTCCTCCAGTGGTCTAAAAATTAAATTGACATGAAACAGATTAACAGAAGAAAATAAAATTTAGGGGTGCCTGGGTGGCTCAGTCAGTGAAGCATCTGCCTTCGGCTCAGGTCATGATCCCAGGGTCTTGGGATCGAGCGCTGCATCTGGCTCCCTGCTCAATGAGGAATCTGCGTCTACCTCTTCCTCTGCTGCTCCCCTTGCTCCTGCTCTCTCTCTCAAATAAATAAAGAAAATCTTTAAAAAAAAGTTAAAAAAAAAGAAAACAAAATTTAATTGTGTATGTATAGGGAATCAACATAAACATGAGATTCCAAAAACAGGCAAAATGAGGTTTATATGTCATCCTGGACCAAGGAGAAGGGGGTAGGGTTTTAGGGCTTCAGAGGGAAAGAAAGCAATTCACAAAAAGATGAAAAAAGTGAATGTTTGGTAAGCAAATGTTTGCTCGGCCATCCAGAAACAATGGGACCTAGAGAGAAGTTCACACAAGCCGGCTTTGCTATGGTGCTCCCTGTTTAGCATCCCTAGTTCACATTATACTACAGTTATCTATGATGATTGCTCCCTTCCTGGAGCAGGTTCTCTGTCTAAATTCTTTTAGGCAGTCAGGCGGAAGGGCAAAGTTTCTTTGTGAACTTTTGTTTCTTAAAAATAATTAGCCTAAAATAATCCACATGCTGAAGAGATGGCAGTCCACACTTTGGGGTGGCAGATTTTGCTCTGCTACACTGTGAAGGGACCCAGCATCCCTTTCCCTTCACATCGCAGCTGCCTCACCGAGAAGGAGGCCAAAGCTGAGCAGTTCTGCAGAGCTCTTGACTGAGGAAGTCAGTTGATGGAACCTTGAGAGAGTGAAAAGTGAACCAGTAAAACTAAAATCTTTGGGGAGAAACTACCGCCCTAGTTTTATGTCTTGTACAATGTGTAAAACAAATAAACGGAATAGCAGTTAGCAGGTTATTTCAGTAAATGCCTACAAGGCTCTACAGAAATTAAAGTTAAATCACTGCCAAGCTATGCAAACCTCTAGGTAGCCACAGATCCACTGTTGTTTTGAAATGTGCATTATTTAATCAAGTAGGCCCTCCCCGTGTTCAAGTCCTAACCCCTTATGTCTGCAGCTCTCAGTCATGGCATAGGTCGTGAGTAATTTTGTACTAATGATAGTGGTCATAGAAGTGTATGACCGGCTTAATTTGTAAAAATAAGTTACAGGAATTGTGTAAGATATAGCCATTGGGATAAATTGAGTGAAAGGCACATGGGACCTCTCTACACTATCTTTGTACCTTCCTATGAACGTATAATTATTTCAAAATAGAAAATTCCAGCAGAATATGGCAGTGCTGTGCTAATGTTGAGCCCCCTTGCTAGAGCCTCACTTATCTGTGCTGCGACCACAGTGAGCTCCTCCCCTCCTGCTCACGCTTCTGCTATCCTTACATTTGGTTTTTGTATTTCACCAAAGTGAGTAAGCCCATTGAAGTGTATCACGTTGACGCTATAGACAAAAGGCTCTCTGTCTTTGTCCTCAATTTAGCTCCTCAATGGAGAGCTGAAGCAGCTGTACACTGCCATTACACGGGCCCGGGTGAACCTCTGGATCTTTGATGAAAACCCAGAGAAGCGGGCCCCTGCTTTCAAATATTTCATGAGAAGAAATTTTGTCCAAGTTGTGAAGACAGATGAAAATAAAGGTAAGATCTCATTAAGATATTCTGGCTGTTGGATACAAAACATGTTACTCTCATTTGAATAATAACCACCCCCCTGCCCCAACAAAACAAAACAAAACAAAACAAAACAAAACAAAACAAAACAAAACAAAACACAAAACATGTTACTCTGAACAACTTCTTATGGTCAGGTGTAAAGGACATAGGTTTTGGAAAGCCTTTTCTTTCCTTTCCACATTCTTCTGAGAAATGAGCTTTCGTATTTACTGCTAAAATGTGTGGGAAAGTGTGGTTGTAATGGGATGGGGGGAGGTTAGTTCCTTCAGGGAAGATCTTTTATTGATCCTTTAAGAGTGAGGGTCGTGGTAGGGGCCTGGCTGGCTCAGTCAGAAGTGTGTCTGACTCTTGATCTCAGGGTCGTGACTTCAAGCCTCATGTTATGTGTGGAACCTCCTTAAAAAAAAAAAAGTGAGGGTCCTGGGCGAGGTTGAGAGGAAATAGGCTTTCTTGGGGGAACACAAATTGCTAGGTCTTGGACAGCTGACTGGCAATATCTATCAAAATGAAGAATGTGTTGGGTTAAGAGTGACGCAGCAATTCCTGTTCCAGGATCCTAACCTAGAGATATTCTTGTATAAAATCTCAAAGATACACAGACAAGTGTTCCTCACAGCCTTGTTTGTAATTATAAGAAACTAAAACGACCTAAGTGTCTGCCAGTGAGGAACTGTTCACAGCAGCTGCTCTGGTCCTCGGGCTGGTGGGTGCAGGTTGTCGAGGAGATAGGAACACCTTTTAGTTTTCACCTTTTCCCCTTCTGTGCTGTTTGCAGTGTTTAAAAAGCCAAACCAATATTGTGTGTTGTTCTGATCACTTACAAAGACTGGCTAATTAAAAAATGGAGTGAAGTTCTCCTGATGGAATAACTTGCAGAGAAGTCATCAGCCCTTCATAAAGCAGAAAATTGTTGTCTTTCTTGTGGGTTAGCTGTTGAGTTGGCTCCTCCAGGCCACAGTTAATTTCTTTATGGATGAGGGAAAGTGCAGGGCTCAGCCACTGTTTAGAGGTCTGCTGCTTTCCTGAGCATTTGCTGGCCAGTTTTATGGAGAGTATTTCTGGTTGCAGCCAATGGCTCAGTTGGGGACCAGGGTTAGCTCTTCTGTTCCTGGGCCCTGGCTGTTAGGTGTAATGGGGAAAGTTGAAGTTCTGGAGTGAAAAAAAAAAAAAGCCCTAGCTTCATTAGAACTTTCCAGCTGTGCAGCCACATGATCTTGTCCAGACCCACTTTCTCACCCTGGGCCTTCACTTCTTCAATGAAAAGGGAGCAAGGGGGCTGGCCTGCCATGGTCGTTCTTATTCTTCCCTGTGGCGCCTACTCCTTTCATTTCCGAAGTAGATTCTGGCACCTGTTATAAGAGATCATCAAGATAGGCAGTTTTCTTTCATTTAAAAATTACAAGTGAAACAAGATCACAATTTATTTTCTCTTTTTTTCTTTTTTTTTTTTAAGATTTTATTTATTTATTTGACAGAGATAGAGACAGCCAGCGAGAGAGGGAACACAAGCAGGGGGAGTGGGAGAGGAAGAAGCAGGCTCATAGCAGAGGAGCCTGATGTGGGGCTCAATCCCATAATGCCAGGATCACGCCCTGAGCCGCAGGCAGACGCTTAACCGCTGTGCCACCCAGGCGCCCCACAATTTATTTTCTGTCTTGGTAGCGTTAAGAATACAAGAAAAAGGACAGTCTTAAGTGTGTTGTAAGTTGCACATGGTAAGGTCTGTGAGAACATCTGTTCCCGCTGTGCAGGGGGAGCCGGGGATAAGCATAGTGACTGTGTAATTTGGGTGTCTTTATCATCATGCTGGCAACGTACACCAGCCCTATGCAAGGACACCAGGGAGCTCCCTGTGAGAATCAAATGTCACCAAAGCACTGAGCGCATGCACAGAGTCAGGACAAGATGCTGCAAAGTTATCTTTGCACACAGCGCTGCAGGGCATGGCAAAGGGCTGGCAGGAAGGAGTTTGCGCCTTCTAAAGGAAGCTGGAATGTCTGCCTCGCTGTCCCCGGTTGATATCCATGGGCCTGGGTATCCTGCACCTGTTCAGCCCAGATTTGGCTCTCAGCCTTGTGCTGGTCGTCAGTCTTCCACGCGCTTCTTGAAGCTGAGGCTCAGAACCTGCAGAGAGGGATGCTCACGGCTGTTGATGCTCAGGGGGCTGCAGGAGGGGTGGCTGATCTAGTCGGCAGTGGGCTGGTATGACAACAGAAGGGCCTGACAGCAGGTGGTTGTGACAGTCCATGTCCACCTATGGGGACGTGTCACACTGCTTACCCTGAGGGCAAAGTCTGCATATTTGAAAATACTGTAAAACCCTTTCACCTTGTTCCTTGCTAAAGCCCCTGTGTGGGAGTTTGCTAAGAGCCACATGGCTTTGGATTTTCAAGGAGGAATTAGAATTTTCTGTCTTCTAATCCATCGCCATAGGAGAGGAAGGTAGACCGAAGTTCAAAAACTGAGCAACATCCTTTCTTACCCCTGCCTCCTCCTTCCAAAACCCACAATAAACTGGCTTGATAAGCTAAAATCCATCTTAAAATGAATCCTGGAAAGACAACACAGGTGTATTTGTTTGCCTGGGCTGCCGCAATAAAGCGCCACTAACCGTATTGTCTTACATGTAGGAAGTCCAGGATCAAGGTGTCAGCAGGTTTGGTTACTTCTGAGGCTTCTATCCTTGGCTCGTAGATGGCTTTTCCTCTGTGTGAGCCCCTGGTGTCTCTTTCTATGTGTGTTAATCTCCTTGTAAGGACATAGACTGGACTAGGATTCACCTGAACAGCTTTGTTGTAACTTCATCACATCTCTAAAGGCCCTGCCTCCAAATATAGTCAGCATTCTGAGGCACTGAGGTTTAGGGCTTCAACATATGCATTTTTGGGGCGGGAGAAGGGGGCAAACTTCAGGCTATAACGTCAAGTTTAAGGGAATGAATGCCCAGAGAAGCAAATCTACTTTTCTTTTTTCATTTTAGATCTTGATGACAGCATGTTTGTTAAGACCTCAACACCTGAGGAGTGGATTGCGCAAGGAGAATATTATGCTAAACACCAGTGCTGGAAGGTAAGCGGCTGGGCCAGGAGCCAGCGGGGGAGGTCTTTGTGACTGGTGACCTCGTCGGGCCACATAGGCAGGTTTTCCACCATCATGCTTGTCACCAGGATAGGGCAAGGTTATGGTGCTGCTTCTTTGGAAACATCAGGCCCCCTGCGATGAGGAGAGCTCCCTGTCCAGCTGCTTTTCCAGGGCAAGCATGATAACCCTTCACTGTGGCCAAGTGCCAGAATGGACTGACAGGAAAATGAAGGGTCATGGCCTCTGCCCCAGCAAGAGACCCTTCTCGTTATTTTCTTTCCCTCTTGTGCTCTACGTTTAAACGTTTCTGCTGTCATCCCACTGCGTTTTAAAATAGTCACAGATTGATCATTTGTTTTTCAAATTGATCCGACACAGACTTGACTCCCAAGCTGAGTCAGTGAGCAGGGGTTAAGCTTTATCACTAGACTGAATTGACCAGTTCTGGGCCACAAGCCATCCTAGTGAGCTTGAGCAGCCTTCTTCTGGCCAGTGTTATCTTTGCCAGTCCTCCGGAAAGAGTGAAACCAGCTCGAAGAGCCCCATCCCTCTCCTGACCGTCAGCATCCCTACACATCACCCAGTTTCAGGTGGGGCACCATGGTGTGTGTGTTTCCCAGAATGCAGTGGTGGTGATGTCTCCACCTGTAAGGCACAGACACCTTCAGCTCAACAAACTCATCACAGGCCCCTGTATCTTTCCATTTCTTCCTTGTGTTGTCTGTGGCTTGTTAGATAACATAATGACTGCAGCAGTGCCAAGCAGCCCGTTCCCCTCGGCAGCATCCCAAGCAGGGCTGAAAGGCAGACACTTTTCTTCTTGTGGGTCTCTTTCTTTATCGTGAAGTCCCCCGTGGACTTCTCCTTACACCTCACTGGTCGGTACCAGGTCACATGTCCATGCCTGTTGCAGGGGAGTCTGGGAGAGCAGTCCCATCCTGCAGTTTCAGCCCTTCGTGGAAGGCAGGTTCTGCCATCATGCAAGGGAGGGAGAGGGGAGTATTGTGGGCAGTTAACCAATAGCCAAGTTTAGTGGAGTAGCTCCTGGAGTCTCAGCCAGGTCACTCACGTCTGAACTCAGCACCAGTCAGCAAGCAGGTCCGCTTCTGGGCCTTGGTTGGCTCTTGGCTCGGAGAATGGGGGTGAATGGGGATCCTGAATCACGTGCATTTCATCCTCCAGCAGGCGAGCCTGGGCTTGTTCACCTGATGCCCCAGCAGTGTTCAGAGAGCAGAGAAGTGCAGGAGGCCCCCTGACGCCTGGCCTCAGAGCTGGCCCTGTGTCGTTTCTACTGTTGGCCAGAGCAGGTCACTGCCCAGATCTGAAGGGAAGGGACATAGGCAGCAGTCTGGGTGGGAGAAGCTGCAGAATTACACGGTAAAGGGGTGTGGGCAGATACAGGGATGACTGTCCCTGAAGGACTGTCGCCACCTTGTAATCAGTACTCAGGGGTGAGAAAACAGAATGTGCACTGTTGTGTGTTTGGGTGTGTCTGCAAGGTGTTTCCATAAACCTGTAGTATTTAGCTGCTGGAGGTTGACAGAGCTCTGAAACTTTATTCCCTGCCCATCCTTGTCATAACTTGGCTGCTGTTATAAAACCAAGATCCCTTTTCCGGTGGGGGGCAGGGAGGGAAGAGCGGGATAATATGGCCAGCAGGTATGGATACGAAATTGGAAAACTAGATAGTCTTTCCCTTTATTCCCTTCAGAACGCTGTTGGTGTTAACCCATACATGTTGCCCATGGATTTCCAATTCTTTATCCCTTTAAAAAGGCCTTTTGAGGGGCGCCTGGGTGGCACAGCGGTTGAGCGTCTGCCTTCGGCTCAGGGCATGATCCCGGCATTATGGGATTGAGCCCCACATCAGGCTCCTCTGCTATGAGCCTGCTTCTTCCTCTCCCACTCCCCCTGCTTGTGTTCCCTCTCTCGCTGGCTGTCTCTATCTCTGTCGAATAAATAAATAAAATCTTTTTTAAAAAAAGGCCTTTTGAATGTTTGAATCTATAATATTTTTATGGGAGTTGGCACAGATGAGAATGTTATAAAAAGCCTTTTCCTCACCTGATTTTATTTTGACTGTGCTGAAGGACTTCAGGACTCAGGTGGTTTATTGAGTTTTTGGCTGCATGTCAGTGAATGTTCCAGAACTACCATACAAATGACAATCACTTGAGATTCATTCATTCAACAAATTCCTGTGGAACTCTGGGCCAAACATCATGTTTAGGTTGCGGGGATGTGATGGTGAGTGGGACAGGCACTCAGAAGAGTGCCCAGCTCTAGCTCTTGCAGGTATCCCACAGGAGAGATCAGCTGCCACAGAACCACCTGTCCTGGACAGGGAGGCCAGGGAAGGCTGCTCTAAGTAGGAGCCTAGAAATAAGGCCTATAGGATGAATGAAGTTAACTGGGCAGAGAAGGGGTGGAAGAGCATTTCAGTCAGAAGGAATAGCATGTGCAAATGTCCTATGGTGAGAAAGAGTGTGGCACAGGTCATGGGAATGCAAGGAGGCCCATGAGGCTGGGGAGGCTGAAGCAAAGAGCCTGAGGGAACAAGATGTCATCTTGTCTACTTAATCACACTACTTAATCACACGCTCACACTGAGACCTAGTATTTACATGCTGGGCCAAACATGACTTTCTGCTCTCTAGCCTGTGCTTTGAGACATGGTGTCAGCATTCCTGCTTTAGAAAAGCAGCTTTCTGTTGGCAGGAATGGAGGTCCAGGCAACATTCCTGTGATGCTTGTCTCACCTTCTACTTGCTCAACACAGACCGGTATGACCAGGGGATCTAGCCAGGTGTCTTCTGGAATGTGTGGTGACACCATCTCCATCCCCATTTCTACCCCCATTTCTGTGCTGCAGCTATTCCATCAACACTGTTGGTTAACCATTATAGTTACCAACTAGAGAAAAACTGTGTGGGGCCCAGAAGAGCCACTGGGTGACTTTGGGCCCATGTTTTTGTTACTGTATACAGTGAGATGGATGAAACTTCTCACACATGGCTATTGGTAGATTAAGTGAGGTGTTAATTATGGTGGCTTATAAAAATATATCCTGTATCCCTTTTCCATGGATTCTGGGCACTTCCCACATTTTATTTATTTATTTGAGAGAGAGAGAGAGAGAGAGAGAGAGAGAGCGCACACATGAGTGGGGGTGGAGGGACAGAAGGAGAAGGAGAAGCAGGATCTCTGCTGAACAGGGAGCCTGACGCAGGGTTTGATCCCAGGACCCTGAGATCATGACCTGAGCCAAAGGCAAATGCTTAACCAAATGAGCAACCCAGGCACCTCTCTGGGCACTTTCAAAAGGAACATTTGAGTGGGAAGTGTTCACTAGTAACATTACTGGGCTTTATCCTGTGAGGCTTTTTTTTTTTTTTTAGCTCATCAGCACGTTCCTGCTTCTCCCCCTCAGGCTGGGGGAAGTCAGTGCAAACATGCACGTATGCTTTAACCCTTGTTCTGTATGTCACCTCCATTCCTTTGCTGGGAATCAAGACTTTTTGCCTGTTTTAGGTTGCAGCCAAGTGTTACCAAAAAGGAGGAGCATTTGAGAAGGAGAAGCTGGCGCTGGCCCACAACACTGCCCTGAACATGAAATCCAAGAAAGTCAGCCCCAAGTAAGAGTCTCGGGGGTCATCTCAGGGATGCTCTGGTGAGATCAGCTGGTGAGATCTGTTGGGCCTTGGTCACCATTCCATGGGTACTCTGTTTTCCCTCTCTCCTCCAGGGAGAAGCAGGTGGAGTACTTGGAACTGGCCAAGACTTATTTGGAGTGCAAGGAGCCACAGCTGTCCCTTAAGTGCCTGAGCTACGCCAAGGAGTTCCAGCTGTCCGCCCAGTTGTGTGAGAGGCTGGGGAAGGTACGGGCCCAGCCTGCGCTGCCGCTGGGAGAACTGGGCTCCCTCAGCCCCTGCTTGCATCAGGGAGGGGCTCCAGGCCTCCAAAGAGGGAGACATTGGCTCTGAAGACTGTAGGGCAGCCATTTTTTCTCCACTTGCCCGAGGGTTTACGTGGCTCCAAAGAAGTGTGTGTGCGCATGCATGCCCACATCTGTGTGAATGTTTGTGACCTGATATTAATCACGGGGAGGCCCATTGTTCAAATCAAAGGGGAGGTGGGATTTGGAATATTCCTGCCTTTCTGTCTTCTGTGTTGGGTCTGGAGTCTGCCTGTGTGAACGGCCTGGCATCGACATGGCAATTTTCCTGTGCTCTCAGTAATTGCTCTAGATCTGCACCAACCAGTCTGGCAGCCACTAGCCACCTGTGGCTGTTTAATTTATAATGTAAGTTAATCAAAATGTAATAAAACTACAAATACAGTTCCTCAGTCTCACTAGCCACATTTCAGGTGCTTATTGTTATAGAATATTTCCATCATCATGGAAAGTGCTGTCAGACAGAGCTGGTCTAGAACTTAGCTACTCACAGAGTGGTCAGCAGGCTGGTCTTAAAAAATCTTAAAAATAAGATTTTTATTTGTCTGTAACAAGGTTAACACAGAAGATGAAAGTAACCAGCGACAGACTGTTACAGCACTTTGGCATTGCTGTAACATCCAAGCAGTGATGATTTTTTTTTTTAGCAATTCCGTTGTCTTTTTTTCATTGAGATATAATTGGCATGTAAAATGATATCAGTTAGAGGTATACAACATAATGATTTGATATATGTATGTATTGTAAGTTTCATTCATCCATCACTATATAGAGTTACACAAATTTTTTTTCTGATGAGATCTTTTAAGATCTATTCTCTTAGTAACTTTCAAATATACAATACAGTGTTAACTATAGCCACCATGCTGTACCTCACATGATTCACTTCCAGGGTATCAGTTGTGAGGGATTGGAGGTATAGAGCTAGGTGGCTTGAGAAGCTGTGCTCTAGAAAGCCCAGCTGGGGCTCCTGCTCCCCCCCCCCCCAATGCTGTAGCGGCTTTATGCCCCTCCAAGAGGGGGGTGGGTTTCCACATCTCTCTGTGAAATGTAGTAGCTTCTGGATCCTCAGAGCACCCTGGGCATTGGGTGGGGTGGGCGTGACATCTACCAGGGACTTTGAAGTGTGGCCCCAAGTCCATGTAAAGATCATAAGGCCCTCCTTGTGCTGCCCTGCCCCATGTTTATTAGGGGGTGTGACTTGTTAGGGTGTGGGAGATGGGGATGGGATAGGGATTTCAGGGTGGGTGGGAGTTTGGGCCCTGAGATTCTAGGAACTAAGGTAGTTTCCAACCTTACCATGTTCTTTAGCTGCCAACCCTTCAGTCTTCCATGCCACCACCTGGACCCTAAGTGGTGACAGCCACAGGGAACCAGCCTAAGCCTTTGCTTCCCCTTTTTGCCCACCAGCGCCTGCCGTGACTGAGTCAGAGATCTCCTCCTTACTCACGTTGCCCATCCACCCCCAAGCCCCCCTCCTCGGAAAGTAGGAGGCATGGGGACCAGGAGGCCATAAGTACAGCCTATGTTCCCTTCTTCAGGACTTCAGTGTCTTCAAAATGTGGATGCCACCCTGCTCCTGGAAAAACAGCCTTCCCTGTTTCCTTCCCCTTCCACAGGCTTGACGTCCGGTGGCAGCCTCTTCTACTTCCTCTCCCCAGTACATTCTAGCAGCTCCAAACCCCACCCAGGGAAGGGTCTCATCTCTTTCTTTGTTCAGGCTCCTCCTTGGAAGGGTGTCCAACCTGAGCCAGCCTCAGACCTCATGTGGTTCTCCCACTTAACTAACCAGCGTGATTCAAGTTGATCAGCTTGGCAGCAGCCCTTGTCAACATCCTTAGACCAAATTGCCTCTGTGTCCCAGCCCCCAAATATGTGCTACCCCAGCAAAGAAATATTTGTGAGGGGGCCTTGGGGGTGTAAGATGTTTTTCACAGGGATTCCTCTGCCTCACCTGCTTCTTGCCTCTTTCCCGAGAGTGACATTGGTTTCCCTGGAAACCTCTCAAAGCCCTTGCTCTGGATGGCAGCTGGGGACACCTCCCCTCAGGGGGCAGAACGTGCAGAGCAGGGGGCTGCTGCTTAGAGCCAGCCCTTTGTTCTCTCTCTGGTTGGGCACATGCTTGGCCCCTAGGAGGGCATGCATTCCCACTTGGGGTTTTCCTTCTGAGTAATCAGCATTGTCAGGAGAGGACGAGAGATAGGGTGGTAGATGTTCTGGTTATGGGGCTGTATTCATGTGGCTGAGATGGGTCTTGATGATCCCTGCTTTATAAGGTCTCTGGACATAGAAGAACCTCATATCTGAATCTTCTTTGTATTTTGGCACTTGGTGTAGATTGTCTAAAGAAATAGAAGCCAGCTAAGATTTATTAGAGGGCCTGAAGTATGTGTTTTGCCTTGTTTCACTTTGATTTTGTTTTCTCTTTGGACCTCAGGTGCGGCTAGTAGAATTATGAAATGAAATAGTCAACAAAGAGATGGGCCCTTACTGGGTGCCAGGCACTGGGTGCTCAGTGGCCAGCAGGTGGCAACATAGGGGCCTCTGCCTTGAGAGAGCTTCCCTTCCTAGTGTGGGAGAGGGATGACAGACTAGCCAGTAACATAGGAGATGCCAGTGATGATGAGGCTAGGTAACTAGGTGAGGGGAGAGAGGTGTCAGGAGCTGCTGTTTTAGGTGAGGGTGTGTGTGTGTGTGGCGGGGGGGCAGGGACTGCCTTTTTTGGTTTGTTCTTTTTTTAAAATTTAAATTCTAGTTAATTGACATACAATACAGTTCAATATTGGTTTCAGGAGTAGAGTTCAGTGGTTCATCATTTAGGTATAACACCCAGTGCCCATCATCACAAGTGCCCTCCTTAATACCCATCCCCCATCTAGCCCACCCCCCACACACCTCTTTCCATCAACCCTCAGTTTGTTCTCTACAGTTAAGGGAGCTGCCTTTTGAGCAGAGACTGTGAGAACTGCTGCAGGGCATCACAGGACAAATATTCTTGCAGGCAAGAGCCCTCTAAGGTGGGAGCATGTGGGGGAGCTCAAAGAACAGCAAAGAAGCTGGTTGGGCCAGAGCAGGTGAGTGGGTAGAAGTGGTAAAATGAGCAAGAGAGGGTGGTAGGAGCAAATCACGTAGGGCCTCAAAGTCCATGGTAGGGACTGGATTTTATTCAAATGTGACAAGGAGCCAGTGGAAGGTTCTAACTGCAGGAGTGACATGGAGCTCATTGCTTGGATGCTCTGGGAGGAGGTCCTTAGTCAGCAAGAGTAGAAGAAGACAGGTCAGTGGGAAGCAGTGACTGAGGCTCGATGATGTGGCTTGGATTGCTGTGATGGTGGTGGAGGTGGTGGGAAGGGAATTTGGAGAAACATTGGGAGAGCCAAGCATAAAGGATTACCCAAGGGGCTGGATGGAAGTGTGGGAGGAAGAGTGGGATATAATTTTGTGTTCATGCAGACCCACTGGTGGTTTTCATTTGTTCATCCTCTTCCTCTTCATGGCTGGTGTCCGAACATTCCCATTCTGTCCTCACTGGCAGCCATTCTAGTGCATTTAATGTGGAATCCCCATTTGCATGCATATTTGAAGAGCAGACATTATTATTCATGGTGTTGGCTTATTTTTAAGGTAAAAAGTTATGCTATGAATACTCTAAAAGTATATTTTACTCTGTCCCAGATAAAAGATGCTGCCTCTTTCTATAAGCGAAGCCAGTGCTACAAAGATGCTTTCAGATGCTTTGAGCAGATTCAGGAATTCGATCTAGCACTCAAAATGTACTGCCAAGAGGAGCTTTTCGAAGAAGCTGCTATTGCAGTGGAAAAGTAGGTGGTTTTATTCTCTCCCTTCCCCCACCCTGTTCCTTCCCTCCCACTGCTCTCTGGGGGCAGCCTGCCCTGGATGGTGTTATCCTGCTCTTCTGAAGCGGCTTGCCCATGTTGCCCTCCTTCCACTTGAGTGGTGGCATCAGTGCTGGATCAGGAGCTCCTTAAAGGCAAGAGCCAAGCTTAAAGGATTAACTGAGGAGCTAGATGGGAAGTGTGGGAGGAAAAAGAGTGGAATATAATCTCCTCTTCATAGCAAACCCACCATTGGTTTTAGTTTGTTCCTCCTCTTCCTCTTCATGACCAGTCTTCATTCCCTTTCTTTCTTCATCGGCAGCTATTCCAGTGCATTTAGTATATGCACTCGTAATATATGTATATTTCATATACCCTACTCTCTTTATAAGCTTTGACACCATGTCATGAGGAGAAGGGGTAGAGGAAAATGAAGGGTTTGTTACAAATGTGTACATAACACACATGGCAGTTTTGTGTTAAATGATGGTTCTGTCCTCTCCACTTTTACCCGCTGACTTGTCAATTTTGCTGAATGATGAATAAAGGTAAGAGCACTAGGGGGCCATCAGGATTTTGCTTCACCACAGTCTACTGGCAGATCCTCAGCCGTGTACTCATACATATGTGTATGAAATGTATGAACACATACCCTCATAAGTTTCATACTTGACTCACTGGAAGGCCTTCTTGAGCTCTT
Source organism: Ursus americanus (assembly GCF_024610735.1). Taxonomy (NCBI): domain Eukaryota; kingdom Metazoa; phylum Chordata; class Mammalia; order Carnivora; family Ursidae; genus Ursus; species Ursus americanus. The sequence continues at coordinate 7,315,788 of NC_142146.1, read as the reverse complement.
AGCCTAGTTCATATTCCAAAGGTGAAGTGGAGATGGTGGGGTTAATGGTTGACAAGGAATATAGAAACACCATGTTGTTGATGCCCCTAGGAGATCTTCCTGGTGCTATGGGACAGCTAGGTATGGTATGAGTCTGCTATCTTGCATTTCTGTTGAGCAGGAATTTGAGTCCACTCTACTCTCAGCTCCTAGAAAAGTAGAGTATGGGTTGGTTCTACATTTTTTTTTTTTTTGCTTTCTACCAAATTATACAGATGACAAAATGAACATAACTGACCCAGATGTTCAGAATTCAGATTTTTATTTTTAAGCCAGCTTTTATTAAAGTGTAATATATAGTCAAAAAGGTGCACATAATTCTCACAAAATTAATACACTTGTGTAACCAGTACCTCAATAAAGGTACTCGGTACCTTGAGTTTTATTTTTGGAAATGAAAAAGTAGGTGTTCAGTGCCATGGCGGGTAAATAAGCATATTCTTTTAGCCACATCTTTGGTACCATTATATATGCGATATATGCAATGGGTGTGTATTAGTTAGCTCAGGCTACTGTAATGAAATGCCATAGATTGGGTGGCTTAAATGACAGAAATTTATTTTCTCCTAGTTTTGGAGGCTGGAAGTCCAAGATCAAGGCTCTGGCCAGTTGGGCTACTGCTAAGAGCTCTTTCTCTGGCTTGCAGATGGCTGCCTTCTCCCTGTGTCCTCATGTGGCCTTTCCTTGGCACTTGAGAGAGAGAGCGCTCAAGAGAGCTCACTCTCTGGTGTCTTCTTCTTTTTTTTAAAAAAAAGTTAATTAATTTTAGAGAGAGAGAGTATGTGTGTGTGTGCGTGAGTGAGGGGAGGGGCAGAGGAAGAGGGAGAGAGAGAATCATCAAGCAGGCTCCCTGCTGAGCACGGAGCCGGATGTAGGGCTGGATCCCATGACCCTGAGATCATGACCCAAGCCAAAACCAAGAGTCAGATGCTTAACCGACTTAGCCACCCAGGTGCCCCTCTCTGGTGTCTTCTTATAAGGACACTAGTTCTACTGGCTCAGCGCACCATCCTTGTGACCTCATTTAACCTTAGCTACTTCCTTAGAGATCCCATCTCCAAAAAAATCATACTGGGAGTTGGGGCTTGAATGTATGAATTTTAGAGGACACAAACTATCAGTCCATAACAGCGTGCCAGCTGTGATATTTATTGGGTACCCAGTTATCAGGGTGCTATGCAGTGGTGGTGGGAATAATTGACCAGACCAATTCCCTTGTGAGTTCATATGACAAAACCGACTGAGAGGGTTTTTTTTTTAAACCTTTAATAAGTTATTTAACTTGCTGTCCTCAGTTTTCCAGAAGAGCCTTGAATAGTCAGTCACAGATTTTCCCCAGAAACATTTTTTTCTTTCATTATTTTTTTCACCTTTATTGAGGTATGCAACTGAGAGTTTCTAATGATGAGTTGAGATCTAAGTGTAATGAGTATTAACTGGAGCCTCACACTAGATCTATTTGAGTGTCCTTTGAACACCATGCATGTTGAGTGTAGAATTCAAATGCTGGGGCGCCTGGGTGGCACAGCGGTTAAGCGTCTGCCTTCGGCTCAGGGCGTGATCCTGGCATTACGGGATCGAGCCCCACGTCAGGCTCCTCTGCTATGAGCCTGCTTCTTCCTCTCCCACTCCCCCTGCTTGTGTTCCCTCTCTCGCTGACTGTCTCTATCTCTGTCAAATAAATAAACAAAAATCTTAAAAAAAAAAAAGAATTCAAATGCTAACTGGCATGACTCAAAGTGCATTGAGGACATTTTAAATTTGAAAAGAAAATACCTCAGTAGTTCTTTATATTTGCTAAAATGATTCCTTACTCCATCAGCCAATGCTCACATGTGACGTATACTCCCTTTCTTCATCTTGATTTACACCCCCTCATGGGAAGCCTGTTGTACTAAGAAATCTGAGGTTTGTAGTGTAAGTCGGGGGCATCATAAGACATCTGGGCACTTTTCTGGTTGTGATGCGATGATTTATCTTATGAGAGTTCAAAACCAAGCATGCTTTATTGGATTGTTCCAGTGCCTTGAAAACTGGAATTGTAGTGTGGGATATACTGACTTTGATCAGAAGAGTAAAGGGAAGCATTCAGAGCCTCATTAATCTCACTCTAACTCAACCACATGCATACCTGGCAGAAGAGAAAAATCAGTTCGGGGAATAAGAGGAAGTTTAATGTCCTGCTGGTATGTGTGCAGTCTCTGTCTTCACCCTTCCTCATTAGTCTGGTCTCAGACTCAATGGAGTTGTAGACCCAAAATGATTATCATGCTTTTATGAAAGCTTAAGGTTTTTTTTTAATGATAATTTTGATTATGCATAATTGTTGCCCCTCAGATTGACTTCCAAACCTAACTTCCATTTGCTTAGGTTGCAACTCCATTATGTTTCATTAATTTAATATACTAATGCTTGGTTCCTTTGGAGAATAAAGAATTAATCTTATCCTTGTGAAATGAAACATTTGTAAAGATGCTGGATAGGTTTAGGTCCTATTTTGTAATTTATATCTGCATGTGGGAATTGTAGTTAACTGGCTCTGTGCTGTATTTTGGAGAACATTTTCTATTGGATGGTAATGAGTTGACATTTGTGTTGTCTGTCGTTTCAGGTATGAAGAAATGCTAAGGGCCAAGACCCTTCCCATATCCAAGCTGTCTTATTCTGCAAGTCAGCTTTACCTGGAAGCAGCAGCAAAGTACCTGAGCGCAAATAAGATCAAGGAGATGATGGCTGTCCTCTCGAAGCTAGACATAGAAGACCAGCTGGTGTTCCTGAAGTCTCGCGGACGGCTTGCAGAAGCTGCAGACCTGCTGAACAGGGAAGGTCGGAGGGAAGAGGCTGCCTTGTTGATGAAGCAACATGGCTGCCTGTTGGAGGCCGCCAGGCTCACTGCCGACAAGGACTTTCAGGCCTCATGTCTGCTGGGGGCTGCCCGCCTCAATGTGGCCAGGGATTCAGATGTAGAGCACACCAAGGCCATTCTGAGAGAAGCCCTTGACCTCTGCTATCAAACCAATCAGTTGTCTGGCATTGCTGAGGCTCATTTCCTCCAGGGGGTAATCTTGAGAGACTTTCAAAAGCTCAAGGATGCCTTCTTCAAGTTTGACAGGCTCAATCACTCAGCTGGGGTGGTGGAGGCGCTCTATGAAGCCACCAGTCAGTGTGAGGCTGAGCCTGAGAAGGTCCTGGCGCTGGCTCCGGGGGGCCTGGAAGTCCTCCTCAATCTAGTCAGGGCCCTCAAAAGAGTGACCAACAATGCTGAGAAGGAGATGGTCAAGTCTTGCTTTGAGTTTTTTGGAATTTCTCAGGTGGATGCCAAGTATTGCCAGATAGCTCAGAATGACCCTGGACCCATATTAAAAATAATTTTTGACCTGGATTTGAACTTCACAGATAAGAAAACAAAAGACTATTTCTTGATAATGACTGACCAAGTGAAATTAGCCCTCAACAAACACCTTTTGAGCAGGCTGTGTCAGATCACACAAAGCCTGCTTGGGAAGACCTACCCAGGCGTCTGCATGAGGTTTATTGTAGGCTTGAAATGTGAGGATGAAAACTGTAAAGATTTCCACAGGCCTTTGAGGCGTTGCGAGGCCAGGTGTTTGGTTCAGTCAAAAATGCACTTGGTGGCAATCAGTGGATTGCTTTTGGAGGCCAAAAAAGTGTTCCCTAAAATCTTAGCAGAAGAACTTGAAGAAATTAATTATATTTTGCCTACAGATATGTATGGCCTTTGCAAATCCTTCCTGAATGTCCTCTTCCCTAAGCATTTCCATCAGAGAGTGTTGTCAGAAAACCCCATGGCATGCAAAGAAATCCTCAAACCAAACTACAAATCCTTTCGATCCTACAGGTCTGCTCTGAAAGAGTACATTCATTTTCTGTTTCAAAACGAAAGGGCACGAAGCCGCCGGGAGTCTACAGACCTGTGGCTGAGCGCCATGCAGGCTTTCCTCGTCTCCTCCAACTATCCGGAGGAGTTTGAAAAGCTGCTCCACCAGGAGGAGGACAGCTACAACAGGGATCTCAAAGCTCTAGAGGCTGAAAAAGAGGAAAGGGGCAGGGGGAGAGGCAGCAAGATGAAGGGAATAGAAGGAAAATTCGGCATGTTGGTACCCAACAAGGATGACGACAATACCGAGAAGACCCACCTTTGCTTCATCCGACTGCTGGAGAACTGCATTGACCAGTTCTATGTATACAGGAACCCAGAAAACTACAAGAGGCTCTTTTTCCGCTTCATGAATGTCCTTGTCAAGAGGTGTAAAGAACCGCTCATCCCCAGCATTGGAAACACGGTGGCCCTGTTGGAGTTCCAGTTTGTCCACTGTGCAGCAGTTCTGGCCCGCCTCTGGAAGAATGCCATCCTATGCCTCCCCAAGAGCTACATTGCACTCTTGCACTACTGGGAGTTCCTGTTCAGCAAGAAGGACAGGGAGCTCGGGGACGTGTTCTCCATCATTCAGGAATACAAGCCCAAGGACGTGACAAGAGCCATTCAGGATTTCCGGTTCCACCTCTCCTACCTCGTCAAGGTGCTATGTGGCCATGAGAATGTGAACTTCAACGTCCTGCTCGATGCCTTCAGTGAAATAGACTGTGTGGTGTCTGGTGAGGCAGAGCGGACCCTGGTGCTGTGCCTAGTGATGCTGGTGAATGCCGAGGAGCTTCTGCAGCCGTACTGCAAGCCTCTTCTGTACCGCCACTTTCAGGAGATCCAGACAAGGCTGCAGCTGATGAGCATGGACTGCCCAGACCAGGTTCCCGAGAGGCTCCTGAAAGTGGTCAAGCGGGTGTTGACGGAGGTCAATGTGAAGTCTGTGGCTGAGGCGCTGCAGGACCTGCTCTCTGAACGGGACGAAGAGTACCTGATGGACTGCCACTGGCGTTGGGACAGCATGCACACCAAAGGGTCCGTGGTGCGTGGCCTCTATCACGAGGAGGTGAAACTAAGCCGCCTACTCTGTGTGGACCCTGTGGACTACTTTGCTGAGCCAGAGTGTGAGTTTGGTCAGGACGAGACAGATGAGCTGGCATTGGAAGACCGGGACCACCTTCTTGCTGCCATCCTTTCCCAGAAGCAGCGGAAGGCTTCCATCCAGCGGAAGCTGAGAAAGGCATGCCTGGTGGTGTCCCTGTGCATCAGCTGGAGGAGAAGGGTGAGTGCGCAGGCAGAGTGCTTCCGGGAGGAGGCCAGGGAGCCCGGGGCTGGGAACTTCAAGAAGGCAGACGTCGACAGGACCCAGTGTGACCTGTGTGGGGTGAAGTTCACCCGAGGTCCTGACAACTATTTCAGCCCTGGGAAAGCATTTGAGGGAGAGGCTTCAGAGGTGGTGGCCATTTCCAGCACTGAGTTGGGAGACACGGAGGGCCGGGAGAGGAATAGCGAGTCTTACGAGCAGCACATCCGCCTAGAAGGTCATCAGAGGCAGCAGGTGGCCTACCAGAAGTACTCCGAATTTTTCCGTGAGAAGGTGGACCCGGCCATCGATGAAGGCAAGCTGGTGGTACAGGACATTGAGCAGAGCATGTGGATCCGCAGTCACCTGGGCTCCAAAGAGCACAGCCACATGCTGCAGAGGAAGGTCCAGGAGAACATCAAGAAGGTTTTGGATACGGTGGAGGACCTCTACAGGCGCAAGGCCTGGGCTGGCGGTAAGGGGTCCTCAGAAATTGGGGCCCAGGTGGTGTGAGAACCCAGGCTTTGAGAACACATGTCAGAATCAAGTCCTTTGTGGTGAGGTCTGTCCTGGGGATAACAGAACTTGGCTTTGGCAGAAATACAAGTGAGGAATGTGTGTTCTCAAATTACAGCAAAACCCCATTCTTTGAACCACCCCGCCCCCAGTTAAAATATTGTGATTATCTTGGGTCAGGATGGTTTCCCCAGCACTACAGACAAGAAAACGGCTTGCTAACTAGTTCTGTGGCAAGGATATAGGGAGAGTGTTCAGGCTTGAGGAAGCTCTTTAAGCTTCCGATCTGTTCATCAGTGACCACTTCTTGAACACCTACTCTGTACTGAACCCTTGACTAAGATCCGGAGGTGCGTAGCTGGTCTCTTCCTTTAAGGAGAGTTCTTAAACCATACCCAGTGTGAGACTTTAACAATAAGAATTCTTATGTGGTCTCTGAATCAGATTTCCTCTAACTTCCTTATTAGCTATTTCTTAGCAACACTGAGTAGAAGTCACCTTATGTATAAAATTAGTGAAATTAGATATTTAAAACTTATTCTATAATCTGGACACTCCAGTGTAAGGTTTAGTGACATGATGAACGAAGCTTCCTTGGGAGGTTTGCTACGGGCAATCTCTATAGACATGCAGTGATGGTGTCAGGCTAGCATGTAATTGTAGTTTGTTTGTGGTGGCAGAAGGTGGCTGTAAGTTCTTATTCCATTGTCCCCCTCAGGGGAAACCCAGAAACAGGCTCTTGGGAAGTGGGGGCCTTGGCTCTAGTACTGAGTGGTCTAGTCTCTGCAGCGGCCCCCTCACTCAGAGCCCTTGTTCTTTGGTTCCTGTAGCAGAGGAAGTGATGGCTCGGCTGGTCAACATTCTGATCCCGTCAGTCAGGGATGCACGGGACTGGCTGATGAAGACGGAACTCCACTTAAAGGAGGAAGGTAAGGAGCCCTTTATCCCAGGGTGATGCTCTGGGTCTCATGATTCTTGCTTCTGCTGACTCCCAGGTCAATGTGAAGTGGGGTTGCTGAAGGGGTCAATAGTGGCCACTCACTGTCTAGGAGCTTCACCCCCAGTTAGTCAAATTATTAGCAACATAGGATCTGAGTTTCCCCATCTGACTGTGAGGGCTCACACAGGTTTTTAGACAACCTCTTTTGCCACTTATGAACTGTTATTGATGACATCCAGTCACTACTCACCCTAATACAGTGACTCCCAAGGATAGACAAAGTATTGAAGTGCCTTCTCTTGGTAAATATGCTTGTCTGTGTCAACCATTCATGTAATAAGTCAGTGAATATTTATTAAATGTCTAGTATGTATCAGCACTGTTTTGAGTTTGGGGATGTGAAATAAGCACATTTGTGAGCGAGGCACACAAAATCATTGGGGAAACTTGCGTGTGCCTTCCCATGGAGGGTTAAGTGCTTATATGGAGGGAGTCACGTTTCTCTCCTGACAGAATGATCTTGCCAAATTCTTTATCATCTGGGAGGTCTTCCCTCTTGCCCATGCCAATTGTTGCCCGCTCTTGGCCAGGTGTTATTTCTTCTTACTCCAAATATTTCATGTGCCCCAGAATGCTCTTCTGTGGGTCCTCCTAATCCAGATACTACCGGAAAACCCAGACCCCAGAGCTGGGAAAAACTAGAAGGGACTGGGCACAAATATCTATGGCAGTAAAAAATCTTTAGAATATAGTGGCTGCCGGGACTATGATTTTTATGATTATTTCAAAAGGAAGATAACTGGTATACTAACTCAAGTTTTTGGTTGAGTTTAGGTTTTGCTTGATTTCTTTGCCATTTGAGGGGTCTCTGAAATGAGGGCAGAGGAATCAGCCTGTATAAGAACTTAACTCTAGAGAAGGGTATTCACTTGGGCTCTAATTCAGGCTTTTTCGCCCTTTAATTTAAAATGATTACAGAGGGGCGCCTGGGTGGTTCAGTTGATTAAGTGTTTGACTTCAGCTCAGGTCATGATCTCAGCAGTCCTGAGCTTGAGCCCCATGTTGGGCTTCCGGCTCAGCAAGGAGTCTGCTTCTCCCTCCCCCTTTGCCCCTCCCCCTGCTTGTGCTCTCTCTCTCTCTCTCAAATAAATAAATAAAAATCTTTTTAAAAAATAAAAAAATAGGGGCACCTGGGTGGCGCAGTCGTTAAGCGTCTGCCTTCGGCTCAGGGCGTGATCCCAGTGTTCTGGGATCGAGTCCCACATCAGGCTCCTCTGCTATGAGCCTGCTTCTTCCTCTCCCACTCCCCCTGCTTGTGTTCCCTCTCTCACTGGCTGTCTCTCTCTGTCAAATAAATAAATAAAATCTTTAAAAAAAATAAAAAAAAACAATTACAGAGACATCAGGTTTTACTAGCATGTTATATTTTATAGTGGAATGAAAAAAGAAATCACCATTCTGTACTTTGTTTCTAGTTTTTTGTTTTTGCTTTTGAAACAGGTATTGTTCAGGAAGATGATTATGAAAATGAAGTGGAGGACTTTGGTGAGCTCCGTCCTCGAAGGCGTCTGCGGAAATGTGGAAAGCAGAGAAAATACTAACATCCACATAGCTGCTGCCTCCAAAGCCTTCAGAACGTTCCATCCTGACGTAGAATTCTGAGTGCTGGGGCAGATGAGAAAAGGAATGTAAATTAGCCTAAAAAAGTAGGGGGGGTGTTTAGCAACACCTTTGATTTTTGTTCTTTTTATTTCTCTCACCGGCGGCTTTGATCTGATCGCTCTGTCGCCTGTAAGTCTAGCAGTGTTAGTTCTCTCTAGAACTTGTTCAGATGAGAGGAGTCATAGCTGAAATAACCTTGGGGTGCCTCACCCCGAAGCTCTGAGGTTCTCTGGCACATCACCATTGTGACGTGAGTCATCAGCAAGGGACATCCCTCCCCTCAGAGTTGGCGCTGCTCTGGGCCGGGAAATCCCTCCACGGATTCCTTCATCTCCTTTCACACGGCTGCAGCATCAAGTAGTACAAGAGCCGTGTGCGCCCAGGGTCCCTGTGGGCCCACTGCAGGCCACCTGTGCTCCCCCAGGCCACACCCTCAGGTCATCTCTGAACTTTCTTGTAGCAAGGTCCCTAAGGTCCCTTCTGTTATCTGCATTAGCCTCTTCTGTCTGTGCACCTCTTCTGCCTTTCTTCTCCCCATTTTTTTGTGATCATTTTCAGCTACCTGTGCAAGTCACGGTTAGACTACCTCAGAATGTAGTCCTGAACTCCCCCTGCGTCCTGTGGGCGGGAGCCTCTGGACTTTTGCCCTAGGAGGCAAACCTGGGGATGTTGCAGGGGGTTCCAAGCCTGCCTCTTCAAGGTGGTCCTAACTCTGCCTTGGCTATGGTGCAGACATTCCAAAAAGCATTTGTATGTGGCTCTATATGTCTCATTTTCTTGATTGAAGGAGGCTATTGCTTCACCCCCAACCCCCACTGAGCCAGCGGCCATCAGTGTGGTCCCATTCCGGAGGCCGTCAGGCCGCTCATGGTTACTGCCCCCTCTCTCCCTTGCCCCTCAGCTCAGCCTGCTGGGAAAGCTCGGGTTATGTTGGTCCTTCATTGCTCTGTCTGCACAGCAGAGCCAACTTTCTCCCCATGTTGCTGCTGCTTTTGCTGCTTATTGTTTTCTCTTTATTGTCTTTCTAAATGACTCTATTTCCTTGTTTCTAATTTTTATTAGGTTATGTTTCTAATTTTTATTCCAGGTGTTTTTTATAAACTTCACTTGCCAGAAAAAAAAAGGGAAAAAAATCAATCAAATCTTACTGTATGATCACATTTTTATGAAATTAAATCATTTCTCTTACATGCAGCCGTCCATTTATTCATTTCTGGTCTCCACTCAGAGAGTGAAGGGTAAAGCCTGGTGTTGGTTCTCTGTGGCCAGCTGGTTGATGCCGACCAGGGCAGAAGCTTGCTGTGCCGTCTGAAATGAAGACATCTGGGGACTCTGGGCTGGTTGTGGTGTCTCTTGAGGGCTTGTCTGTGCCTCTTGAGCATTTGGGGTGTGGACTGTAAGGAGTTTCATCAGTGTTGCCTCTTGGGACTGCCGCCAACAAGAACACAGCCTTGGGAGGCAGGAAACCCGAGGTTGAATCCTCTCCTGCCCTTATTGAGCGGTGTAACCTGGGGTGGGTCAGATCACTGAGTGCTACATGTGGCCCCACCTTGGGGGCTCAGAGTCTGCTGTGAGAGGGAGGTGGAGACATGGAAAAGCAGCAGTGATAGAAATGCATATCGCACGGGGTGGCAGCTGCATTTACATAACCCAGTGGGGCCTCAGCTTCCCCTTTGGGGGAATCAAGTGGTCCAAGAGCCCTTTGTGCCCTGATGCCCAGTGGTTCTGTAGGTTGTTACCATGGGTTTGAGCACCCTCAGGTCTTGGTTGTGTGATCTCAGTGTTTGCTTATGTTGGGTGAGCAGGACAGCTGAATCTCAGGAAACAAAGTGGCCTCTGATCCTATGCTTCAAGGTCCAGGAGGCTCCTAACTGGGCCAGATGAGCCTGCTGTCTTCTATATCAACACTGTCTGATAGAACTCTCTAGAGAGAACCACTCTCAGGAATCCACTTTCTCAATTCGTAGGGGGGCTTAGAGTGTGGGTGTGGAGGTTGGGAGTGAGGAATGGGATTCAGCAGCAGGGTCAGTAATTCCCACCGATGACCTCAAAAGCCTTCCCAGTAGGAGGGGCTTTGGTGTCCCAGGCTTTGCCTGGAAATCCAGAATGGGGGGTGTGTGTCAGAGGTTTGGTAATTCTCAGGTTTAGTAATCCATTAGGAGGGCTCAGAGGACTCAGCATGTGGTTGTATTCATGGCTCTGATTTATTATAGACAAACATACCAAGCACCACCCGCAAAGGGAAAAGGCACATGGGCCGAGTCGGGGCGGGGGGGACACCAGGTACAAGCTTCTGAGGGTCCTCTCCCAGTGGACTCACACAGGACACGCTTAGTTCCCCCACTGAGTGTGACAAGACACCTGAATTGTTGCCAATCAAAAATTATTAGAGACTCAGTGCTCAGAGTTTTTAATGGGGGCTGGTCATATAAACATCTTCTGCCTAGAACATATCCAAGTCACAGTGTCACAGAAGGAAAGCAGGTGTTCAGCATAAACTACATTGTTTGTACAAACAATTTGAGTACTTTGAATCACGGTTATCAGTTCTGGAGATGACAGGAACCCTCCAGAAATTAAATTCCCAGACACCAGCCAAGGGGCAGCCTCATAAGCAGGCCTTTCAAAAGACATCAGTCGGGCCTGCTGTCTTAACTCTCTCTTGCACGAGGGATTCCCCCAGGCTGGAGCTCTGTCATGATCAACCCTTAGCCTACCTGTGGTCCCCACCGCCTCCCCCCCACTGCCCCACCCATGTGCCCAGCTGCTGGACAAGCATGTACATAGCTAATGTCTATCTCCCCTGTCAAGAGGGTGAATTCTCAGGGACAGCTCATCTTCCAAAAACCCATCATAAAGAATCAGCTATTTTCCCTAACTGCCTCAGACATTAATTCCATTTCTTTGCTGTCAGCATTAATTGTTTAGAATGGTGTTTAGGGCCCTTGAGGCCTGCTGAGGGAAGGGAAAGGGCTGGACGGCTCCTACCAACATGTGCATGTTTTGGCCTGACTGTTCTTAGCCAAGAGCTCTTGTTGTCAAATTCAATCTGGGGACATGGGTTTAGTCTTTCAATGACTGGAGGAAGGAAGGACACTGACGTGGGAGCCAACAGCTCTGTACTTCACCTCATCGCTGGTGGGGAAACAGGCCCAGGTGATGCATCTTACCCTGGGTCACAGAGCCAGTCTGAAGCATGGCTGAGACCTGGACTGGGTTTTCTGAGCCCAGCTGGCACTCTCTCTGTGGAGGACTCAGGCACTGAGGTCAACAGCAAATGTCAGCTCTTCTTTCCGGAGCCCATCACCCCTGCCCAGTATTAGTACATAGAGTGCGCTGACTGGTCCCTGGGTGCTGACAGCTCAACCACTTCAATTTCTCACTTGCTGTCTGGCACTGGAGTCTTCCTATAGGAAATTGGAATGGCTGGCAAGGAAATTAATGTGTCTCCTCCTGCCACCCACTCAGGGCAGCCTGGCCTCTGACTCCCAAGAACAGGACAAAGCAGCTGCCCAAAGGCAGTCCCAGTGGATAGCAAAGCTTAGCACTGCTCCCAAAGCTGGTGTCTTTACTCTCTCCTGAGTGCACCCACCCCTCACCCCGAGTACTAAAGTTCATATACTGAATCTCATTTCATCCCCTACCTCCAAACCCAGGGCTGTAGATACCATGTTCACTTTTCCTTTGCTAACCTGGTCAGTTTCCCCAGAGTGGTCACTTGTAGCTCAAAATGAGCCCTAGGTTTGCTGAGCATCCTGGCCAGCACTGACCATAGCAAGAGCACCTGCTCATGGAGCTCAGTGTAATTTACAGCTTATTTCACACCTGCTCTCAGCACAGAAGGACGGCATAGTAGTGCTTCCAGGTCCTGGCCGTCACTAAGGTCTCCTGCTAGCTGGAGTGCGTCAGCTGTTCATTTCTCTAGTGTCATGACCTGGGCTCTTCTGGGCTCCTCCAGTGCTGCAGGATAGGCACATGGCTTGTGGGGATGTGAGAGGGATGAGGCCAAGAAACGGACAAGACTTGTACTCTGCCCTCTCTCTGGAGCTCACAGAAAGGTTTCTCCAGACTCAGATGGGGAGATCACTCCCAGGGCCTAGGAAAATGACCAAGGCTATAAACACTCAATATTAAAATCCCAGCAAAGCAACTTCCAGGTTTTACCCAATATGTGTATGAGGTATTTCATTTGAATTTTTGAATGTGAATGACATTGAATGTGAATTTCCTGTGTTTCCATCTGATTTTAGTATGGTTTTGATAATCTTGGGATTTCATGCTCTAGCAATAGTGCAGTACACATGAATTTTAGTTGTACAAGAAACGTCACATTTTGTTTAAATTAATTAAAATCCTACTCTGAGCCCTCTTTGGTGGGAAATTCAACCCTAGTTATTATTGGGGGGAACTTTTGCTTCCTTGAGGTCTCAAGTCTTGGGAGGTCTACATGGCATAGGTAAAAGGAGGAAGGCCCTTTCTCCTTCAGTTCATAGCGGCCACTGCTGACACACTCTGTCGAAGCTGGCAGGGGGTCTGAGTTGATGGGTGACTTTACTCCTTCCAAGCTGAGCTTGGTAAGGCTAGGAGCCCTGGGACATCTGGTCCAGCATCTGTAGATGAACCACTCAACCATCATCCCTGAAGTTTTCCCACCTCCTCTTTGCATTGCAATGAGTGTGAGTGCAGGTCCCTACTGGCCATGGTATCACCTGGCCCCTGTGTCAGTCTTGAACTGAGGAGTCCTAGCTACTCCCTTGGAAAAGGGGGTGGAATGTCTGGAGAGAACAGTCACAAATTCATAGCTAAATAAGAGTTGAGGGCTATAGTGGTAGATTTCAAAGACAGCCACTGTCTATTTCTTACTTTCCTTGCATGCATGTGTCATTCCGCCCATCAAGAGGTGGAGTCCGTTTCCCTTCCCCTTATGACTTGCTTTGGCCAATAGATTGCAGTGGAAGTGACATTGTCTGATCCTGGGTCTGGCCTTTAAGGGGTCTGATAGCTTCTGCTTTTCTTTGGGATAATCCAGCTGCTATGTAAGAATTCAACTGCACCGAGGCCGCCATGCTGTGAAGAAACCCAAGCTAGCAGGGTGGAGAGGCCACATGTAGGAGCCACACACAGGAGCCCTGGGGTACCATTCATGTGAGCAGAGCCTTCTTGGAACTTTCAACCCAGAGCCTGCTCAATGAGGCCAAAGCAGTGACCCCATCACCACCGCCACCAGCTGAGACTTGCCCAAATTAGCTGAGAATTAATAAAGCATTATGGCTTTAAGCTGTTAAGTATTGGGATTGTTTGTTACCCAGTAATAGATAACAGAAACCAGGCCCTAAGCATGTTGTATCTGTGAGCTCCAGATCTTACAACTCTCCAAAATACAGTGATTATCACAAATATGTGTAAAGTGAAGGAGAGGGTCAGCGAGCAGAACTCCCTATTGAAGCCCACGCTATTATATAGTTTGCCCTTGGAAGGAAAGGGTTTCATCCACCTGTCTACCGGGCCTGGTGGGGATCCTAGAACCCTAGCACCCCAAGGAATCCTAGAACCCATACCTGAAACCAAGCATTTGTCATCTTAGCCACCTCCCCTCCAGACCCTAACATCTGGCTTGCCATGCAGTCTTCACTAGCAGCTAAGACTTGGTTGCCAGGACAACCTGCAGGGAGAGTTACTAGGACCAATGTTACAGAGCTCTCATCACTCAGCTCCTGGATTCTGGTTCCCCCGAGACACTGGCAGCCAATTGTGCTGGCTGTCACAGAAGGGCAGGCCTGCCCCTAACATTTGTGGGATGTAGGATAAGGATACAAAGACACATTTCTCCCCCATCCCTTCTCTTTCCACTCTTGTCTTCAGCTTACACCACAAAGGGTATCCTGGCATGAGTATGGGCATTCTGACCATACATGAAAGCTCATTATATATCTGCATCCTTACTTCCCCGAACAGCCACTCTTGGCTTCCCCTTGGATTCAGCACATTGGTGGAAAAGAGGCTCAGGGTGATTTGATCAGGGGACTCCTCACTACAGGAATAAAATCTGGAGAGGGTTGTGGATACATACTCTTTTTGCAGGTCTGGGGCAGAGTATGTAGCTAACAACACAGCTTCATGCCACTTCTCTTGGTCATTTCTCCTCATGCATCTGACTCTTTCAGGGTCTTTGCAGATAGGAATCCAGGATTCATAGATTCTCCTGCCATAATAACCATCTTACTCTTCTCAAAATCTAACATCTTAATCTGTCTGTCTGTCTGTCTGTCTCTCTCTCTCTCTCACACACACACACACACACACACACACACACACACACACACACACACATTATCCCTGGCCTTCTCCAACAGTCTGATTTGGGGTCTGGGATGCCTTGAAGGCCTTCCTGGATCAATACCATGTAATTGCCAGACATCTGTGTCCTGGGGATCATCCTTAAGTTTATGATCCAGAGGATGGGTAAACCAGTGCAGCAGGTAACTGCTCTTCCTTCTGCCACAGATATCTTTCCTAAGCAACTGAGGCTGGCTTTGTCTGATCTTGTCACTTGAAATATGCTTCAGAGATCCTGACTGTAGAGCACAAGGTCAAGTGGGCAGCCAGAGGCCATCTCCCCACCTGGCAACCCCCATTATAGCACAGCGGTTAAGAGCTCATGGGTAGCTTCCCTGTGTAACCTGAGAAACTTCCAGTCCTTACCACAGCAGAGAAACCAGGTCTGCCAACAAAAGTAGACAGCTGATCCTCACTCCCACCCACCACTCAGGAAAATGTGTCTCCCCACTTGCTAAGGGGGAGGGAGAAACCATCAGCAAGGTACCGGGCGTTCTTTAGGTGGGTTGTTGTCTAGAAATGTCTCCTGGTGCTGCAGAATTCTAACCCTATTCAGAATTCTCTGTTCTCTCCCTAAGACACATCATCTGACCCTCCTCAGTGGTGATGGAACCTGAATACCTGACAGGACCTTTTAGGGGAGATAGGTTGCCCTGGGGAAGCAGGATATTGTCATCGCAGTAGCTTTGAAGTGAGATGTAAGATTGAAATTTGGCTTCTTATACTGGTTGTGGGAATTCAGACACGTTATTTAAAGTCTCTGAGCCCATTTGGGCATTTATAAAATGGAAATAAGGACATGAGCTTGTAGCTTGTTTATAATTGCATTATCCTCCCTTGTTCCCTGTTTGTCTTCCATAGATGGACCAAGAGTGGGAAAAGATCTCAGGCAGGGATCTGTTTCCAGGGCAGGAAGGGGTGGTCACAGGTAGAGACTAGCTCTGGGGACAGAGCTGGGTCAGATTTTGTGTGCCCTTTACGGAGGTGGAGACATATCTAAGCAGGCTTTGTTTCCGGGGACTCAACCTTCTTTTAGAGACTGAGGCTATTTTTAACCCAAGTTTTAGTGATTCTGCGGGACAGCTGTTTCAGGAAAATATGTAGGCCAGTCCATGATATTTGGAGTCATGATTTTAAGGTTAGGGAGTGGGATGGGACGGGGAAGAACTAGAATAATTCTGGAGTTTCCGGAGGCATCCAAAGAGATCTACACCTACCCTGTAGAATGCTGCAACCCAAATTCATTTTGTGGCCCCTCAAGTGTTGAGATGGGCTGAACAGAAGAACATTCTTTTGTTCTTCAAGGGGAGAGTGAGCTTCTGCCCCCTTTCTGTCCCCATCTGCCATTACCAGATCATGACGGAGAACAGACTGGCAATGCCCGTGTTGGAGGCTGTGGGAGAAGGGGTCTCTCACACCCTACAGTGGAAATAAGACCAGTACAGCCCTTCTGGAGGCACTTTGCCAATATCTATTAAAATAAAAACTGGGATCACCTTTGAACTTGGCATTCCTACTTTTTGTTTTTTGAGATTTAAGAAATTATTTATTATTATTATTTTAATTGTGGTAGGATACATACAGTGTTTTATAAGTAACATACAATTTCCAATCTTAAACTTTTGTGTATACAGCTCAGTTACGTTCATGTTGTTGTATGACCAATCTCCAGAAATTCAATTGAAACTCTCTACGCTTTGAAACATACCTCCCTATTCTCCCTTTCCTCAGCCTCTGGCAACCACTGTTCCACTTTTTTTTTTTAAAGATTTTATTTATTTATTCGACAGAGATAGAGACAGCCAGCGAGAGAGGGAACACAAGCAGGGGGAGTGGGAGAGGAAGAAGCAGGCTCATAGTGGAGGAGCCTGATGTGGGGCTCGATCCCATAACGCCGGGATCACGCCCTGAGCTGAAGGCAGACGCTTCACCGCTGTGCCACCCAGGCACCCCCTCTGTTCCACTTTCTATCTCTATGACTTTGACTACTCCAGGTGATGCGTATAAGTGGATTCATGCAGTATTTGTCTTTTTGCAACTGGCTTACTTCACTTAGAATAATGTCCTCAAACTTCATCCATGTCGTAGCATGTGCCCGAATTTCTGTCCTTCTTAAGGCTTAATCATATTCAATTATACATTTATGACCAGCATTCCTACTAACCTTAGGAGCATCTGGGACAGTGCAAAATTGGAGACAACTCCAGTGTTCATCAGGGGCGTGGTTAAACACCATGAATATGGTTCAGTTTTTAAAAAGAGCTAAATGTGCTGGCATGGAAATATGGCAAAAATCAATTGTTCACTGAAAACTCAAGCCAAAAAGGAGGCTCTATGGTTCAATCCACTTTTGTAAAATTAATAAAAATTTAATTCCAAATTGGAGTTGGTGGTGGTGGTGATTCTGAGTACTCTGTAAGAACCAGATTTTTAAAAAATAGTTTGGATTATATTTGTGGTCACAGAAAACAGTAAGGATATTTTCAGAAATCAAAATGGAGAGTTGCGGCGGGCAAATATTTGTTGCTCAAAGAGGCGGTCAGAGAGGAACATGCTTCCCCCACTCAGGTGTTTCGAAAGCAATACTGTCATATGTTCCATGGTGATGACAATCCAGTAGGAAGGAGGCTCTTCTAGACACCCCAGAAGTCTCACATAGGTCCTGTGCTTCTCATCCTAGCTGACCTCCATTCCACTGGAGTGCATCTGCAGCCATCTGCAAATAAGAGGGAATCTTTAAGGTCATTCACGACAACTTGAACTTTATCACCTAATCCTTGTATGTCCTGCTCTTAGTATTCCTGCCTCTAGACCTTCTTACCCCCTGGCAGCATCCTTGCTCTTAAGTCTCCCAACTGATATCCTCCTGCCACATTCCCTGGCATCTTTCTTGAGCTATGAAGACACACCCATCTAGGTGCGGGGCTTGCGACAAGGCAAAAGCATGAAAATCACAGCAGCTGTCATTTAGTGAATAAGTACTTCAGTACTGGCTCACACAAGACCTACCTCGGTGAATACCCACAACCACCTCCATCATACCCATATCGCCTAAGCTCTGGAAGCTCTATGTAACCCTGTGCCTCAGGACTACCTGCTCCAGCCCTAGTCCGTGGGGATCACAGAGAAGTTAGTCTATAGAGACACAAAGGATGGAAATTTTCTTGAGAATAAAAACACTGTTCTTCCATCTTCAATTTCTTCTTCTGTTCAGTTTTCTTTCAAGCAGTTGTCAGTGTGTTTCCAATTCTCTGGAGCCCTTTGGCTTTTTGACTGCTGACCTTCCAGGTGCTAATTTGGCGTTTGGAAGGAGGTGGCAGCATCTGGTTTTTGTCACGGTTCACAAAGTCTGTTGTCTTGGTGGGAGCTATAATGGTGAGCCCCAAGTCGGGGATTCTTTCCGCCATGTTGCTGGTCTTGGAGTGGGGCCCTTGGGACAATACAGGGCTCCAGCACATCCAAGGAAGAGGAAGAGTCCCTCACATGGAATGCCCCTGACTTCAGAAGGGAGGAAACAGAACTGCAGATCAGGTTGGTGACTTTTTCAGCTTTTTCAGAGCTTTTTCAGAGCTTATGGGTCAGAGCTAGGGGAAAAACACTTTAGTCCTTCCGCTAGGGCTCTGAGATGTCAGAAGAGCCACATGAAAGGCAGTTGGTCATCCTGGACTTTGTGTGCCTAATGCCACACCCAAGTCCTCAGGATTGCTGACTGGAGGACTGCTGACCTTCCTGTTGCTCATCAAAACTCAGCTCTTAAGTTTGGCTTAGAGTTTTCAGGGAGATCTGGGTTTGTGACTGAGGTGCCTTCCTGGAAGAACACTAATCCTTCTCCTATCAAGGGCTTTCAAATAAAAATTTTAAAGCAACAGAAATCCTGTTAGAACTAAAGTGGACTCTTGAGATGCTGGGCTGTGAGGCTGTCTATGCTGAGGAGTGGGAACGTGGCCTGGGCCACAAGGGCAGAACTTTTGAGTAGGCAGAACACTCTCCAGGAGAAAAGAATAACATCTCTGCCCGCATGCTTGCATGTGCGCATGTGTGTGCATGTGCATGTGTGTGTGTGTGTGTGTGTGTGTGTGTATGTTGGGGGGGGACTGGGACATAAAGGAAGGAGGTACATGTGGTTGAATTTCTCATCCCGTCTGTTCCTTTGCATTTAATTTAAAGGGAAAAAAAAGTGCACAGGCTGCCTGGGGGTGTCCAGGTGGAATTAAGCCACTGTTGTTTAGTTCAAGTGAACGGCAATCCACAAATATATCTAAGAAGGAGTCTTAGCCAAGGGAAAAACATTGTTTTGTCTACACTTTTTACAGGAGACAGTTAAAAAAGTGAAGTGGGAGCCTGCAATCTGAAGGGTCTATGAATCCCTTTCTCATTGTGCAGGGATGGAAGCAGGTGTGTGGGGGCAGGGAGAGTAGGGAGGTTGGTGGGGGGGGAACTCTGCACAGAGGGAGGGAGCTGTCTGACAGGAGAGGAGAAGGCCCCCATCCCACTGATGATAACTGGGTGGATGAGTTGGCCAGGGCCGCCATAACAAAGTGCCACAGACTAGGGGGCTTAAAACAACAGAATGTATTTTCTCACAGTTCTGGAGGCTGGAAGTCTGAGATCAAGGTGCCAGTGGTTTGGTTTTTCCAGAGGCCGCTCTCCTTGGCCTGGAAATGGCTGTCTTTTCTGTGTGTCTTCACGTGGTCTTGCCTTTTTGTGTGTCTGCGTCCAAATTTCCTTTTTTCATAAGGACACCGGTCATATTGGATGAAAGCCCACCCTAATAAACTTATTTAGCTTAACTACCTCTTTTAAAAAGGCCCTATCTCTACATTCTCAGGTAGGGGGAGTTAAGACCTTGACCTATGAACTTTGAAGGACAGAACTCGGCCTGTAGCTGCAGGTAGAGGCATCAGCTTTTCTCAACAACATGTGTGGCAAAATGACTTCGGTTGGATCTAGGAGCCCTGGTTGCCCGATTGCAGAGAGCAGAGCCTGTGATGGGCAAGTGTGGGCTAAGCAGAGGGGACCGAGGGTTGACGTCATCTGGTTGACGGTAATGCTGCAGGTGAGGTGTGGACGACTGTCTGGCTGCGGGGGGCCTAAAGGCTGTCCTCTGAGCATTGTCGTCTGCTTCCCTTTTGTCTTTAATGATCTTACTGCCTGGACATCTCCATCACTCCTGCAGCCTCAGTTTCCCTGGCGTGCTCATGGCTTCATAGCAAGTCTTCCCACCCCAACACCTCTTCCAAGGACATGCTGACCCTTTTCACCTTGATGTCTCACTGGCACACTAAACTCCAGCGCCCCAAACAAAATGCTCTGCCCCCTTGGGCCACCTTTTTGTCCTGATTTCTCAATTTCCTTTAAGGGCCATTTCCTCCGTCAGTCATGAGTCTCAGAAGCAGCTGGTTACATCCTTCAACACGACTGTGGTCTCCCTGAGGGCAGGACTTGGGCTGTGTCACTGCTGCACCGCCCATGCCTTTGTGTGCAACCTTTAGTGGGCACACAGTAGCTATCTGGAGACTGACAGAATAAATGTCTAACCCTGCTTTATCTCCCAAACTAATTTATAATCAATCACCCCGCCTGAGAGATTGCTCAATCTCATCCATCCTTCTGCAAACATTTATTGGACGTCTATTATGTGCTTTGACCGTCCATTTTTCAAAAAGATTTTTTATTTATTTGAGAGAGATAGCAGAGTGAGTGAGAGAGAACACAAGTGGGGGAGAGGGGCAGAGGGAGAGGAAAAAGCAGACTCCCCACTAAGCAGGGAACCCAACACGGGGCTTGATCCCAGGACCCTGAGATCACGACCTGAGCTGAAAGCAGATGCTTAACCAACTGAGCCACCCAGGCGCCCCTTGACAGTCCATTTTATGGACTGAAATGTAGCTGGGTGTTAGGGAGGCAGGACAGAGTAGGAGGCACTAGGAGTGTCACTGAAGGACAAGTTCACACTTCCCCACCCCCCCGCTGTGTCCTCTGTCCTGATTCAGGTCTTCGTTCCCTCTCATTTGGACCATGACCCCTTCTTGGAGGAGGTCATGGAGAGGATGACCTGCAAGCTGGACCCGGGGACTTGGAGGCTCCTCACCCTTCTCCTGTCCTTGGGAAGTCCGTTCCAACCACCTTTCCATAGTGGGAGCTGTTTTCAAGGACCCAGCCTTGAGGGAACAGTGTGTGGTTGAAATCCTCTGGATACTATACAAGACTGAGCCCCTTTAAGGCCTCTATATAAGCTTCTAAGATTCTGGTGGTAGGTGTGGGACCTACTCATCTTGCAGCCACCCAAGACAAGCCTGTAAGTAAGTTGTCTTGCTTGTGAAAACTGCCACCTGCCAATCTGGAGTGGCCCACGTCTTTCTTCAGTCTCTCCATGCCTGCCCTCCAGTACCAGGCCAGCTATGACCCACCCCCGCCCAGGGCCTCTCAGCTTTCCCCCTCATTTGTGTCCTAGCCACACTGTCTGCTTCCTAAAGCTCATGATGACCAGATCATTCTGTGTTCAGTGGCACCAAACACTAGCATGCAGATCAGGCTCTCACTAGCCTACCGTCCAGCCTCCTTTGCCCCCAAGAAACTTTCTGTCTTTCCTAACTGTTCGAGCGTATGCACTTTCCAGTACCTGACTTTTGCCCAATGCTATTTCTTCCACAAGTCCCTTTCCCAGCCAGACGACCTGTTCAAATGTTTTCCCTCCCTTAATCCTCTTTTCCCAGGCTGCCACCTCCAGGAAAACTTCCATAATTCCCACGTGGAAATTCACCAATTTTTTCAGGTGGTCTCTGCACCTCCACTGTGGCATTTTAGCAGAGGTGGAATAGGGCTTTTGCGCACATGCCCGCCTCCTTCTAGTCTGCACTGTCCAACAGAGCAGTCACTACCCACTTATGGTGATTTAAACTAAAATCAGCAAAAATTCAATATAACTGAAAATTCAGTTCCACGGTCACAGCAGCCACATTTCAAGGGCTCTGTAGCCACATGTGGCTGGTGGTTCTGTAGTGGACAGCACAGGTCTAAAGCATGGCCATCGCCACAGCGCAGTTCTAGATCCAGAGCGTCTAGATGTCCGCCCTGGCGGTAAGCACGCGCTCGGCCCACAGCATGTGCTCCATAAATGTTTGTTGAATTAAGTTGGACATATGCTTTGGAGGAAGTAAAAGAATCAGAAGATCATTAAAAGAAAAAAAGAAAAAGAATCTTTGGTGTCCTTGAATGAGCTTTGCAGTCTTCCAGAGTGAACTGAGAGTTGCCCCTGAAGTGCAGAAGGATGGGGAGAACGGAAGGGAAGGCCTGGGAGCTGAGCACCTACTACTTGCCAGACCTAATGTACAATGCCAAAATGTGGTGGGGCTGGTGGTGTGTGTGTGTGTGTGTGTGTGTGTGTGTGTGTGTGTGGTGTGGGTGCAGACAATTGCTATTCTAGATACATTTTCCCATCTGGATGAGGCACATTTTTGGCTCACAGCTTAAAACAGAATCAGGGCCAAGAGTGTGCATTGGAGCGTATGCATCTGGGACTGTCATAATGTTCAAGTGCTGCCTCCTTTGTTCCCTGTCCCACTGTGCTGCCTTGCCCTGCCCAGCCAGCCAGGCAGGCTTGCAGAGGAGCCCAAACAGCCTGAACCTAGTCTCTGAGAAGGGACATGGGACAGTAGAGAGAATGCAGGGAGGTTTGTAAAGAGGGGGAAGAGCAAGGCTCCTGGATTTCTTCCAGCCTGAATCTGGGGCTGTATGTCAGTCAGCTTCAAACAGAGGCGCTTCCCTTGCAGCCACAGTGAGCTGGTTTCTCTGGGAAATCCAGGCTGCAGGCCCTCCAGCTGTGAGTGGGAGGCTCTGAGTTCTGTCAGGTGCAAATCAAGAGCGGGCCATCTCCCCTATCAAACTCGGTTGCCTTCCCCCTAAATGCTCCCAGGCATTAATATCATAAGATCATTTTGACACATGGGAATCAATCTATTCCTGATCAAGAAATTGATACTTCATTCCTTTTCCCTCAAGAAAGCTCATGAGCGATCCAAGCAGAGCAATTGTGGCCTCTGTGTAGAGCCCCCAGTGACTGGCAAGTACCTCATGGCTCTCATTGGGCTTCATCTTCCTGGTGACCTTGAAAAGTAGGCAGTGTCCACTCTGCAGATGTAGAAACAAAGGTGTGAGGCAGTGAGGGTACGTGATGGTGCCTTTCCTTCACCCCCTCACCGAGCAGGGCTCCATATCTTGCTAGAGCAGTATAAACATGAGGGATGTTATGGGCTGTCCCCCCCGTGTCCTTGGCAGCAATCAGATTTGCCTATCCAGCCAGCCAGCCTGAGCCATGTGCCCTATCCAGTGCCTGATCAAGCATCAGGTACCTCTGACTCCCTCAACTCCTGTTAAACCATCAGGCAGGACATAAAGCTCCCAGCTGCCCTACCATGTCTCCCACTGTTGCTTCTACCATGGGCAGAGTGCTGATAGCTCGCTTCGCTCTTGGGCTCTTTGCAACTGAGCTTCCTCATGCCCCTCCTCCCCTTCCCACTTAAGGGACACCCCCACTTCATCTCTCCTGTGCTCTTCTATCGTCTTCAACTTGTCTTTCTCCACCCACCCCCATGGCAGATTATGTTTTCCAAAAGCTGGCACAGAAGTATTTTTAGTCCCTGTGCTCTACCAGCACTTTGACACTCCTCACCAAGAGATGGTTCATTTCCCCTCCCCTTGAACTGGTGGGAGTTTGTTACTACCTTAAGGAAAAGAATATAGTAGAAGGAAACTATTACTTGGAAGGCTAAGTCATAAGAAGTGATAGCCCAGCCACCATGCTGTAAGGAAGCTTAAGCAGCCATATGGAGAGGCCATCTGTGGGTGTTCCAA
The DNA here is from genome assembly GCF_024610735.1 of Ursus americanus. Lineage (NCBI taxonomy): Eukaryota > Metazoa > Chordata > Mammalia > Carnivora > Ursidae > Ursus > Ursus americanus. Next base: position 7,292,256 of record NC_142146.1, on the reverse strand, counting down.
CCAACAGCCCATTCTTAGGTCTCAGCTGACACGAGACATGCAATCACTAGACATGTGGGTGAGCAAGCCTTCTGATGATTCCAGCTCTCAGCCTTTGAGCTGCCCTACGTGATGCTTAATGGAGTAGGCAAGCTATCTCACTGAACCCTACATAAACTGCAGATCTGTAAGCAAAATAAATGTTGTTTTAAGCCACTATGCTTTGGGGTAGTTTGTTCTGCAGCCATAGTAACTGGAATACCTCCAATGGACTTTCAGTCCCAATAATTAATAATAATTGTTGCAGCCTTTTTCTGATTTTTTTTCTCACTGGGATTCCTGCTTCTGAGTGCTTCTTAGCACATATCCTGTATGATAAAGTCCTTAAGATCACAGGGACTATGACCTTGGGTATTGTAGTTTAAAAAAAATACTCCCCTGATCCAGTTTTGAGGTCCTAGTTAGAGGCTGGCGAGTTCTCCTTCCTGATTAGCTGAGCCCACCCCCACCCTATCAGGCTTTTACATCTGGACCACCACACACACATGGGCTACCACACAGCTGCCCTAATCACCCAGGGCCAGGTACCAAATAACCAAGGACAGCCTCTATGCCCCAGACATTATTCACATTGGCCAATCCTAAACCTGCTCATCCTGCCTGCCCGATCCTTCGCTCGGAAGCCACGGTAAAGGCACTTGCCTACAGTTTCCCTTTCTCCTTCTGCCTCCTGACCAACCCTTGTGCTTCCCCGAGTGGCCCTGCATGGTGTGCTGTCTTCTCCCAGGGAAACTGTGAGTAACAAAATTGTAAAAGTCTTTCAACTTTCTCTCTCTTAATTTGCTTATGGTCTCACCATACATCACCCAGGGCAATATTTAAAATGCCTCGACACCAGCCCTATTGGTTAGAAATCATTGTGTAACAAACCACCTTAATTTAGAATATTTAGAACATTTAGAACAGAAGTCATTCATATTAGAGCTCACAGGTCATGAGGCTGGGCTTAGCTGATCTTAGCTAGGCTTGCTCATGTGTCTGTGGGTCATCTGGGGCTTCTGCTCCCTACTGAGCTTTAGGCAGTCTTAGCTGGAATAGATCTACTCCACCTGTTCTTCATTCCCCTCCTGGGACCAGTGGATGAGCCTGGTCATGTCCTTTTCATGAAGAGAGCAGAAGCACAAGGAACACATTGAAACACAGAGAGTCTCTTGAAGCCCAGGATTGGAACTTACACCCATTCCTTCAGTGTCATTGTATTGGCCAAAGCAAGTCACACTGATATCAGGAGTGGGAAATTATGTCCCTCACAGTGAGAGATCCCTGAACAAGTTACCTAAGAAAGGCAAAGGGTATGGATATAAGGAAGAGTGAAGAATTGGGGTCATTAATGAAAATCTATCATTTCACCTAAATAGTGCTACATCTGGAGAGTTGGATTAGTTCTCATAAAACTATCTTTTATTACTTACCATTAAACTGAAAACAGCTATTTTGGATAATATACTTTGAAATTAGTTAATTTTGACTGGGTTTTTACCTATAAACACAACAACAATACACACAAGGTAAAACATTTAAACTGCACAAGAGTATACTATGAATATTAAGACTTCCCGAATTTTTAGTTTTTCTTCTAAACAATATTGCCCTTTCTCTTTTTCACTTAATAACATACTTTATATATATTGGTACATAATAACATGTCACTCTCTCTCCTTTTTTTTTTTTTTTTAAAGTGGGCTCCATGCCCAGCGTGGAGCCCATTGTGGGGCTGGAGCTCATGACCCTGAGATCAAGACCCGGGCTAAGATCAAGGGCGGGATGCTTAACTGACTAAGCCATCCGGGCCCCCCCTCGTTCTTTTTACAGTTACAACATATATAACCTAACAAGTCTCATAGATTGTTTCCAATCTCTTACCATCATAAACAATGATGTAGTTGTCCATTCATCTGCATACGTAAGAGAACATGTCTGTAGGATAGATTCTTAGAAATGGAATTGTTGGGTTAAAGTGTGTGTGCATTTGAGGTTTTGCTAAATTTCCATAAACTAATGGTTAATTTATTCTTCATTTTACAATGTCTGAGAAACGTATTTTCCTATATCCTTACAAATGTGTTATTACACTTTTTGACCTTTGTCAATGGAATAGCTATATCTAGTAATCTAATATTCATTCTTCATATTATTGGAGAGTTTATGAGAACTTTTTCAGACATTTAAAATCCGTTTGTGTTTACTTTTCAGTGAAGTGTCTATTCATACTGTAGTAACTTTGTGTGGTGACATATGGTAACTACACTTATCGTGGTGAGCATTTTGTAATGTATACAATTGTTAAATCAATATGTTGTACACCTGAAACTAGTATAACATTATGTGTCAACTATATTTCAATTAAAAAAAAAGATGAAGTAACAGGGACTGGATTTACTTTTCTGTTTTAACAATAACAAATGGACAAAAACAAATGTTTCTTGACAAAAATAATACAGTTTATCTTACACTATCAAAAGTGAAAAGATCCCTGATATGAATTTGATAAAGTATGTACCTGATTAATATGTTGAAAGTTATAAAATGCTGTTGAAATAAATCAAATACAAAAAAAATAAATGACACAATGGCACTTAAGACTCTGGCCATCAAGAAAGTGATCCTTGAGAGATAGGAAACAAATGGGGTGAGCCCTATAATGGCCACAGCTTACTTCCTGGAGGGTGTTTCCAGGCCATAATGCATGGAGAGGGAACCCAGGCAGAAAGCAGTAGTCTCCCCAAGCTGGGATGGAGCTGGGAGTCTGGTGAAGCCAAAATGGCTAGAATTCTCAGGGCACAGTACCAGAAAGTAGTGAATTGCACAAAGAGAGAACTCTGGATACTGCAGAAGGTGCTGATCAAGTATTCAGCCTAGCACTGTATGTGAGGAAACTACCAGGGGCTAGAGGAAGAACCATTCAAAAGGATTAGAGGGGATTGTGCATGAAGGTCACTCAGGAATAGTGACATATTTCTGGAGGGATGGAAGTCCACATGCATGCTTAGGTGTGTGCACATGCTATTAGGAACAACCGAAGAGGGTCCTCAAGATTCACCTTCTCCTGACATCGAGGCTCTGAAGAAGCAGGAAGTGAAGGTTAAGGCAGGGTTGTGAAGTGTGCGGTTGAGTGTTAAGCATATGCCTCAACACACACACAGAACTTCTCAGCAAAGACTAGAGACTTTGTGGTTCTGGGAATTTAAGGAAATCTCTGTCTCATCATTAGGTAACCACTAATGGACTATTGGAATGGAGAACTCAGACCACACATGACAAATACTACAGACTATAAAATTAGTTCACTAAATAAACAACTATAATAAACAGCAGTAACAAAAATTCTGGGGAGGGGAGAGGATCAGATTTCCAGAGTTGCCAATTATAATATTAAAAATGTACGGTTTTCCACAAAAATTAAAAGACATGAAAAGAAGTTAGTAAATATGGTTTAATCATAGGAAAAGAGAAATTAATAGAAATTGTCCCCAAAGAAACCCTGATATTGGAATTACCAGGCAAAGAATTTAAACCATCTTAAATATGCTTAAAGAGCTAAAAGAAACCATGGACAAAGATCTAAAGACAACCAGGAGAACAAGGTCTCATGACATAGGGAACATTGATAAAGAGACAGAACTTACAAAAAAAAAGGACACAAATAGGAATTTTGGAGTTGCAAAACACAACGGAAAATGAAAAATCACACTTAGAAATGTCATATTCAAACTGTCAAAAGCCAAAACCCAAAGAGAGAATCTTGAAAGCAGCAACAGAGAACTGGTCACATGCAAGAAATCCTCAGTAAGATTTAAGAGTAGGTTTCTCATCACAAGGGGTGGGTTGATCGTCAGTAAGAAGAGATTCTCTGAGTAGCGTGTTTGCACATTCCTCCATTGGGGCTAAAGAAATGTACCTAATGCTCACGGTTGGGGAGATGTTAGAATGAGGACAAGGCTCATTCTCGAGGAGCAACCCACCTGCTCGATACAGGTGTCCACACCTCGGAGCCCTTTGGCCATCCAGGGACAGCCCCTGCTTTAGGTGTCTCTCCTACTGAGTGTCAGTTTGCCAGATGTATGGTGGGGCCAGGGAATGCAGCACAAGGCCAATCAGCTGAAAGGGGAAGAAGTGTAATCAAAAGAGACAGGGAATGATCTTTTTGGCCAAGATTTACTTAGTCTACTGCTAAGCATTGTTGCTGTTCACATTGTTCTTTTTGAAAAGATGTTTCAATCTTGCCTCTTCCATGGACCAAGAATTAGGACCTCTGACTCTGCCCCCTCAAAATTGCTTTTCTTTCTCTCTCTCTTTCCAGGACCCACAGGGCAAGGCCACCCAGATACCAAGATGCTCTGGGTGGGAGGTTTCTTGCTTAGCAGAAGTTGACTTTGCTTACCTGGGTTCCAAACTCAGGCCAAGTTTGCCTGGGGCATGGCTGGGTTGCCTGGCAACAGGGCTCAGATGCCAGCAATCTGCTGAACTAACAGAGGGATCCACCCCACACCACCCCCACTCCCCCAAGGTGCTTCTCTTCTTCCCTTGGAGGATGAAGACTGAAGGCTTCAGCTGCTACCAGCATACGAGTCCAGAAGCCACCGAGAGGCCCAACTTCCCTCAGTCATGGCTTTCTGCTTTGCTCACTTTACAGAATTTACCACAATTAGAATTTATCTTGTTATCTTCCTTGAAAGTTGGAATTATCTGCTTTATCCACTTTTGCCTATTCAGCACCATAGGGCTCTAATACATATTTCTTGAACAGATGAATGATTAAAGGTGCGGAGGTGGGGTAATGGGCCTCCTGGAGCCTGTCTAGCCTTCCCTCACTCCTTTCCCAAGGGTGGGGAGAGGCTGGGTTGTCAAGGCTTCAAAATGAGAGAGGAGGAGGAGGAGGTAGGGCTGAGGAGTGCATCCCAGATCAGCCAAGGGGTCTGGATTGGCGGGGATGTGAGGACCACAAGGCAAAAGGATCACAATCGTGGCAGTTGACATTCACAGCAAATAATTCTGTGTCAGCTGTTCTGAGAGCTTACTTTTCTAAAATCCCCAGTTGTACTTGGTCCCCTCCTGCTTCTTCTGTTGCTTTCCATGGGAATAGATTGAGCACAGACCCCAGGAGCACACACGTCTCTGTGTTTTTCCTGAACAAGTTACCACAGAGAATTTAGTGCCTATAATTGGCATGCTGACCCTCCAAGCCCACTGAACTGGAGCCCTTCAGACAGATCTAAAGGCATTTAGGGAAGTAGGTCTATCATAGCTAACCTGGTTGTGGCCCTACATTTTAGCATGATTTCTCATGATCTCAACTAGGTGCTACCTGGCATTGTAGCTGTATCACATTTGAAGTGTTTGCAAGGCTCTTCTTCAACGTAGCCTTGTAGGCAGGCAGCCCACTCAATTCCTCACATTTGGGAGAGAAAGGAGGAACATTTTAGCTCCAACCTACAGGGACTTAAGTTTCTTTGCAAGTTTTGCTCTGCTTGACCAGTCCCACCAATATACAGTATATAGTTCCACCAGTATAAATTGCTTCTAGGCTGGCCCCAGTTGGTTCCACCCAATGCTGCACCTCACAAGAAAACTCAGAGGGCATTGCTGCTGTAGAAAAAGTGATTCAGGGGTGCCTGGGTGGCACAGCGGTTAAGCGTCTGCCTTCAGCTCAGGGCGTGATCCCGGCGTAATGGGATCGAGCCCCACATCAGGCTCTTCTGCTATGAGCCTGCTTCTTCCTCTCCCACTCCCCCTGCTTGTGTTCCCTCTCTCGCTGGCTGTCTCTATCTCTGTTGAATAAATAAATAAAATCTTTAAAAAAAGAAAAAGAAAAAGAAAAGGTGATTCAGTCTTATCTTCTTCCACCAACCAAAAGTTAGAACTGGTAATGGGTATTAAGGAGGGCACATATTGCATGGAACACTGGGTGTTATGCGCAAATAATGAATCATGGAACACTACATCAAAAACTAAGGATGTACTGTATGGTGACTAACATAATATAATAAAAAATAATAAAAAAATAATATAAAAAAATATAATAAAAAAACATATATATGTATATATATGACTCTGTGCCTTCATGCAAAATGAGGCCAAGGTCCTGTTACCTGGGCTGCAAGATTGCTTTAGGCATGCTCCAAGCAGAGTATGGCAATTTCAAAAGTAGATAGGACATCTCAAGATCTTGAGTTTATGCTCATTCATGCACAATTAACTCCCCAGATTCACTAAGCTTTAACTTGTTATTTTAATACAAAAGCTTATCACTTTATGTTACCAGTTTCTTTCCCAAATAGCCCTGGCTATTCTTTTTTGAGTTCTTTCACATTCTGTACACCAAGTCTCTGTAACATCATCTCAGCACAGAATCCCCTAAATGTCCAGTAAAGCACAGACTCCATGGGAGCAACATTTAGGGGACCATGAGCACAAGTAAGCAGGTCAGTAAAAGCCAGTTGAGAGGCATACATGAGGTAACGTCTTTGGTTGTTGTCATAGTAACTGTTTATAAGGCATTACAGATAAATACCCAGAGCTCCTGGAATGCCTAGTTTGTCACTTTTGGAAGATGGTTTTTGTTTTAGCACCCATTCCCACTTCCATGGAATGGGGGGAAAAGTGAGTCTGCTTTATTGAGAATTGAACAGTGCCTGGAGAGACATCTCCAAAGGAACATCATTGCTCTGCTCAAATGCTTGCCACATCAGAGTGTTGATTCCAGGAGGGGCCAAGATTTTAGCATTAACTATCCCTTGAGTCAGATAACATATGAAGCATATTTTAATATAAACTTGCAAACACTTTAAATCACCTTCCTTTCTGGCTTTTTGCTCAGTTTCTCCTTAGATCTTACTCCCTTTGGGAAGACTACATCATCTCCCAAGTCTAGGTTTGATCACTTGTTTTATGTGTTGTTATTGCCTTTTTACTTGTTTATAACCCCAGTTAGCTTGCTGACTTCCATAAATGGGGGATCGTGCCTATTTTGCTCACTCTTGTATCCCCAGGGCATAACACTGACATTAAATATATTCAGACATAGTGAATATTTATTGTGTGAAAGAATTAGTGTAATCTAAGCAGACATCCATTTTAGCCAAACCACTGAACACAGAGGTGGCCCTGAGAATAGGTCTGGTTCCTCCTTTACCCTTTTGTAAATCGGCATGCTGAGATTTTTTTTTACCTAGCCTTCCTCACTCTGGTTTCATTTTTTATTTTGACAATTTCAAACTTATAGGAATTTTATAATGGGGCCCAGGTCAGTCCCTCCCAAAATAGCCAAAGTGGCATATTGATTATTTTTAATTATAGTTACTTAAGAAACAGCTGATGCAGGAAGGACACTCAGACCTTCTTTTGTCTCCCTGAAAGCAGGAGATAAATCTCCATGTGGAGCAAAGGAGTCACCCTTATTGCCAGAGATGGGGAATTTAAGGCCAAGAAGGCATAAGACACAATTTATTAATTCTTTACTAATTTACTAACCCAAGCCCAAACTTCTTTGTCTTGTCAATTCTTCACAAATTTATTGTGTCTTTGTCTAAAAAGTATAAAAGCTACCTACTTTGGTCACTTCTTTGGGTAGCACATTTATGAGACATCTGTATGAATGTATTTAAAAATTTTTTTCCTCCTGTTAATCTGTCTTGATCAATTTAATTATTAGACCTGCCAAAAGAACCAGGAAGGGTAGGGAGAAATTTCCCTTCCCTGACAGTTTGGGAATGGTTGGCAAGATCAGATACTGCTTGCTCCCAGAACTGCTGCAGACAAAGAGATCCTGGGACCTCTGACACAAAGTCGGCAGAAGGTAAGAATTCTTGCTCCATCAGCCTCCTGGATCTCTGTCTGCAGGGTCTGATGGCTCCAAAATACAAGAGTTCTTTTTCTCTTTTTCTAAATTTAGATCAGCAAGAGAAAATATTTGTGGAACTAGTTCCTTGGGTATGGGGACTCAGCTGACGATTTGGTGTGAGTACTCTTGGTTTTTATTGATCCTTTTCCTCCCAGAGATGGTTGCTGTTTTTCTTTGTCTCTGTCTGTTGTGCCATTTGTCATAAGGAAAAAAACCCCCAAAGGGTAGGACACAGGCATAGGACCCATCGGCCTGCTTTTCAAGCCAGTCTACCAGACTATAGAGTTCACGGTTCTCATCAGATGGACCTCTGTTTAGACAAACTTTGCGGTGGGTCCCCTGTGTAAAAACTGGATGGGGTTTTTCATTTTGTCTCATTCTGTATCCTGAGAGCTTGGCTTTGTGACCAGTGAGAATATTCCCTCTGTCCTCTGCCATTAGGAAGGCACACCTACCAGTGTGCATTAGTGGCCTGTCACATAGACCCTGAGACACTCAGTTACAAGCAACATTCTCTCTGTGTGGTTGTGCCAGCTCTCAGAGGAGTTTGTCATAAGAGGTCTCAGTCCATAAGAAACCCTTGTCATCTCAACCTTTGTGATCTTGTTAGTGCTGGAAATTCGCATTCCAATAGAACTTGCCTGGTGTCACATCTTCAGGTCTGTGACTGAAGGTGTCTTACACTCCCATGGTTTTCCTTATACAGTTCTTACCACCTTTAACAATGAAGGTCTTTGCTGTTTTAAGTTGACTCTGCATCTTTTGCACCCTCTTTTGGTTTACCTCTTGTGTCCATGGTCACCTTAAATAAGGTAGTGGTTGGGGTCACTGAATTGAGACACTTGTTCAGAATAATGAATATGAAAAGTGGAGATCCAATAGGAAAAAGACTGAGTGAAGAAGCTGGAAGCTTCCATGGAGACCATGCCTTTGGAAAAAGCCAAGAACCCTTTCACAACCCTCTGGGAGCTTCCCAGGTGGAATCTGAAACCAGCAGAGAGTAAGGAGAGATGGAAGAAAGAAGCAGGTCACTCCAGGTTGGCGGGTGGCAGGTTTAATAAGGAAGGGGACTCATATACAAGGCTTGTCTTGGGCAGCTCAAGACAAACGTACCCCTGCACCTGCTGCCAAAATCTTAGAAGTTCATAAAGAGGCCCTAACTGGGCTTAGTCACGGATACTGTGCAGGTGTTCTCAACACCACATCGCCATCTTAAGGCTGTGTCCTTGGAGCAGGCTTTGAGAGTGGGAAAGGCAAAGGGAACCCACATTCCAAGGATGAGGAGGGGGTAAGGAGTCTCTTTGAGTGCCTGGGTCCAACTCATGGGTCAACTGGTGGCAACATCTTTTTGATGACCTTTCCCAACACCCTGCTCTGTTTCTCCCTTAAGTTTCCACTACTCTGAGATTGTCCCAACTATTTGGTACAGAAACTTATATGTGTATGTTGTGATGCTGTGGTTTGGTCTGGGTAGGGACTAGCAATTCAGGTTGGCTCAAGGATGGATGGATAGAATTCACCCTAATTATATTATGGGGTTCTGGAAGCAATGGGACCAGAAGAGCAAGGGTCCCCCATCTCCTTCCCCCAGCCACATACAAACTCTCATACAGCTATGAGGATTTCAAGGGGAGATGCCAGTAATTATCAGGAACAGTAGATGGAACCAGGAGTGGGTTGTGTTAGCAGGTAGACACTTGTGTGTGAGAGACAGTAAGTCGGAACTTCTTGACTGCCTCCACAAAGGTGAGGGACACTGGTGAGGGTGATCTGCCACTTTGGGTCACACGTACAATCAATAGCCTATCTATGTAAAACTGGAAATGGTTACAGGGTATGTTGTGCATGGAAGCTGTCAATCTTAGGGTAATGGGGGAGACTGGAAATTGTTGGTTTATGTTAACTATCCAGTTTACTAGGCTAAGAGGGATTGATTTACGGCTCTAAACCCAGTTGGACCAATAAGAGGGGAATCTAGAGATTGGGGTGGGACTGTAAAAATCAGCATCAAAACTGGAAAAGAACTTTAGAGGCTCACTCCTCCCACCTCTCCTCCTCTACCCTCATACACACACACACACACACACACACACACACACACACACACACACACACACTTTATGGCAGAGGAAGTGAGATTGGAAAAGGAAGAGCTGAGCCAGAACTAGAGAACTAAACACCAGTTGTGGTATATTATATCATTCCTGATTGTTAGTTCCTGCTCTTCACCAGGTTTATCATTTGGGTGCCCCTCCCTGGTGGGTGCTCCTGCATGTGGATGGATTACATTTCTACCAACAACATCAGAATTGTTTTGTATGTCACAGGGATGGGTCGTCCTTTCAGCCTGGGTCCCAGAATGAAGGAGGTATGTGGAGCAGATCTGTAGCTGACATGGTCCATATGTAATAAGAACAAATAATAATCCTTTGCTGCTGTAAGCCATGGAGATCTTCAGGTGGTTGTTGTTGGTGTTTTCCATAGAATAAGTTAACCAAAGTGACTGGTACAGACATGATATGTAGTGTATTTAGGGGGTGATCAGATCAAGAGGAATCACCTAGGAATCTGATGTAGAGGTTATCCTAAATTAGCTTTTGCTTCATAACAAACTACCCCAAAATTTTATGGCTGAAAACAACAATCCTTTAATTAATTAATTAATTAATTAATTTAAAGTGGGCTCCATGCCCAATGTAGAGCCCAATGCAGGGCTTGAACTCATGACCCTGAGATCCAGATCTGAGATGGGATCAAGAGTTGTTTCCTTAACTAATTAAGCCACCCATGCACTCCAGCAATCTTTCATTTAATTCATGGTTGTTTGGGTCCACAGTCTGGGCTGTGCTTAGCTGGGTGTCTGCATTCAGCTGGTGGGTTAGTTGAGGGCAGACTGGTCAAAGATAGCCTCACTCACATCTCTGGTGTTTGGCTGTTGCTAGCTAAGTCAGGGATAACAGGGTTATTTATCTCTCAACATCTAGTAAACACCCATAGGCTCATTCACATGGTGGTTCTAATCCAAGTGCAGTAACAGGGCAAGCCCCAGTGGTCAAGTCCTCTTGAAGTCTCTGCCTGTGTCATGTTTGCTAATGTCCCATTGGCCAAAGTAAGTCTCATGGTGAAGCCCAGATTCAGTGGGTGAAGCCCAGATTCAGTGGGTGAAGCGATAAACTTGCTCTGTAATGTGACCATCTGTGGATGGCCAATATCCTTTTGCAAGGCTGAAGATGCAAGGAAGAGCAGTTTTTACAATCTGCTAAAATGAGATCCTGGACTTTGAGCCTGGTGCTGTGATTGGAATGGGTTTCGGGCATATTTGCTTTGTTTTTGTTTGTTTTTTGTTTTTTTTTTAAAGTTACATATATATTTAAGTAATCTCTAAACCCAACATGGAGCTCAAACTCATAACCCCAAGACCTATAGTCGCATGCTCTTCCAGCTGAGCCAGCCAGGCACCCCTGGCATATTTGTTTTGGATGAATGATGACTGGATTCAGATTGTGTAAGGCAGGGAAGAGAATATTTGTGACCAAGAGGGGAAACTGGCATAGAATGTATCATTGATCTCAATTATTTGTTGTCCTTCCTTATAAGAGGACATTTACCCTTAATGGTTGCCATGTAACTTGCAGTCTCCTCTATGTAGGAGGAAAAGATTCTCTGACCCCAATGACATCAGGCTTCACCAAATATAACTTACTTTGGCCAAGGAAATGTAAATGGAACCAATGAGTGCTGTTTGCTGTAGAAACTTTGGGAGCCATTGTGCTGTCCTGACATTGCTCTCTTTTCTCTGCCATGATAAGGTTTGCTTTTTCAGCCATGGATCCTATTATGAAAAGGACAAAGAGAGGTTAAAGCTGAGCTGCAGAAGACACGCCAGATGCATGATAAATTAACCACTGATATAAGCCACCAGGATTTTGTTTGTTACCACAGTGTATCCTAGTAAAAACTGACTGATCTAGTAGGGAAACCTGATCCCCAGCCTAGGTTTCCAATGGATTATTCCTGACAGGAGCCTGGAAGCTCCCTGAATCAGCATATTGGAGAAAGTGGTATAGATGGAACTCCATTTGGGCCATATGCAAGGATTTTGACCTAACATCTCTGAGGGTCTAGCAGAGGAGCACAGCTACTCTTATATCCTTGAGCAAAGAACAGTCTCTACTGGGGAAGGTTGTCTTCTTTGACCCAGTGTGCAGTTTTGGAAGGAACCCATGTGGAGTGGTGAGGAAGGAAGGGGACATTCACCTAGCCAGCCAGATCAGCCAAATCAATCCTGGCAATCAATGGGTTGACAGATGTTGTAGTCAGATTGACTTCACATCCCTGACATGACATCTTGGAAGGGTCTTGCTAACTCATATGTAAGCTCTACTCAAATTTAGAACCAGGTCTGAGAGAGTTGGGCATAAGCAGAATGGATTTCAAAAGGCTTCTGCCAGAAAAGGATAAACCTAGGAAAACAATTAGAACTAATGGGTGTAAGACAGCCAGTTTGCTGAGCAGAGATCATTTTGAGTGTGGCAGTTAATCAAACCATTTTGGTGTTGGCATACAGGATCAAGTATAAGTCTGCTGCCACTGGATGCCTCTAGGCTTTCATGCTTGTAACAAAAGACAAAAGATCTGTCTTCGATCAAGTCCAGAATATAGCCATCTTTAGCTCTACATGGCTAATTGGTTTCTTTAAGTTTTCTAAAGAGACCTTTACATGGAACAGGCTGAAAGCTGGCTCCATCTGGGATCCAGCAGATCCACAGCTGAAAGAGCTGTTGAGGACTGTGGATAAAGCACTGTCTTTGCCAATTTTTCACTGAAATGATCCCATGGCTTGTCTACAACTACCAACACCTCACAGTACCCCCTTGCCCTAAACAACAGCTCAGCTCTCATCAATAAACACCTGCTGCCCACTGGACTCCCTATGTTGGTGGCTTATAGCCACTTCAGACTTAACACCTTCAAATTCAAGTGTAATTCCTGGCCCCATGTGGCCTTTCCTCGTCCTCCAGACCCAGATTTGGTTGCTGGGATCACCATCTGTCCAGGCTGAAAGCTCAGCCCCTACTGTGCTTTTTCTTGTGAGAACTGAGACCACTTTCATCCATCAGCTTAACAATCAGGACAGAGAACTAGGGGCACCTGGGTGGCTCAGTCGTTAAGCGTCTGCCTTCGGCTCAGGGCGTGATCCCAGCATTCTGGGATCGAGCCCTGCATCAGGCTCCTCTGCTGGGAGCCTGCTTCTTCCTCTCCCACTCCCCCTGCTTGTGTTCCCTCTCTCGCTGGCTGTCTCTCTCTGTGAAATAAATAAATAAAATCTTAAAAAAAAAAAAAGGACGGAGAACTAGATCACCTGTCCACTTCAAAAAATTCTTGCCTGGGAATTAAGGCTTTGAACCAGTACTTCCTCATTTGCTTCAGGGAATTCTTATGACCTGAAGAGCTCCCTTCTCAGGACTATATCTTATTCACCAGGGCAAACACTTATCAAGCTACTGTTTACTTATTGAGAGAAACTTTTAGACCCTCATCATGCTGTGCCCACTTAGGGTAGCAGAATATGCCACCCCTAAGTATGTGACATTGGCGTAAGGCTTTCAGCACTTGCCCTTGTTGAAATGTTACCCTAACTTGCTAAATTGACTTTGAAAGATTCTTGTTAAGACCAGGATAGGCAGGCCAAACACAGGATGAAGGTCAATGTTGAAGCCTAGTTGAAAAGAGGGCTCAGAGGAGCCTGACTAAAGTTTGGTTAAGGGCGAAGTCTTTGTCATTCTATAACATAATGGTAAAAAAGACAGTATAGACACTATCATTGTAGATATTGCTAATCAATTGTGGCACTTTTCCTCCTGAGTCCAGACATGATTTTAGAACCCTTCTTAGTGAATTACATATTAATCAGTGTTTCAAATATGATTGAAACTATTTGTTAAGGGCAGGGACTCTGAGTTCGGACTGCATGAGCTTGCATTCAGACTTTTTACCACTAACTAGCTGTGTGAGTTTAGGCAAGTTACTTAGTTTCTCTGTGTTTCTGGTTTCATATTAATAAAATGAGGATGGTATTAGTACCTACTTCCTAGTGTTTTTATGATAATTAAGTGAGTTAATATTGTCAGGGTGCAAGAATTTCTGTCCCCTTCAAGGTCCTTCTGACTAGATTAAGAATCAAATTGCCATAAGACAGATTAATAGGAGAAAATAAAATTTAATAGTGTATGAGTGTACATACAGGGAATCCACACGGACATGGAAAGACAGTCAGGCACAATGAGGTATATATATCATTCTGAACTAAGGAAAAAGGGGTATGGGTCCAGATCTTTAAAGGGAAGCAATGCAATCTTCAGGAAGAATGAAAAAGAGTACATGTTTTGTAAATGAATGTTTGCTAAGCCATTCAGAAACAGTGGGACAAAGAGAGATTTTGATCAAACAGGCCTTTCTAGGTTCCTCCCTGTCTACCATACCTAGTTCATATCATAATGTAGTTATCTATGGCAATAGCTCTCTTCCTGGAGCAGCTCCTCCTTCTAAATTCTTTTAGGCAGTTCTGGGGGTAGATAAAGAACTTTCCCCAAATCTGCCGGGTCTTGATTATTTTAACTCAAAATAATCTTTATGCCAAAGTGGCTCATCTTGGAACAGCTTGTCCTTGGTCCCTACAGTATATATAAAGTTCTTAGAATAATGCTTGGTACAGAGAAAGGGCTAGACAATCTGATGATGATGATGATGATGATGATAATGATGATGATGGTGATGATGTTGATGGTGATGATGATGTGACGATGATGGTGGTGATGATGATAAATTAGATAAGAAGAAACTGAGACCAAGCCACTGGCAGAACTGGCCCAGCTGAGATGGGGTTCTCTCCCATGCTTCCGTATTCATCCTGTGAGCAAGGGGTGCTGGGCAAAACCTAGGCAGTGAGGTGGTCCCCATGCTGTGGAATGTCACAGCTGAGGACAGTTAATATGGTCAGGGAATATGATATATAGGCCTAAACATAGTGAAATGAAATCATTAAACCAGGTCAGGAAGAGATACCTAGAAAGAATCTTGCAGTTTCCTCAGCCTCAACCTCTACTGCTTCCAGGAGCCATTTTATCAGACTGAAGTCTCCTGATCCAATGTCGTTATCTGTCATTCATATTACAAGTGCATCCTCATTTTCTCATTTCCTGGTCCTGTGCACTCCCAGGGCCCTGTACTAGTCTCTTGACACCTGTTTTGCAGTCCTGCTCTGCCCCTTAGCTGCTCAGGGTGAGTCTGCCTGTTACTCCCCTACTGGTGAGCTCACCAAAAGCATCCACAGCATAAGGGAATGACTCTTGGACAGCATGGCATTGAGTTCTTTCCAAGGGAAAAGCAGAATCCCCTTGTGATCCAGGTGATAAAACAATGCAAGTGATGGAGGAACTGAGTCTGTAGGCATGCTCTTCTGTAAACTTTCCAGGCTTTGATTTGGAAACTATTGTCTGGGTCTGTGTGGGAGCCATCTCTGGCCCTGGGGAGGGGTGAGATGGTGGCATTTGCTCTCACTTTTCTTTCTTTTACTCTGCTCTTTTAAGACAGGAAGTGTGAAAAGGTAAATATATGGGGGAAATTAATGGAAGATAAAGATTATTTAGTAAGATGTGTTATGGAGATTCAAGTTCTCACTTTTTCTACTGGTAAGAGTTGTTAAGAACCTAAGCTATCCTCCTCTTCCTAGTAGGGGAGGAGACACCTGTGCAGAGACAGATTTATGTTACTTCGACAAAGGAAAATTGACACCCTGCCTTTAGGCAGATGGGGGAAGGTAGAGAGCTTCCTTTGCGTCTGTTCCATCTCAAATGTTTTTGACTAAAAAATAATCCTTATGCCAAAGTGGCATATTTTAGGGTGGCATATTCTGATCCCCTTCAATATTGTTTTATGTCCTACAAGATTATCTAATTGGTTTTACTTGTTTAAAGGAAAATGATTATCTATTTTAAATATACCATGCAGAGAAACGAACATATCATAAGAGGACAACTCAATGAATTTCCATGAACTGAGCACATCCGTGTAACCAGTGCCCAGATCTAGAATCTGCACATGACCAGCACCCACCTGTGCCTCCTTGGAGTCACAACTCCCTCTGTGATAACCACCATTGCCTTGACTTTCAACTTCCTATATTGATTAGTTTTGCCTGTTTTTAACCTCATTTATAAATGGAATTAGACAACGTGTATCTGGTTTCCTTTCTTCAGTTTTGTGTTTGTGAGATTCATATATACTGTTGCTTGTGGCTCTAAATTGTTCATTTTCATTTATTGTCGGGTACTTCAGGGTGTGGATATATCACCATCTATTTAGTTTATTCTATTATCAATAGGCACCTGGGTAGTTTGTAGTTTGTGGGCTATTGTGAATAACACTGCTTACAGACAGTTTTGCACGTATCTTTCGGTGAACGTATGTACATATTTCTGTAAAGTATCTACCTAGGAGCTGAGGCGCTCCATCATTGGGTTTGCATATGTTCATTTTTAGTAGATACTTAACCAAAATGATTGAATTGCTATTGATTTTTTTCAATTTTAAAAATTGTGGTAAAATACCCATAGCATAAAATCGACCATCTTAACCATTTTAAGTGTACAGTTCAGCGGTACTAAATATATTCATAATGTTCAACCATCACCACCCTCCATCTCTAGAATTCTTCATCTTGTAAAACTGAAACTCTATACCCATTAAATGGTATCTCCCTATTCTGTCTCCCTTATAACTGATTTTTATGTATTAGCTGTTTCTGAAATCTGTGATGAACTCTTCTATTTGAATAGTTGATTCTGTTATATTTTTGTGCACGGAATCTTCCCCTTCTATGAAGTTTTTAGATCAGAGAACATTTTTGCATTCCTGTATGTTGGTTGTGTGTTGGTTATGTGATTTGGATGAGAATTACCTCATTTTTAAGAGTTGCCCACCAGTCTTTTAATTATCTCTAAATGAATCGTACTTTAGATTTGTGTGAGAAAATAAACCACACTAAGGATATCTTTGTCTTAGCAGTCTCAAATGTTGTATTTCCTTCAAGTTCTCTACCACTTTCCAATTTTTTGTTTTGTTTTCTGATTTCCATAGTGCCGCTATTTACTAGTTAGGTGTTGAGAGAGGCTCATGGGGGAAACCTGGCATTTATTAAATGCCAACTAAATATGAGACACTATACAAGGCACATTACCAATGTATCTGGTATATGAAACCAGCATAGCTCACATTTTTTACTGCTAATGTAAAGTTATGCAGCAGGGCTTATTCTTCCCTATATTGGTCCCTTACAGGTCAAGGAAAGTCTGAAGTCCAGTATCACCAGTTACATAATAATAAACAAAACCTCAATGCAAGAAAACTGCTATTCAGTCCATTTTAAAAAATAGGTTTATCGACTAACATAATATAATAAAAAACATTAAAATAAAAAAATAGGTTTATCAAAACATCATTTAGATTCGGCAAAATCCCCCCTTCTAGGTGTACAGTTCTATGGGTTTTGGCAAATGTTTTCAATTGTATAGCCATCACCACCACCAGCGTCAAGGTACAGAATGTTTCCATCATCCCGAAAAGTTCTCTCATACCCCTTTGGAGCCAATCCTGTCCTCCATTTCCATCCTTTATGTGATTTTTTTCCCTACAGTTTTGCCTTTTCCAGAATGTCATGGAAATGAAATAATACACTTGAAGTTTTTGTGTCTGACTTAGCACATTTAGCAAATGTGTTTGAGAATCATCCGTGTGGCACGATTCCATTGTAGTAGTGGTCCATTAGATGGATGGACTGTAGTTAATTTCTCCATCCACCAGTTGATGGGTTTTGTGGCATGTTTCCAGGTTGGGGTGATGACGAGTAAAAGTGTAGTAAACATTCAAGTACAGGTCTTTGTAGTTTTCATTTCTCTTGGGTAAATACCTAAGAGTGGGAGGCCAGCTCATAGAAGATGTGTATGTTTAACTTCATAAGAAATTGTCAGGTTCTTTTCCAAATCATTTTTCACTCACCAGCACAGTATGAAAATTCTAGTTGTCCCCCATTCTTACCAGCACTGGTATTATTAGTTTTTTTTTTTTAATTCATGTTCACAGGTGCATGAGCATTTCTGCTCATATTTCTACTGCTCCTTTGCTTGGTAATACTGGTTTCTGGTCCTTCCAGGGTAGAATAGGGGAAGAAAGGACTGAGAGGAGCTAGAGCTATCATAAGATGTCTCTGCAGCTCTGGATGTGGCAAGCATATGACACTCACTCCTTTTCTTGCAGGGTGTTTTCTGAATAAAGCCCCATCCTTGGGCAAACCCACAGTTCTCTCTAACCAGGTCAAGTCTTCTTCTTCTTCTTCTTCTTCTTCTTCTTCTTCTTCTTCTTCTTCTTCTTCTTCTTTTTAGAAAGATCTTATTTACTTATTTGAGAGAGAGAGATTGAGGGAGTGTGAGCAGTGGAAAGGGGAGTAGGAGCAGATGGAGAGGGACAAGCAGACTCCATGCTGAGTGTGGAGCCCGACGTAGGGCTTGATCCCATGATCCTAAGATTGTGACCTGAGCAGATATCAAGAGTAGGACACCCAACCAATTGAGCTATCCAGATGCCCCAGGTCAATTCTTTATTGCAGCTGCTAACTCTTGGTTTCTCAAGGTCAGCTAAGATAATACAGGTCACATGGTTAGACCCTCGGGCAGTATCCTCAGCTTCTTCAGAGCTAAATTCCATTTTTCTTTCTAGGTTGTCCTCCTAGACAATACCTAAGGCAACTCACAGACTAGCTTTTTCTTCTGCATTCCCCAAATCCAGCCTGTGTGAAATACTCTCATGTTCTCTACCTAGACATGCTCAAGGAGTACAGGGTAATTCCACTGCAGTGGAATTATCTGTCCAATTCATCCAACCTATTTCTTTCCCTCTTGATTCCCTCATGGGAATCAGGTAAGGACCACTGTAGCTCCATAACTGTAGGGCAGTCAGCTTTCTGAACCCCTCTTTCCTGTCTCAAAGCAAAGTGAAAATTACCACTCATCTTTACCTCCAGAAATGAAGAATGAGTCTCTAAACTACTCTTTTAAGATGTATCCTGGAATCATATTATTTATAAACTGGCATGTAAGGAATTCTAAGGGTCCTGCAGACCATTTTGGGATAGCTACTTTGAAAGTCCTGCAGGGAGCTTGGTCCTTCAATTCAAATTGGTATCTGATATTTATAAACTTGGGGTCTCATTCCCAAACTCCATGTTAATGTTCTGTCATGTAATATAATTTCCATTAATCCTAAAAGCAAACTTGCAATGAAGGTATTATCAGCACCATTTGATGAGGAGGCTAGAAGTTTAAATTACTCTCCCAAGACTTCCCAGCCCATGTATGCCAGTGGTAGGATTAAGGCCTAAGTTTGTCAGACTCCAAATTCTGCGTACACCGCGTAATACCACAGAAATAAATGTTGTAGTTTGGGTTATCTGGAAGGACATGCTGAGATGGAGCATGGGGTTCAAGATATTTATGGGAATCAAAATCTGGGATGGGAAGGGGGTCAAAGAAGATTGGACAGAGAGAGAATGCTTGTCCAACAAGGTCTTGGCCATCCTGGCAGGCTATCCTGGAGTGAGTATCCTGAGGTTGCCTGAAATGCCTAGAACCTAAAGTCCCTACCTCAGTCAGTCACCAATGTGGACTGCCCCAGGAAGTTGCCTTACTCAGCTGAGGCAGCTTTCTGCTGCTGATCCTGAAGGAAATGATGATATAGACAACATGTTCTCTCTTGGTGGGCACCCTGGGTGGCTCATTTCTACATCTGAAGCACACAGAAGATCCAGAGCTCTTCCTTGAGGGAACTCAGTCCCCTTCCTAGTGAGAGGCATAACTGGTTGTGGAGTAAGACAGAGGGCAAGATATCATGGGAGCTACTTTTGTGAAGGTCATCTGCTGGGAAAGGTGTCCAGAAAAGGCCCATTCCAAGGAGCCAAGAGGAACTGTCGTGTCTGAGGAATGAGCAGCCTCTGTTGAGGGGAAAGTGAAAGTAGAACTCAAGGGTGAGTGTGGGCAAGGTCAAGAAGGGCCTCAAAGTTGGAAGTGGGTGGGACCTCAGGGCCCCAAACTGGATGAGGAGCTGCCAGCATTGGGTTGTTTAAACCCAGTAAGGGGGTGGCCTCTCTTATGTTTGATCTTTAAGCTGACATGTGAAGAAGGAGCAAAAGTTGTCTAGATGAAAAGCTGGGAAAGAGCATTTGAGGCAGAAGGTATAGGATGGGCAAGGACCCCAAAGTACAGAAGAACTTGACTGAGTCTTGGAATGAGACCCAAGTTCAGATCAGATCAAAATGAGCGAGTGTAGGGGAAAAGGCCAGGGAGGTACATGTGGGCCAAATCATGTGGGGTTATAGGCTGTGAGGAACTTCACCTTTTACTCTTGAGAGCAAGGGAAGCCATTTGATGACCTGAAACAGGAGGGAACCATAAAAGAAAGGTGCAGGAATATGTAAAATATGGACCTAGGCTTCCTTGAACAAAGAAGGTGTGTTGAACTCTGAAAGGTGATCAGGAGTTAGACAGATGAAGGTAGAGCAGGCATGAGAGAAAGTTCAGGGCCAGGGATTGCTAAATTTTTCTATTAAGGTCCAGGGAGTAAATATGTTCAATTTTGAGGATCATACAATCCCTGTTGCTCTTGTACTACCAAGCAACTATAGACAATATATAAATGAACAGGCATGGTTAGCTGCCTTCCAATAAAACTTAATTTACAAAAACAAGTAGCAGGCAGGATTGGTCTGTGGGCCAGCCACAGTTTGCCAAGCACTATTCTAGGCCAAGAAAACAGTGGGCGCAAAGCCATTGAGGTTGGAAGAAATGAGGTACAATCAAGGAACTGATTCCAGGCAGTGTCACCGGAGTTAGTAAGCCAGGGGTGAGTGGTTTATAAGAAGGGTGGAGGTGTGGGGCAACTACTAGATGATTTGTGGTCTTACAGACCATGCTAAGGATTTGGAATTTTTTTCTTAATGGGAAGTGATTTAGTAATCTACATAATTTTTATTTAACCAAAAACACATATGGAAAAGTGCACGTAAACACACAGCTTGCTGAATTTTTCACAAATGGAATACCCATATAATCAGCATCCAGATCAGAAAATAGAACGTTACCAGAAATGAAGAAGGACTTCCCTTGCACCTGCCTCCAGTCCTCACTCCTTCTTCCAAGAGTAAGCACTATCTGGACTTTTAACAACATATACTGTATTTGTTTGCCTGTTTTTGTACATTATACAAATAGAATTACACAATATGTTCTCTGATATCTGGCTTCTTTCACTCAAAATAATATCTATGAGTTTCATCTGTTATTTTCATAGTTGTAGATTGGTCATTATCATTGCATGAATATACCACACGTGGTTAATCTATTCTAATGTGGATGAGCATTTGGGAAGTTTTTAGTTTTTTGGCTGTTACAAATTATGCTGTGTGGAATGTGTGTGAATATAATAAATACATATATATTTGTGTTGGATATATGCAGTTAACGGTGTAATTGCAGAGTTATGGCATGGATATATGTTCAGTTTTAGTAGGTACTGTAAAATTGTTTTCCAAAGTGATGGCAACATTTTACGTTCTCATCAGCAAGAATGAGAGTTCCAGTGTCTCTATATATTCTGTATACTTGGTATTTTTGCCCCTTTTTCATTTTAGCTCTTCTGATTGTTTTGTAATGGCATCTCACTGTGTATTCTCCTAATGAGTAAACAGGGAGCAACTTTTCAAATGTTTATTGGTCATTGGAGACTTTCATGCAGGAGTAGACCCAATCATATTTGCATTCTAAGAAATCTTCTCCAGCTTCTAGTGTGAGATAAGTGGGTGAAGAACAAGAATCTAGGCAGGCAGATGAATTAGGAGATCATGGCAGTGGCTGAGGCAGGTTGTGATGACAACTTGGACGAGGGTGGTAGTAGATGAGATGGTCACTTTGGAGGTAAGTTGACAGGACTTGTGATGCACTAGATGCTGAGGCTGAAAGAGAAGGAGGTATAAAAATTGTGGCTAGAGGGGCACCTGGGTGGCTCAGTCATTAAGTGTCTGCCTTCGGCTCAGGGCGTGATCCCAGGGCCCTGGGATCAAGCCCCGCATCAGGCTCCCTGCTCTGCTGGGAAGCCTGCTTCTTCCTCTCCCACTCCCCCTGCTTGTGTTCCCTCTCTTGCTGGCTGTCTCTCTCTCTTTCAAATAAATAAATCTAAAAAAAAATTGTGGCTAGAAAATTTCTGGTGAACCCACCAGCCCTTCCTATTCTATATTTAGGTTGCTTTCATTACATATATTTTCTTTAAGATTTTTTTTTTTTTTGGTTACTTTCCAAAGACTAAAGAAGAAAGTTTTACTTAGAAAAAAGAAACAATACAGTAATTGAATATGACCTTTTTATTATTCATTTTTTATGTGATGCTTCTTTCCTATTCTCTAGGGATTCTAAATTTTAAAGTTGCAGATGACTCAGAAATGAAACAATGCAAGGACTTGGATAAATATTATGTTGGTCGTGAGAGAATTCTCAGAAGCACAGAGACCTTTAGAGACTGTGGGTCTGGCTGGTGGGCGAAGTGTTTCAAGAGATCTTTTTATGACCTGTTCTTTCTGTGGCTTGTCTTCATGCAGATTTTGGGAAGGATGCAAATCCTGTGGGAGTCCAAAGGATCACCTGGGATCTTAAGTGCACCCATGCTGGGAAGGCCTCCTCCAAAGCTGGCAGGGCTGAGAGGGCTTCCAGAGACCTGAAAAGAGGTAAGAGAAGTGTGGTAAAGTAGGGAGGGGAGGGCAGCCTCATTCCTGGCAAAAGCTCAAACAGGCTATGGTCACGAGTGACCATCACTTTCTTTCATATTTTTTATTCTTTTAAAAAAGCCAAAAATTGCTGCTTCTTTCCAAGGTATAAAGCCTGATCTTAACCAGGACAACAAACCTTGACCCTGGCTTTCAACGAGGCAAGTGCACACCTAAGTGATCTTTAGCCTCCGTCCCCAGATCAGCATGATGGACATCAACCATTGCTCCTGGTGCTCTTTTCCACAAAGTCCATATTGGAATGGAGGATGTGGCATGGCAGCCATTTATGAATTCTTTCCTTGAGTCCCTTTCTTTGGGGGAGCGTCTTCTTCCCCTGACCTGACTACCCAGAGCACTCCAGCCTTATGGGCCTCCTCAGCCTCGTGTAGGCTGAACAGAAAGAAAGGGCTTTGGGAGTCTTATTCGCTATTCCCTAGAATGTCCCTGAGTCATGTTGGATGTTCCATGATTTAGGTCTCAAGGGAGTTGTTGATGACTATTAACAGCAGAATTATTTTTATGTCTCAAAACTTATTTTTTCCATTAAGTGAATTTCTTGTGACCAATTCCCATGACATACTGACATCTGTCTCTATGCACTTGAAGATGGACTTTTCATTGAGAATTGAGAATTTTATGATGAGCTCCCACACTTGCACACTTGGGTTTCTCTCAGAACTTCCTTTCAATCCAGATGTTTTCATCTACCTATCTCCCAAATGTGAAAAGAGTAAAATTACATCTGATGACATTTATTTGGAATCTAATCAGTATCCTCCAGCTGAGGGCTTCAGTTGTGTCTCTTGAAACCTCAAATTCCCACTCAGCTTGTCATAGCCATTGTGACTCTAGGTAAGACAGAAGGAAGATGAGGTGGGATACCAAGAAGTATGAGAAATGTGGTTCTTCTGAGTATAAGTGCTTGATATCAAGAAATTTCAAAGACGCAAAATTGTAGTCCTCAGAGTTAGGTCAAGCTGGACAGGAATGTGCGTGTGATGTTAGGTAAGTTACTTAGACATTGTATAAAATGGAATCAATAGTATCTATTTCGTATCTAACTCATGGTTTTTTCAGGGTCCAAAACCCCTAGCAAAATGTCTAACACAGTAGGTATGGGGTAAATATTAGTTTATTTAATCTTTTTGTATCTAAGATTATTTCTCCAGCACAGAGTCTTAGAAAGGAAACTTCGGAGGAAAAGAATGCAATTATTTTTTTAGAGTCTCAAAGCTAATTATATTTTGAAGACCATACCACTATCAAAGCAATGATTGAGAACGTTCATCTCTCCACGTTCGTCAGCATTGAGTACTATGGACAAAAAGAAGTTCTGTCTGTTGTTACATATTTTTTTTCTCACTGCATTATGTTGCTTTGAGAGCAACTGCAGTTGAACATTTTCCCACAAATTTTTAACACTCCACAGACTTCTGGGTTACCTTCCCTTCTGTATACTGGGACACCTTGCCTTCTGGATTCTGGAACTTACATAATATATTCCATAAGTTTTCATTTCAAAATTTTGTGTTCTCAAAACCGTCTCATTGTACTCATCCTTTAACTTTACCATGAGTATGTTATAAATTTGACCTTATTAAATGAATCTTTACCAAGATAATTCTACTGCTGTGTGTCTTATACATTAAGATACCATGTAAGATTTCAGTTGGAAAACAGTCTTCTGTTTAAAAAAAAAAAGAATGTTTGAAAATTGCTGTCATACCTACTATCATGGCACAACATTAAAAATACAACTCTAAATAATTAGTACATAAGCCTGTAAGAAAATCACTAAAGATAACATAAAATTTGGAAACACAGTTAAGGAGAGTAATCTAGAAGACATGTATAGGGCATTGTATTCAGGAGTGGATGAATGGACATTCTTTTTAAGGACATGTTGAATACATAAAAAGTTGACCACATGTGAGTCCATAAAGCTATCCTCAGCAATTTTTAAAAGATTGGGATTATGTACATATACAATTAAGTTAGAAAATGATAATGGACTCTGAGAAACAAACTGCGGGCTTCAGAGGGGAGGGGGATGGGGGAATGGGATAGGCTGGTGATGGGTAGTAAGGAGGGCACGTATTGCATGGTGCACTGGGTGTTATACGCAACTAATGAATCATTGAACTTTACATCAAAAACCAGGGATGTACTGTATGGTGACTAACATAATATAATAAAAAAAATTAAAAAAAAGAAAATGATAATAAAAATGTAACTAGACTCTCGGGGTTCATTCCCTCTTCTGTGGACTCTGGGAAACAAACTGAGGGCTTCAGAGGGGAGGGGGGTGGGGAAATGAGATAGGCTGGTGATGGGTATTAAGGAGGGCACATATTGCATGGTGCACTGGGTGTTATACGCAAGTAATGAATCATCAAACTTTACAACAAAAACTGTATGGTGACTAACATAATAAAAATATTATTAAAAAATAAAAAATATAACTAGAAAAATTATATGTTTGGAAATTAAAAACAAAGATCCCATTTTTAAAAAATTTTAAGTAGGCTCTATGCCCAGTGTGGGGCTTGAACTCATGACCCAGAGAAAGAGAGTTACATGCTCTACCAACTGAGCCAGTTAGGCACCCCTAAAGACTCCCATTTTTTAAACAGCTCCTGGGTCAAAAAAGAAATCATAATGGAATTTATTAAATACTTAGAATGGAACAAAACTTGTGAGTAGTGCTTAGAAGAAACTATAAATCCTTCAAATGCTTATCTTAGGAAGAAATCCTCCAAATTAATGAACTAAGCATTTAACTCTAAAAGACAGGAAAAGAGTGATGCCTGGCTGGCTCAGTGGTTAAGCATTTGCCTTTGGCTCAGGTCATGATCCTGAGGTCCTGAGGAGGGAACCTGTTTCTCCCTCTCCCTCTGTGCCTCTCCACCCCCATGCTTTCTCTTTCTTTCTCTCTCAAAATAAATAAATAAATAAATAAATAAATAAATAAATAAATAAATAAATAAAATTGGAAAAAAATTTAAAAAAATTAAAAGACAGGAAAAGAAAGACAGGATAACCCAAAAAAGTAAAAGGGAGTAGAGAAAAAGGTAAGTGCAAAAATTAATGAAATATGAAACAAGCATATAACAGATTTTGATCAAGCTCAAAGTTCTCTTTTTAATGAATAAAATATGCAAAAAGAGGGAGGGCTCAAATAAATAATATTCAAAAGAATAACATAATGACAGTGCTGCAGAGATTACACAAAAATTGAGGGTGTGGGATGTCTGGGTGGCCAGTCGGTTGAGTGCCTGAGTCTTGGTTTTGGCTCAGGTTGTGATCTTAGGGTCATGGGATCAAGCTCCATGTTGAACTCCATGCCCAGTGTGGAGTCTGCTTAAGATTCTCTCTCCCTCTCCCACTGCCCCTCCCCATGACTTGTGCTCTCTCTCTCTCTAAAATAAATTAATTAATTAAAAAAAAAGAAATTGAGAGGGTGTTAAGAATTAATTTATACCAATAGATTTTAAAAATTAGACTAATGGGGGAATTTTTGGATAAACACAACTTAGGAAAACCAATTCCCTAAGGAGCAAAGAATTTACATAGTCCGATAGCCATATGATGACTTGCATCAGGCATTCAAAATCTTTCTACAAAGAAAATACTAGACCTGTCTGACTTTGCAGGCAAATTTTATGAAATATAGAAATAACAGCTAGCTCCAATTTTATATTTACTGCTATAGACAACATAAGAAAATGGAATACTTCTGTTCATTTTAAGAGGCAGTCTAGCACAACCTTGCTAACAAACTCTTACAAGGAAAGAAGGAGGGAAGATAAATTATAGATCAACCTTATTCATAAATATCAATGCAAACATCCTAAAGAAAATATTATCAAACCAAATTCTGCAATGTATGAAAAAAAATCAGTATATTATTATTTAGTTGGGTTACTCTAAGAATACAAAATTGTCTTAAAAAAGGATTGTCATAATTCTAGGAAATTATGTAAATTAACATATGAAATAATAAAAACCATACGATTGTTCTAGTAGACACAGAAAAAAATTACTAAAATTCAACATACTTTTATTATGAAAAGCTCTTAGTAAACTAGGAATAGACTTCTTTAACCTAATAAATGCCATCAGTTAAAACTACAGAAAATATCATAGTTAATGATACAATAAGGAAAGCATTCTCTTTAAGGTCAGGAATGAGTAGAGTACCTTTATAACTTATCATCCAAACAGCACACTTTACTTTTTAATGGAACTATAAGTTTATTTGGATTTCACCGGTTTTCCACCAAAGTCCTTCTTCTGTTTCAGGATCCAATTCACAAACCTATGTCGCTTTTAGTTGTCATGTCTCCTTGATTTGCTCTGCCGGACTATAATGGTTCCTCAGTCTTTCCTTATCTTACATGACCTGGACACTTCTGAAGAGCACCGGTCAGGTATTTTGAAGAATATTCTTCAATTTGTGTTCCTCTGATGCTTTCTCATGGTTAGAGAAAGGCTGTGTATTTCTGGGAACAAAATCACAGAGGTGGTGCACATTGTGGCTTTGCAGCTCCTCTATTCATGAAGTGAAGTCTATGTTTTCTCTCTTGAATGTGAGCTGGTGTTGAGACTTGTTGTGGACAATAGAATGTGATGTGTCTTGGTCTCAAAAGGTCTCACACACTTCCACTTGTTTCTTGGGACACTGAGCAGCTCCTTTGTGTACAGGCCTGAGCTAACCTGTTGTATGACTAGAGACCATATCGAGCAGAGATAAGGAATGCCAGCCAAGGCTGCCCTGGACCAGATAACCTCCAGCCAAGCTATCAGCTGGCTACAGGTGCATGAGTGAGCCCAGCCAAGACAAGAGGAACTGCCCATCTGAACCCAGCCTAAACTATTAACTCACAAATCATGACCTGAATAAGTGATTGTGATTTTAGGTCACTAAGTTTTGGGGTTATTTGTTACCCAGCCAAACTAACTAATACACTCATTTCCCAGCCTGCAATGGTGTGGTATAGTAAGCAAACATAGACTTTGGTTTCAGATAGACCTTGGTTCAAATCCTGTTTTTGTTGCTTATTAGCTGTGTGGTCTCAGAGAGTCACTTCGTCTGATTCATTTTTGGAAAGGAAATAACAATTTCCACAAATAGGTTGTTGTGAGAGGTAAATAGGACAATTCATATAAAGCTAGAAACACAGAACTTAGTACATAATAGATGAGCTATAACTGAGGTTTTGTCCAAGAACCAAGGTGATATCGTCTTAAAGTTCAAGGTGTAGGAGGTGCTATCTTTCTGGGAACCAAGTCCTCTGTCACTAATTGTGTGTCATTTGCTTTCGTTTTTCAGAAAAAAAAACATTCTTTAAACCATATCTTGTCTGTTTTCATTACCATTAATTACCATTTGCACTTTTCAACTTCTGTTTTCCTAAAGACTGAAATACAGTGGCTGTTTCTGCAAGACATTTCCTTGGTGATAACCTTGTTCTGCACCAGAGATCTCTGGAGATCGAAGGCACAAAGTTCTGTAGACATGAAAGAATAAAACAAATCCCACCCATTCCTTTAAATGAAAGTTATCATGCTGCCAAGTGCTGTGGAATTATATAATTATCAGTTTTGCTTTGTTAGATAATTGTGCTTTTTAAATGCTTTCCTGAAAATAGCTTTAAAAAAATCTATATTATTCTACCTTCTCTGAAACTTAGGGATAATGTGAGGGGGCTTTGTCCAATTTTCTTGGTGCTAAATGCTGCAAGAAATGATATTATTAAAAGTGAACCGACACAAAGTTAGGACATTTTTTTTTCATCCTTACTCTTTTCAGTGACACAGAAAAGTCTGTTTCATTTCCCTGGGTCTCATGTTCTCCACCCACTCTCACTGCAAGTGGGATGGTCTGAAGATTCATGGAAGACTTGCAGCATTCTTGAAATTTTAAACCAGGAAGGTTCTATGCAACTGTAAAGACAAATTCAAGGACTACAAAAGACAATGGATATCCAGACCCAGCCGTGACTGCCCAGCTTTCATACTGCAAACATAGCTGTGTTGGGGTTGTAGTTTTATTTTTAACATGCTTATTTGGGAACTTACTCTGTTTTTTACTTTAGACTACTCATGGGGATTTGGATCATGCAACTTACCGACTTTAGGTTCAAAAAATCATCACAATTTTCAAATATGACAAAGCATGACATAAAAAGTCAAGATGAACAGCAATAGTTTCAGATCACCTAGGAGAAGACTATTTTTTTTTTCTCACAAGGGTATCTACATCTCCAGCATGAACAGTAGGCCAGGCTCACTTTCTCTCTAACTGTTTTCTTTCCTAACTCCTTATTTCTACTAAATCACAATTGCAGGCACTCAGGAAACCAGCAGGTGTTTGATAGCTCTATTAGTTTGTTTGGATATTGGAATTGGATTATCACATGGAAATCGCATGCTGAAGACTACACTCAAAGTCTGTTGACAGTGACATTGCACACCAAGCCCCGGAGGGTGAATGTTTTGAACTTGGAAGAGATTCCTTCCTGCATTCCAGTTCTGCTCTTGTTTGGCTTGGCCCAGAAAAGATTTTTCTTCATGGTCTGGTGCAGTATTTGAATGTGGCCTTTAAACATGCTCCATAATACGATAATCACTTTTCTCTGATGAATAAAGAAAAGAAAATGTTGGGTAAATGTCCTACTCAGTGATGGACTCATCTGTGCCACAGCTCAGCCTCCCTCTGGAATTCTATCTCATCTTTGATTATTTCCAATTGTGATATATTTATTAGCTTTGAGATAATAAGTTCCACCTAAGATACTGCATATGTCACTGACACTTGCCATTTGGAATCATAGAAGAGGTCGTATTTATGTTATCAATGACACGAAAAAAACCACTTTTACAATCTCATCCTCATCTCTGTAGTTCTCGGTAATACTTCTTGAGCGGTCATTCTTGATTGTGGGAAAAGCAGAGTTGTTCTTAATGCTCATTCCTTCTCACAGTGTGCTGAGAAAGCAAACACTGACTGAATCACTGCTCTTTGATCATGTTCATGATTTTCACTGGCTCCTTCGACTGATACCAGGACCAGCAGGCATGCTGGTGACCTCTGACTATCCTCTGTTATCAGGCTGTGTGTGGCTTGGCCCTGAATCTTCCTTTTTGCTTCCCATGTGGTTGTGGCTCCGTCAGTCCTGACCCCAACCCTTGTTTTCCAGTTTACAGCACAGCTGCCAAAACAATCTCTTCTCCTGGAGCGTGAGAGTCATTGAGGACTTTCCCTTCATGTTTGGGTCAAGAGCTGCATTACATTTTGCAGTGGTTTGTCCAAATCCAGGCCAAAGTAACTTCTATCACACCCACACATGGCACAGACTGCCTTTCCTCTTGTATCCCACTGATTTTATGTGATTTCCCATATTCTTATTTGATAAGGGACTTTTGCCAATATCCCTCTCTGCTTTCTCTCCAGGCATAATTCTGTCTTGATTGCTGTGGCTGATTTTACAAGATACTCACTCCTGTTTTCGCTGTAAGGAGTAGAGCATGGAGTCACACACCTGCAGCCTTGCTCTTTCTTCCAGCCATTAATGAACAATTTGTCAGTTTCACAGCGGGACATGTAATGTTCTGGGGAGAGTCTGGAGAAACTGGCTAACCTATAACTGTGGCTCTTTCACTCTACTTTGTTTGAAAATACTGAAAAGTGTAGACGACCTCCTGCCATTTTTTCAACAGGGGTTCAAGATAGATTGCTTCTGAGCATTATGGTTCCGTAGATTGATGATCCAGTGATGGTCAGATTTTATGTCTTCACTGTTGAACCTCCTACTTGCTATTAAACTAAATAGCAAAAAACCCCACGTGTGTGTGTGAAATCACATGCCAGTCCCTAGCATCAACCACTTGTCACCGCACAGACATCATATTTGAAACTTCTACTGGAGTCTTCACTATTTACACTATAAACATTACTTAAAAAAACATTATTTAGAGTGGCAATGTTTACAATACTATTTTCTTTACCACTTTTAAGCTTCTATAAAAGGCTTCATACAGCTAGGAAGAGTCAGTGGAAAGAAATAAATATAATTATCTTAAGTACCCAGAACTGCCATTGGAAATATAGGATGCTCTATCAAGATTATAGAAGAAACTTCCAATATTTTAAGCTCCAGACAAGAAAGATTGCCCAAGACCATACTGAAAGAATAATGACACCCAAGTTAGAAAGCACAGCACAGTGATTGTGTCTGACTTATCACAGTCTGGTGGGTTCCATGCCAACAGGACAACGAAATTATGTCTGAGGTGGTGGTTAATAGAAATTCAAATGTAAACTAGATATAAGAAAAACTGAATTGTCTTGAGAAATTGCTTCAGATTTCATGAGCTCCTTCTCTGACATTATGCCAACGCTCAATACATAATGGATAGACTTCAGGGTTACAACCTAATTATTCAACACTACATCTTTTAGAAAAATAAAATCATGGAACTGTCACAAGTATATTCTTACTCTTAATTTTTTAAATTTAGATTGTGGATTGAGGGGGATTCTGAGGTGGGGGGTCACAGCAATCTTACCTGGAATATCTCTTATTGTGGGATCAATCACTCTTCAATGTTTTTGAGGATCTTTGCGTCCTCATCACCAGGCACAGTGACATAGTGACTGAACATAGTGCCTGGTAATTATTTACTGGATGAATAAGTGGATAAATTCATCAGGCAGCAAGACATGGTGGAAGAAGCATGGACTCTGGAGTCAGACAGACCAGGATTCCGATTTTACCTCTGCAACTGATGAGGCTGCTGTGTGACTCTGGGTAAGTTTCTTAAGCTTCCCAATTCTCAGCGTTGCTAAGTGTTTAAAAACGGGACAGCCTCAGAAAAATGGTAAGATGATCCTATCTCACAGAGTTACGAGGTTTGCAAGAGGTGTCCCATCATGGAAGCTCCTGATAGTTCAGAAATGCTTGTCTTCCCTCTTGCATTGGACTTCTTTCCTTGGTGGGGATTTTGAGAATGTTCAGACAGGAGGTAAATCTACCGAGTGGCTGGACACTGGAAGGATTAGATTAAATCAGAATGACTGTCTTGAACCTGAGAATAAGGAGCTTTAATTTTTTTTCCAGAAAAAAAGTTTTCATAGCAATTATACATACAACAAATAAGTACACTTTGGTGGCTTGCTCTTCTCCATTCCATCCAAAGACAGACCACAGTAATGTTGTGACAATACAGCAGGGGTCTGTATACTTTTTCTGTAAAGAAGAGGTAATAAGTGTTTTTGGCACTGTGGAATACACAGTCTCTGTCACAACTTTTCAAAAGCAACATAGACAATATGTAAAGGAACAGGATGGCTGTATTCCAATAAAACTTTATTTACACACACTGGCAATAGGCCATATTTGGTGGTGAGTTCCGTATGGTATATGCAAATCCCTGCCTTAGAGCAGCAACCCTTCAGCTAAATATAAGGACCAGGAGGGGCGCTTGGGTGGCTCAGTCAGCTAAGTGTCTGCCTTTGGCTCAGGTCATGATTCCTGGGTCCTGGGATTGAGCCCCTGTCAGGTTCCCTGCTCAGTGGGGAGTCTGGTTCTTCCTCTGCCCCTCACCTGCTAGTGCTCTCTCTACCTCTCTCAAATAAATTAATACAATCTTAAAAAAAAAAGAATCAAGAAAGGTCTGTCCACTTTCTCTCTGTTTATCTTTGAGGATAACACCCATATCTGAGGTAACCTGTCCTTTCTATTTGACATCTAGATGAACGGGAAAAATTCATCTAAGGCCAACCTAGTCACTGATAAATTTATTTTAAAATTTTATATAAGAGGATTTGAGCCCATAATTTAAGAATTCCTTTATAGGGTTCTCAGTTTCACTGTGTCCAATATATAGGCATCAACCATACGTACGTATACATTTTGCAAATGTGCATAGGCCTATGTACGTTTTAAATTTTGTGTGCCTACATGTCTTATTCTGAATTTTAGGACTGGATATCATTTACTTATTATCTTTTCTCATTTTGACGGCAAATGTGGTAATTCAGTAGAGATTATACATATTTTTATATAACAGTCTAGCTTTCTCAGACTTAAGCCCAGTTCAGTTTTCTAGCGATTATATCTACTGATAGGCCCAGTGTTTTGAGAAAAGCTGCTTGTTTCCAAAGTAACATAGTATCCTATGATACTTGAACTCTAGCCCAGAATCTACTGCTCTATCTACTATAAGGAGTTGAGAATGCTTTCAATTTACTATTCCACATTTGAAAATTGATTAGTAGTTTTGCAAATGGGTTTGATTTTATTGCTAGAGTACAGAAACAATGATCTGGATCTTACTTTTACAGCACCGAGTGCCTTATTCTTGGGCATCAAGAGGGCCCAAATGGCAATTTTAGCAGGAGGTTGTATCCAGAAAAAGTGGTAACATTTTAGATACATTCCTTCAATCATGTCTACACACAGCTGACACAAAGTTATCTGAACTAGAGTGAGAAGAGAGATTACATGCATGAAGGACCTCCACAGGAAACCCTTTATTTTATCTTAGGCTGTAGTTTTGACTTCTTCCCTTTTAAAACCTTTCACAGGTGTTGACTCAGGCCAAACCTGACGAGTCTTTCAAGCCAGACTGAGGCATTTGGGCTGACTTCAGGGAGATAAGAATCACTGGCTGAATGGAATGTGCCAGTGACTGGGTCAGTTGTCAGCACTAGGGAGAGATCAGATTGGCCATACTGCGGTCACTTCAAACATCCTGCTTTCTTATCTTTCTGCTGGTAGTGAGTGCGGACTAGTTAGGGCTTGAATCATGGCTCGGCAGTTTACTTACTGGGGGGAGGTGATGCTGGAGTAAAGGTTGATCAGGGGCAGATGGAGCAGTCTATGGGAAAACATGGCAGTCAAGACAAAGCAAGGAATGTGCGCTAGCTGGAGCCCAGAGTGTCCATGGGGGTATGGCAGGAGATGAGGGTTGATATGTAGACAAGATCAGAGGTTGAAGAGCCTTGAAGACCATTCTAAGAGATTTAGAATTTAACTCTCAGGACAGATTTTTATTATTTTCATTGGCAGATTTTTAGTGGAGAAATCATGTAACATATACAACAATATTGAGAAAGATTTCTTTGAGTCCAGTAAGGCTGATGATCTGGGAGTAAGTGGAAAAGATGTAGCAGAGCAAGGGAGGAGATACTTGGGCTGGCCTGGATGGGATGTAATCAGAGTGTGAACAAGGCGATGGCAGGTTGGAAGGGAGGAGGAGTAGGGGACAAGAGAGGGTTTAGTGACTGGATGTAGAGTTGACATTCATTCCTGGGTTTATGGCTTGGACAACTGAATTAAATGAGACGAAGAATCCAGTAGGAGGAACAGATCTGGGGGAAAGGATGATATGTTTTGTTTTGGATGTGCTGTGAGAGCTGTCTAAGAGAGGCCTCTGAGGAGCTATCTAGTAGGCCACTGAGCTGATCTTGGGAGAGGGGAGATTAAATTGGTCTGAAGTTGTCACTAAGGCATTGGAGAAGGTCAGCCAGGTCAGTGAGTCTACTAAAGCCAAGAGCAAAGCCCTAAGAGAGAGCAACTTAAGACCTGAACAGAGGAAGAGACACCCACAAAGCAGTAAAAATGTTTGCTTTGAGAAGGTGCGGTAGAATGAAAAGCGACTTGGTACCATAGAAGCCAGGTGAAGAGAGAATTTCAAGACTGATCACATGCTGCAGTGTGATGAACTAAAGCAAGGACTGTATTGTGCTCACTGAGTCTGGCAGATAAGATCGTTAGCAGTGCAGTTAAAGCAGCAATGCAGAAAGATAGGAAACAAGTCTCATCCCAGCAGGTCTGAGGAGCTGGGCAGAAGGGAGGGAGTGGAGATGGGGAATGTGCAGTAATCTCTCAGGAGGTTGACCTGGGGAGGGAAGGAGAGACATGGTGACAGCTGGGGTTGGGGGGTTGCCGAGAAACGCCCTATTTGTATGGTAGGGAGACATGTAAAGTGTCACTGGGGAAGGCACATTGCAGATTTGTTTGAAGAGTGGTCTGTGTTAAGATGCTGAATTTTTCTTCTTTTCCTCGATCTCAATCTGGAGTCATCCTGGGCAATGCTGGGAAGTAGAGCAATTTCTCTTAGAGGCTTCATTATCCCTTTATCTAGGTCTTTCCTGCAAGTTTCTCTGGCAGTGGTATTCCAGCTGGGCTTGACGTCCTGGAAATTTTCTAGCTCTTTCTTCAACAAAGCCTACCTGGTGTCCTGGATATGTCAGTCAATTTCCTTGCCATTAGCAATTTCCCCTCTAGGCTTAGAATATCCTAGGCACAGCCTCTGAGACATTCTCATTGCCCCACTCCCCAGCCTTTTCTTCCAATCCACTTCCTTTACAGAGGAAGTGCTCTGTGCTTTCCCACAGAGCCATGGCTATTTGGACTAGGGATGGACACCTACCCAAAAGCAGCTGATCCAATGGCTTGCCAGTGATATAAGTGGCCTGGTCAGAATAAATAAGTTGGGCTGAGTATATTCCCTACTGGAGAAACTGGAGTCTCAGATGCATCAATTGCAGGGGACATTTGAGAGTCGGGTCACGAAGTGGTAGCCAATCTGCTTTTGGATGTTTGTGAGATTTCTTCAGATATCCTTCAACTATCCTGTGATCCCTGCCACCTTGAGCTACCTAAGTGAATTTTGATCACTTGCAACCAGAATAGCTCTGACGCCTCGACTAGACCAACAGTATTATTCCATTCTCTTCAGCTATGCTCAGTGAGTTGCTAGTTAAGTGGTTCACTCTAAGCATGATGGTTCTTTTCTGTCTTCTATTTGACATAAATGATTACAAATGCATGTGATCAATGTTTCTCTTAATATAAAAATAAAGTGATTTCCTTTTTGAATGAAATGATACAAATCATCATTTAGGAGCTAATAACAATGGACTCTAACTATGGTAACTTAAACATAAGAGGATTCAATCTCTCTTAAAAGGAAAGTCCAAAGTCGATAGTTGATACATACCACCATATGGTAGCTGCATGATGTTGTAAGAGACTCAGGGTTCTATTTCTTCTGCTCTGCAATTCTTAGGACTTGGCTTCCATCTTCAAGGTGACTGACCACATGACCCAATATGGCTGCTGAAGCTCCAGCCATCATCAACCATCACGTTTGCTAGCTTTTGCCATAATGTTGAGAAACAAACCAGCCCCAAACTCAGTAGCTTACAATAATGGGCATTTTTTTGTCTCACTCCTAGGTCTGCAAGTCTGGTGGGGTAGCCCTGCTTTAGTCTGCAGATTGGCTGGATTCAGTAGCAGGTCCAAGTTTAGGTCTGCTACATGTTTCTTGACATATTGCTTGGACCAGCAACTACTGGGGTTGTTGGCAGGACATACAAGGGTTAAAGCAAATCACAGGAGTACATTCCAAGCCTCTATTCCTATTATGTCTGATAACATCTCATGGGCCAAAGTCAGGAAAATGGTCAAGTCTAAAATCGAAGTTTGGGAAGTACAGTCCATGTACCATAAAGGGTGGGTTGTCTAATTCTATTAAGGGATGGGGTGAAGAGTTGAAAATAATAATTGAACCAACCACAGACATTATGTGTGAAATCCTGGACAAAAGAAGGAGGTTGAGAGGGACAAAGGAACATACCTGTTAACTACATCCGTCTTTAAGGAGCCTATTTGAAACTCCCACACAACCCATCTTATTCTATTTCATCAGCTAGAAAATTTCCACGTGACTATTCCTGATTGCAACGGAGCCCAGGAAATGTATTCTTTATTCCAGGCTGCAGGGTGCTCAACTAAACACTGGGGTCTGTTTCTAGGTCAGAAAGAGGGAAGAAGCATTTAGGCAACTAGTGATGTCTTCCACAGCGTTCAACAAGATGCATCATATTTACCTCTCACTGTTGCGAGGTAATCTGATGACTTCAGGAAGGTGTTCTTTGTATATCTAATTAACATATATATGATTATCTAACCAGTAATTAAACACTGCTGGACTGTTGCTTTTGCAAGAAGGAAAATATAAGTCATCTGAGTTCTCTTCCACAAGTTAAATGTTTTTCTCAAACTCAGTTTCAGTTTTATTTACTCCTAAAATATAAATGATGGGGCTAGGAGGAGTGGCTGTTAAAGGCTTCTAAAAAGAAAGTATTTAAGTAGCTGAAGGGCACTTACCTCCAAGCAAAAATTCCAAATAGGCTCTTCCTTCAGGCTTTTGCTTAAATGTCACCTTGTCAGTGAGGCCTTTCCTGACTACCCAACTTAAAATAACCACGTACCCCTTTCCTTCCTTCCTTTTTCTCCATATCACATATAACCATACTTGCTTATTTCATTAACTGTGTCCTCTCACTAGAGGGTGAGTGACTTGGAGGCAGGTTACTTGTCATTTTGGTCACTGTTGGTGAACTGGATTGCTGACTATGATCACTTTGGGTCGTCTGGTCATCATGCCAGCTAGAAGCAGAAGTTTCTTTTTCACACAATGGCTTCATGAGGTTGTCACAGCCCTTCTGTGACCCTGAGGCAACAGCCTGAGTCTGAGGAGAAAAGGCAATCTGTTGAAGGTGGGCATTTAGAAGCCTGGAACGATATTTGGTCCTAAACTCATCCTTGAGAGGCAGAAACAGCTTTCTTTTAGACTTGTTCTGTGTGAGAAAGAAAGACAAATGCTGACATCTGGGACCCGGCATGGTACTCTCAGCTCAGCCTGGGTGTTTTGTTGAACCCCAACAATTTCACACAACATCAACATTGGGCAAGGCTGCTCTTCGACCTGATGGATCAAGGCAAAATCAAGACCACTTCTGTAATCTTGTCAGTGGCCACTTAGAGAGGTGTGTGTATGGTTGTCCCCTGCATTCACCATCTCTCCCAGGAGGGGCCTGGGAGCCCGTGCTTGAGGATATGGGTCCCCTGGGCCTGGGACCATGACCGCAGATATTTGCAAATATGAGGGTTGGGCGGATGGTACTTGGAAGGGGTACGACAATGCAAGGGGGCACTGAGCAGCCTTTAGATGGTACCAGGAAGACAGGAGGCTGAGGGCTGTTTTGTAGCCCATGTCTTAGACGCCACGGGTGTGGGTGTGGTCAGAGTGTGAGCAGGTCTCTGAATCTAGGGGGCCACAGTATGTAGGTGGCTGCGGGACCTGGGCTCAGCGTGCTAGAGTAGTGGGAATGGGGTGGGATGGAGGAAGTGGTGCGGGAAGTGTGGACTCGGAACTGCCAGGAGGAGCAAGGGCTGTGGGGTTCCAGAGGCTGTCTTTGGTTTGCCACCTACAGAGAACGTGGGCGAGGCTCACGTTCAAAGCCGGATCCCGCTTGGCTCCAGGGCGCGCAGGGCGGGGAAAGAGTGCGGGAAGCTGGACCGGGCGGGGAGGGGAGGGCGGGACCGCCCAGGGGTCCCCGAGGGCCACCTCTCGGCACTAGCTGGCGGAGTAGGGGTGTGGGCGCCGGTTCCCCTCCCGCCCCGCCCCGCCCCGCCTCCAGGGCCCAGAGCTGCGCGCACGCTGGGCCAGCGCGGCGAGCGAAGCTGCGGCGCCGCGCGGTTGCTAAGCCCGGCGCCCCCGGAGACGTTCCCGGTGGCTGTCGCAGGGCGCGGCGCGGGGCGGGCGGCGGGAGGGAGCGGAGAGAAGGCGGGCGCGGGCGGGTGGCTACTCGGTCGCGCCCCGCCTCCCCGCTCCAGCTCGGCCGTCGAGCAGCGAGCCCGCGCTGCCACCGCCGCGCCCCGGGCACCGGAGCCCGCCACCCCGCCATGCCCGCCGCCGCGCCCACTCCGCACCCGCCGCCGCCCCCGGCCCGGCCTGCGCCGCCCGCCCCGGGTAAGTGCCGCGCGCCCGGGCCCCAGCTGGTCGGGGATGCAGAGACCCCGCTCCGTGCGGGGTGGGGCCGCCGTGCCAGCCCCGCGGGGGTGCCCCAAGCGCTGTGTGTGTGTGTGTGTGTGTGTGTGTATGTGTGTGTGTGTGTGTGTGTGTGTGTGTGTGCGCGCGCGCGCGCGCGTCTACACCCGCTGGAACTCGCTTGCTCAGGGATAGGGGCATAATGCTGTCCGCAACTGGTTTCCTCTCCGTTGCCAGCTAGAGGGGCCTTCCCGGGAAACGCGTGGGTGTCCTTCGAGGTGCGGTGGGGCTGTGGAAGAGTGCAGGCGCCCCACAGGCACCTGACGTTTATTGAGCATCTCAGTGTGTCAAGTGCTTTGCTGTAGTTGACCACCCTCCATCCTTTTCGCAACCTGTAAGGAAGGTGGAATTACCCTCTTTTCTCAGAACCCTTGACTTGCCCGACCGAGGTCATATGTGTTGGTAGTGGTAGAGCTGGGATTTGAACCCGAGCTAAAAGAAAGGAAATTCCTTAGAACTAGGTAAGGAAACACACAGAAGAACTAAAGACCATCAGGATGAAGACCACCCGCAAAGCTTTTGGGAATTAACAGGAAAAAAAAATGAGTTCGTGAAATCTCCCATCACTTAATTTCAAATCTAAGACCGCATTTACACTGCCTTCTACGTCTGGCTCTGGGGGCGAGGTGTTGGGAGGTGGAGAGAAGACTGCGCCAGGGCTGGGCAGAGGCGGCTGGGGACACCTTCTCGAGGATCCGCCTGCTGGGAGTTGGGGGTGGGGGG
The DNA here is from genome assembly GCF_024610735.1 of Ursus americanus. Lineage (NCBI taxonomy): Eukaryota > Metazoa > Chordata > Mammalia > Carnivora > Ursidae > Ursus > Ursus americanus. The sequence continues at coordinate 7,252,879 of NC_142146.1, read as the reverse complement.
GTGAGGAGAGGTTGTGGAGGGAACTCAGTTGTTATTCATCTCCAGTGTTAGTCATCTCTTCACCTCACTCCTCCCCGTGGATTCCATTTCCTTCCTTTACTCCGTGTTTTGTCTAAGACGACAGTGGTCAAATGGAAGCTGGTCCTCCTGCCATCTCTGGGTTTTACGAAGCGTCTTGGCATTAGATGGTCCTGTGCTTCAGTGACTGTGTTAGGCACTGTGAGGTCAGTCTGGGTTACTGCCTGGAGAGGTGGTCTGGTGGGCTGGTGCTGAGCTGACAAACACCATCACAACCAATAAGGCATCTAGAGGAAGAGGTTGCCAAGTACTGGGCTTTTCCTTACGGGGCAAGGGAGCAAGAAGCAAGGGCTGCGGGAAATAAAAAAGGAAAGGCGTGTTGGGGTTGCCTGGCAGCCCAACTTCGGAAAAGCATTTCAACTTAATATTTGAATTGCTTTGGGGGTGGATAGAATGCTTCACTGGAGAAGAAAGGAGAAGAGAAAACGATGGCTGAAAGATGCTCTGTAACTCACTTCATTTAGGTTAAAAAGGTCTTTGAGTTGTGTTCTTTGATGGTGAGCTAAAAAAGTGTGGGAAGGGAGAGTCTCCACATGAGAACCCCACGAAGCCCTCAGAATAACAGAGATGAAGTCTTAGTTTATGGTGGCCAGGCTGTGGGCAAAGCTTGGAGAGAGAAATGCCGGACCGTCAAACTTCAGCGCTAGGTTCATTGTCTGTGGTACCCACGGTTTCCCCACCTTTTCCTTTGGTGGCCTCCCGCTAAAGTCTAAATTTGGCCCTTCTGGTGGTGAAGCAGAGCCCCTTTTGAAGATGCATATGTGGGGCAGTTCTTTGGAAAGGATGTTTTGTTAACTGCCTGGTAATGTAGGTCAGTAGAGGGAAATGCAGGGAGAGTGAAAAAGTGGGGTAGAAGACATTCGTACTGGTGATCAGGGAGTGGAGTTCCATCCCCAGATGCTGCGGCTTCCTGGTGACCTGGAGACCAGTCACTAAACGTCCCTGGGAATGTCAGTGGCTTCAACTTTCTTTATTTAATAATAGTTGTCGAGCCGACCTCAGAGGTTGTTTGATGATCAAAGGGGAAATATTTTCATTGACCCATCAGACAATTACTGAGCAAGTCCATAAAATCAGTACCCAGGGACAACGGGCAGTCTTTCAGGGACGGTGGTGTGTATGGAGGCTTTGTGGTGTAGGCAGTAAGTGATGGGATAGAGAGAATCAGTTCAGTGGTTGTACGAGGGGACAGGAAGGTCTTCAGAGATGCTTGGGTTGGTCTGGAAGGCTAAGCATTTACAGAACTTGGCAAATGGCAGGGTGCCTTGTAGTGTGTAGTTATGGGGGTTAGAGCTCTTGAGTTCATCGGGACTGCCACCAAATCACTCCAAAGCTGTGTGGTCCTCAGCAGGGTACGCAACTACTCTGAGCCTCCGTTACCTCATTGCTAAAATGGGCATGATCAAATTATTCTGGGGATTTAGTGATGTAAGGTGCTTAACAGATATTATTGCAAATGGAAAGTATTATATTAAAGTTACTTTTTAGGCTGAAGAGATTCTATTTGGGTGCCTTGGGCCAGTGCTTCTCAAATATTCTTAGGCATATGACTCATCTAGGGATCTTGCTAAAATGCAGATTCTGATCCAGAAGGTTAGGGTGGGCCCTGAGATTCTGTTTTTCTCACCAGCCCCTACGTTCTGTAAGTGTTACTTGTTTGGAGACCACACTTCGAGTACTAGGCCCTAGGCCCCTCTTAGGACTGAGGAGCACTGTGCTTGAGGAGGTAATGGGGGAGGGTTGGGCCTCCTGAGCAGATCTGGTCTGTTGCTGGGGAAGAGACAGGTCAGACTTGTTCCCTGCAGGGGTGATGGATCTAACTTCCCTCAAGTGCCTGAGACCAGCCCTCTGGAGGAAGCTCTTCCTGGACAAATGGCCAAATGGTGCCTACTATCCCCGCATGCTTGTCTAGATGAGGAAGCCGCTGACCTTGTCACAGTGTGGTTGGGGGTAGGGTGGGGACAGGCATGTGAACGTGTGATTTTTACATGGTAAGACAAGCATTCTGTACAGTCTATGGGTAATGGTGATGGGGATCAGATGGGAGGAAGAAGGAGGAAGACTTCCCGCTGGTAGTTATATCTGACCTGGGTTTTGAAGGATGTATCACAGTGGTGGGCTGGGGGAGGAGAGCAGAACAGTAAGGGGGCTGGCATTCTAGGATTAAGGAACAGCATATGCAAAGGTAGGATGTCATGAGACAACTTGGTATGTTCAGGTCAATGAACTAAGCTGTTTGGAGCATGAGAACGATGAGAAGGGCTTAAGCAGGGAGACTGAGCTCCATTCCCGAGAATGTGTTAGTCAGAATGGGCTCAGCTCTGCTGCAGTAACAAATCAACTAAGCCATCCTCATAGCTGAACCCAACCAAGGTTACCCGTCACTCACACTCTGTGTCCCTCCAGGCCAGCAGAGGGCCAAGTTGGCAGAGCTTTGCCCACCTTGCAGACACACCATTTGGAAAAATGTGGCGTCTGTAGTCACCAGTGTAGGAGATCATGGGAGAATTGCTCTTTGACTCCTCTGTGCTTCGCTCTGGAACTGATGCCTTGCTGCTTGTGACCACAGCCCGTTGGTCAGACCTCACTGTGAGGGGGCTGGGAAAGGGTGGGGGGTGGCGTGTGTGGATGGAAAGTTCAAAGAACACCACTGTCTCTCCCACATAGGCCTTGTTATGGACCTTAAGCCTCATCCTGAAAGGCAGAGCTTCTCAAATGGGAGTAACATGTGAATGCTTTTAAAAGAAACAAAATGTTGTAGATTCCTAGTGGCGGCTTAAATTATTTTTATTATAATGCGTTCAGAGATGTAGTAGCATGAAATAGGTCTATGCTCTATGCTTGGGGCTTGCCTATGACTATAAAACCAAAACAAATATATATGTAAAATATCAACATGGCTACAAGTCAAGAAATTTAAATTACCTGGATGAATTTAGTGTGATGGATGAAGTTATTTTCACTACAATGAAATCACTGTTTCTGATTCTAAAAACAACTGTTCAGGTCTTGTGAATTTGGTGTGCTATGTGCGTGTCACCTGGGTTGCCTGATGGCTCACTTCTCATTAGTTCTCTATGTTAAGTCTGATTTGTTACTTTATTGGCCCATGCCAGTTAAAATATTTCTGGTCTCCAAGTGTATCATAAATGCATGAATATACTCCGTGAAACGATGTGGCAGAACTTGGCCATCGCATGGTTGTCACATGATCCAGAATATGTTTCTGTTGATTTTCTATGGATCGTCTTTAAAAAGATTATCATGGAAATGGACGCACCCAGGTAAACAAACATAATTTGAGAGAACTTGCAAATCCTCTAGAACGTGCTGAGGATCCTCGGGAATTTGAGAAGCAGGTGGAAAAACCCCTGGAGTGTTTCATGAAGAAGACAGGTGACCAGCTGTATGGCTCAGAGACATCGCTTGCCCAGGCGTGGGATAGGGAGGAAGGCCAGAGACAGGGGGTTCAGGTCCCATGTGCCGAGGGTAGGCACCGAGGCAGTAAGTAGTTAAGGGAACGGAGAGGAGGTGCCAGATTTGAGAGAGATTTGGGAGGTGGAATCCGTAGGACTCAGAGATTGGCTGTGGGAGGTAAGGGGAGGGATGAGGAGTCAGAGATGGCCCATCGCCATGGGGTTGGAGTGGCTGACGGTGCCACTGACCAGGGAGGCCCACCCAAGTCCACGGGAAGCACAGAAGAGCTCCAGGCCAGAGCTGGGCTACCCACATTCGTCATCCCGTCTTTCCTGACTGACTTGAGGTTTCCCAAACTGATTTCTGAGGAACTGCAGCGTCTTGCAGTGTCTGTGTTTTCCTCTCCAGGACTTTTCATTGCTCATTTGGATGATATGATTGGCTTTGTTAGCCTGTGTGTTGTGCCTGCTGCTCTGGACCCACCGGAGCAGGTTCTCTGTGGCCTAATTAGGCACATACTTTGTGTCTTCTCCATGTTTCGAGAAAGTGAAAAATATTTGAGAAAATCACGGATGATTCTGAGAGAGAAGCTGTCATACCGTATAAAGTGAGATTCGTTATCTGCCTTCAGTGTTGAAGAGCACCAAGTCTGGTGTTTTTGGACAGAGATACTCAAAATTCTCCGAGGAGAGAACAGCCATGGCACAGGTTCAATGATCTCCAGGTAATTACGTAACAAGGAATCTGGACACTCTGCCCTCTGGGGAAGCTGAGGGCAGAGAACTTGAGGGCACCCGGACAGACACACAAATAAAATGTTGCAAGCTGAAAGCACATCTCTGTGGTGGCCAGAGTGAGATCTTGTATTAATTAAAGTTATCAGCACGAAATAATTTAAAGTGTAACCTGGTGTTTCCTGTTTGCATGAATTATTAACCTAACCTACCCCGATGGCCACCCCAGGAGCAAGCCACCAGAAACGGCTTCCATTCTGCGTGCTCCCACTCACCACCAACTGCTACTCATCTCTTGGCCTCGGCACAGCCATCACCTTCGAGGCCGAGCTTCTGACGTCCTCCAGGGGACCCACAGCCCAACCGCATCTCTTTGGAACTTGGGACAAATGGTCAGTAAGCAAGTGCTGACCGGTCACCCCCAGAGACCGCACGCTATGGGAGGACAGGCACTGTGTCTTTTCATCTTGGAATCCCCCCAGACTAGTGGAGCATTGCTCCTAAGGGCTGGTTCCACACCCATGAACTAGTCCAGGGCACATTTGAGAGCCACCGTTAGGCCTCAGGGCTGTTCAGAAGAGTAGCTGTCTTGGCCACAGTGGCCTGGTTTTTGGAATGTCTCTTCGGGGAATGTGTTGGGTGGAGCTGGTTGTTCAATCTAGTTCAGATGCTGTGTTGATTTTAGATCGGTGTAACCAGAATCCTTGGGTCTCTCCGTCTGTGGCAGACAGTTTGTGCTCCCCTAATGTCCATGTGCTCCCCTTCTTTAGCAGAAGCTAACTATCAGCCCTGGCCTTACCTCCTGTTCTTATGGTTCCCCTGCAGTCCACTGCAACCCTATTTGAGGGCTTTTTCTGGCTGTAGGGGAATGGCTCGGCCATTCTTGAAGAAAGCCAGGAGTGCTGGGGAGTTAATGCCCCTGGAAGCCGCCCTCAACCCCTCATGGAGGGGAATGGGTGGATAAATATCATAGTTACCTTGTCCCTCTGGTGAGACAACCCTTGGGCATGTTTTACCCATTCTCCAAGAAGGTTCCTCTCTGAGCTAAGCCCAGGTTGTCCATAGCAGCGACCAGCTCGCCCATGCTGCTGTAGATCCTCATTGCTTCACCCTCCTCCAGCACTTCCCGGGATCACCTCCCAACTCAACTCAAATCCTCACCCCAAGCTCTGCTTTTGGGAGGGTCCAACCCAAGACCCTTTTGGGTTGCCTGGAGCCGCTGGACTATGGGTGGAAGTGCTGTGTGTCCCATTCCCCTTGGAGGGTCGGAGATGGAGGAGGGCTGCTCAGTCCACATGGAATTCATATAGGCAAGAACTCTTATGGTAGCTACTGAGCTTGGCATGTATCAGTTGTGTCCCCTACCTACCTACCATGTGGCACCAACACTGTCCCTGTGGGGTGCCAACACCCGAAGTCAGTCCATCCTCCATTTTCCCATCCTGTACTGATGCCTGAAAGCTCGGGATCTTACACCTGTGACCTCCTTTAATGCTTCCAGTGTCCAAACTCGTTCTCCCTTCGGTGGTTTGATTAATATTAAAGTACAAATTATTTGTGTGTTTCTGTGGCTTTTAAGTCATCTGGAATACAAATTCATTTTACTTCCAGTTATTAACCAATTGTTTTAATATTGAATAAAAATGATTCTTACCTTCCTGATTAGTTTGTAATGATCTTATACATTAAATTCTCATGAGAAGTGGTATCTATTTTGGGGCTACAATTTTCTTTTTTCCTAAAATCCAGCTATTCTTGTGTAAGTACCAAGATCTTGCAATTGGAGCTCCATAATATATTTTACTATCTTCATTACTCGTTCTCATCTCTCTCCTGTCCTCCCTCAAAAATTGCATCAGTACTTAAATGGCATCAAACCTACAAATTACAGTTGGGAAGAACTGTTGTTGTTGTTGTTGTGTGTTTTTTTTTTTTTTTTTGAGAGAGAGAGGGAGGGAACATGCAAATGGGGTGGGGAGAGTAGGGAGAGGGAGAATCCCAAGCAGGCTTCATGCCCAGCATGGAGCCCGATGTGGGACTCGATCTCACTACCCTGAGATCATGATCTGAGCCGAAATCGTGAGTTGGACACTTAACCAACTGAGCCACCTAGGTGCCCTGGGAAGAACTGATATGTTTAATTGACTAAGACTTCACATTCTGGAATGTAAAATCATTTAAATTTGCTTGTCCATGTCTCTGACTGGCACTAGGCATCACTAGCCCCAACATCATAGTCTTCCCTTAGATGATTGATACTTGTTAGTAGTAGCATGTTTATATTGTGAGTCTGGATACAAAGATGATGTCAGTGACCTTCAGTGAGGCTAAAGACAGGCCTAGGATGTCAGCTGTTAATGTAGAGCAAAATAAAAGGACACCACAGCCCTGGTCAGGGGCTCACCTTGTGTTTGAGTCAAGAAAACCAAAAACATTGGCCATATTAATTTAAGAAGGAAAAGGAGACAGAAAGCAATTGAGTGCATTAGATTGAAGCTCCTTTTCCTTTTTGGAACTTGGAGTCAACTGATGACCAAGGGTTGCAGACCTTCCCAGGAATGTAATTTAAAGGAAGCTCCTGAGTAAAATTTTAAGTCTGCTGTGTGCTGGCTTTTGAACCTTGGAGTGCTTTCTCTTTAAATCCATTAGTATTAATTTAGAATTCAAAGGAGTTGATCATTTTCTACAAGAATGGCATAGCTGAAGATGTCTTATTGGTTTTCAAGATGGTATTTTCCAGACATGTCCCATGGTGTAAAAGGGAAACAGGAGTCCACACTCACATTAAGGAGAAATAAAGAACAAATGAAAAAAATCTGAGAACCAGTTGAAAGACCCCCGGGGTTCCCATGTTCCCAGGAACATTTGTTAGTTATTTGCTTTTTTTCCCAGTTGCTTTGTCTATATTACAAAGCAAAGACAGCAGAGGCTGCCTGGTTCTCTTTTTTAGCTTGCTTTCTGCATCATGAGTACAAAGTAGGTGTCTTTGTGAAGCTGTTTTCTTAGAAAGGAAAGTGGAGTGTTGGTGGAGAGGTGGAGAGGAGATGGGTAGGGAGACAGAGTGATATCTCTCTTTATCTTGCCCCCCCCCCGACCCGCATGTTTGCTTGGTCATAAACAGGATGTGTGGGCTTTTAAGTAGTCTTAAGTGAGGATTTTAACAAAGAAAAAAACATACACGATGGGTTTTTATTCTATCGGGAGGAGGGAGTGGAGTTTTAAATACCTGCCCATCCCAGGGGGAAAAAAAGAGGGAAATACATTCTCTGTGCTGCCTTGAATAACGGTCAAAAATTCTCAGCAGTTTCTGGCTAGCCGGCTGCCTCGATCTGGAGGCTGGCATTGTGCTTTCTTAACCTGCAATTAACTACCATCCGCTCAAAATTCAACCAGTAACAGTCATATCCTTTGTGCTTTTTAAGGAATTCTTTCTTAAAGGTTCTTACAGTTCTTTCCCCACCCTTGAAAATACCAGTTTTTAGTGTAAAAGTTACAAATTAGATATTGGGAAATCACTGATGATCACCACACACTGTTCTTTCATTCACTCACATTTATTTACTGAGGGTCTCCCAGGCCACCCACCCTAGGCACAGTAATTTTATTAAGTTTAAATTGAAATTGCAAACAGCCCCATGTAGCCGGTGGCTATTGTATTAGCCAGTACAGAGCTGGAGGGCTGGGAGACAGGGGTTAGAGCATCAGGTAAATATTGTAACACCAGTAGTGGTAAGCTGGGAGGGAAGCAGCCACAGGGTTGGTGAGTGAGGGGGATGGAACGGTTGAGGGTCTTCATGGAAGGCCTCTTGGAGAAATGATATTAGATGATCGATTGCAGACCACATCAAAGGTAAGAAGGATGGTGTGTGTGACAGCAATACTTTGAAGACACTCTAAGCATCTCTGGGTAATTAATTACCTTTTGTTTTTAATGAAACATGAAAGATGGGTTGGCTTCTACGAATGAATTTGGAAAAAACATGTTACAAAACACTCAGTGCTCATTCTTATTTTGAGATTTAAAGGCCTTTCATAATTTTAGGCAATGGTGTGGGTTCATGTTCCCTAGAAGCAGAGCCTGAGCTTGGGATCCTTGTGTATATGATTTTGAGGGGAGAGCTGTCAAGAGAAGGGAGTTAGGGAGGACAAGGGGAGCAGGGGACACAGCTAAACAAGGATGTGGTCTCCGCTGGAGACAACCTCAGCTCAAAACCATGGGAGTTCTGGAGCATGCACTGCACACAGAGCTGGGCCCCCCTAGGTGAGGGACTGGTCTTTGGTACCCTTCCCTGTCCCCATCAGTCACTGACTATGGGCTGCACTTTCGAAGGTGGATGAGGGTGTGTAACCTCCTGGGTGGAGGTCCCAGTCAACAGAAGGTAATTCTGAAAACTAGAGTAGTGGTGGCCCTTTTACAGCCAACGTTTGTAAGAACTGGTAGGTGGGGTCCACCTCCTGGTAGGGGGATCGTGTTGGGCCTCTGCGTCCATGACTGTGCTGGCCCTATAGAATGTGGATGACTGAGTAGCTTTAGATAGATTTGGGGGCAGAAACAGATGGAAGGTGTAGGATTGCTTTGGTCATTGTGTAACTTCCTGATAATTGTGGACACAACTGATAGGTTGTTGTCATTAACATGATTATGGATCTGTTGGGTTCTTTCATGCAACACCTGTTTATTGCCAGCCTACCACCTGCCTGGCATTAGGTCTGTGTGCTTGGAATCTTGCCAAGCAAGGTCCATTTATTTAGTAGACATCATCCTTGCCAATGATATATTTTTGGCAAATGTCAAAAGAGTGCATTGCAAGGGATCCTGAAGAAGCTTAACTGCAGAAACTGCCAAGGTTTACTCCTATCAAGGTTCTGAAGGCACCAATCTTTGATAAAAGTAATGCTCTCAAAAGACCTACATGCAACAGTTGGGCTCTTTGAAGGAACTGTACACATTTCTGCCCACTGGGTTTGGTTTCTTTCTTTTTTTTCTATTTTAAGATTTATTTATTTATTTTAGAGAGAGAGTGACAGAGTGTGTGCCTGTGCACTCACAGGAGCGTGAGAGGAGCAGAGGAAGAGAATCTCAGGCAGACTCCCTGCTGAGCGCGGAGCCCCCATGACCCCGAAATCATGACCTGAGCCAAAGTCAAGAGTCAGATGCCCAACTGACTGAGCCACCCAGGCGCCCCCGAGGTTGGCTTCTTAGCAGAGGAGCTGGCTTGCCTTGGTGCCACTGTTGTCAGTGTGATTTAACCATGAGGTACTGAGTGTTTACATATGCAGGTGACCTTATGCCTGTCATCTTGTTACAGTCTTCGTGGCCATCTTGGGAGGCCAGACCGGTGGTGGCCATGCAGGCCCCCATGGCAGCGAGGACCACTGGGTACTCTGCCAGCAGGGATGAAGGCAAGGTCCCTCTTGGTTCTGGCTCTCAGAGTGGGTACTGGGCCCACTGCCAGAGCTTTATGGTGCCTGTTGCAGCCCAGGGTCTTGGCACATTGACTTCCCTACTTTAGGTTAGAGGAAAACCAAACCCAGTTTGAGCTCCTTAAAGGAAGAAAAGTTTGTACTTTAATCTGCTTTACCCCGACATCACTCTGTTCAGAATCTTAATACACTTTGGGGAGTTGTGTTTTTAGATCATCCTGTCTACGGGAATATCAGGGAAAAGCTCACTTGTTTATTGCCAGCTGCAGGAACACTGTGTGACTTTATTTTGCCCAGTTGGGATGCTGGCTGCCTTAACAATTAGGGCAGAGCTAAACTGAGGCTGCTTTGCTTAGGTCCTGTTGATGAGTTGGCATCCTGCTCTGTTTCCTCTCGTTGGTCCCATGAGCTTTGCTTTGTTCCACGGTTACAAATGACACCCCTAAATTTTTCTGAGGCCATTGATTGTTTTTGTTGTTGCTAATTGGCTGTGTGGCCTTGGGCCCATTGCATATCCTCTCTTGTCTATGTTTGTATCTAAAAATTGAGGGTGTTGGGTTACTGGCCTTTTGGTTCTAACATACACAGAGTTTCACCCACACAGTCTCTACTCCCACACATCCTCCTTAGGATTCCCTTTGCATCCTCCTTAGAATGGATCCAAGGCATTACTTTTGCTTACAAAGGATGCGTATTTCAACATAAGCAATTTCTGAGAATTTTTACCAGTACACACGATCAATCGTGTAATGACCGTGTCTTCAATATTTATGGAAAGTTATTCCTCCGTCTGATGTACCCAAACCGCAGATAAAGAGCACAGTGGAGCAACTCAGGTTATTTCTTCCTGAGGGAACTTTGGTAATACGTATCTTTCATGAAATCCATCCATTTTATTAAGTTGTGTTCTTTATTGGCATAAAATAATTCATAGTATTCCCTTATCATTATTTTGTGTAAAAGGCCCCAGTACTTTTCCAAATATGTTGTTGTTCCTGAATATGAGGGAAAACTGTGTATTTTTTTGAAACATTTTCTTTTAAGTTGCTTTACTTGCTTGCTATTTAATTATATGTTGTACATGGTGGTTGTCTTATCAAGAGGTCAACCTCATTTAAAGAGTGCTTTTTAAGGAATCCACGGGCTCTTTGCCTCCTTTGGCCTGTATAATAATGCTTAGTGGAGGTGTCCACTGGCCCCACAGATAAGCAGCTGATTAACCAGGGGTCAGAGTCTGCAGGGCCAGGCACTTTCAGATGGTTCAAATGTTCCCAGTGTCTCCACACCAATCTGAGATCCATCCAAACCAAAGCATGAAGATGCAGAAATGGGACAGATGTGCTGTTTTTCTAGAAAAAAGAAGATGGGAGTTTGCTTGTAGAATTCTTTTTGCTGCTTCCCCTATAGAAATGGACTATGGTGTAGCTCTAGCCAGCCCAGTGTGTAGATATTGTTACGACACAGGCCATTGGAGACTGGTGGTCTGAGGAAGGCCCTCGGGTGTGATTACCAGCCAGAAAAAGGAAAATATGAGGTCTTGGAGGCATCAAGTCAGCTGGAGACTGTACTTTCTCCTTCCAAAGACCTCCCTGAACAGCACTGAGAAAAGCAAAATTCAGCCCAAATCAAGTTTCTTGGGCCACAGCAGACAATTGGGAATAAAAATTCAGGTCATAGAAAACAACAGCCCAGCCTGGGAGCCACGCCCTTTTGGAATTTTACTGAGTGAGAGGTGACACCCTAAGGATGAGATCGTGGGTGAGTCGGGGTGTGTTGGGAGGAAACAGTAAATGCAGGGGTGAGACAGAAAGATAAGCTGTCCCCAGGGGAAGCTTCCGTCAAAGCAACCCAACATTGGATGTCGCAAAGAGGCACAACATGAGCGGAAGCGCCGCATCTGGTGAGTCTCAGCAAACCCAGAGCTGAAGGGGAAAAGAGGAGCATAAAAGCTTCATGTGATGAAATCACTGGAAAGCAGGAGAAGGGTTCATCTGGAGGAAAACCTGTTGGAGAGAAATGGTTATTCTCGTGGTCCCTGGAATGTCTGAGGCCTCACCAGCCCAGGGAGCAAATGAGGCCACGTTAATATTAATGCCCGGCTTGGAGTTCCAGTGGCCTCACTTGCCTACATGGGACCTCAGCCAGGGTCCTCCGAGGCCCCAGAACAGGATGTCACCTGTGCTCAGGTACACTGCGGCTCCTATTCTTTCTCCAGAGGTTAAGTCACTCCTCACCCCTCCACCCCTGCTGTCAATGTGTCCCCAAGGCCCCACATTGCCTTCATCTGCTGTGCTGGGGAAGGTGGGGCGGCTATCTTTGCTTACTCTTGTACCTTTTCACTTGGGTCCCAGAGCCTCACACAGGCTTTTGAAACCCAACTACTTTAGGGTCCCTCATTGATCCTATGTTCCAAGGATCAGGAGAGCAGGTTGCAGATGCCATTCCACTGCCTCTTTTGTCACTGTCTCTTATCTTCTTACTTCCTCCCAGGTATCTGGGGCCTGTGCACGAAACACCCCCTTCTCCCTTCACTCACTCCCTCGCCTGCCTGTTCGGCAGCCGGTGCACGAAGATTCCAGAGAAATAAACCCACCCCTGGGCCAGAGCCACCCCTGGATCCCACATTGGATTTGATTGGGTCATGCTGCCATGCTTTCAGGATTAATCAAAGGGATATGCACTAGCGCAAGGACTTAGTGATCTCCCCCGTCATGGTCTGAGTATTTTGCTTCCGCTTGCCACTTTGGTGATGTGAGAGGTAGTTTGCAGCAGTGCTTCTTAAACTTCCATATGCATCAGACCACCTGGGCATTTTGTTAAATTGCAGAATCTGATCCTGTAGGTCTGGGGTGAGGCCTGAAAATCTACATTTCCAACAAGCTCCCCGGTGAGGGCCGGGACCACTCTGGGTCGTCAAAGTGGTCATTCCCTCCTTCACTTCTGTTTGCTGTACTTAAGTGAAATCTCAGGCAAGGAAATTCTGATGGGACTTTCTGTTGCACTGCACCAGTGATGTCATGTTTTAATGACATACCATATGTTCCTTACACATATCATGAAAATAAAGGTGCTGTGGGTTGTAATACTACTTTAAGGAGTTGGTTTATGGGCCACTTTGAAATTGCTTATAGGTGACTGGCACTCCCAGAAGGATGCACTGGAACTTGTCTCTGTATCTGTGTTTCTCAAGGTGTGGTCCATGAGCCAACAACACAGGCATCACTTGGGACCTTGTTAGAGATGCAGAATCTCAGGACCGATCCTAGACCTTGACTGGCTGAATTAGTTCCTGTACGTGAACGCAGTCCCCAGGTGGTGTGTGTGCACACTAACACGTGAGAAGTCCTACCCTGTGGAACACAGTACATCGGGGATGGGAGCTGCTGGCTTAGCCAGTTTAGTTGGACGCCAAAGGAGGCACATTAGTGACAGTGGGGAAAAGTTCCTCCCTTGGTCATCAGTTCTCTTTGTCGTGGGGTGTCCTGAGATGTTTGGGGAGAGCAGAAAATGCTTTCTGGCTTGCATGGAGCATGAAGGTTCTTCAGACAAAATAAAACCAGCAGAAGGGGAGATGAGAAGTGTGATGTGGTGATGGGGTGGGTCGTAGTGCGTGCAGGACGAGATCAGGGGATCAGGGTGCGGGGAAATGCAAGGGTGGGAGGAGGAGTACTACCGAGGGGGTTGGGAGGAGCTTTGGAAGTGAGGAGATAGGTAAGCTTGTTCACTTTAAAACCCTCTTCTAACTAACTCATCACAACTCCAAAGTAGCTGGGAGAGTAAAGTTCTTTTTTGGGGGGGGGTTTAAACAACAGAAATTTGTTTTCTCCTGGTTATGGAGGCTTGAAGTCTGAAATCCGATGCTGGCAGGGATGGTTCCTTCTGAGGACCGTGGGGGAAGGAGCCGGTGTAGGCCTCTCTTCTTGGCTTATGGATGACCATCTTCATGTTCACTTGGCATTCTCCCTGTATGATTGTCTGTGTCCAAACTTAACCTCCTTATAAGGATACCAGTCTTGTTGGATTACAGCCTATCTCAGGGATATCATTTGAACATGACTGCCTCTGTGAAAACCTTATCAAAATCATGTCACACTATGAAAGACTGGGGGTTAGGACTTCAGATGAATTCAAGGGTGGGGGGACACAATTCCACCCATAACAAGGTTGTATAAGCAACTATTAGTTTTGCCTGGTCAGTATCCAGTGTGCTTTCTTCTTTTTCTTCATTGATTTTTTTTTGTTAATTAAGTACAGTTGACACACAATGTTACATTAGTTTTGTATGTACAACATAGTGATTCCACAAATCTGTATGCTATGCTGTGCTTACCACAAGTGTAGCTCCCATCTGTCACCGTACATTGCTATGACAATATCATTGACTATATTCCCTGTGTTGTATCTTTCATGCCTATGACTTATTCATTCCATAGCTGGAAGCCTGTGCCTCCCCCTCTCTCCCCCATTTTGCCCATCCCCTCAACCCCTCCCCTCTGGCAACCACGAGTTTGTTCTCTGTATTAATGGGTCTGATTCTGCTTTTTGTTTGTTTGTTTAGCAAATTCCATCTTTAAATCAGTGAGTAGTTTAGGAAAAAAGTATCAGGCATCTGTTAGGTGGGCTATAACAAGGATTGGCAAATATCTTTCACTCAGAGACCATACAAGGTTCTTGTGCCAATAAGCTGGGAGGCACATAGGAAAATTGGCATGAATAGGTCAGCAGATTATAAGACAATCCAGACCAGGGGCACCTCTGAGATGAGAGTTGGAAAAGGTCTTTTTAATTACTCTGTTTCTGATGTCTCGGTTGATGTGCTGTTGGTAATAAAGATTAAGTAGTGACAGCATTAATTAGAGACTGAAGTGTCATCAGCAATGATGGCCGATAAATAGCATGGCAGGTTCATCTTATTACCTAACCTTTATTAATTTCTCTGGCTTTGATCAATACGGACGTTGGCCAGGCTTGCAAGTTACGGAACGGTAGCATTTTTGAGGCTTAGTGACTTGGAGGCTGCATTCCAATTTTTTATTCGTTTAGAAAACCCTCCTTGGGATGTTTGCATAATCAAATGTAAGTTCACAAATGTTTCTCCTGCCTCATAATCTGCATATGAACAAAATGAGTGTGTTCCCAAACAGCCCCTGGAAAAAGCCCAGGACAAATGATTACTCAGTGAAAGGGAAAATGATTCCAGCTGGTCCTTCTTCATCTTCTACAGAAGAATGGAAGGGAACAGTTTCTCAGCACTGTGTCCTGGGGCCACACGTGATCAATCTGGTGAAACCACTCAGAAATATGAGGTCAATAAAAAGGAAAGTATTTTAGGAGGAGCTTCCCTGCCAGGAAAGGGGGTTATACACCACTAGATGCATTGACTTCTTTCTAGTCATTTTTTGTTGTTGTATTGCTTATTACCAGATGTTTTGAAACACCAATTTCTGTTTCTTTAATACTCATAATTTATAAATACTTAAAAAATGACTGTGTATTACTTATGCCTGATAGTGATTTGGTGTGATTCTCCCATTTCTTTTTCTCATGTGTCATTATAGCTCTCAAGGAACCAAGGTGAGAATTCCAAAGTTAGTGCTGACCTCAGACACAGTTTTTCTTTGTTAGACATGTGGATTAGGATTTAAAAATGACTAGGAAGAGGTACACTCTTTTTGTTCTGATTTAAAAAGACAAGTAAAAGATTAATTTTAGCAGAATAGTTTCTGTTTTTAAAAATCTTGATCCTAAAGTCAATGATTAGCAGCCTAAAGAAAGTGTTATTAAATGATCAAGCAGGAACCTGGATTAATGTGACTTCCCATCATTGTGGTAGCCTGGTCAGCATGGTAAGGTGTAGACCTGACCCTTGTAGAATCAGGTTATGCTAGCTCATCTGAATTGTGGAAGCAGATGCGAGACGGGATTGCCAGGGGCCAAAGCCATTAGAGGCAATAAGAGCAAAATGCCCGTGTGGTTACTGGCTCACACCAGTCAGAGAGTCCTAAGATCAGTGAGCAGGAATTTCATTTAGCCTCCCAGGATTGCTGTACGCTTCAATTTGCTGGAATGTTCCTCTTATTATCCTGTTCTTACTGGTTTCCTATTTCAATCACTACATGGATGACAAATTCACTTGCTGAGTCACATTTAACGTTGTTTTCTCTTTGCTCTTGAGATGTACAATGGATTTGGGGGAAATCCCAGGTTACAAGACCTGTTTTCTTTCAGAGAGGGAAGAAAACAAGGACACGCTGGGCACCTTCAGTGTGAGTGAGGTATCATGGTTGGCAGATGTGGAGACTGAGGTGCAGAGAGATTCTATAACTCTCCCAAGGTCACATGGCTAGGAAGAGTCTGGTAGAACTGGGATTTAAGTGAGATCTCTGACCCTGTGTTTGGTATTCTTTGCATGCCTCTAAAATGAAGCTATTGCAAACTCTGAAGAAATGCTCTCCCTTGCCTGTATCAGTCCCTCTTTATAAACACTGCTTTGGCAGATTTCCTTGTAGCGAATGGATGTCTGTGATTGTGCTTTCTTCTACCTCTCTTATTTAATCTCTTTATGAGGTCTGGGGTGTGATGTCTACCAGAGCTGAAAGGAGTAACACTCAGTCGTCTACAAGGAGAGCTGGCAGACTGAGACTTGGTACTCATGTTGGATGTTAGTGCTGGGAACTGGTTCCCCAAATCTGTGGTGCCTAGTATCATTAATAGTGAGATGTACTGAGGGGTAGACCAGATGTTCGGCAGCCAAGTGTCACTATCTGGTCTCAAGCATTCACATGAAGTGTTGGCTTAAGGAATGCACAGAGCTTCAGAGGAGGGAGCTGACTGTGAAAGTGAGGTCAGGGAAGGTTTGGCGGTGGTCTTACAAGATGGTGAGACTTGGGTGGGTGTAAGGAGTGAGGGGGGTGTAGGGTCAGGATGGGTAGAGGCACTGGATTATGGAGGGCCTTACATATCAAGCGGAGTAGTTTCAGTTTGGTCCCCAAGAAGGTAATAAGGAGTCATTGTAGGTTCTTGAGCAGAGGAGTGGCTCAGTGAAAGCAGTGTCTATTCTGCTGTGTGTGTGTTTTGGAGGGAGGGTTAGATTGACTCTGGGGAGAAACCCTATAAATATTTGTATTTAGGGTGTATGAGGCAAAAGCAGCAGTATTGTCAAGTCAAGACCAATTTATGTTGCCGTAGAAACTTAGAAAAACAGAGTGTTACAACAGCATCTTTTTTCTGTGTCACTTTCTGGGAAGCTGCAGGCTTGATGACCGAGGACTGGGAATTAGGGTGTTTAATTTTCACTATCTGTACCTTCTTTAACTATTTATGGTTAATGTAGGGACAGAGTAGGGGTTATTAACCTAGATCATTTTAGGTTGAGCCACATGAAATTTCCATTTTTTGCAGGTCAAAATGGAAGTACTGGCAATTTCACATAGTTCCATTTAATCAATTTTGTAAATTGTTGGCAATAAGTAGACAAAGGCTGGTCTTTGGCTTTCTGGTTGGCTTGATGTGGGTAGATACCAGGACACCGCTGCTTATAATTAGCCTAAATGCACCACTGTGCTGTTGTCCTCAGGAGGTGAGGCTGTTGCTGGAGACTGAGACCCAAAGGTTTGCTATATTCCTTCTCTCCCTAATTACAGACCAGGCACTCAGAGTCTCCTGATTTGATTCTCTCATCTTTAAAGAAGAAAACTTTGCTCTGGACTAAGGATTTTTAAGAGGGGAGGAGGGCTTGCACTTTGAGGTTGTGTTTTCCCAGCACTCCCTAGAAGCTTGATGCAGCCAGAACCTGGTTATGTTGGGGACATGAGGGACTGAGTTCTCACTCTTGCTCCCAGACACCAGAGGTTTTGAATGAGTCTGTGATTGCCTGGGCGGTGGACTGAGCATGCCTGATGGTGGTGGAGCAGAGCTGCTCTGTCTTCATGTCCTTTGTGTCTGTGTCCTGGGATTGGGGGCCACTCTTATGGAGCCTCTGTTGGGTTCAGGGATGGGGTGTTCCAAGTTTACTCCCCTCACCACTAGGAATCAGGGCCGGATCTGAGGTAAGGTCTGTTGAATCTGGCTGGGCACTGCCACCTCCAGAGAGCATGCCCCCTCCCCCACCCCAACTCTGGGTACCACGGGACCAAGTCATGGATCACCATAACCAAACTTCCTAGTTTCACTGGGACCCTGAGGTCACAGGTCCCATCACAACTCACCTCACTGACATCCTTGGTCACCATTCAATGTGTGAGTACTACCAGTGTCTGTCCTGTTCCATGAGGACTCTTATATGGTTCCCTGACATCCCATGCTGGACCCTTCTCTGGGACCCTCCTGAACCCCCTTCCATGCTAAACTCTTCCTGCATCCCTAATACATTCATCAAATGCTCCCTTGTCTTTCTGGTTCATCCCTGAAAATCCCTCTCCTTTCCCTTCCCTGGAAGAGAGAATTCTTTTCCATTGAGTTAGCCTGACAAATATGTATAGTAAGTCCTACTCTGTGAGAAGCACCACAAGGAAAACAAATGCCAACACTAGTCCCCTTGCACACACACATTTGAGGGTCATCTTCCTTGGTATCCTTCCTGAATTTTCCCCATGAGGAAACACAGACTAGTGTTACTGCTGGAGATCTTTCAACTCTTTTGGACAAAAATGGAGGCAGATTACAGAGATTATGAGAAGAAAAGGAATAACAGATGTCCATAAATAGTTGAACTGTAAATGTGAGTGTTGGGCTCATAAATTTATGGCATGTGAGATCAGTACCAGACAGTTGTCATCTAATCTGACACCTGTGTCTAGATGGAAATCATCTCAGAACAGATTGTATGTTATAATTAAAAAACAAAAAACATTCTGTGTAAATATGCTGGGCCAAATTGCGCATCCTGGCACAACAGGGGTTCTTGCTACGATTCAAATGCACATAAAAATAATGATCTTTAATCTCCTTTTAAAGGAAGCATAAACAGCAGATTCCAACATATAGGGTAGGATAGATGGATCCTGTGGGGTAACGTAAGTAATCCACAGCCCACCCTCATGGTGTAACTCAGTGACACATTCTGTCATTTTCCTCTTTCCTGACCTGGATGAAATGGAAATTGAACCACTTTTGCCTCAACTGCTTTATTCTGGCTGGGAACAGCTGATCAGGAAATACATCTTGTTTTATTCAATTACGCAGTTTATTAGGAAATACATTGAGAATGAGCTCATTTTCATTATTAAAGCTCTGAACATTAATATATAACCTTTGTTTCTTTCTTTCCTTTTTTTTTAATATCAGGAAGAAAAACCATTTAGAGAAGAAAGTTTCTATACCTACACTGAAATGTCTTTCAACTTTTCTTTTCTTTCCCTCCCTCCCTCCTTCCCTCCTGCCCTCCCTCCCTCCCTTCCATTTCATTCTTGCATCCCTAAGAAATACCAACCATGTCAGGCTGGTCCATGAATTCTTGTGATGCCAAGTGAATTCTGCCTTACCAATATAATATATCACTCCCAAAATAATTATCATACAAAAGAGATATTGAGACTAAAAGGACAGTATTAATAATTAGCAATTACTGTACCCTTACTGTGTGTCAAACATTCCTTTAACTGAACTTAATTATTTTCCCATTTGCTCTTCACGAAAACGCTGGAAGGAGGGTGTTCTCATTCCTACTTCCTATATGAAAAAACAGACACATGAGTAATTTGCCCACATTCACTCAAGTAGTCAGTGGCCATGCCAGGATTCAAATCCAGATCTGTCTCAGAGTCTGTGGTCATCACCTCTTCACATTTTCACCTCGAATAAGTTGAAAGTCAAGCTGAGAAAACTCTTCTTGGCAAAGAGGTGGGTGAGATTTGAGTTCTTTAAGGTTCCAGAATGTTCTGACCTCCTGTTGGTATTTCCTGGGCAATGAAGCTTAGACCTTTTATCTCGGTTGTATATCCCTGAAAGACAGCTCACTTTAGGGTAGCAGAAGTTGTGTTCCCAGGGTCAGGCTTTGCCTAGTGAGAACTCCCAAGGTGTGGCACATACTGGGGGCTCCTGGGAGGCTCGGAGGAGCCACTCAGGTCCAACCAAGACTAGTTCTGCTTTCCTGATCTCTTATAGGGGAGACTGGGGATTAGACCCAAAGGGCACATGCTCCGAGATTTCAAGCAGATCCCCAAAGATCATAGTCCTATAAAACCGTAATAGAATCAGTGACCTTTAGTAAAGTTTTAGTGAAGGCCAAAGGGCTCTTTGAACCCATCACGACTGACACCGTGTTGTCATTTTCCTCTTGCAGGACATCGAGGCCTGTGTGACCATTCTCTAAAATCTTTAAGCTCGAGAATCACAGAGCGGAAGCTGCAGGGGACATGGCTGCCTGCTGGCCGAGGGAATCTGGAGAAACCACTCCTGGGGCCACGTGGCTCCGCGGTGCCCGTGTTCAACCCTCAGAACGGCCTTCACTCCGTGCATGCTGACAGTAGTACGCTGAAGCCCAGGGTGGTGACCGTGGTGAAGCTGGGTGGACACCCCCTCCGGAAGATCACTCTGCTCCTCAACAGACGGTCCGTGCAGAGCTTCGAGCAGCTCTTGGCGGACATCTCCGAGGCCCTGGGCTTTCCCAGATGGAAGAACGATCGCGTGAGAAAACTCTTTAACCTCAAGGGCAGGGAGATCAGGAGTGTCTCCGATTTCTTCCGGGAAGGGGATGCTTTCATAGCCATGGGCAAAGAACCGTTGACGCTGAAGAACATTCAGGTAGCTATAGAAGAACTGTACCCCAGCAAAGCGCGGGCCCTGACACTGACCCAGCACAGCCGAGCCCCTTCTCCGAGGCTGAGAAGCAGGCTTTATAGCAGGGCCCTGAGAGGGGGGCACCACTGTGGGGAGACTGAGACTGCCAAGAGCTGTGGTGAGGCTGCCCGATCCAAGGCGGCTATCAGACATCAGGGAAAGGCCCCCGTGGAGCCGGAGCTGGGGGACAGGGCCAGGCCCCAGAAGAAGTGGGTCGGGGGGAAGTGGGAGCCTGAGCCCAGCAGCAGGCCACCCAAGGAAGCCACTCTGGAGAGACCTGCCAGTGGAGAGAAGCACCTGGGTGTGGAGATCGAAAAGACCTCGGGTGAGATCATCCGATGTGAGAAGTGCAAGAGAGAGAGGGAGCTCCAGCAGGGCCTGCAGAGGGAGCGGCTGTCCCTGGGGACCAGCGAGCTGGACTTGGGGAAGTGCCACAGGTACGAGGCAGCGGAGAAGCTGGTGAGGACCAGGAGCTGCAGACGGTCCCCTGAGGCCCACCCTGCATCTGGGGAGGAAGGGTGGAAGGGCGAGAGCCACAGGAGCAGCCCCAGGAACCCCACTCAGGAGCTGAGGAGGCCCGGGAAAAACCCGGACAAGAAGGAGGACAGAGACCCTGAAAGTCATGAAGGTCATGCTCAGGCAGCTACCAGGGCCAAGAGGGAGCTTGGGGAAGCCCAGCCGGTCAGAGAGGAGGGGCTGCGGGACGTGAGGAGGGAGGCCAGGAGCGCCTGCAGGAACAGGCCCGAGGCGCCTCCCGGTACCCGCGGGGGTGAGCAGGACGCGGACTGGGAGAAGCAGCCCTGTACGCCTGCGTCAGGGGCCAGAAAGCCAGCCGCTCGAGGGGAGAGGGAGTCTAGGGGCAGCCGGAAGCGGCGGCCTGTGGGGCTCCTGGCGACCGATGTGCACAAGCACTACGAGATGGGCCGCGTGCTCGGGGATGGCAACTTCGCCGTGGTCAAGGAGTGCCGGCACCGCGAGACCCGGCAGGCCTACGCCATGAAGATCATCGACAAGTCCAAGCTCAAGGGTAAGGAGGACATGGTGGACAGCGAGATCCTGATCATTCAGAGCCTCTCCCACCCTAACATCGTGAAGCTGCACGAGGTGTACGAGACGGAGGCAGAAATTTACCTGATCATGGAGTACGTGCAGGGCGGGGACCTCTTCGATGCCATCATCGAGAGCGTGAAGTTCGCGGAGCGCGACGCCGCCCTCATGCTCATGGACTTGTGCAGGGCGCTGGTGCACCTGCACGACAAGAGCATCGTCCACCGGGACCTCAAGCCGGAAAACCTGCTGGTAAGCCCTGACCTCCTGATGGTCGGGAAGTCCATCTCCTACGCTGTTATCTCCACATTCTGGAGCGCTGCCTTGATGTTATTTTAACATTCTTGCGCCAGTATTTAAAACTCTGGTTTCCTGAGATGCGTTGATGTTGATGAAATTATTGAAAAAGCAGCCTTCCAATTTAAATAAAATGGGAAATGTTTCCTTGTTCCTGGGAGAAAAATGCTTCCACCTTGACAGTGACTTGCACAGCCTCTGGCCTCGGTGTCAGCAACAGCTTCTCCCGTGGGCTTTGTGTCACCCTCCCACTGAAACTCCCCCCTCGCCTTTATTTTTTTAAGGTTTTATTTTTTTATTTGACAGAGACGGTGAGAGACAGGGAACACAAGCAGGGGGAGTGGGAGAGGGAGAAGCAGGTTTCCCCGCTGAGCAAGGAACCCATCGCGGGTCTCCATCCCAGGACTCCGGATCGTGACCGGAACTGACGGCAGAGGCGAGCCCTGGTGGACCATCTTTAAATAGCAGTTAGATGAAGGAATGAATTCAGACCATAGCATGCTGCATGCCAAACTGCATGTACTCCGTCAGTGGTGGCTACCATCATTATTATTCCTTTAGAAATGACTCTGATGTTAAGGTGGATATCATGAGCAGGCAGATAGAGCAGCAGCGAATGGGGACAATGATCTCCATAAGCCACATTTTTGTTTTTTTCTTTTTGGCAGGTCTTTAGTCTGTTTTCTTAAATTTCATGCCTGTAGACCCAGCCTGGGTACATCACTCCACGATGCATTCATCTGTCTGTAAACTGTTCCCACAAGCCAACAGAAATAACAAGTAAATCAAACTAATTATCTGGTGATATGAGGTCTATGTTGACCACTAAGTTGAGCAACCTTGTTTCTGACCAAATTTATAGAATCGAAGAGACAGTTTGACTGGTTTTCCTGAGAGGTCTGAATTATCTTCGGGTGTCTCCCTTTGAAAAAATTTCATTTCTGCATTAGCTGAGTGTTCTCATCCTTTCTTCAGTGGCTTTTTTGATTGTTTCTGTCTTTGGGTCCAAGTCCAAGTGTTCTCCGTGTGGTGCACTGTGCACTGTTTGTCATGGACACGTTGGAATGAGCTTCTGATATTTTCGTTGAACTGTCTCAGCAGAAGAGGGTCTGATTAGAGGCTTGGGTGGGTGCCCCTCTGCTGAACATTTTGGGCGTGTGCCCAATAAAGCTTTATAACGGTTATATAAGTTCTCGAGTATGTGGAATGAGATAAGGTATCCTCTAGGATTGTTTTCTTTTGGGAACAGTCATCTCAGTGTGCATTTTCTCAACAAGGTCCCAGAACCAGTGCGTTGAGCCAGCTTATCTCTTGGGCAGTAGCGGCTCTCACTTGTGTTATGGGATTTACTTGTCAGCAGTTTTTAAAATGGAGGAAGCCCCGGTTTAGATTTCATGGAGAAATTTACTTGAAGAATTAGAGAAACTGCAAGGAACATGTTTAGTATGGACAAGCTGACTGCCTTTGAGAGGTCATTTGACAACTCTGCATGGATTTAAATGTCAGGACATGTGTGTTTTTAGTGCCTTTAAGGGCAATGAAGTGTGTACGTGTGTGTGTGCGCCTGTGTTCTGAGAGGCGCAACTGCAGGGGAGCCGTAATTTTCCAGTCTCAATACATGAGTTATTTATTGGTGTTGATTGTAATTTGTATTTAGATCCTTTCTTTTTTCTGATTTCAAAGAAGGCCCACTTAAAAAAAAAACTACCACCTTTTTTTCGTGGTGGCATGGCTCCTTCACAAAGTGCAAAAGGCTCCATATTTGAGCCATCTTTTGTGAAACAGGTTAATATCTTTTCTGTCCTGTGGATAGTTTGTCAGCTTGCATTTGTCAAAATGAACAGGTCTGTCACATTTATAAGCCACGTTAGTCCTTTTTCTGAGAAAGTTCAACATATTGTTATGTCAAAAGTCTAAATGCTCTCTAATGTCAATGTTTTTGGCTTTTCAGACAGAGTTCTGGATAGTGTTGGATTTGGCAGTGGTCTCATTGCTGGGCTTAGAAGGGTGTCATCTCTCAACTTGCTGGTCTGATAACCACATCACAAACTTGCTTGGTCTTCTAAGACTTACTATTCCTAAATACCACTGTGGTGACCACTGTCCCTCAATGAATATTCTTCAGTTGCCTTTAATTTAGTGTTTTGTGCCTGTGCTGAGCTTTGTATTATCAAAGTGATTGTTGCTTTATCCTTCAGCAGATGGCCCCTGTCTGTATTAAGACCTGACTTTGCTAAACTTAGGAAAGTGATTTCACATTAGAACTAATATCCGACTACATGAGTGATTATGACTGTTGCTTCTTTTAGAGACTTTCTGGATGTGCAAAGAGCTCTTTATGAATATAGCAAGCTTATCATGTTATTTTAATCAACAGAAATATTCGTGTCTAATAATTGGGCCCTGGGGTACAATTTTAGGCCTATATTACTGAGTTTATCTATTTCAACTGATCACATTTCCTGATAAGATGCTAGTGCTCCTCTTCCCTTTGGGTTATTTCGACTCCTGAGATCTTGCAAAAGAAGTTTTAATTATGAGAACTTCCAGCTTGCAGAAATGTTAATTGCTTTTTCTAGCAGTATGTGCTCCCTTTGTGGGGTTGGAATGTGCTATGTGGTGTTGACAGGGCCCTGGGAGGAGGGGAGGGGGCAGACAGGAGCCAGATAGGTGAGGACGATGAAAGCAGCTCACACAGGGTGGAAAGTGGGCAGGCCAGGCTCCTGATGGCCAACAGCTGAGATATTGCCTACAGCAAAGAAGGCTGAGAGAGTGGGTGGGGAAAGACACTGAAGAGATGTCAGACAGGCAGAGACCCTTGAAATCCAGGGCAAATGGTGGTGGGCAGCTGTGGGGACAGGTCATAGCTCATCAAGAATAAAGGCTGTACTCTTTCTGGCCTCTTATGGGGTTCTGGGAAGGAACAGACTTTTCTAGATTTTTAACAGCTGAATGCAACTAGGACAGGGCAGTGACTGATGTCCCCAAGGCTGGTAAGGAACATTGGGAAGATAAAAAATGGTCCAACACACTTCTTGCCCATTCTCCCTTGAAAAGAAACCTATCCAGTCATTTTGTTCATTTTAATTCTCTAAGTTCTTTTTTCCACATCTACTGGGATGCACAAGAAGGACTCAGTAATTAGTGCTGTGAGTGGTTCTGTGATGCACAATTCTCCCTGGCCAGCATGACTTCTCTTTTTCCAGTTCCAATTTCAATCTCCTTTCCCCTTAGCATCTAAGATAGAGACGTCCAGGTCCTCTCCTTAATGGTCCAAGTATTCATGAATGCATTTATATACCAGTTGCATTCACTAAATATTTGGTGCCTATGAAGCATATCTTGTTAAGATAGTCTTAATAAAATCAAGAAATGGGAATTTCAGCAATAACATGAAATCACTAAAGAAAAAGTGCAGTGATACAAGCCTTTAAGTCATTGGCCAATATTGATCAAGTTTGTGAGAAGACAGGTTTATAAGAGATCTTCTCAAGAATCCCAGGGTAAATTCCAGCAGGAGACCTCAGAGTTATGACTGTAGGTTTGTATGAGTGAGAGTGGCTCCACTTTAACAGTTTCCAGGAAGATAAAAAGTATCCATATAGTCAGTGAACCCATATATTGTCTAAGGCTTGACTACCCAGCTAGCAATTTCAGGAAATTTCTTAAAGCCTTCAAAATTCTATATACTGGGTCATTTTGATAACTGAGATTTTCTTCTGTTTGTTCCTTTTGAAAGAGTCACCCACACAGATGGATGTCTGATAATTTACTGTTTGTAGTAAATTATCAGCAACAGAGACAACTTTAAAGCACGATTGAAAATGTTGTTGAAGGTTGTTAAATCACTTCTAAAATTGCGACTCCATTTCCCCAAGGAGTCCTGAAGTTCAGGTCCTTTAGTCAAGGTAAATAACAGCAGTCCGCTAATGTCCTCTTAATACTTGTGTTCATGTGTGTTGTTGCCACTCTGAGAGCAATTTCTTGTGAGCCATTTGAGGATCTAAGATTAAGTTTCTTAAAAATCTGTATTTTCAAAATGCCCTCAATCTGAGGAAGCAAATTTGTGTCCAGGGTCTAAGATCTGGTTGTCTAATTGCAGTAATATAAAACCCCTGGCTCTGTTTCAGCTTCTTCCAGATGTCCTACGTGTTAGGCGTTATGTGAGGATATGGAGAGGAAAGATGGAGAGAAGGGAGGGAGGGAGGGAGGGAGGAGGGAAAGAAGGAAGGAAGGGAGGGGTGGGAGAGATTAAAACAGATAAAGGCATAGAGATAGAGGTGGGGAGGGGACAACTCAGCTGTGTATCATGCATTAAACCTTGCCGACATGATTGCATGTTCTGACCGGGCCGTCTGGCTAAGGACTGGGTAGAACTGGGCATTCTGTGTGGGTGCAGATATACTGTTGATCCCTCCCCAACCTTTAATTTCTTTTTTTTTTTTGTTTTTAAAGATTTTATTTATTTATTCGACAGAGATAGAGACACCCAGAGAGAGAGGGAACACAAGCAGGGGGAGTGGGAGAGGAAGAAGCAGGCTCATAGCGGAGGAGCCTGATGTGGGGCTCGATCCCAGATCGCCGGGATCACGCCCTGAGCGGAAGGCAGACGCTTAACCGCTGTGCCACCAGGTGCCCCCCAACCTTTAATTTCTAACTACCATTTTGGGCAAGGAGACTCCACTTTCCCGTATTGAGATAAAACTCTTAAAATCCCTTTCAGTCAGTCAGATAGAATATATAGAATCAGGTTAAAGGATTATTTGTCTAAGAATCTCATGTGGGCAACACTCAGGCATTTGACCCCAGGTGCCTTTTCAAGGTGGTAAATTTCTCCTGTAGGAACCGTCTCTGATGTTTTGACCTTGTCAGATCCCAGGGCACACTGGAGGCCCATGAATAAGTAATGGTGACCATGACAATAGTAATTCTGTTGATAATAACTTTGGCTTTACTGCGTAGGACCTCGACCTTGTGAATTTTGATAAATTATGTTCACGGCCATACTATGGTGGGCTTGGCGTTTTAGGTCAGTTCATTACCTTTCTGGGAAGGACTTGGAAACAGAAACATAGAGATGTGTGCCAGTGGAGACACTGCCTGAATGTTTGCATCCAGGGGAGTGGGATGAATTGTAAGGGCCATGAAGCAGCTCAGGAGAGGGAGCGGACACGCTTACAGCTGAGCTACCTTCCAGCTGCCGTGGGACCATGTGACTAACAGTGGGGTAAATCAGTACTTCTTAAATCCACCATGTGCATGGGAATCACCCAGATCTTGGATCTTGATAAGATGCAGATGCGATTTAGTGGGTATAGGAGAGGCCTGAGATGCTGCATTTATAATAAGCTCCAAGGTGATGTTACTGTTCTGCAGAGCATACCTTGTGGAACAAGGGCTCAAACAATGAAGACATCTAGTTCTCTCAGTGACAAGCAGCCTGGAGACAGGTGGTTACAGGGATGGTTAATGGAGCAGATCAGAGATCTCAAGGCAGTTTTTGCCATTTCCCTCAGGGTCCCCAAATGTCTACCATGCTCCAAGGATCACATTGTCACACTCACATAAATGGCAGGAAAAGTGGGGGGGTGGACTCTTGCTGGTGTTCTCCCTTTCTCAAGAGGAGGAAAGTCTGGCTCAGGAGATTCCTCAGTACACTTCCTGTTCTATCTCGTTGGCCAGGATGCATCCCTCAGCATGGAGCTGGCTCAGGGTCATTTTGGAGGGGGGAGCTGCCACGTCCTCCCTCACTCTTCTCCCCATCTCCATTGTGGGGTCACAAGGATGCTACCGAGTCCTCTCTCAGGAGATCTGGGGACTGCTGAATGTAGGGCAAATCTGGGAGACTACAGCTTTCAGGAAGCCATAGATAAGAAGTGCCCTCCAGGTCTCTGTTTCTAGAATCATCCAAACTTCATGGGTAATTTTTCTGGATCTCTTAGGGGCCCCCAACTTCATGGAAAGTTGGGCCTCCTCATCCCATGGGACAAGGCATCTCTCAAATGCTTTCCCTTCCTCTCGGCCTGCTTTTGTTTAACCTGCCCTGGTGGAGAGATAACAACCCTGCTGTTCTGCATACAGAGCCCCAGTCCTCCTGCTCTGATCCCCACTGTCTCCTTGTCCAGCTGTGGCTGCCTCTGGGATAACCATGCCCTTTGGTCTTGGTTTCCACATGTGTGGGGGCAGTGGTCTCTGGTAGGGAATGAGAAGGGTCCTTGCCATAGGGAAGCTTATTCAAAGGCTGTGCCAAGAATGACCTTGTGGTTGCAGCCACCCTCCTCCGCTAGTTTTTCTGTTTTCAGATTTAGATTTTATGTGTCAGTTTGTCTGTTAGCTGCGGATCAAGCCCCTCCCACAATCACTGGTTGGGGTGGGGCAAGTGAAAGCTGTTTAGCTTTTAGGTACTTAGGTGTGGCTGCAAAATGGTAATGTTTCTCATATTATTTTACATAAAAGTTTAGTTTTAACAAATATCAGGAACTCAAGGTGGTGAAGGATAGAATCAGGGAGACTGAAAAAATCTTTACTTCCTTTTGGTTAAGTAATTCAAAGGGACCGAATTATACCTGTGACATGGTACATGGTGCTTGCAATAGACCCAGCCCTACTCCAGGCCCTTTGCTCCTGCTGCCTGCTATATATACACCCTGTGCAGTAAGTGTGCTTACCTCTCTTTACAGGGGAGGAAACTAAGGCCCAGGGAGGTTGAGTAACTTGGTCAGAGTCACACAGCAAACGAGAAGCGTGATTTGAACCCAGGACCCATCCAAGCTCCTGGGCACTCTACTAGACTGGTGCTTGGCCGATCTTAACATTTTTTTTTCCTGTCCCTAAATGCTAAAACCGAGATGAAAAAGATCCTTTCTTGCTGCATGGTTTCAAATCCTGGTTGATTGTAGCATAACCACAGAAAGTTAGGTCTGCATGGGAAGTCTAGAGACCTCTCCTATATTATAGGTGGTAGCATAGGCTCAGAAAAAGTCAAGGTGGGGGCCATCTGGCTCTTTTGGTGTAAGCAGAGCTAAAACAAAAATCCAAGTAATTTCAATCTTACTTCTGAGCTCTTTTGCAAAATACATGTTGGCAGTTCAGTTGCTTGACTTTGGATTAAATGATTTCCTTAGAAAGTTCAATGCTGAATGTGGATTTTGGTCCTTTGAGAGCAGAGAAACTGGGTGGGTTCCAGACTGGGAGGCTGGTGGGGAGGAGCATACTCCTTGTGTTTCCAGAGAGATAGGAGAGTATGGAAATCACACGTCAGTCCAAGCATTGGTTTGGAAACCTCCTGCTAGTTACCTCAGTGGTCTCTTTTACCAGGGAGTTACCACTTTGGTCTGAACCTGACGATGATGGCTCTGTTTCTCTTGATCTGCACCAGGATCCTCCCCCATGGGACTGTTGGCGTCTGGGCGGGCTGACCCTGCTGTGGGGCTGTCCTGAACATTGTAGGAGCTTTAGCAGCTTCCCGGCCTCTGCACGCTAGATGCCGCTAGCATCCCCCGAGCTGTGATAACCAAGATACCAGATACTGTCCGGTATCTCTGGGGTGGTGGTGGACCACTGTCCCTGCTGGAGAATCACTGCCTATCCTTGTTGCACTGAGACATTGACTCTGTGCTCTGTGCTCCCACCTGCTTAGAGCCCATGTCCCATTAGAGCAGGCACAAACTTCATGGTCCTGTCAGTCTGGCACATTGGTCACGATTCTGTGCACTTCGCATTTTCATAGAATTCTCACATCAACCCTATGAGGAAGGCCTCACACTACACTGAGGGGATGGCCAGAGGTCTGGCCACAGAGCCTGTGGGGTAGTCCCTGGATGCCCTGTGTTTTTAACTCAGTGTCAGGTTCAGATGTGGCCAGCCCCGCTGATGAAGGAATGGAGGGTGGACTGGAGATGTTTCCTGGGTCACGTAGGGAGGGCCCCTCGTCCGGCGCTCACTTCAGGTCACCGCCTGGTTGTCTGATGTGCT
The DNA here is from genome assembly GCF_024610735.1 of Ursus americanus. NCBI lineage: Eukaryota > Metazoa > Chordata > Mammalia > Carnivora > Ursidae > Ursus > Ursus americanus. Next base: position 7,223,129 of record NC_142146.1, on the reverse strand, counting down.
GAGCATCTCAAACTCAGGATGCTGAAACTGGGTTTCACATGGAACTTGCGCCTCTCCCAGACCTCTCTGGCCCAGAGCGCGGCCCCATCATCACATAAACAGGGTGCTATCTCCCAACTGAAGGAAACAAACTTTGTTTTCTCCACGTCCCCCTCCGCTACTACCCTACCTTTATGGACTACCCCCCCACTCCTGAAAGAGGTGTCTGTCCACCTTGTTTGCAGTTTTCCCGTTCCATTCCATCCTGAACTCCAGGAGGGCTCTCATCCCCATACTATGCCGCAGCCCCCTTCTCTGTCACATGGGGCTGCCACCGGCCCAGCTGCTGGTGGCAGGAACCTCAGTGGCCCCGGAGCCTCCTTCCTCGCCCTCCCCGTTCAAGCCTTCTGTTCGCCCTTAGGATGGCACTTCTCCCCACCGGAGACCAAGCCACCATCATCTCCTGCTGGGACTGCAGCAGTGGCTGCTCACTGGTCCTCCCTCTTCCTCTGCAGGCCGTCTTCCTCCCAGGAGCCTGAGTGATCTCCGAATGTAAATCAGACCCCATAACTCCTCTGCTCAGAGTCAGCACGGGCTTTCTGTCACACTCCAAGTTCATTTCTGTGAGCTCCAAGGTCCTGCACCATGACCTTTGCACTTGCTGTTTCCTCCACCTGAAAAGCTTTCTCTTCAGATTTGAATATGGCTCACACTTGACTTTTTTCAAATGCTACTTTCTCAGTGAGTCCTGCCTGAACCACCCCATTTAAAATAGCAGCCCCTGCTGCTGTCAGTTCGAGCACTGTCCACTAGAACTTTCTGTGATGATGGAAATGTCCTGTCTCTGCACAGCCCAGTACAGTAGCCACTACTACATGGACACTTAAGATGTACCTTGTGTGTCTGAGAAACTGAACTTTAAATTTTGTTGAAAATAAATAGCCACATGTGGTTTTTGGAAACTAACAGACAACACAGCCTTTATCTCACTTTTTCTTTTTTTTTTTTTTTTTTACCACACTTATCACTGTGGGACCATACATATTCGTTTGAATATCATTTATTAATAGAAAGAAGGTTTTATAAGAACAAAGACTTTACCTGTTTCATCCACTATTCCTAGTACCTAGAACAGTACCTGCCACAGGGTAGGCATCTAAATATTTGTTGGGTGAATATCAGATGTTAATTAAATAGAAAAGTCCTGGGATGAAGGCCTGTCTTTGGCCTGTCATGGCAGGTCCCAGGGAAGGCTTTGTTTCCACAGATGCTTTCAATCATTGTTTTGTATTTTGGTATCTTTTGCTGTTGAAATGTAAATTGATTCTAGGCATTGATATTTCAGTGTGAGTTGGTTTCTAAGATCATAAAGTCCTCATAGCCAGTTGAAAATGGAACCTTGGAGGGAAAGGCCAGAAGGACCATGAAAAATCCAGTATAAAGTAGGCTTAACCACATCTGAATTTTTCTTGGCGGGAGGTGGGGGGGTGGGGGGAGGGTGGCTGCTTGCTGTTTGGTCTATAGTCTGCTGCCATCTCCTGTTCAGAGATGAACATTGCAAGATCACATTTAAATTGAGGTTACCTTGAAGTACAGGAGGTGTTCATTGTTCGGAAAAATAAAGATTCCTCTTGAAGCGTTGAGACCCTCCAGGTGTTTGTTATGTGGATGCTTATGTAAATAATAGAGACCGCCTGGATTCAAATCAGGGAACTTTGGTGTGGCTGGGACAGGGGGTGATGGATGCAGATGGATCAGCAGTCCTAACAGGGCCGTGTGAATTCATCTCTAACACCCTTGCAGTTGGAGAGGAGCTGAAAACCGAGCTCTGGAAGGAACGTGACCCAGAGCAGTGAGTTTCGATGGGCCAGAAGACAGAGAAATGGAAATATCAGTGAAGCAAGTTCAGATGTGTGCGCTGGGGTGGTGGGCGGGCTCTCAGCCAAACCTGGCCCACTAGGGTGTAGGGAAGGGGAAAAAAACCCCTTTTGTCTCCACCCTCATGGGTTCTTTGGCAGGACATTGGAAATCAAATCAACAAAAGACAGACTAACAAAAGAAAAACAGACGCGTGCACATATGCAGCACACACATGGGAGGAACTCTGGGATGAGTAACTCAAACGGGGAGTTAGAATTTGGGGCTTTATAGAGCATCTTAAAAGAACAATAAATCTTTTGAGAAGTGACAAGATAAAGCAAAAAGGGTTTCTAGGCTTTTAGGGGAAGCAAACTGTGGCAAGTAAAATTATGGGAAAACTAGAGGAAGATAGGAGTTGTTTAATAATCAACATGTCTAAGCGGCATAATTTGGAGTGGCATGTTCTGATCCCCTACAAAGGCTTTCTGAGGAAGGGGCATCAGAATGGGACTCTGAGTGGAGTCTTTGTCTTTATGGCAACCCAGCATCCCATCCACTCTGAGGCCTGAGGTCCGCTGTCCTGATCAAATCACACGTGGCATGTAGTGTTCATTTCTGGGCGTTCTTTGTTAAAAGAGGCATCGATGAAATGGAGATCGCCTAGAACTTGACTGCGCACACGAATCACCCTGAGGTCTTGTCGACATGTAGGTTCTGGTTCAGTGGGTCTGGGCAGCCAGGATCTCTGCCCAGCTCCCAAGCGATGACTGTGCTGTTGGTTCAGGCAGTGAACTTAGTGTAGGAAGGAGCGAGAAAGGGAGGATGACGAGGAGAGTGGGTCTTATAAGGATCAATTGGGGTATCCTCAGATGTGAGTTAGAGAAACCAGAGGTGACCTGGGGACCACGATAGTTGTTTCCCTGTGGGACAAGTGTGTCTTTCTTCAGTACCCTCCCAGAGGGCAGACTTAGACAATCGTGTAGGGGCTGGAATTTGGAATCAACATAGGGGAACCTCCTCGCAAGTTAAACTGGCCACAAATGGGATGAGATGCCGGATAAAGTTGTGGGAATCCTTCTGTGTTGAGATTTCAATCAGAGGTGAACAGTCGTTTTTACACAAGTTCCTGTCTGGGTGGAAAAGTTGATGGTTTCAGAAGTCCAACAGATGCTAGGAAGAAGGGTTATCCTGGAGGATGTCACTCATTTGATTTCACGATTAGGGTAGGAATTATTCTGAGGCCAACAATGGGAGGTGCCTGTTGAAACAAAGCAAAATGAAACTCACACAGTCAGTGCAGGACCTTAAGTGTAATTAAGCTGTTCATGTCGATGAAATAGGTGAGAAGCCTCAAGTCACATGGACGGCTCTGAAGGATGTGATGTCCCTACTGAGAGCAGAAGCTGGAGAGAGCAGAATTAAAAACACCGGTGGTCTCGAGCCACTTTCTGGACGGGACAGACGAGTCCACAGATCTCAACCAGCCTGGGGCTCAGCGTCTGCTGTGGGGGGTGCCACGGGGATGCCCGAGACAAGGAACAAGACAAAACCGTGAAGAGACAAGCAGCAGCATACTATGTGTTAGAAAGGCCATGGAATAATATAAAACACGGATTTAGTGTTTGGAAATGCATGCACCAGCATCTGGACATTTAACCTAATAAATGTGCGAAACAAAAGACGGACTTTCCACCGTGTTGAAACTGCTGGTACTTCAGTGGAGCCGGGGTTTGGAGTTGGGGGGTTTCTCGGAGGAAGGGACTAGTTTGTTATTTCTCATGGGGGCATATTTTATTTTGGTGTATCAAGGCAGCCAGATGCTTTTCCTGCTGATCATTTGGTTGGGAGAATATTCACAAATATTTATGGGGGACATATTTTTTCAGCAATTACCCAGCAAATGTGATTACTCTAGATGATCCAGCTGGAAACTCTAGGCACCACACTGCTTTTTTGTCCTTCCCTTCCAAACTCGATTTTCTAGTCTAAGTTGTTCTAATCATTACCTCCCCGTCTCCTTCTGGGCTCTATCTGTCTCGCTCTGCAGACCACAGCCGAGTCGCATTTTTGACTGCATCTGTGACTTTCCCTTCAGTTAGGTTAACTAGGGAGGCATCGATTAGGTTGCCCTGCGGTAAACTCAGACTCAGTAATTAAGACACATTCTGCTCCCAGAGATGTAAGCTCACTGGCAGAATCCAAAGCAAGTGCAGAGAACTCACTCTTGTCTGGGGAAACTGGGGAGTGCCTGCCCTGTATTTTTGGGTGCTGCTGTGTCCATGGCTCTGTTGGGGTACAGGGAGAGCCAGAGTCTTCCCATTGCCCTTGGCCCCCCAGGCACTGGTGGGAGCATTGGGAACCTTTGTCCCCATTGCAGTAGAGATGGGAGAGCATGTGCCTACAGACAGGTTGATAATTTCACCTATAGGTGGTCCCAAGGAGCCTCTCCCCTGGGGTGCTGTCAGCCAGCCTTGTCCCTGTTTTATCGTAGCTCAGTAATTAACGGCTCAGCTCACCTTTGCTGTGAGTGTTCAGCTTCTATGATGAGATGCAGGGCAGGCAAGAGTTGAGAGGGGGTGAAGCTTACACAGCAGAAGATGGACCAGGGCCCTGCCCCATATGGGTGCCTTTGGTTTGGATAAGGAAGATATCAAGGACAGCTTCCCACACTTCTCATTTTGGGTCCAAGAGGGGTTCCTTCCAGGGGGGAGGGTGGCTGGCTTCCTGGGGACACTTCTGCTGTGTAGCCAGAATCCCCAGATCACTGGCTGTCTGTCTGGATTTCAAGACAGCCATAGGGACTGTAATTATTTTTTCAAGCAGAAAATAATTGTTGAGAATGTGCCTTGGAAAAAAAACCCCAAAGTATAAATTTACTTAACTTTATATTTAACAAAATTTGTTTTAATTAAAACTATGCATTAGTTTCTTCCCTCCATCTTTATTGAGGTATAATTGACAAATAAAATTGTAATATATTTGAAGTGTTCATATAAATTGTGGAAGGATTTCCACACTCAAGTTGATTTCCACGTCCATCACCTCATAGAGCTGCCTTGTTTTTTGTGGCTTTTTTTTCCATAAGGATGTTTAAGATCTCTCTTAGCACATTTCAAGTACACAATACAGAATGATTAACCGCAGTCACCACGCTGTACATTGGATTCCCAGAACATATTTGTCTTACAACTGAATGCTGATACCCTTGGACCACCAGCTTTCCCCAGTCCCTGGTGACCGCCGTTCTACTTTTTATTTCTAGGAGTTCTTTCTTTCTTTCTTTCTTTCTTTCTTTCTTTCTTTCTTTCTTTCTTTCTTTCTTTCTTTCTTTCTTTCTTTCTTTCTTTCTTTCTTTCTTTCTTTCTTTCTTTCTTTCTTTCTTCTTTCTTTCTTTCTTTCTTTCTTTCTTTCTTTCTTTCTTTCTTTCTTTCTTTCTTCTCTTTCTTTTTTAAGATTCCACTCTTCGCTCTGCCCTCTATGGATAAATTCCCCTCCGGGCCTGAGACCTTGGCAGCCCCCAGCTTTGTCCTTTCTGTTGAGAGGAAAGGTGCCAGGCAGGATGTGATGACAGGTGTCCTGTGGGTTGCACCTTTCCCAAGAGGCAGACGACAGGAGGGAGGAAAAGATGCCACACTTGCAGAATCTACCATTCAAAGCTCCCTGCTAGAGATTGCGTAGGCTGCTTTCTGTGAACATAAGGTCAGAATGATGGGTGGCAAGGCTGCTAAAGGGGCTTGGAACGCCTTCCCCACAGGGAACCAGCATCTTCCAGGCGTGCACAGACCAGCTGCCAGGTGTGGCTGCCTGGATTGCTGCAGAGTGGGGCTGGAGCGGGGCCCAGGGCTGCTTTAGCTACAGAGTTGGAAGCAGGCAGGTATTGCCTGGCTGTGCTTTGCTTCTTGCCTCCCAGAACAAGGGGCTGTGGGCACCTTTGGCTTGTGCCTTTATTTCTTGGTGTCCTGAGATTCGGTCAAGGTGAAGCTCCTGGGGAAGGCAGCTGCTCCGAGTCTTAACACTCTCTGATGTGTGGAGGCCAGACCTCCTATGAGTCACCCTCTACCTTACTTGTTTGGGTGCCAACTAGCATTGCAGAAGGTTGGAGTCTGATGTGCCCGAAGATTTAACCTTTCCCCAGAGTGGAAAACGGCCTGCGTAGCATGGAGGGAACCAATGCATCTTTTACTTGCTGCAAAATATGCTAGATTTGTCCCTTCGCTGTTGGTTTTTACGTGAAATATAACATATCTTTACTTTTATCATGTCTTGCGTGGTAGTCTAAATACCTGCTAGGCTCACCTCTTAAGATTCATTTCTTTTAGGTGAAGACCCACCTCTTCCTAACACAGCATCTAGCATGCAGATACCTTGAGGGTGAAGGAGGACAGTACGCATTAGCTGGGCAGTGGGAATTGGTTTACCATGATCAGAAAGCCAGTCACCGGGGTTTGTTTGAAAAAATGAGATGCAGGTGGGATCCATTTTGAGGAGGACAAAGGAAAGCAGGGGTTCTCCTTCATTTCAGAGTGAGGGTAGCTGTCTTTTCTGTGCTCTGAAAATGACTGATTTTCCCCTTCTCTAAAACCCAGTGGAAGTGGGGTCTAAAGAATCAGAACTAACTTCTTTTACCTTCATGTAAAAACGTTAACAGAACCCATTCTGTCAGTTCTCATATATATATAGGAATAAATTCCGCTTTAGTAGCATTAATTAATACAGCATTAATTCTGTATTCTGTGCAAACAAGGACAACAATATCATCCCAGTTTGCCTGTGACTGTCCTAGTTTTTTAAATTTAATTAATTAATTAATTTGAGAGTGGGAGAGGGATAGAGGGAGAGAGAGAATATCAAGCAGACCCACCAATGAGCTCGACACAGGACTCGATCTCCCAACCCTGAGATCATGACCTGAGCTAAAATCAAGAGTCGGGAGCTTAACGGACTGAGCCCCCCAGGTACCCCAGAAATTGTCCTAGTTTTAAAAATGAAAATCTCACATCCTGGGAATGCTTCAGTCCCTGGCAGCCTGGGACTGTTGGTTACTTTAGATGAGGACTTTGTAGGGTAGATTATGAACACTGATTGGAACTCCTGACACAAGCCTAATTGCTGGAAATGATCACCTCCTTCCCTTTTTAAAGGAGAAAACAGAGGCTTAGATGAGTAAAGAAATTTGTCCAAGACAATCTAGAGGCAAATCTTGGATTTGGAACTGAAGACTCCTGGTCTGTTTGGTCCTTAATGCCTCCCCTCCCCGCACCCAAATTAGGATCTGTACCTATTGTTTCTCCCCTGCTTGTTTACTTCTTCCTCCTAATTCCTGGTTCTTTCCCTTTCCTTTCTTCCTCTGCCCAGATTTCACATCCCCCAGAGGCATTTTCTGGTCCTCACTAACATTAATCCGTGCCCAAAATATCATTGATCCTTGTTCTAACTCAGTGGTGCCCAATAGAAGATTCTGTGATGATGGAAATGTTCTATATTTGCACTGTTCAATATGGTAGCCATTAACCATCAATGGCTCTTGAGCACCTGAAATGTGACTAGTGCATCTGAGAAACTAAATTTTTAATTTGATATGAATTTTAATAGCCATCTGTGGCAATATGGTGCTACCGTAGCAGACAGCACAGTGAATCTAACTTGTTTTACTTGAAAATGTGAGTACCCATCACTGAAATCAGGTTGGGTTTATCAACTATGAGCTCGAGTAGGTTTATCGTTTGATTATCCTGACCTTGCATGCTTGTTGTCTCGTTAGTTTTTCTTCTTTGTTCTCATCACAATTTTGGTGATTTGGGGATTTTGTTTTCTTACAGGTTCAGCGAAATGAGGACAAATCTACCACCTTGAAACTGGCTGATTTTGGCCTTGCAAAGCATGTGGTGAGACCTATATTCACTGTGTGTGGGACTCCGACTTACGTAGCTCCTGAAATTCTTTCTGAGAAAGGTACGTGTTATACATTGCTCCATGGGACTCTGGCTCACTTACTAACAAATGTCTCATTTTTAATATTTAATATTTTTCAATATGGAGCAATCAGAAATCTCAGAGTTGGCAATAGGCTTGCACATGGATTTTAATGGGAATATTTGAAACAGATCTTGACAAAAGCATGTGGACCTTTTCCTCATCTGGGCTGCCCTTATAGAGGAGGGATTGTGTGTGTGTGTGTGTGTGTTGGCAGGACAATAAGATAAAAGATGATGAAAATTTGCCAGGAAACTCAAGCAAGCAAGGCCATTTGTGCCACTGACCCAAGGCCACTTCTACTGGAAAAATTTTGAAGCAGGTCCTATGGTAATCAGCTTAAAAACTCCTCCACCAAATTTGCATTTTAAGGAACAGGGTGTCCCATTTCAAAGCCCACGAGTAATATTTATTACCAGTTTTAATATTATATGAGGATCCAATGAACTGTTTTAGTGACACATTCTATAAAGTACATAAAAACGAAACCGTGATTATTATCACATGGCTCCAAATGAGCTATGTGAGATCACATGAATGACTGTTTAGCCATCGTGGCACTTTGGGAGAAATCAGTTCAGGTGCCGTATGTAAGATGGTAAAGCTCTGGGGGGGTTGTGGGGTTGGTGGGGAGAAGGGAGAGAGTTTCCCAGCAGCAGGAGCATCAGGGAAGGGAAGACAGGGAGGCAGGAATATGCACGGAGGTTGGGTGGTAGAGCCACTGAGAAGACTAGTCTCAGTGTTGCAGAGGGAAGTTTAGTTGGCTGACTAGGTTGAGTCTGGAGTCTCCACAACTGGGGAGGCTGAGCAGAGGAATTTGAACTCCATGTGGCCGGCAGAGTAGCCATGGCAGCGTGGTGACAGTGGGACAGGAGAATGCTGAGAAACCATAGACATTTTAGTGGAGGCGTTGATGACCTGGGTAAGAGAAGAAGGCAAGCAAATAGTCTCCCTGAATGCTGAGGGAACCACAGCCTTGGTGCTAATACCAGCTAAGACGGGGTGTTGGAAAGCTCTTTTGGGGGATGGGTGGGTGGGTTGAGATTTTAAACACACTGATTTGGTGCAGGTATGAGGCGGACAGATGCAGTTGTCCAGTTGGCAGGGAGGTCAGGCGCTGGGCTGAGCGGGTGCTTTTGAGACTCCTTGACTTGGAAACGGCAGCCCAAGTGGGCAAGATAAGGAGCTCCTCCTGAAGCTAGCAAGGGCAGCTGGGGACAGACTCTGGAGGGAGGCTCAGAGTTGGGGGATGAGAGAAGGAAGGACGGGTTGGCAGGGGACAAGGCAGTGGAGGCAGGAAGAGGACAAGGAAAGGATCGTGTCACAGAGGTCGAGAGGCAAATTTCAAGATGGGAGGCCAAGCTGAGCCAGACCCTCCTGAGTGTGAAAGGTGGTACAGAACTGAGAAAAGGCCAGTAAAGTTGGCCAGAGAGAGGTCAGCAATGATTTATTTCTGTAATATTTTTTTTGCTGATTTGTCTTGACACCATTGCTCTGGGGCTTAATAATGAATATACAACTTCCAGATTACAGCTGCTGAGGGGTTTCCTTTTCCAAAGGTAAAAAGTTAGAACGTGTTTGGAAATGTCCACACTGCTGTTACAGGGTTTTGTGGGGATGATTGGGCAGTATGTATGAAAAACCTCTACTGTGTATTACATTGTGCATTTAATTTCTGGGAAGTTATTTCAAGAATATAGTCAGAGATGTGCACAAATATTTAATAGATAAGGTTGTTCACCACAGAATTATAATGTAAAAACACTTAAATTACAGCATAGAGCATTCATTATATAAGGGGAATACTGACAGCTATTAGAAGTCATATTTTTAGAAGAATTTTTTAATATTCTTTATAGGAAATGGCATGATATATTACGTGAATGAAATAGGGTATAAAATATGTCCAGTGGGATCCTAATTTTGTTACAGGAAGTATAAATGTGTGTGGGTGTGTGTTTGTGTGTGTCTGTGTGCTCATGGGGATATAGCGAGTAATGTCGGTCTCTTTATAATCATAGGAGAGAGCCATTAAAAATATTTTTTCAGTGCGAGAAGATAATGAATGACTAGGACGGAGAGGCCGCTGGGGTAGACCAGGGCTTCTCGAACTATCTCTGGTGAAGGTTTTAAAATTTCTAATATAGTGCGGACCCTGCTACACAGGGCGAGGTCACTGCTCATGCCACGTGACTTACCACGTGTTTGACAAACCCTGAACTCTGCCCTATACTCCATTCTGTGAGACGTGTCCTTGACCACACAGCTGGATGTCATGGCCATGCCCCACTGCTAGAGTTTCCAAATGTTTACTTTCAGTCTCTATGTTCATTTTATCCCAGACCAGTAATAAAGGATTACAAACTGGCATTCGTCTGAGGACCAAGCTTTGGGTAACACTGGTGTCAACCCCCCGTTTGTAGGGGTTGGCAGCAAATGCCCCCCCCCCATGTGTTTAGAAGTGGCTCATGCTTACTGAAAGCTGCGGTCCTCTGTCACCTAGAGCTACCCTTCCCCACGTTTGTCTCCTCCTGTCTGATCCAGCCTGGTCTCAGTTTCGCTTGTGTCTCTGCCGTCGCACAGGTTACGGGCTGGAAGTGGATATGTGGGCCGCGGGCGTGATCCTGTATATCCTCCTGTGTGGCTTCCCCCCCTTCCGCAGCCCGGAGAGGGACCAGGACGAGCTCTTTAACATCATCCAGCTGGGCCGCTTTGAGTTCCTGGCCCCTTACTGGGACAATATTTCTGACGGTGAGACGGGCTTCCCCCAAGCAGGAGACGAGGCGACGTTAGAGCTGGAACCCGTGCTGGGTTCCGACGGCAGAGCAGATTTTAGGTCAGCTGTGTAGTGAGGTGTGCAGGGGGCCCACCTCGGAACCGGGCACGAGTGGGGCTGTCGACCTGTGCTTCATCCTTTGTGAAGTGTGGGCTTCGTGTAGATTAATTTGTGTGGCACCCTGGGGAACAAGACCTGCTGTAGAGTCAGTGAAAAAGTCTGACCGCTGGTTGCAGTCACTAGATATTTTTCCTTAAGGCAGTGAAGGGACCTCAGAACTGAAGAATATCAGAAACCTAAACCCTCATTTGGAAAGATCAGTCATCTTGTATATGCAAGCACTGGGAATTGAGCAGACGGGGAATGCATACCTTCCTTACAAACAGCCAGGTGTTGTGGAGGGGTGTAGCTGGAGCGCAGAGGCTCTGGAAGGCAGGGGGTGGTCTTAGTTACCTTCAGGGGAGCAGAGGCACGAGAGGTCTTCCTCCTTTTTGGCCCTTTCAAATGCAGTCTTTCCCTTTTTGCTACTGATTTGTCAGTACCACCCGCTACCCTTGTAAAATTGGGAACTAGATATTCGGGGGTTTTGAGTCTTTGAGTCTTTAGCTTATAAAGTAGAATAGGAGTGATAACTTTATTTTCCCTCAATTTCCCCAACCACGTCATCTAAGATGAGTTATCGAACTGCCCTCATCCCCAGCCTCAGTCTCCTTACTTGGGGTTGGGGAAGAGGCGAGGAGAAAGCTTCATTTTTTCCTCCTTAAATAAGGTAGGGAGAGGGGTGGTGTGCTGTAGGTAGAGTGAGGGTCTTGAGCTACTCAAGCCATTGGTGACTTGGGAATTGAAGGACTGAAAATCATTTTAGAAAGTTCTGTGCAGCACTGTCCTTAGATTTGGGTATAGTGGCCCCTACCCTGAGTTTCATGCCTTAGAGGACCCTAATCAGTTTACATCCACCCCACAGAGTGAGGGGACTCTGGAGCCAAGGAGATGCACCTTCCAGAACCCAGGTGCCCTCTGCTAGGTCACTTAATCAGAACCCCAGAATTCCCTGACCGAATGGTGCAGGCCCAGTTCCAAGACTGGGGAGACCTCTTTACCCAGACACTTCCCATCATGCCCCAGGATAGCCAAGGAGCCTCTGTTCTGAGAGGTAGAGAGAACTTGGACTTGTTGGCAGGGAGTCCAATTGTCCACACTTGTACATGTGAGTCTGAGAATTCCCAGTTTAAACCTGACCCACTCCCCGCTGAGTCCTTTGAAGATCTTGATGGAGTGATGCTGGTCGGGGTGGGTGCCCGGGTGCTTTGTGGGCAGAACTCACCCAGTTTGAAGTGGGTGAGGTGGGAGAAATCCTGTGGCTGCCATGCATAAGAGGCAGCTGGACAGTGGTGTAGAGGAGGGGCTGATTGGTGGGTGCACAGCTCATCTTGAGCAAGAGTCATCCCCCAAGAAAGGTGGGGAGAAGTGGGTGTTGTTGATCTCACGTGATCGAAAAGGAGGCTCAGGGAGCTGGCCAGGGAGAGCCAGCAAACCCCAGAGAAGTTGTTTCTCCCCCTTGCCTGCCACCTGGCCCGCCAGTTGCTACCCCATCCCTCTAGAATCAGTTATGATCTTGGGCAGAAAATGAAATTCATTTCGAATTTGGTTTCCTTCACATGTTTCTCAATTTTGTCAGTGTGAAGGCATATTTACCAACTTAGGAAGGAGATTGAACAGATTTTATTTAGCAGCCCGATGATTGATTTCAAAATGTAAGATATGTGGACATATGGCATGTGGCCTCCATTTGTTCTCTTGCTTGGGGTGCCATGGCAGTCAGGGGTAGGCCTGGCCCCGTGACTCTAGAATGAGCGGACATCCTCTAGAGCTGTACTGACCCAACATGGTAGCCCCCTAGCCACTCATGGCTATTGCAATTGAAACGTGCACTCGTTGAAAGTCAGAACAATAAAAATTCCACTCCTCAATCTCCACAGCTGTATTTTAGAGAATCTTTTTTTTTTTAAGATTTTATTTATTTATTTGACAGAGAGAGAGGGAGAAGTAGGCTCCCTGCTGAGCAGAGGGCCCAATTCGGGGCTTGATCCCAGGACCCTGGGACCATGACCTGAGCCAAAGGCAGATGCTTAACCAACCGAACCACTCAGGCACCCCTCTGTACCCATATTTCAGAAGCTCAATGGATAGTACAGACATGAAGGTTCCCAGCATTACAGAAAGTTCTGTGGGACAGCGCCCTCTAGTGTGTGGTGCTGACATGGTTGTTTGTGATCTCAGTTCATTCGAGGGGCAGACAAATTTGGAACAGCCTGCATTCATTTAATTTTCCCCTCCTTCTCGCACTCCCACAGCTGCCAAAGATCTGGTGAGCCGGTTGCTGGTGGTAGACCCCAAAAAGCGTTACACTGCCCACCAGGTCCTTCAGCACCCCTGGATCGAAACGGCGGGAAAGACTAGCGCGGCGAACCTCCAGAAGGAGGTACCCCCTGGCAGTGAGGGCCACGTCCGGAGCCAGCACAAGCGGTCTGCTGAGCAAGCCTCGTAGTGGCCGCCTCGGGTGCTATGCAGCCCCTTCCCCCCAAGGACAGAGAACGAGACAGAAATCCAGGAGGCCGACTGTGAGGAAGACTTCTGCCCATCATTGGAGAATCAGGGGAAGGAGAGAGATGCTTAGTATATTTTAAAGCATATTTTAAAAAACAAACTTGAGTCTTAATGTTAAATGTTGTAACATATTTTTAGATTTGTATATTTGAAGACTTTAATACGTTTCTTTTGGGAGGGGGCTAAGACTATCAGCGAGGACTTTTTGGTAATGATGCTGTGTTTTGCTTCCTCCTCCTCCTCAAGTTCATGGTATACGACATGAGTGGTGCTTACCAGGGTCTAAACTCCCCCTATGAGGATGAACAAGGTGAATCATGGTCTGTCTGTAGTAATAAAATGTGCTCTGACTGACAAAAGTGGGTTGTATTCTGATGACTTCTTAATGCTGGTGAGGGGAACCAGGGAAGTAGAGTTTAGACATGCCTCCTAAAACCATTGTGACTACATCTAAATGTTGTGATGGACCCTTGATTAATTGGCTGCACCTGTTTGTTCAGGATGTGCTGGTCTCACTGTGCAGCGCTGACTGAAAATCCTTTCTGGTGCTGGTGGAAAAATGGAAAGGAGAAGTCACTGATGTATTCTTGCCCCTACAGCACCCCTTTATACCGTTTTTCAGCCGATTATCCCCGAGCCTGAGTCATTTCCACATGAAGTTAGGCACTCAGGCTGTGACTGTGTTAACGTTTGCAGATCACCAGGGAGCCATTTAGTGCATTAATATGTCAGCAGTGCCATAAATGGATTACACTCAGGCTCCAAGTTGCTCAGAGAGTTCAGGCACGTTCCTACCTGCAGGGCAGACGCACGGAGGGCTCAGGGTACATGTTCTCTGATTCATTCCAGATTTCTGTATGGAAATGTTGGTCTTTTCAGCCGACTGGGGGGTATGCATGAGCCGAAAGCAAAACATAATCCTGATATTTCCCAAATTGACCTTTCTGGGTTATGTGTGTAACCCAGCCAGTGGGACACAGAACCAGTTCACAGGCGTGGGCTTCTCACCCCACCGCCTTCTCCCTAATGTTGTTGGAGTCATTTGGGCTGGAGGAGCACATCAGGAAACCGGGAAGAGCGAGAGAGTGTTTAGTGTAAGGAATCCCTTAAATGGGCGTTGGAACATTGCAAAAATGCACCAGAGGCTCTGAAGTGATCTAGCAATGGTAACGGCAGGAAATGGCTTCCAGTCCGAGGTGGGGAGCCCAAAGAAGAGACTGGGTGATTAGAACCTGGAAACTTGGAGGAGAAACCGCTTGTAGTGGATGCCGAGTGTGCCACCCTGATCCCTCTTGAAGATGAAAGGGATAGGTTGCCGGGCTGGCAGTCCTCAGCAGAAACTATCTACGGACCTCACTTTCAGCTGAAAGAGTCGCCTCACACCCAGGGTCACACCTCCCTCCTGGGGCAAGCTGTGTCCAGTGACTGGGCCACGCAAGGAAGGAAGGCTCGGCCCCCTTGCCCCCAGTGGGGACAACACTGAAGGGCCATCCCAGCCTCAGCATCCCAGCGTCTTCCTCGCCCAGGCTTGCTTTTTTCTGTTCTCAGAGGTGACCGGCCGGAGAATAGTCCCCAGGGAAACTTCTGCATGCTAATCTCCATGTCACGGTCGGCCTCCCAGGAGACAGAGCCTGTGCCCCCCTCTGGAAACGTGGGACTGCTGTTAAGGTGGTGTCAGCTGGTGCTTTCACCTCAGGGGCTCCGAGGACGGAGCTGGGGCCCACACCCCTGAGGAGAAGGTGCCACCCAGCAGGCAGGACCGTGGACTCTTGTTCTGCAAAGGTGGAGAGAGGCTGGAAGGTGGAACCAGTTACTACTGGAATATCACCAAAGGTACTAAATCCAAACGAGAATTTTCAGGCCACATTAACATCATTTGATTCTTTTGACCACTTTCTCTGAGCCATTTCTCTGTTAGCCTCTGTGATGCCACATTTTTCTGGTCTTCTTCCTGCATCTCTGTCTTCTCCTTTGGCTCTCCTGAATAGATAGGTTCAGTCTTCTTCCAGTTACTAAAAGTTGTTTCATCATTAGTAGCTAGGGAAATGCAAATTACGACCACAGTGAAATAATACTATATACCTATTAGAATGGCTACAATGAAAAGACTGACCTACCAAGTGTTGGTGAGGAGTTGGAGCAACTGGAACTCTTGTATATTGCAGGTGGGGATGTTCGATAGTCTCCGCCCTTTGGAGAACAATTTGGCAGTTCCTTTAAAAGCTAACCATATGCCTACCGTATGATCCAGCCATTCCACCCCTAGGTTCTTACAAGTGAAGATACAGTGTATGTCCCCACCAAGACTTGTACGCAGATATTCATAGGTGCTATGTTTGTAGTAGCTCAGAAGTGCAAGCAGTCTGAATGTCCATACATTGACGATGTATAAACAAATTGTGGTGCATCCATACAATGAATACAATTTAGCAATAACAAGGAAGAAACTCTTGATACAAGCGACAAACATGGACAAAATAAAAAAAACAGAAACAAAAAGGAAAAGTAATTAGAGTGAAGGAAAGAAGTCAGACCAAAGCAGATTACATTTTGTGTGGTCCCATCTACATACAATTCTAGAAGATGAGAACTTATTCTAGCAATGGAGTAGATCAGGGGTTGCCTGGGGACAGAAGGGAGGGAGGGATTACAAAGGAGCACCAGGTAACTTTGGAGGTGAAGGATATGTTCATTATCTTGAATGTAATACTAGATCTATGGGTGTATACATGTCAAAACTTATCAAGTTGTACACTTTCAATATGTGCTGTTTATTGTGTATCACTTATACCTCAATAAAGCTGTTAAAAAAATGGTTGTAGTTCCATCAAGACCAGTCCTAGACCCTCTTCCTTACCCCCATACTCTCCCTTCACCTGTACCTGCTATCAATTTGCATATGATCCTCCCCCCCTCCTCCCAGGCTTCTCCTCATGGCTCGGACCATCTGTGTGGACATAAATTCCTCCAGACCAGAATGTGTAATTATCACCCCACACCTGGCCCTTCTCCATTGTTCCCTATTGCATGGAGTGGGTCTGCTGAGCAAGTTCAAAACACAGGCACCCAGTTTGATACCTCTGTCCCCCACCTCGAATCCAGGCCAACCCCACTGGCTTTACTTCCTTAGTGTTCCTTGACTCTGGCCCCTTAACTTTCTTAGTTCCTCTCCTCATGGACATCAAGGTTGTTTCTTGCTAATTCTATATTGTTACAAAGACACTGCATTCACCATTGTATATACATGTCCTTGTGCACATATGGGAGAGTTTCTTTTAGACCTAGAAAAACTTTAACTTGGAGGGTATTGCCAACTTGATTTTGAATTGATCTACCTTCTCACAAAAAGCCATGGAAGACCCTCTTGACAGGGACCCTCCATACCTGGAATGGACCCCCTAATGCTTGGCCGCCCAGACTGAGGTGAACCCCAGGGTACCAGGGCACAGAATGGCTCTGGGTTCAGGGCTCCCTGAATGGGTGGACCCTGGTAACTTTGGCAGGGTCATATAATTCAGGGACCGACAAAGCTCAGAGAGGGGTTACAGACTCAACTGGTTTCCTTTCTTCCAAGGGGGAGATATGAACTAGTTCCAGTGTGTCCACAAGACTCTTGGAGCCTGTGTGAGTAATGGGGCTCCAGCCCTGTAGCTGGGCTGCGGAGTGGAGGGAAGAAGCTCCAGCAGTTGGTCCTGGAGGTTTCCGGCCAGGAGATGAGGAAGCCAAACCTGCCTGGGAGAATTCTGGGAACCTGAGGTTCTCCAGAGCAGAGGCTGAGACAGGGACATGTCTTCCAAGAACTGGTGAGTGTGGGGAAGGGAGTCTGGAAAAGGAGAAAAGCCGAGAAAGCAGGCGTTCATGCCTGAGGACTGCTGTGGCCAATTGAGGCCTGCTCCCAGATGGGGCAGGGGAGCTCTGAGATACCCTGTAGGATACACTTCAGAATCCTCCCACTCCTGGGAAAGAGAGCTGGGGTTTTAACCACCAATGCCCGTCCTTCCACCGGTGGAGTGATTTTCCTGATGGACGAACTCCCTGCCACTTCTGGCCTGTTTTGGGCTAAAGCTTTCACATCTGTTGATGCCTTCATGCAGAGTCATGGGAAGCTGGGGGCACTTGTAACAGCTATTGGGGGGGGGGGCCTCTGGGTAACTGATAGGACAGTGGGCGGTGCTGCTACACACAGGAAGAGAGGATGCAGGGCCTCCAGGATTTGGGCACGGCATGCATGGTGTTGGTGTGAAGTTGGGAAATGTGGGAGCCACTATACACTTGCTGTGGTGCTGACACTTCCCTTCAGTGCCCCAGAGCCATGGGGGGGGGGCAGGGACATTGTAAAGATGACAAGGATGACAGAAAACTGGATCAAAGTGATTCTGGAGAGGTTTTAGGGCCCTCGTGAATCCATGGCATCACAGTGGAGGTTGTGGCATTTGGGGCTTGCTCTTGGATGCTGTTAAATTATCCTTTGGCTGGGATTGTCACTCGCTGGGGTTGGCAGCCTATTTTCCTGGATGTGTGGTGTCAGAGGCACATGGGATCCTTGGAGGTGAGCCATTTTGGTGACAACTTTTAAATGGCCCAGAGAGACAGGGCCCTGAGGCTTCTGCCTGCATGCTTTTCAGAGATTGATTTGGGGAACATGGGGAAAATTATGACTTCTATTTCTTCCAACCCAGCTAGGCGGGGGAGTTCCAGTCATTGGGATGGGGAATAAAGGCAGATGCCACCAGTGACATCTTAGGACAGATAAGGAGCAGGCTTTTAGAAAGGGCAGGTAGGTGGAGGGGGCTGGCAGTCCAACAGTGGATCTGGCCATGTCAGCAAGGCAGCAGAATACGGGGACCCTCTCCATTCTAAAATGGGGCAGGGTGGTGTGCTATTTGCATGCAGGAGTAAAAGAGGAGTCTGGCTCTTCATTCATGCTTTGGAGTTCACTGCCTTTTGTATATTCTCCTCATTTTAACTGGTCTTTCTTCCCCTGCTGACTTGCTTTGGATTTCTACTCTAGCTCTGCTGTGTTAGCTCTTGTTGCAAAACAACCAAACTTAATGGTTGAAAAGAATACAAATTTAGTATTTCTCATGAAACTTTGGACTGTGATTGTGGACTGGGCTCAGCTGGGCAGCCCTGATCTAGGCAGTGCTTTGTTGTTCTTGGTTAGAGGAGGTGGGATGGCTGGGACTCCTCACTCTACATGGTTGCTCATCTTCCAGCCAGCAGGCTGGCCTGAGCTCGATGACATGGTGGTGGAAGGGTTCCAGGCATGAGGTTGGTAGCTGTGACGTTTCTTCAGGCTTAGCCTTGGAGCTCGCATAACATCACTTCCACCACATTACTGGCTAATGCAATTGACACAGCCAGCTCAGATTTAATGGGCGAAGAAACAGGATTCAACTCTTGATGGAAGAAGCTTGATGAGATTAGACTCCATGGCCATTTTGGCATCTTACCACATCTACCGTGCCCAGCAAGGAGCATCAACCATCTTTACTAACCCACTCATCTTTGCAAACCTGAATTTCCGTCTCTCTTTTTTTTTGGCTTTTAATATAACTTTTATTTTATTTTTTTAATAATAATATTTTTTATTATATTATGTTAGTCACCATACAGTACATCCCTAGTTTTTGATGTAAAGTTCCATGATTCATTACTTGCGTATAACACCCAGTGCACCATGCAATATGTGCCCTCCTTAATACCCATCACCAGCCTATTCCAGTCCGCCCCCCACCCCGAAGCCCTCAGTTTGTTTCCCAGAGTCCATAGTCTCTCTTAATACTCATGGTGGAAGAACAGAAACTATTGGGGTTCCTTCCGTCAAGAAAAAAATCATTTGTGCATTCAGCTCTTTACTCAGCAAACATGATAGAGTGCTTGTCATGAATCAGGCACTGTACCAGGTCCTGAAAATACGATGATGGATAGAGCATGCTATCCTCTGTCAAGAAGCTATGTCTTGTCGGGGACACAGGCCCCAAAGCTGACCATTTCATGCAATGATTAAATGGAATGAAGGAGATATTCAAAGGGTTCCATATATATTATAATTAATAGTGGTCATTTAGGAGCACAGATGCGGAGCCAGGAACTCTGCCAGGACCCTGATATTTTCTCAGCGAATCCCAGAGGCTTTAGTATCCCACCCCACACCTCTTGCATGAATGCTCATAGCCAGAGTGGAATTTTAAAAACAGAAATATAATCATGTCACGGCCATTTAAAATGACTTCCTGCTACATTTGGAATGCAACCCAGTTCCTCACTGTGGCCTATAGAAGCTGAGCACACTTCCCACCCACACTGATCGCATCTCCCACCCTCTGCCTGTGCTAGTGCTGCTGTCCTCACTCAAACACCCCGGTGCCTCCTCAAGTCCAGTCAGCACCCTCTGGGGCCTTCAGACCGGCTCTTTCCTTTCTCTGGAATGATGTTCCTCAGCCTTCTGAGATCCCGGCTCAAAGGCTATCTCCTGGAGATGCTGCCTCCCCGAGACGCCGTCCCTTCTGCTGTTTAATTTCCTCCAGTGAACCCAGTGTCTCAGATGCTTATTTCGTTGCCTGATGTCTGCCCCTCCTTATCCTCCACGCTGCTGGAACCTAGGCTTCAGGAGGGTGCGGACCTTCTCCGTTTTGTTCCCTTAGGTATCAGCAGTGTGTAGAACAGTGCCTGGAAAATTTTGGCTCATTATAAATATTTGTTGCATGAATGAAGAAATCCCTGATTTACTGATGAGGAAACTGAGGACCCGTGTCACACAGATGGCAGAGCTGAGACCTGAACCCATAACTGTGGAAGGTCGTGGCTCTTCCCTCCATGGCATCTTGCCTAGAGAACCTGGGAAACCATACCTCTCCCCTTTTCTGGATCTCAGTCCCACATGTTATGAGCTGGCCTTCGGTGTCAGTGTGGGATCACCGTGGCCACCCATCTAACGGCAAATACGAAGAGCTGAGTTGCCGTGCGATAGAATCTCCATGGCTGTTCTCTCTCATTTGAATTGGACACTTTCCCATATCGTAGCATTTCTTCAATCGAAGTGCGTTTTACAAATGATGCGTAGTTTCCCTGGCCCCTTGAAAGCTCTTTTTAAACCTAGGGTGTATCCTACAGTGGTGGTGTCCTAGAATCCGGAAACCAATAGCAGTGAAAACTCTGTAATTGTTCTCAAGAAAGCAGTGGTACTGGAATAAAGAGTGGAGATTTCTCTCTTTCCCGTGGGTTATATTCTTTCAGTTTTACACAGATACCATACAGAGTAGCATCAGATATTTCTTTTGTTGTTAATGGTACATTTTTTTCTTCCTTGTCTATCTCCCTGATACGATCTGGGAAGTGAATAATACAAGAACATAAAGATATATCTAGATTTGTTCTGACAAGTTTCATATCACCGAATATACTTGGAGAAGAATATTTGACCTTAAGAAAAATTACATTGAGAAATCCAGCTGCTATTATAAAAACCATGCAGCACAGAGAAAATGATGCTTCATCTATTGTGGTACCTGTGTAATTTACGTCAACAGAAAGCCAATAGTTTCATCATGATCTGAAAGTGTATTTCACTTGAGAGATCTTGGGCCCTCCCCTGATCTGATAGAAGGAAGCATGTGCATAAATTCTGAGCTCCAACTTCCCAAAAGAACTTCGGGGGGAGGGGGGCGAGAAGGCAGGTGGTTCTTAGATCGCTCTCCTTTCTCATCAGCCTTCACCAAGGCTCCCAGGCTTCCTTTTTTTTTTTTTTTAAAGATTTTATTTATTCATTTGAGAGAGAGAGAGACAGCCAGCGAGAGAGGGAACACAGCAGGGGGAGTGGGAGAGGAAGAAGCAGGCTCCCAGCAGAGGAGCCTGATGCGGGGCTCGATCTCAGAACGCTGGGATCATGCCCTGACCCGAAGGCAGACGCCTAATGACTGAGCCACCCAGGCGCCCCTCCTAGGCTTTTGACAGAGAGATTTATGCAGGAGCATCATGGAGGTAACTCAGGAAACAGGAAATATTTTAATAATCATTCTTTCTAAAACTAAGGATGTCATTTTAAATTGATATGCTGAAATGGATATTTTTGCAGTCAAATGTAGATTCATGCAGTCTTTTTTTATTTTTTTATTTTATTTTTTTAATTCAAGCTTAATGCAAGTTGCTTAATTAACCTTTTGGCTTCAGTTTCCCTGTCTGGATATGGCAGGTGTTACTATCAGTCTGAAACCACGGGTGTGCAACAATTCTTGCATAATTTTATTTTCTGTCAGCTGAATGATTTTTTGACTGTACCCCCATCCTGCTGGCTGCTGGGCAGTGACCTCAGCCATTCGTTCCACATGTGATCACAGTTCTGGGTTCTTGTCAAGTGTCACATGGAGGGGGGCAGCCTTCAGTGATCAGTCACCCCCGGGTTCCTGCTGTCACACCCTCTGTCCCAGCCCACCTCTCTGCTGCTCCCTTGCCACTCCAGGGCTTGGGAATCCTTTGTACAATAGTCCATAATCTGGTTGCACTGACTATTCTTCTTTGGGGTCCTGACCCCTGAGCGGGGCTGCACTTGGATCCCTGGGGCTTCTGGAACCTGTAGGATTCTATTTCCTCAAGCCGGGAAGGATTACTTTGTATGGCTGGGGCGGGAGGGGGGGGCTTTCTCCTTTTCTCTCTGTAAGCTCCTTTCTCCCTCCTTACACCCTCCATGGGTCTTCCAGATTCTCCCCTGGGCAGGGCTGGGATTAGGGTGAGGTGAATGAAAATCCCTACTATAACGTTAAAATATTATCTATCCTGACTTCTGAGTTTCTTGGTGGCTCTTTAGATTTTGTAGCTGAGGATGGTGCCTCACCTGTCTCACCTTAATGCTGCCATGGATGGATTTTGGACACAAAACCAGAAGATCCTGCAGTTTACTTGTCTTTTCTGTCTTTCCATGTACCTTTTGAGAACCGACTAGAATTGAAGGAAAGAGGGAGGGAAGTGCAGGGAGGACAAACCATCAGTTCACATCTCAAGACACACGGAGCCACACAGAGGTAGAGGGTGGGGCTCTCTCTCGAATGCGGTCCAGCTCTCCTGTCTGGGCTGTGGATCACATGGAGAGGCTCCTGGACAGTGTGCCCAGAGGAAGACACCGGCTTTCTCATCCACTGCAGGCTGCAGCAGGAATTCAAATTGTTTTCAGCTCAGATTCTTGGCTATGGAGACACGGCCACTTGACAAATCCTTCCTGGCTAGAAAAATCACAACAGGAAGGAGAGTGGCCCCTCACCCTCTGGAAGGCTCTTCATTCCCTTTCCCTCATTTCTTTGAGGCTCAACTGCTTTCTTTCTGGTTAGGGCTGCTCTGCAGCTTTGCACTCATTAAAAACAGAAACCCAAACCAAAAACACCTTTTCAAGAAGAGTCTCCATTCTCCAAAATGTAATCCGTGAAGCTTGATTCTATTTTTACAAAAGGCCCTACTTTGGCCCAAGGCACCCACACAGCACTCTAATTGAGGAGGGGAGCTGAATCTTCAAACCAGAGGGTAATTCCTTTTATTGTGCCTCTTTCTTTACACTTGCCCTCCGGGGTGGAAACCAATCCCAGGGAAAGAATGGGAGGTTGTGAAAAGTCAGCAGGGCTATTCCCCCTGCCTGGAATCAGAGAGCCTAGCCTTTGAAACCGGGAGGCAATCCCTTTCAAGCTGCCTGGCGAGGCTTTTCAGCCTTCCTAAAAATCATTCAAGGGCTGAACATCGCTGTTTTTTCTGCTTTGCCTACTCCCTTGAAAATAACAGAAGCACCATGGGATGTTTTGTCCCACATTTATGGCTTCTGAGTATTTTCTATTGCCAAACTCTGGGATGCAGGCCACCTTCTGAAGGCTGAGTGACTGCACGCTGTTTCCACTGTCTGGTTTTCTTAGGTCTGCTTCATTGTCCCTTCTGATCACTCTCAAACAGAATGGAGCCAGCTGTGACCTGTCCTCCCCGCACCTCCCTTAGCTCTGATTTGTTCCTTCCTTCTTAGGGTGCTTTTCTTAGCATGTGCATCCTGATAAGCTGCATCTTCATTAGGAATCATGATGTTGCAAGGGCGATGAGCAGCTCAAGTGACTCAGGTAGAGAGGGCGCATACTGCAAGGTCATGGGGGACCCCACCAAGAAGGTCTCACAAGAACCAAAGGTCACCTGCACTGACTGTCCAGCCTCACGGAGAGGTAGCCCAGGGGCTTTCTGCTAGGCCTTGGGCTGGGTATTCTCTCCTCATACCCTGCACATCATCCTGCTTCATGCCAGCTTTTGGGTCTTGCTCGCTCACAGTTACGGCCGTCCTGTGCCTTCTCCAGCTTTGGATTCTCTGTGACCTTATAGCATGTCTCCTTGGAGCTAACTGGCTCACCCACAGGGATCTGTTTCCAAATTCCTGGGAGAGGAATTCCGATTGGCTGGCTTGGGTCAGGTGCCCACCCCTAGCCCCATTAGCTGTGTGTGATGGTGGTGGCAGGTGGCATGAGATGTGGGCTGCCCCTTCCGGAGAAGCATGAATGGAGAGTAGTTTTTCTAAGAAGAGGACAGTGTACGCTGGGCAGGAGAGAGCCAGCATTTCTAGTGCCATCCCTAGGTGTCATTTCCTGCTTGCTGCTCAGTGCTCCGGGCACACCCTGGTAAGCTTCCCTTTCAAGGGAACACAATGCTCTTCTGGTGGTCGGACTCCCTGATCTTGTCTGTTTTGGGTTCTGATGTTGAACTATTGCCTGGAGAGCAGCACCCCCCCAGCACTGAGATTAAATATTAAAACTGTTTCCTATGTGTATTTTTATTAAACATTTATTTCATCTATCCAGAATTTATTTTGGTGCAAGGAGTTAGATAAGGAGTTCAGTTTTATTTTCCTCCCCATAGTGGCTAGCCAGCTGTCCTGACACCGTTATTTGACTTACCCATTTAAAAAAAATTTCATGAATATCTTATTTATTATATACTAAATTTTCTTATGCATTCAATCAACCAATGTATGCATCAATATATCTAGACTATATTTAGTTTCATTAACCTGTTAACCCATGTTCCAGAAGCCCTGTATTTCACTTACTATGGGCTGCTGCTTCGACACTGTGGAGTCATTTTGTACATCCGGTGATTCTTCTCGTTTTTAATTGCAGTACAGTTGACACACAATGTTACATCAGTTTCAGGTATACAGCATGGTGATTTGACAAGTCTATATGTTATGCTGTGCTCGCCCCACGCGCAGCTCCCATCTGTCACCCTACAGCACGATTACAGGATCATTTACAATGTTCTCTATCTTGTGCCTTTCATCCCCAGGATTAACCCATTCCAAAACTGGAAGCCTGGGCCTCCCCCTCCCCTTCCCCTGTTTTGCCCCTCCCCCACCCTCTCTCCTTCAGGTCATTTTCTGATTGCTCCTCCTCATAGGTTAGACTGGTCTGGTTTGTATAATATCGGACACTGTGAGAGAGCCAGTGCGGATCTTCCTTTCCATGGAGGGAGCCATCTCACCACGGGAGACCCTCCTTTCCGTGGAGCCCTTCCCGTCCATGTGCATGTCAGCAGACGGAAGCTGCTGGGATCAAGATGCCCTCGCCAGCCTGCCTAGTGCCATGGCAAAGCCATTCTCAGCAGGAATTGTGTACCATGCAACTCCCTACCCACACCCTCAGCTCAGGGGGGCCTCTGAGAAGCAAGGTCACCCTGTGGCCCCATTCCCACAGGCGTGGGCAGCAGGCCGAGGGCCACTGTTGTTGGATTTTGCTTTTGGCTGACTGCAACACCATTCACCCCTGTCTACGACCACATCGGTTCAGAGCTGCGGTGAGAGCTAGGGTGCTGGAGTCGTCTCTCACTTTTCCAGGCGGGCCCTTGCTGGAAGTCTGTGCGGCAGGCCAGGCCGGGAGGAGGCCAGAGCTCCTCCCAGAGGGGCCCTTTTGTTGGTAAAATGCAGAGACTTAATTACCACTTGGGTTGGAGATTCTACACATATTTCTAAAAGGGAGCAATAGGAATGTAAATGATCCCTTTCCTTAAGGCAGTATTTCCAGGGCTCCTGGGTGGCTCAGTCTTTAAGCATCTGCCTTCGGCTCAGGGCCTGATCCCAGGGCCCTGGGATTGAGCCCAACGTCGGGCTCCCTGCTCTGCTATGAGCCTGCTTCTTCCTCTCCCACTCCCCCTGCTTGTGTTCCCTCTCGCTGGCTGTCTCTCTCTCTTTCAAATAAATAAATAAAATCTTAAAAAAAAAATAAAGGCAGTATTTCTAAAATGTGGGTCTGTAATAGGTTGTATGGTCTGTACACAACTCTACCTTCCCTCCTCCCCCCTGTCCTGGCTTCTTTCCGCTTCCATGGCAGAAATATACTTCCTTACCCTATTGTTTTGGCCCAAAGAACGCGAACAGATGTGATGGGCAAAGAGGCTTAGATGTGTCCGCCTGTTTGATGTGGCCTCTGTGCCCCTGTCATCGGCCCCAAAAAGAGTGAGCCAGGTTCAAAGATGAGAGACACGTGGAGCAAACCTGAACTTGGCCTGCAGACCCGGAGGGGCTCTAACTGACCCACAACACTTGTTGGTGAGAAAGACAGACAGTTGTCACTGTAAGCCAGTGAGAGTTGGGATTGTTTGTTATGTAGCACGCCACCACTGCAGCCCAAACCTGACTGATGCTGAGTCATACATGCGGCCCCTTTAGAGGGAGAAAATTCTAGTGAACCCTCTGTGTCGACAGAATTTGTTCATTCACTCAACGAATAACACTGAATATGTGTGTGTGTACATTGGAGGGGAAAGATAGAGCTAAGGAGAGCAGTTAGGAGTCAGAAGTAAATCATTTTTATGTAATTTAACGAATATTTCTTTTTTTTCTTTTTAAAGATTTTATTTATTTACTTGGGAGAGAGAGAGAGAGTGTGTACAGAAGGAGAGGGAGAAGCAGACTCCCTGCTGAACAAAGAGCCTGACATGGGGCTTAATCCCAGGACCCTGAGATCATGACCTGAGCTGAAGGCAGGAGATTAACCAACTGAGCCACCCAGGTGTCCCTAATTTAACAAATATTTCAAACAATACTAGGTATACATTTCTTATCCTTATGATTCATACTTCATCACAGGAGCAAAACCAAATTACAAATTAGCTTCAAATAAAGCTACATCATAATTTGTATCTCTTTGATGGCGTAGATGATGTTTTATTTCCACTAAATTGCCTTGTGCA
Source organism: Ursus americanus (assembly GCF_024610735.1). Classification (NCBI taxonomy): domain Eukaryota; kingdom Metazoa; phylum Chordata; class Mammalia; order Carnivora; family Ursidae; genus Ursus; species Ursus americanus. Next base: position 7,196,734 of record NC_142146.1, on the reverse strand, counting down.
CTGCAGATATGGTCCTTTCTGCTCTGTCTACATTCTTCTGAGTTAGGTGTGCTTGTACCATTGTGAGTCCCCTGTGATGACTCGGTTTTCACCCCGTTTTTCTACAATCGCTATGAAGCTCGAAGCTGAGTCCTTTGGCTTTTACTTAGTATAAATACTTCCTGGAGGAGGCTGTCCACCAATGTTCTGATCCAGGAACATGCCACAGTTAAAATAGTAGGCCCGGACACAACTTCCTAGCGATATCCTAACAAATGCAAAATAGAGGCCAGGCATGTTTTAATGATTTTCCTTTCCTTTATCAGTCCAATGATCCAGCATGTGACCGAGTTTGTGTAAAGATTTTTAGGCCATCATAAACACAAAAACAGACAAACAGCTCACAGGTCTTGGAGAGAACTTCGGATCCTGAGCACCTGCACCCAGTTTGAGATGAAAGCACTCTCTGTTTGGTGTTGTTCAAGAGACAGGCAGACCGACAAAGCAGGCTTTCCCCAATCTGGGCAGCAGGTGGTGCTCTTGACATTCGGAATCACACTGCATTCTGCAGTGCTGGGTTCCCGGGTCAGCTTTGGATACAATTTGCTGGTGTTGCATTGCAGTAGGTTTGTTGTTTCTTCGTTTTTAAAATACACCCTGTCTGCAATGACCTTATCTGGGCCAAGTTTAGCCCTAATGCAGCACAGGCTGGTGACCAGGCTGTGGTTTGGTCGTTGGGCTGTGTTCTACCTTTTTCTAGGCTATGTATGCAGTCCTGGTTCTAGCCTAGCAGCGGATGGTTTGCTGGGATACTTTCGGGCCCTCTTTAGACACAGGCAGTCGGCTTCCTGGCTCTAGTCTACTCCAGAGCCCCACACCTGCAGGCTGGAGGGTTGCTTCTGGTGCTACGGCAAGGGGGTGGGTCTGCTCTGGTCTACAACCAGTCTAAGGAGCCTGTATAAATGCAGTTATGGTGATTTTACCCCTAGTAACATGGAAATCCAGTGTGCATTTTTCTTCAGTGGTGTGGATATCAGAGGGCACTTCATTTTCAAGTTGCTATGTGGCCTTGGTTTTCCATTCAGAAACGTGGAATAGCAGCATCTCCTTGGGGACGGTCACTTATCAGAAGCCTCACTTACATCCTCTATGATTTATAATGCAAGTCACCCGAGTGCTACAAGATAGATAAATACAGAATCGATCATAAAATTTAAAATGTAGAGATCACCTTACCCATCTTACTCCTTTTACCGTTGAATATCTAATGCGTGGGGAGGGGAAATCATCTTGCTCAAGGGAGCACAGTGGGTGTGTAATGAGTTTAGCTCTCCCCCCTCCCAATCCCGCTTTTAAAAAAGTCATAATGATATTTTCCTCCACTACAGCCCCAACTCAATGCACGTCACCATGCCAGCACAATGTCATGGGCTGCTCACCTGCTCTGTCCTACCCAGGTAATGCCTAGTGTTGAGAATGATTGAACCTGCACCTAGAATGCGAGTGTTATATATATTCTGTCTTCAGTAACCTAATCCAAATCTCGAGGGTCCTAAAGCGTGGAAGTATCATTTTTTACAGATTGAAGATGTCTTTGATGACATATATATATTTGTCTGTTTCCAGATTTTAGAGATGCCCATAGCAAGTGTGTGTGTGCGCGCATGAGTGTGTGTGTGTGTGTGTGTGTTTTAAGGCGAGGGCTATTTAACATGCAATAAAATGCACCAATGTTAAGTATTCAGCTTGATGGGTTTTGACAACCATGTAATTGCTTTTTGAGGACAAACCTGACTATAGATCTAAGTCTTAAGGAGGATGGAGTAATACAATTTGTACGAAGGAAGGCAAATCACTGTCTCAGGGCTTGTCTGGAAAGGGAGGAAGACTGACATCTCCATGACCCTGTCGGTTCTCCTGAGTTTCTTAAGAGGACCAAGCCCTGGAGTGTCCCAGGAATTCACCGTGCCTCCTACAGCTTGTGGGAGAGGATGATTGGGGCCAGTGTTATTAAGGTCTCAAAAGGCAAGGGGGCCACACAAAGCGCGATTGCTGCCTACCACAGGCTCTGATTTGTGTGTCCTTGCTGACAATCTGGGAGTCACCCTCACCAATGTGGTCAAACACCAGGCCTGTCTAGGTCCACTGAGGGCACTGTGTGTGGCTCTGGGCTTCAAACGCTTGGATTTTAATTCCATACTGCTGAGTCTTTACCTTCAGTCTCCATTTTATGTTTCCTTCTGGATCTCTGTAACTCTAGTGGCAGGCTCCTGCAAAGTCTGTTCCTGCCAGTACGTTTGAAGCAGTGTGAATATGAATCTTGAACTCAGGTGTGTGGGGAGGATCACCTTTCCTATGTCCTAATGCGGAGCCCCATTCTCCTGGGTGGACTGGTTGCTGTAAGCACCTCTAGACCCTGGGGTTGTGCCAGGGTCCTGGGGTCACTTACAGTAGTAAAGCCAAGGCAAGGTCTTTCCAGTCATCAGTCATGGGTCTGCACTGATTAGTGCTGAGACATACCCCTTGTCCCAGCCTGTTGGGGATGTTCAAGATTAATTTGGAATGCCAGAATCTTTGGTGAGGCTTTGAGCTTTGGGTCCTTGGGTCTAGCATTCCTTCCCCTAGTATCCCCTTGAGGTCTTGTGACCCCCTCATCCCCCACCCTGCCTCGGAGTGCTATCCTCATGACTCAGACATTCCCGGCATCATAGATATGGGACTCATAGATATTCCTAGCCCTGTCCTGCATTCTCTCCTTGCCAACATAGGCTTCTCTCTGTCCACTCCACACCTGGGACACCTAGTATTTATCAGGGAGTCATTACAGAGGACAGGAAAAGGATAAGCTTCTGACCTCAAGTCCCATCAGTATCCTGCTCTGTAAAAAATACCCTGAGGGGAAGAATTACAAAGGCTACTTGCATGAAATTGAAGGATATTAAAATAGCATGAGAAAAACATAGGCCAATATCTCAAAAAAATATTCTGCCAATGTTTATATTACCCCGATGGACTGTTTTGCTTATGATGCTCTAGCATTTTCTCTCTTGCTCACTGTCCAGAATGTTCTGTATCCCCTTCTTTGCTGTGATTTTTCTGGTATGATCAGGATGATTATGGAAGGGGTGTAGTGAATATTTTTACCTGAAAAGAGTCACTTCCTGTGCCTGGTTGAGCTGGAAGAACACACCCTCAGAGCACAATAATCTTAGCTGAGGCATCTGCCTTCAGTGGTGTTACTGCTCGGTTACCCCACCCATCTTCTCGTGTTTGCAGTAAGATTTTTGAGGAGACCTGGATATTGTTTCCTCGTGGCATTTTAACACTGGGATGAACATTAATTGTAAGGAGAGGTTTGCTCTGATGTATTTGAATGAGGACTGGAAAAGGTAAAAAAAAAAAAAGGCCTTGACTTTGTATCACTGGCCACTAAAACATTTCGCAGCTGTAGATTTTCCTTCTGGGTTGAGGACAGCCCTTGGAGATCACATTCAGAGAGTAAGAGGACCCTGCAGGCCCAGGGGGGCAGCTGGGGGAGGCTCTCCCCATCCTCATCTCCTGCCTTTGCAAAGTCATTGAAGGGGAGGACAAGTGGGAAAAAGCACTGCACTCCACATGGGCTGGAACATTCCAGCACTGGTCTGGCTGATGGGATGTCTAATACATCCCAGCAAAGCAAATGGGTTAATTGCTTTATTTCAAATAGAACTGAGGTCTGGAGGAATTTTTTCTCACCATGTTCGTTATGAGGACAAGGAAATCTTGACAATTAAACAAGAGTGAGCAGGTGGGAGAAATAACTAAAGGCAGGGTGAGGTTTTGACTTTTCTGAACCCTTCTGGTTGAGATTTTGCTGGGGTCTTTAGGCTCTGCAGGCTGACATGTCATCAAGGAGCCACTAGATGGCGCTGTGAGCAGCGCTTGTAGGGCCACTACCAGGTGAGGCAGGTTTTCCTGGAATCTGTCCTTGTCCCCAGGGCACTGTGTTGGGCTTGAGGACTCAGAGTGGCTCTGATCAGGGACGACCTCAGTTTAACAAAGCGCAACAATGCCTGGGTCTGGCTTCTGCTTCCTGACCCTGTACCTGAGGGATCTCTGTTGTATTGGCTTCTGATAAATGCTTTCCTTGACAATCTGGGTTTGGTATCTTTCTCATTTTCTGCCCTGCTAGGTTTAGTCTTTCAAAATGGGATATTTCTGTCAGACAAGATAAGGGTTGTGTCACTGTAACAAGATGTTCTTGCTCCTGGCAATGAAAAGCTTCATGGATAAGCTCTAAAGTGTGCAGCCCTGCCCCCGTCCTTACCTAGACTCCCTGACTTAGCTTTGCCCCATCTGTCCCAGACATCAGGGTGAGAGGGGGTGTGGATGGACAGACCCAGGCAGGGGCTGGAGCTCGGGCAAAGGGCCAGGGGAAGGATGAGACGAAGTTGTTGGGGGGTCAGAGGGCTGGGCTGTTAAAGGGGAAAGGTTCAGATTCCAGTGCACCAAAGGCCTGGGTGCAGCTGTGGGAGGGGCTCAGCACACACCCTGCAAACATTCAAAAGGAATAGTTTAATACTTTAATAAGGTCCATGTTTCTATATATGCCTTAAAAGACTAAATAAAAACATCCTAAATATTAGAAGAGCCTTGTCAAATAGCTGCTTTGAAAGGTCCCAATTCGTTCTATGGGAGGCTCAGGGAAATCATCTCTTCCTGGATTAACCAGGACACACGCTGAGCAGCATCTGCTGGGAAGCAGTCTCTGATGCATGTGGGCTGGGGACATGAAGCAAGCTGGGGGCTGTGGCCACATTCAAAGGTACAAAGCAGTCTGGGTTCATTTCTGCCCAAATCTCCATCTGTGAGAAAGAAAAAGTTCACTAGGGTTTGAATGTCCATTCTGGGGACAACTCTCTCTCTCTCTCTCTCTCTCAACAGCTAACAGCTCTGATTCCTAGGGGAGCAATAAGAGCTTATGGCTACTTTGTCCAATCTTGCCTGGAACTAGCTGTCATGAAAAGGAGATACGATCTCGGGCTGAAATGTTCAAATTGTACATTTTTCCCCCCTAATAACAGAGTTGTTGACAGTTGTGAGGCCTCTACCATTTTAACCTTCTAAAATAGTTAAGGGTCAGCCAACATTTTAAAATCATAGTGTGAAATGTGCTCAAGACACCCTACTGGTTATGGGTTCCAAAGCATGAGTTTTCATATGTTGAAGAAGATAGATTGGTTATAAAGGGAATTCTCTTTATATGATAAGAATGTGTTTTTATCCCTGCACAATGCAAAACCTTAGAAATATTTAGGTTTGAAAGGTGTTGTGTGCGTGCGTGTGTGTGTGTGTGCGTGTGTGTGTAAGAGTCTGAAGTTTTGGGACTTAGAATGTTTACTTTTCTAGAGCAGTTTTTTTTTTCTTTTTCCAACTCCCAGGATTGGTTGAAAGTTTCTCAGAATCTTCTAGGAATCTAGGAAATCTAATTTCCTAATCTCTAGGAAAAAGCATTGCTTCTTCTAGTTTAGGGAGAGTTAGGCCAGGTCAAATACATAGGAGGACTGTGTGCATATTTTCTTACTTAGAGCCTGAGAAGAAGAGAGACATAATCCCTAACTTTAGCTTCTCAGGTGCCCATGATTTCCATGAACTGACTAGTCTTGACAAAATTCTCTGAATTTTGGGGAGAGAGAAGCATGGTGAGTGCATCAGTCAGCTATTACTGTGTAACAAGCAACCACAAACAAATCCCAGTGGCATATAACAAAAAGCATTTATGCAGCTCATGCATCTGTGGGTCAGCTATATGCCTCTGTTAATCTCAGCCTGACTTGTTTAGCATCACGAATTGGCTGGAGGTTGTCTGATCAAAGTGGGGCATGGCTAAGCCATTCAGCTTTGGCTGTGATGGCTGGGGAATTTCCAGTTCTCACTCAAGTCTGTGGATCTCAGGCAGTGTGTCTCATCCTCTCTGGACCAACAGCCCATCCAGGGCATATCTTTGTCATGCAAAGGCAGAAGTTCAAGAGGGAGGGGCCTCTGCAAAAGCTAGCTTTGTCTCATCTCCTAAGATCCCATTGGCCAAAGCAAGTTTTATAGTTGATCTCAAAGTCAATAGATGGGGAAATGCACTCACTCATGCTTACATGGGGAAACTGCAAAGTCATATGGGAAAAGGTATGGATATAGGGAGGTATAAAAATTTGGCCCCCAGAATGTAATCTACCATGTTGTGTATGAGATGCTTCTCTGCAATCATAGAAAACATCACTGACTCTGCATTACCCTGAGTCTAGTGCTCAAATTTAAAGGGATTCGTTTCTTTACCTTCCTCTGTAACTTTTTATAGCCCTTCTCTGCCTACTCCCCAGACAAATACATATTAAACATGTCCACATTTGCCTTAAGTAGCCCTCTCTAGTTTTTGTTTGCCTAAGCCCTACCCTTGCTTTGAGTGGAATGCAGGTTCTGTTTCCTCTAAGTAGCCCCACCCCAACACAGACCTCCCCTTCAGAATTTACATTATCACCCTCCTTTGTGGCTGCCGGTCTGGGCTTGGAGTCCCTGAAGGCATAAACAGACTTACTACACTTGTAAATCCCCAACATCCTGCCTGCACCCTGACCAGCATACAGTAAGTATGTTAAGTAAATATTTTTTTTTTTTGGCCAGGAGCTGGGAGTGGAAAAGGAAGGAGAAATAAAAGTTAGTCTTTGAAAAGCTGGGAGGAGCCAGAGCTTCTGCCTCACTTAGCTGTCAGGGCTCCCTCTTCCCCTTCATTCTCACATTGGAGTTAGGACACAGCTGAGACAGCAAGTCACTGGATCAGTTCAAGTCCCAGAATCACCCTCAGATTGCTCAGTCATCTGCTTCAACACCTGATTCTCATCGTTCTTCCTCTATTAGTTTACTCACAATTGATCAGGCAATGAGACAATCAGCTCGTATCAGCTGGGTAATAAAATATGCACTTATGAGTTGCAAAACCATCTTCTCATAGTGTGGATCTCATCCTGTAGGTCTTATCTGAGGAGGTTTGTTCACGTGGTTCCCTCTCCCAGGATGCCTGTATATGCTGAGAAGTCAAGGTCCAATTCCAACTCAACCTCTTCATGAGCCCCTCATTCTAGTTGGACAGCTCAAGGGAAATCCTGGCTCCAGCACTCCAAGGAAATTACCTCATTGCTTTGACTCTCAGATTCTTCATCTGTAAAGCAAATCAGATTTTTAAAGATTAAATGAGATAACGTGCAAAGCGTTTAAGATGGGCATCACACACACTTGGAAACAAACAAACAAAAACAACCAACCACATCCTTTTATAATGAAGATTTTAGGTCTGGAAAATTTCACAGAAAGGAACACATTTCCATGTACCCAAGATGCAGCTTTAATAATTAGCAGACTTTTGCCAATCTTGTTTCCTGTCCTCCCACTTTTTATCATATTGGAGAATTTTAAAGCAAATCCCAAAGTCATGCCATTTCACCCCTAAATACATGTAGCAGCCTATTGATAAGTGTTCCCCTATCCTTTATCTTTTCCATCCTCCCTCAATCTTTAGGCTCCTAAAGCCTCCTGGTTTCTGCTCAGTCTATTTCACAGACAATCACCTGACATTGCCATGCTTTTCCATTTGTTTCCCAAGGGAAATAGCAAACAAGAGATAAAGGATTTTGTTTTGCTTTGCCTCAGTGTTCAGCTACGTATCTATTGTAACGATATCATGGAGCACAAGACACTGTATTTGAACACATAATAAAGGAGGGTGGGCACCGCAGCAGGCGCCACTGATGTATGGTGAGGATCAAGTGGTTGAATCTGCACTTGGAGAATGAACAAGATTAGTTGTGAATTATGTCAGCAGGGTTGGGCTGTTTAATCAGCTCACTTAGCCCTCAATCATTGGTTGATAACAGAGATAGCTCTACAATGTAATATAAGAGAGACACTGGAATCCCAGGGCCATAGGAGCCCTGTCTCAGAGGTAAAATAATATAATGCATTCAGGGTAACAAGCTGATAGAAGTCAGGTGGGTGCAGGCACCTGAATCTTTCGTTTTTGATTTACTTCTGTGCTCTATGAACTTTGGGCATTCTCGGAGGAGCCTCACAAGCTGACTGAGGTCATGAAGTAGGAGAAGCTCTGGGCCTCATCTCTGCTCTATGTTCCCCATAAGATTGCCTCTGAAGAGAAAAGAGGTTTCACGACTACAGGGCTTTCCAAATCACTGCTCCAAAGGGTCTTGCACATTCTTTAAGATGGTCTGTGGTAGCAGATAATCTCCAAACCTCATTCCGCAATTTGATAAAGAGAGAAGTGGGGCTTAACACATTCTCTTTTGTTTAGAGTATCATAGAAACACATCTAGGAGAGATGAGCAGAAATGTGTCTCTGGCAGAAAAAAATGTTGTTTCTTTTAACATTGAGAGATAGGCCAAGTGACCCCAGTTTAACATTTCTAACCTGAGTCTCTGTTTCTGCATCTGTAAAATGTGGCTGATCACTAGCAGTGTAGGACACTGCACTACATCTTCTTGGACCACCTGGGATCAGCACACCTCTGGTGGACAGTTCCACAGACTTCGTCAGAGTCCGCAGAACGCATCTGAGATCAGAACTCAAGATGCCTCTCTGTTTTGCTGTCCCTGGGATTCCTCCGAAGCTGTGGGAGGCTGCCCAACTGGTGCAGGGACAATGCAAAAACGCAGAGGAGTAATACCCCAGGGAAGACTCTCAAGTAAAGGAGAGTGAGAGTCGGCTATCAATTCCCTGGTTTCTTCCATCTTCTGGCACAATTAATTCTGAGATGTGTTCTATGTAGTTCTTTAGTGTCCACAGTGGGATTGAATCCCAGCTGCCCACAATGGTAATTAATTCAGTAACTCATCTTTTATTGGTGTCACTGTCCATCAGCCAAAGGTCATAGGACCCTATCCAAAGTCAAAGTGAGGTTGATTAGTTTGCTGCCACAGGGAGAATACATACCATGGGCGACTGTGAGAGAGTTAAAGAGATTTTAGTACAGAAGGACTTGTGTTGGGTGATTTTGAAAAGGACTGTAAGAAGTGAGTTGATCCCCCTACTCCTGAATTGAGTGCTGAATTGGGAGCTCAGGGCAATTTGATGACAGCATATTTTAATAATTTTTATGTAAGAGGCAGGACTAACAAAGCAGATCTTGGGTTGTTGTTGATAAAGAAGCAGGACTCATGTCAGAAAAAGGGGATATTTGATTATTTTCATGGTCACACAGCATCCTTATCTTTGTGTTCATTCATGATTATGGAGTGGTCTTGCTTTTGTCTTGACCTACCATGAGTGGCCTTATCTGATTCTTTTTGGGGGTCTATGGAAGTTTTTTGTTGTCAGCAAGCAGTTGACAGCATTAAGTCCTTTTATCCTGCCTATATTGGTTTCCCTTCCTTTCCTGTTTCTCCTCACTCTGCACCGTACTTCTTGGGAATCACTCTTCTAATAAACTGGTCTCAGCTTTGCCCTCCTGGGAACCCAAAGCAACACAAGATTCTTTTAAGTAACTGGACTTGGGTTCCTGGGATATCTTTAAAAATCCAGAGGCAGGTCTGGATTTTCTAGAATCTTAAGGTTTTTTCTTTGTTTTAATTTAAATTTAAATTATGGGAATCTCGACACAGTTATCTCCTCCCTACCTCAGAAACATTCACTAATGAATGAAGGAAAGTTAAAAAAAAAAAAAAAGAAACAAAATGAAATGTAACCACAGGAGCATTTCACAGCCCTTCCCAATTTCTGTCACATGCTCTCAGTGTTATCAAGAAGGAGTCCTCCTATCATTATAACTTTCAGCCTTAATTCAGAGACGTTTGACCGGGAGGTTTCTCCCACTTTCCCCCACTGAGGTCTTAGCATCCTCTGATACTCATTGCAGCTGTACACGTTAATGCTGGACCATCCCCCATGTCCTGCATGTACACATCAGCCACTATTCTCAGTCACAACATAGCCTATTCTTTCATTGGGAGAAAGGCCAGACCCACTACAAAGCAATAGGAAGGGCAGGTGCTCAGTGTGTGGGATTATTATTACACATCGTTGTAATTAATAGATTTAATTTTTTTAGTATAGCTCTAGATTTACAGAATAATTAGGCAGATAGTACACAGATTTCCATATACTCATTGTTAACCCCTTCCCCACTCCCCATAACAAGCACAGAGTTCTTGTGTTAGTGTGGTCCATTTGTTACAATCAATGAACCAATATTGATACATTGCTACTAACTATAATCCATAGTTGTATTAATTTTTCAGTCTTTGTGTTATACAGTTCTATGGGTTTTGACAAATGCATAAAGACATATACCCACCATAACAGTTTCGTACAGAATGGTTTCACCACCCTAAACATCTCCTGTGCTTCACCTATTCACACCTACCCTCCCTTCTCCCCTTTCTGAAACCCCCTTGCTCTGTTTTGATAAATGGATTAGGAAAGGCAGGACACTCTTCTATGACCCTGGAATATTTAACTAGAGTGTCTTTGCTTCTTGACTTCTGTTTGACCAGGAAGGCCAGGAGGGCTCCTTCTATCTATGGCCATCCTGCAGGACAATGCAGAGAGTCATCCTGAAGGAGACAATGTGTGGAAAGTGCTCCACACATGGCAGGAGGCTTGGTACAGGTTATCGCTCCATTGTAGCTTAGCTGACGCTTGGCAGTTAGAAAGGTGAGGCAGCTCTAGACACCCAGGTAATTGTATATTCTTATGATAACTCTTTTCTCTGCCTCCATCCCAAGGGGATGAACAACTGGCTTCTCTAGCCCCAGGCAGGAGAGAGATATGGTGGAAAATTTAATTTTCTTTGTGAGCTTGAGGGAGACAGAGACCAAAGCTTTCATTAATCACCATGAGAACTCTCGGCTGCCCTATTGCTTATGAGTGTCACCTGCTCTGAATTGTCTTCTTGGGGCCAGCCATTCAGAACAGCCTGAATTAACCCCTCGAGATTGGTTCTGACCCACCCTGACACCACCTGCTGAAGGTTGGCTCCCTCCAGCAAGCCCCTCCTCCACCCCTTGTCACCCTCAGTCTTCTCTGACATTGGAATACTTCTTCTTTGATGCCGACTCAGTCCTTTGTGGCAGGATTTCACAATACAGACATTTCTCTCTAGCACAAACTTTCATAATGCAGATTGGTAATGATGTGCTAGTTTACTGAGGAAGCTTGGTTTGCAATGTGGAGAGATACTGGTTCTAACATGGTGCTTTCTCCATGAATATAGGAAAAAGTTGTTTCTCACAACCCATACTTTGTTGGGGTGGCTCTGTGCTTGGTTTATCCTGACAGTGGTGGATTGGTCAGGGTCCCACAGAAAACAGATGGCACATGCAAATATAATTTAGGAGAGTTTCATGAGAAGGTGTTTATAAAAGTGTAGATAAGATAAAAGGTACCGACAAGGGATAGTGAATCACCGAGGGACCCAAATCAGTGTGAAGTCATTGTCTTGCATGGTGGGCAAGGGGTGGGAATGGCAATGGGAATGTGGCAAAACCTGTGGCTGTCAGAGAGGGGCTGTTTGAAAGGAGCTGTAATCTTGAGTAGAAAAATGCAGACATTTGTCAAGGTGTCGTCTAGCTAGGAGGGAGCCAGGGAATAAGCACGTAACTTCTCTCCCCTGCCCTTCTGGTGCTTGGTGGTATTTCCATTTGCCAACAGAAGCTAGAGGGAAAAAGAGCCTGGGTGATTCATTGCACCAAGGTCAGCCTTCTGAGGTCAAGGGCAGGGCAGGGAAATGTAGACAAGAGCTGGGGTGCAGCAAATGGAGAGTACTCATTACAAGTGGGTTATAAGCAGGATAAAAGTGATATGAATGTGTGAAGAGACCAGGGCTGCTAAATGAGCTGGTGGTGAAAGGGAAACATGAGCATTAGTGTTGCCCAACAGCCATGGGAAATAAAACCCTATATGAGCTCAGTGATGTTTGATTTTGCAACTATGGGATATAACCACAAAGAAAAACTCTTATTTAAAATGTCTACAGGAAAAATAACCCATGAATCTAAAATTCTTGAAGCCCTACCTTTTTACCACCTCTACCCCTATGGTCACTGATATAATAGTTATTTTTTTTTATTGTGGTAAAAACCAAGTAACATAAATTTACCCTCTTAACAATTTTTGGGTGTGCAGTGCAGTATAGTTCACTATATGCACATTGTTGTTCAGCAAATCTGTAGAAGTTTTCCATCTAGCATGACTGGATCTTTGTGTTATTAAGCAACAACTCCCCATTTCTCTCTCTCTGCAGTCCCTAACAACCACCATTCTTTCTTCTCTATGAATTTGACTGTTCTTGGTACTTCATATAAATGGAATCATATGGTATCTGTCTTTTTGTGATTGGCTTATTTCCTTTAGCCTAATAACCTCCAGGCACATCTGTGTTATGGCATATACAATCTAAGAAAGAGATAATTTTACTTCTTTCTTTCCAATTTGAGTGGAGGTTATTTATTTTTCTTACCTAGTTTCTGTATCTAGGATTTCTAGTATTGTGTTGAGTAAGAGTGGCAAGGGTCAGCATCTTACTTTGTCCCTGACCTTAGAGGAAAAGCTTTCAGCTTTTCAAATTTGCTTATGATTTTAGCTGTTGGCTTTTCATATAGAGCATTTATTATGTTGAGGTAATTTTCTTCTAATCCTAGTCTGTTAGGTGTTATTATAATAAAAAGGTGTTGAATATTGTTGAATGTTTTTTCTGCATTATTGAGATGACCATGTGATTTTTTTGCCCTTCCTTCTGTTAATGTGGGTGTATTACACTCATTGATTTGTGTCTGTTGAATTATACTTGCATCTTAGGGATAAAACCCAGTTGGTCATGATGTATGATCCTTTAAAGTGCTGTTAAATTCAGTTTGTTCGTATTTTGTTGAGGACTTTTGCACCCATATTCATCAGGGATATAGGCTATAGTTCCTTTTTTCCTTGTATCTTTGTTTGGCTGTGGTTATCAGGGTAATGCTGGCCTCATAAAATGACTTTAGAAGTATTCCATCTTCAATTTTTAAAAAGAATTTGAGAAAAATTGGTGCTAACTTTTATTTGAATGTGTGGTAGAATTCTCTAGTGAAGCCATCTGGTCCTAGACTTTTTTTTTTTTAGAAAGATTTTGATTACTGATTCAATTTTCTTACCAGTTACAGATCTGTTCAGATTTTCTATTTAGTCATGATTCAGTTTTGGTAGGCTGTATTTTTCTAGGAATTTATCCATTCCTTCTAGGTTATGCAGTTTGTTGGTTTATATTTGTTCATAGAAGTCTCATGATCCTTTGTATTTCTGTGGTATTAGTTGTAATGTCTCCTCCTTAGTCGTAATGATTTTAGTTATTTGAGTCTTCCCTTTTTGTTCTTAGTTGATTTAGTTAAGGGCTTGCCAATTTTGTAAATCTATTAAAAAAACAAACAACTCTTGTTTCATCATTTTTTTTCTATCTCTATTTTGTTTATTTTTGCTCTAATCTTCATTACTTCGTACATTCTGCTAGAGTGGGTTTAGTGTTTTTTTTTTTTTTTTTATTCTAGTTCCTTAAGGTGTGAAGTTAGGTTGTCGAGTTGGGATCTTCCTTTTTAATATAGGCATTTACTGCTATAAATTTCCCTCCTAGAACTTCTTTTGTTTTATTCCATTAGTGTTGGTATGTTTTGTTTTTGTTTTTATTGGTCTTGGATATTTTCTAATTTCCTTTGTGATTCTTCTTTAACCCACTGGTTGTTCAAGAATGTGTTGTTGGGGGGCGCCTGGGTGGCACAGCGGTTAAAGCGTCTGCCTTCGGCTCAGGGCGTGATCCTGGCGTTCTGGGATCGAGCCCCACATCAGGCTCCTCCTCTATGAGCCTGCTTCTTCCTCTCCCACTCCCCCTGCTTGTGTTCCCTCTCTCGCTGGCTGTCTCTATCTCTGTCAAATAAATAAATAAAATCTTTAAAAAAAAAAAAAAAGAATGTGTTGTTGGACTCTGGGAAACAAACTGAGGGCTTCGGGGGAGGGTGGGGGATTGGGATAGGCTGGTGATGGGTATTAAGGAGGGCACATATTGCATGGTGCACTGGGTGTTATATGCAAATAATGAATCATGGAACATTGCACCAAAAACTGGGGATGTACTGTATGGTGACTAATATAACAAAATAAAAATTATACAAAAAAATAAAAAAAATAAAGTAAGTAAAAAAAAAGAATGTGTTGCTTAATTTCCACATATTTGTGAAATTTCCAGTTTTCCTACTACTCTTCATTTCTAGTTTCATTCCATTGTGGTTGGAAAGATAGTATGATTTCAATCTTAGGTTTGTTAAGACTTGTTTTGTGGCCCAACATGTGATCTCTGTGCAGACTGTTCCATGTGCACTTGAGAGGAATGTGTGCTCTGCTGCTGGTGCATGGAGCGTTCTGTTTATACCTGTAGATCCAATTAGTATTGTTTAAGTCATTTATTTCCTTTGATCTTCTCTGTAGTTGTTCTATCCATTATTGAAGGTAGGGTACTAAAATCTCCTACTGAAGGAAATATTGGTTTCCTTCATGTATTTGGGACCTCTGATGTTAGGTGATACATATTTATAATTGCTATATTCCTGGTCACTTGATCCTTTTATCATTATATGATGTCCTTCTTTGTCTCCTGTGACTTTTGTTTTTGACTTAAAGTCTATTTTCTCTGGTGTAAGTATGGTCACTTCTGCTCTCTTGGTTACCATTTGCATAGGAAACCTTTTCTCATCTTTTCATTTCAGCCTATGTGTCTTTACATCTAATGTGAGTCTCTTGAAGATGGCATATAGTTTCATCTTATTTGTTTATTTACTTTCATTCAGCAATTCCATTTCTTTTGATTGGGTTCCTTAATCCATTTACATTTAAAATAAAGACTTATAGGGCAGGACATATTACTGCCGTATTGTTAATTGTTTTCTGTCTTTCTTGTAGTTATTTTTTCCTCCTTTTTTCTCTTGCTGCCTTCCTTTATGTTTTATTGACTTTTTTTTTGGTATTGACATGCTTTGATTTCTTTCTCATTTCCTTTTCTGTATTTTTCTTTAAGTATTTTCTTTGTGATTACCATGGGGCTTATGTAAAACATCTTGTAATTATAACAATTTTAAGCTAGTAACAATTCCAATTGTACACAAAAACTCTATTCTTTTACATCTCTCCACCCCACCTTATGTTATTGATGTCACAAATTGCATCTCTATATATCGTATATCCATTTCTCATAGTCTTAAAGTTATAGTTATTTTTAATACTTTTGTCTTTTAGATTGCGTGCCAGAATTGAAAGTGCCTTATGGACCACCATTTCAGTATTATAGTATTCTGTATTTACCTATATATTTATCTTTACCAGTGGGCTTTACTTTTCATATGTTTTCATTTTGGTATTTACTATTTTTTCATTTCAATTTGCAGGACTCCCTTTACCATTGAGGGTAGGTTTGGTGGTGATCAACTCCCTCAGTTTTTATTTATCTGGGAAAGTATTTACTTCTCCTTTGCTTTCAAAGCATAATAAAATAATTTTTTCAAAGGACAGTTATTTTATACTTTGGTTATAATCCAATATGACTTAATTTTGCTGCTCAAATTGTTCCAGCTTGTGCTGTTAGAAGCTCTTTCAGCTGGCTCCTGTGTCCCTTTCACACACGCCCATCATCGTGTGGTTATTTGTTTAAGTACTGCCTTACTTCCTGACACTGCAACATGCTCTGGGCTCATGTTGTATATTTCCTGCTCCAGTCCTTGAATCAGCCACTTCTCCAAGAAGCCCTGGTTCCTTTTGTTGGAGAATGATTTTAGAAACCAAGATCTGGGTGCTGGATGTGCTAGTTGCTACTGGGGTGTCATTGTTAGATCTTCTAAGCTGACAGAGCAAGAAAATATATATGTATATACTAACCCATCTAGATGTATATACATACCCATACATCTTTCTGTATATAACAATCTGTATCTATACTAAGCTAAATAAGTTTATACCGATGTCTCCAACTGTACTCTATTACTACATGGATCATTCTAGCCTCCTTTCTAATCCTAACTGTAAATTCCCACTCCAACAGTGAGAAACCTGGCTCCTACCATCTGCCATCCATATACTTAATTTTTCAGTTGCATATATGTATGCAGTATCAGAATTGTTAACTCATTATTCCTGTAGGAAACTACTTTATCAACCAGAGCACAGTGCCGATGCACAGGTTTTTTGTTTTTTGTTTTTTTTGCCTTTAGTTTTACATACTCTATTCAGTTCCAAAGACAGATCAACGTCTTTCCTCCCCAACCCCTTTAGCAAAGTTATTTCTTACATTTTTAAATACAGTTAGGTTATTTTACTATGTTCTGCTTTCCATTCTAGGATCCTCTTGACCTCCCAAATAATTTTTAAAATTTGCATGGATTAAACTTCACTCTGTACTATAAAGTTCAGTGGATTTTGATGAAGCATAGTCATGTGTCCACCATTACAGTGTCATACAGAATAGTTCCACCACCCTAAAAATTCCCTGTGTTTCACCTATTCATCCCTCCTCACAGTATGATAATACTTATGTGATCTATTTCCCATATATCTATAGCTATGTTCTTTTTTCCAATACCAATAGCATGCATTGAATTTTTCAAAGCATGAATATGAATCTCTTTCTATTTATTTAGATCTTTCATCTCTTTCATTAGAGTTTCATAACTTTTCTGCAATAGGTAGTATATATTTTGTTAGATTTTTACCTACATATTTCATTTTCTTGGGTGTAATGTGATAGTATTACTTATTCAATTTCAAACTCTAATTGTTCATTGTTGGTATACAACATGGGTTTTGATTCCAGCCTATCCCATGCTTTTCCCATTGAATCTTTGGACAGGACCAGGGGGCAAAAGAGCCTATATTTTTAGGAATAATAGTAACATTTGATGTTTTCACTGTTATTGAAGAAAGGGAAAGGCTGACACCTTCCTTCTCTGAATTTTTGGAAGGCAGCCTAACTTTGGACCTTATGTGCAACTTTGTAGAGGATTAGTTCTTTTGTCACCTTATGATCTGGACTGATAGAGATTTCTTCCCCTTAATAACTATGAATGACACAGAACTTTAACTCCACATGGAGGGTAGTAGCTGGCTCATTGGCTATGTCTGGATTCTCTTCTCAGGTCCCAGATTTCGCACACAAAATTCAATCAGCTTGTCTTTCCATTAGAAACGCTACCGAGGCTTATGTGGGCTTATAACACTTAACTTCAGATTCCTTTCTCCAAAAAGAAGCATTGGAATGAAGTCTTGGGTCTCCAGAAACAGAATTCAACACAAGGATTTATGTACAAATGATTTATGAAGGAACTTCTCCCAGGAGAAGGAGGAGAGAGTATGGGAAGCCAAGCAAAGGTGTGGTTTCAGGGGAAGTCCTGCTTCAACTTAATTCTGAGAGGGGTTCTGGGATATAAACCACACAGCAGCATGTGTTTACCCTCAAGGAGGGAGCTAGACTTTTATACCCACCTACCTGTCAGTCACTGGCCATGGGCCATAGAGGGAGGATATAAACTCCCGGGAACCTCTGGCTTTCTTTATGTATATTGTGGCAATACAGCTCTGGTAGCACAAGGTCAGTTCTCTGAAGAGATCCCCAGATGTAAACTGTTAGGAATGAAGAATACAGAGGCTGGGGAGGGGCATGTCTAACCAGTGGGAAGATCCAGGGGATCTGGGTGGAGCACTGCCAGGAACATCCCCTTAGAGTCTTATGTACTGAGAGAGCATGGTGGTTAGGGGTAGCTTTAGCAGGATTTAACATTGTGGCAGTCCTTCCCATTTTCATTTCTCTCTCCTGATGGGAGGTGCTCCCAGCCCCTTTCCTCCCCATACTTAATACAGAAAAGACACTTTTACAACGCTTTGCATTTTCCTCTGGAGAGAGACCATCAGTCCACTGCATCTTTTATTTACAAGGACATGGGACTTCCCATTTCATTTCTCACTGTGTCAGAGCCCTAGATTGTAGCAGATGAGCATATTCCTGTTTCTATATATATATGTATTTACTAGAAATAGATACAAAATATATTTACAAAAATGTGTTTTTACTGGAAGGTAATTATTTAGTTTTTTGATTATTCATGCAGTTTGATATCATTTTACTTTTAATTATCACATCTCTCAGGGGACTGGGGGGTGAAAAGAGAGAAAGTAATACTCAAATGGGTCTAAAATTCAAATGAGCTTGGTTAATAATGAGCTCCTTATTATTATATGCTGACCCTGTCTACATGGTATTTACATTAATGTGACTCATTTAAATAGGACACATTTCCCTTAAAAGTAGTCATAATTTGCACGGATGCCATTGGTAAGTTTATTATTGATTTTGTATGATGAGAGAAATGCATATCATCGATCAATTCTAGAAGCTAAAATTAGTAGCTGAAGGCAGTGGACATGTGACCTCTTCTGTCTGGGGTGAGGGTAAGGATGAGGTGGGACTTTTAAGCCTTCTTCCATTCCTACCTTCCATCTGCTCTTCCTCCTGCATGTAGACAGGACATTGACAGAGGTGGTGGGCTGACCCTTTCATCCCACACTCCCCCCCTGCCCGATGTAGTTCATGTCAGTGATAGATCTGTGGCTACTGCCTTTGTGCTATTCCAGCTGGCTGGTCCCCACCATTCTGGATGTTTCAGGTGTCCCACAGCAGCTAAAGCAAACACAAATTAACATATGTGTATGTTATCCTGGCACATTTAATGTAAAGAATGATTGTAATCTTAAGGACTTGTCAAGACAATATAGATTAGTTTTAGACTTGTTTTGTTTTGTTTTAAGAAATCAGACCTCATGCCGAAACTCTACCAGTAAGTGCTTCTTAAAAGGCAGTTTAAATGAGAATCCATTGAGGAATATTAGGCTTCTACATTCCCTTGAAGATAAGGTTAGTAATGCCACATTATTAAAATCTGTGTGATTTAGGTACCTAATCTAATTAAATTTCTCTGTCTTACATTTCCTACTATATGTACTCATAATGCACAGTTGCAAGCTGATATACACAGAGACAGAATTCACGCAGGACTGAGGGGTTTCCTGAGACACGGGACTTCTGTGCTAAAACCAGGAAATTCCCAGGCAAGCCAGGACTAGTTGGTCAAGCTGGATCACTCAACACATTGACATGCAATGCAAACTGGGCACCAACCTTGACCCTAAGATGCAGGCTTCTGAGTTCATTCTGCCTCTACTGCTTTGGACCATTGGTAACTCCATTCTTCCCACTTCCCTCTGTTCAATCTGCTATCAAACCTTTGTATGAGAGGCTTTCAGGTTTACTCACATCATATTCAAATGTGGAAAGAAAAGCTTGCTTCTTTATTTCTCTTATTACAGATCCAGCTTTTCTCCAGAGCCTCTGCACCTGCTACATACTATGAAATGCCTGGGTCTTCCAGATCTAACTGGTGGGCTTCCTTTCTCTTTTGTTGGGTGTGGGCTACCCTCCGTCATGTCTTCCTCTTTGCTGATACAACATTTGCCCTGCTTTCTGTTCAGGCATAATCGATTTCGTGCAGGCAGAGAAATTGTCTTACTGGTAAGAGGACATGAATTGGGAAATATTTACGAAAGTTTAACTTGTTATATTCATTCCATGTATATGATGTATTGATTCTATTCATTCAATGTACTATGATAAAGTTTTGCTCTTGAACAGAATTCAAAGATGAATATAACAAATGTGGTATAAAGACATACATCTCTGCTGGTATTTTATAACTAGAAAGCTGCAGTGGAAGGAAGTTAAGACCAATGAAGATTGGAATGAAGGTTTTGGAGGATTCTTCAGTCTCACTGATAAATTTCCTCTTTCCCGCCTCTTAGGCAGGCACAGTTGGGGTAGCCTGCCTTGTGAGCCAGCAAGCTCCCTATTGTTAGGATATTTCAGGATCAGGGAAACTGCTATAAGGCTCATTTTTGCACTGCTATTGTGAAAGCATCTTGACCTTAGCGCTGTATCTTTATTACTGATACAGAACCTTCATCTCTCATTATCTATAAACTGGTAACAGACGAGTGGTTTTAAATTCTCTTCTGATGGAATGAATGTATAAAGTTTCATATTTCCTAGAGAATAATTTCACAAAGCCATTTCTATAAGAGGCACGTTTTTACAGTTAGTTGAATTTACTATCCCAGTAATGACAGTTAAAGATATTTTTCAGGAGATATTCACCCTTATCCCTGTTATTTACTGCCCGACTGTAGATTTACATCTGGTATCATTTTTTCCCCTGGTTTTTACATGTTTAACTTTTTGTTTTGGTAACAGCACCTTTAGAGGAGATGGTGTATGAGTTTTGGATATAAGCATGCCAATGGTGAATACTTCTAGTGACCCCTGTGTTTCAAATGCAAATATGAGATACAGAAAAAAACCTGTTCCTTTGTCTTTGCCTCTAGAAGCATTTACTACTCCTTTTTGAAGCTTTTTTTCTCCCCTAGAAAGTTCAAGATTTGTAACTGCAAGAATCAGAAGGGATGATTGTTAATTACACATACCTTTTGAGAGCAATCATGTTTTCTCAATAGATAACTCCTTCCCTAAGCCAATTCTAGCACATCCAGGGTATATAAATCCATGTCCCGTCATTGGATTACCAGCAGAAACAAAGTTTCTTGAAATTTTTTTTCCTTGATCTTATTCTCTTTGTGTGAATATACTTATTTTAAATCTAAGACTGGGGTATTGGTTGTCTGCATAACAAATTGCCACACACCTAGAAGGTTAAAGCAATACCTACTTATTAGCTCACAGGACTAAGGTCAGAAGTCCAGTTAGGCATGGTTGGATTCTCTCCTCCAGGGCTCAAAGGTACCTGGAATCTCTTGGGAAAGAATTGGTCTCCAAGTTTATTCAGATCATTGGTAGAATCCAGTTCATTGTGGTTGTAAGACTAAGATCTTGTTTTCTTGCTGGCTGTTGGCTGTAGCTCACCCTCAGCAACTAAGTTTCTTGTAGGTTCTTTTCACATAGCCTTCTTCATGTTCAAGCCAACAGTGACATGTTGAATGCTCCAGATGTTTGAATCACTGACTGCTTTTGCTATCAGCCCAAGAGAACTCTCTGTTTTTAAAGAACTCACGTAATTAAGTGAGGTCCGTCTGGACCATCACCCTTAAAGTTAACTATGTCATATAACATAACCTAATAATGAGAGCAATTTCTCATTTTCATAGGTTCTTCCCACTCACAAAGAGCAAATGTCACTTCAGGGTCATCTTAGAATTCTGCCAAACAGGATTGGTGATAATGATTAATGGTAATGTGGTCATCAGTTTCTTTGTGTATTGAAAAGAAGATCTTTTAGGTCTTGAATCTCATGTTCAGCTATGCAAAATATGATAATAAGAATAAAATGTTCAATTTTTATATATTAGAAAATCCACAGCATGACTATATTCCATGGAAAAAAGAGAGAAAGAAAGGGAAGATAGAAGGAAAAAAATTGCTGAAGTAATTGTCAAAAAGAAAACCACAGGCCCAAGATGTAGTCGCTAATGCTAGGCCATGTCCCCAAACCAGGGTTTAATACCTAACCTAAGTGCAGTTTCAACCTCCCCCAGAAATGTAGTCTCAATGGGTCAGTCAGGAATTTTCTGATCAGCACCAGTGAGGTAATCTGTCATATGGGCTGTCCATCTCCCAAAGGAAGGAGATGTAATCTGCATGATATGACCCTCTGCCTTCATCCCTAATGGAAGGTGACCTTGACTGGAACAATCCCTTCTTTTCTTTTCCTGATAACTCTTACCCCACCCTCTTGCCTATAAAAACCTTC
Source organism: Ursus americanus (assembly GCF_024610735.1). Lineage (NCBI taxonomy): Eukaryota > Metazoa > Chordata > Mammalia > Carnivora > Ursidae > Ursus > Ursus americanus. Next base: position 7,174,903 of record NC_142146.1, on the reverse strand, counting down.
CACTACGTGCAACTGCTTTGAGCATCTCTCTACCAGATGGGATGCTGTCCAATTGTTTAATAAAGACAATTAGGTCTTCAAATTTCTCAGTTGAATTTTTGTTCTTTAATAGAATGATAAACTTCAAATGTTATATTTCTCCAAATTATGCAAAATGATGCCTGTCTACTTTGTAGTCTTTATGCTTGTCTCTTTGAGCTGAGAGACAGGTGACTTGAATTCTAATCTCTGCACCACTTCCTAACTATAGGATTCTGGAAAGTCTCCAGGTTTCATTTGGTTCATGAAGATACATAGTACACTTTCCTAAAGACAAGCAACTTTGAGGGTCTGTCCGACTCTTAAGAAGGAAGCTGGATGTGAATGAGATGTGAAGGATTCACCCAGTTGTGCAGAGTGGAAGCTGTGTGTTTTGAGATATTTAGCAGGTGCATATTGTGCTTCCTTTCAGTCTTACCTCATCTAGGAATCTGACTGGCCCTGTAGCTTCTTGTTGGGCCTCATGTAGTTCCCATGGGTGGCAGGCCACTCTACTTCCTCCTTCCTGGAAAAGTGAGAACTTTGAACCTCATTGGAATTTTTCTTCTTTTTTCAAATCACATTTACGTTGTAGGGAGAACTTAAATGAAAGTCTATTTGCAAAGCCATGAATAACTGATGGGCAGGACTGCAAAGTCCAGTAGAGGAAGAAGACTCTCTTAAAGGTCCATAGTGACATGTAAGGCATCCTGGAATGGAGAGTGGAAAAGGAAGTGAACTTCAACTTTCCCTCCTTTCATCCACTTTTAACTAGCTTGCTCACAGCCTCTAGGGAGCCTCTCTCCTCAGAAGTCTTACTCTCCCCACATTTCTTTTCATGCTCAGAGCTTGAAACCCTCTGCTGTCTCATCCTCCTCACCAGCTGTCAATGATCTTCCTTCCCTTCCCTTCCCTTCCCTTCCCTTCCCTTCCCTTCCCTTCCCTTCCCTTCCCTTCCCTTCTCTTCTAGATAGAACTCTCAAAGGCCAAGGATCCATGAAAATAGGGGAAAGAATAAAAGACAGCCATTTTCTAGTAAAATATTCAGAGTTTTACACTGCCAATCAAGGTTTAGCAAAATTCCTGCATACCATTTTCGTTTACAGAGCCACTGTTTCTTTTCTTAGTGTGATTTAGGTTGTCCCCTTCTATAAATATGCATTGGTACATAGCCCAGTCCTATAACTGAGTTGTTTGGGTTTCTCTTAGAAGAGTATATAAGTTTCTCTGCTCACTGACTGTTTCAATGCCTGGGAAAACATCAGTTTTATTCTTCATATTTGTAGTTTAAATCCTCCTTGCACTTGGGAATACCATTTTTCTCACACATAAGATTTCATTTTTAAAAATTTAAGTCACAATCTGCATGTGCCATTGGGTGATGCCATTAAACTGGTCAATATTAATAAATCTAGGATGTTTATCTCAAAGCTTTTAAAATTGATCATTGAAGAAAATAGGCTCAAAATACTCTGGACTATTGTTGCTTTCCATATAGGGATGGGAATCATAGGGTCCTATATTAATATGTTTATTTGAATTGAAAAACGAAATTGGATTATCTGGATGGAAAAGAACTCTGATTTGATGATTGATTTGATGTTAGGAGTGGCATTATCATCAGGTTATATGAAAATAGTTTACCTGCTGCTACAAACTTAGTTATAAAGTAAAAGCATCCCAATGTTCATAGCAGCAATGTCCATAATAGCCAAACTGTGGAAGGAGCCGAGATGCCCTTCAACAGATGAATGGATAAAGAGGATGTGGTTCATATATACAATGGAATATTACTCAGCCATCAAAAAGGATGAATACCTACCATTTGCATTGACATGGATGAAACTGGAGGGGATTATGCTAAGTGAAATAAGTCAAGCAGAGAAAGACAATTATCATATGGTTTCACTCATATGTGGAATACAAGGAATAGCGCAGAGGACCACAGAGGAAGGGAGGGAAAACTGAAGGGGAAGAAATCAGAGAGGGAGACAAACCATGAGAGACTCTGGACTCTGGGAACCAAACCAAGGGTTGCAGAAGAGAGGGGGTAGGGGGATGGGGTAACTGGGTGATGGGTATTAAAAAGGGCATGTGTGGTGATGAACACCGGGTGTTATACGCAACTAATGAATTGTTGAACACTACATCAAAAACTAATGATGTACTATGTGTTGACTAATTGAACATAATAAAAAAATAAGGCTGTTACAATAAATAAATAAATAAATAAATAAATAAATAAATAAATAAATAAAGTAAAAGCATCTCCTCATGAAATATTGCCTTAGCACAGTTGAGTTAAAATTAATTATACTGTATTTCCCCATCCCTTTTTGAGTATATTGTATTAAACAAGGTGATCATAAATGAGAGTATCAGGAATAACCAGATATAATTAACAGTCACTTGACAGGTCCTGATAAAGTCCTTTACATGTACATCCTAGAAACTGAAAAAGTGAATAAACAGAATGACTGTGTAATAAAATACTTTGGAAAAAACATAGATTCCTATTCTTTGCTTTCAGCAAAATTGAAGGAAGACTGAAATTAAGTTGTCAGCATATAGATCATTAAAATTAGTTTTTGATGGTGGATCACCATGTGATTTTTGGTATATAACGAAGAGTTCAAAGAATTGAGTACATTGCTATGAAAATCTCTTTATAGCTATAGTTATTTAAACAAAGTTTCTCAATGCTCTTATCTATAAAAACGAAAATTAGTTAATAAATTAATGCTGAATCTTGCTGTTTTTATGTTTATAATATTTATGCACAGTTATAGGATATATTTTTAAAAATTTCTTATCATTAAGAGATGTGTTTCCCAAAAAATTTATTTATGTTTAATAATTATTTTTCAGAAATTATATTTTTGTGTTTTGATATCTGTTTGCAATAATTATAATGATAATTCAATCAGAAGAAAGTTTTTAAATCTTAAATTACCAATTGGATTTAGACCAAGAGCTGGTACCCAGGAACAGAGCACTTTACTCCTCCCTCAGAATGGATGGAGACCAGGAATTGGACCCTTATGCCCAAGCAAAGCAGGATTTCATCCAGCACTTCTCCCCGATTGTCAAGGTGCTGACTGAGGATGGCATGGGCCACCTGGAGACAGGAGATGGAAATGCCCAGCTTAAGGAGGTCTTGGAGTACAATGCCATCCGAGGCAAGTACCAGTGGGGTTTGACAGTGCGGATAGCTTTTCAGGAGCTGGTGGAGCCAAGCAAGCAAGATGCTGACAGTCTTTGGCAGGCCCTGACTGTGGGCTGGTGTGTGGAACTGCTCCAAGCTTTCTTCTTGGTGTCAGATGACATCATGGATTCATCTCTCACCCTACAGGGGCAGATCTGCTGGTATCAGAAGCCAGGCATAGGTTTGGATGCCATCAATGATGCTTTGTTTCTGGAAGCATGTATCTACCACTTGCTGAATCTCTACTGCCAGGAGCAGCCCTATTACCTGAAACTGATTGAGCTTTTCCTACAGAGTTCCTATAAGACTGAGATCAGATAGACCCTGGACCTCATCACAGCCCCCCAGGGTAATGTGGACTTGGCAGATTCACCAAAAAGAGGTATAAATCTATTGTGAAGTACAAGATAGCTTTCTATTCATTCTATCTTCCTGTGGCTGCTGCCATGTATATGGCAAGCATAAACAGGGAGAAAAGCATGCCAATGCCAAGAAAATCCTGCTGGAGATGGGGGAGTTCTTTAAGATTCAGGATGATTACCTTGATCTCTTTGGGGACCCTAGTGTGACAGACAAGACTGACACAGACATCCAGGACAACAAATGCAGTTGGCTGGTGGTTCAGTGTATTCAGCAGGCCTCTCCAGAACAGCCAAGATCCTTCAGGAGAATTATGGGCAAAAGGAGGCCAAGAAGGTGGCCCCAGGTGAAAGCGCTAGATGAGGAGCAGAACCTGCCAGCTGTGTTCATGCAGTACGAGGTAAACAGCTACAGCCACCTACCTTATGGGCCTTATTGAGCCATGCCCCTGCCCCCAGCCATGGTCCTGGGGCTAGCACACAGGTCTACAAGAGGAAAAAATGACCTAAAGACTGAGAGGGTGGGAAGGGGAGGTTCTCAATAAATTGTCTAACCTTCAAAAAAAGTGATCAATTGGATTTATGTACTCAATTCTTCACTCATCACTCTTGCAATAAAGGGAGTCCGTTTCCCCACTCCTTTGATGTTGGACTTAACCATGTGATTTCGTTTAAGCAATGGAATATTAGCAAGTGGGATGCAAGTAAAGATTTTAAATGTGTTTGTGTGATTTGTCTCACCTCTTGAACTTATGCCATCCACCTTGATAAGAAAATGCCTTGGTGCAATGTTTTTCAAGTTTCTTTTAGGGTATATGTGAACAAGAAGTTTGAAGCACCACTGTAGATATATACAACTGGAAGATATCTTTCAGATCCTTTGATACAAAGACCTTTAAAGACCCTAAAGCCCCAAGTGCAAGCATTGTTATACACAAAAATGTTAGCATCTGATCTGCTTTCTGGGTTTGCTTTGTGATGTCCCACCTAACCTGTAGTTTGATTGCTAAAAAAGAGATGTATCTAAAACCCCAGTTATCTAGATCTTTGCCCCATGATTTACGAACAGTAACACAAAGACAACATTCAAAAATGAAATCTGGCAAGAATATAGAGGAATGTCTTAATTCACCTGTGAAAGAAGACATTGAGAATATTCTGTAACTGCAAACTAAGTTCAATCTTAGCAATTTCCCCATTTTAGATATTACATGAAATTAGTTCTATTTAGGAAACTCGCTAAGACTGAAGCTCTGAAAGTGGAAGTTTGTGATCCCTGGGACTCTTGTGTGAGTAAAGACCACAGCCTACTCAATGTCCAGAGAAATATGGCTCCACTTCCTGGAATATTTAACTTAAATACCAAATTAAGCCTGGACCTTTTGTGGAACAGGATGCAAGTTATATGATTAACTTTAAAAGGTATCACCCAAGACTTCCAGGAAATTTGAAATTATGGGAGGATCTAGCAGCCCTATCTCCAGGACTCATGTACACACAGTTCACCCTTTTCTGCTGGAAGGGACTTTTCAGTGAAATGCTGGAGAAAGCTACTTTAAGGGCTTCACCTGCTTAAGATGGCCTGTGTTGCCTTGGGAAGAGAAGGGATCACAGACATCACTAATGCCTATACTTCATGATGCTCAGAGGCAGCCCTTGTCATCCGGTCATGCTGCTGGCCCTTTTCCTGAGGCCATTCTACATATGGGGTTTGAGAGGAGTTTGTGGAAGTTCTGGAGGGTTTTCTTCTTGGCTGACATTCAAAGGGGAACTTTTTTTGCTTGGATTACAAGGAGGTCGATATCTCATTAACAGCGATGACAGATTGTAGGGGCTCTAAGACAGCCTCATACCAAACGTGAAACAACCAATATGTTTATGAAATCATTTAATCCATAATCACAGCATATAATGAAAGGCGCTGGTGCCTTGGCATTGGCGTTTACAAGACCGACACCATGATATGTTTCTGTGAATTACAGATTCAACGAACTGTGTAATTTATGAGTCATGAGAAAAAAGGATCCATCTGGGCAGTTCTCGAAGCTTGTTGAGGCAAGGTGACATCTTTAATCAACCTGAATACAAAAATCACACTATTGAATTATTTCGCTGTTCTGTGCAACGTTCCTCTGGTCCTTACTGTTTTCTGAGGGATTGGGGAAGCAGAGGGGGTAACATTCTTTTCAATTTTGCTACTAATATGCTATAGATGTGGTGCAATTATTTTCTTTTGCAATTCAGAGGCAACAGAACTATGACTTAGAGGTCACTGCTTGTATTGACCTTGAAAAATTCCTTGAGTTACCTTTCATCAGAGAGCTCGAGAGCAAGAATTTGGACCTAAACAAGACTGCATACAGAGCATCTGGGAGATTTCTATGGACTCTGGGCTTTCTCATCATTTTCTAGTGGAATGCAACCTCTCTCTGAACTCTAACCACACTGATGTCTATTTCAATGGGTCATTACTGTGCTCACAGATATTTATTTCTTTATGACCACCTTAGAAAGACCCCATATGTCAGCCTCTACAATCGCATATCTGTGCTATGTTTGGGACTGCAGGTCAAATTTAATATATATTTAGCAAATCCATGCCTACCATGATCTGTGGTGTTTTTATCTGGAAGGTGATGATAATAAGATTAATTTTTATGGTGGTCATGAGAATAAAATGGTCAGCAAGTGTGAAGCACCAGCACAATGGTGCTCAATCAATGCCAGTTTGAGTGCCTTCCCCACACCAGGATATATATTCAATAGGTACTCCCAGGGTGGGGAAAGGGTGCTAGGGTGTAGCCACATGCTCTCTCAGTTTTTATGGGTATAAGTGATGCTCAGAACTTGTAGGACGAGGAACAAAAGAACCAGACAAGTATTGGTTGCATATCATTGTCGCATAGGTTTCATACCTATTTTTTCTTGCTATTCCATATTCTTTAAAACCCACAATTTGAGGAAGAAAAGTATAATTTCATCTGTTTAACTTCAGCTCCTCTTATAGCCCTCAAGTGCATTGCTCTCTGCAGTAGCATTTTTTTCTATACCATTCTGGATTTTTGTATTAGAGCTAGATTTAGTATAAAGCACTAAAAGAGCTTTCTGTGAGTAGCCCATATTCATGGCAGTAGTGGCTTGGTATTGGAATCCAGTTCTAGGTTTCCCTACATCTGTCTCCTCCCTACTTCTGTTTCTCATTATATTTGGGATGTTTGGGTGATTTGGGCTATGGTCTGATGTGGTCAGGGGACCTAAAGATCACACCTTACAAACCTTAGTCCAACCTTGGTATTCACAGGTACACCTCTTTTTGGCATAAGAGAATTGTTTCATACTCATGACTCACTCCTGGGGTTTATAAAAATAGAAATATAGAAACTTTAGGTCAACTTTTACTTTTTAGAAAGAGTCACCATCCCTGCTATCATCAGAGAAATAATTAATGGTGCAGACACAGACATGATGATAAGAATGTTCATTGCAGCTGTGTTTATAAGAGCAAAAAATAAAAATAAAAATTGTAATTATCCATAATTATTATTGAGATATCAATTTCTTTGTAACCTTCACAAAAAATAATTCCACTGCAAATGTCAATCCGGAAGAAAACACTCTAAAGCCACGTCAGCCCTGCAATTCTTCAACAACATCTAGAATGGTTTCAAGAAGATGGTCATTGGCAGGGCTGCAGGGGAAAGGGCCATATCTATAAAATACAAAATTTATTCCCATCAACAGGAACCACCTTAAACAATGGGAAACAATCATAAAGCCTTGTCTCTCCAATGCTCTCAGTACTGAGAAGAGTGAATGCCTGCACCTGGGGGGCAATGGGGTGGTGTGAGTAGGCATAAGTCGTCTGCAATCATGCTGATATTTTCCACCCAAATTTCAAAATCTCCTACAAGTCTTAGGTTTTATCTTTAAGAGTTAATATACATTCTGTTTTACTCCGCAATAATTCATACTTTATTTTAATATTTAAGAAGTTTGAAGTTACTGCTATTAAAGTGAAGTTGATGCCCCAAGAAGCTGTGCCATGTTTATCCTGGGCTTTGAAGACCTTGTGGCCTTCTGCCAAGGGTGAGTTACCCTGGTGTAAGGGCTGAGGGTGGGTGCAATTTCTCTTTTATTAGACATATTTTCTGACACCCTATCTTAGAAATTTCTGATTTGATGGTCCCTCAGGCAGTGGTAACTCTTGGGGAAGTAGTAATGCCAGCTATGGAGCATGTCAGGAGCAAAGGGAAGTGATGAAGAGGGCAGATGGTGAGGGTGCTCTCAGGAGAAGCATGGAGATAACTTGGCACAGAGAAGTGGTCTGGGTCCTTGTGAGGATCAGCCTATTCAACTTTGTCTCAGCAAGAACATGGCCACTCTTCTTGTGGCCCGGCATGGATACAGGAAGAGCATCTGATTCTGGGGAATGAAGCAGGTGCAGCACAGATAAAATGTGAGGATCAGTTAGTTGTTCTGGGTGTAGTCACAACTGGAATGAGGAGAAATAAGACCTGTCCCTGTACTGGGCTGTCTTGAAGGAGGTGGGAAAGCAGGGCTCAGTCTGCAAGTCATGTGGGGCCAGAGCATAATTTCCCTCTTGGTTCCAAGTCCCTAGAAGGGATAGTACACTTGTGTGTGTGGGGGGACAGATAGGCTGGTCTTTGGTGGGAGAGGGATTACATTCAGGCTTTACCCAAAATCAGGGGCTGAAAAAGATGGCCTCCAACTCCATTGGCAGCCCTGGGACTTCTCTGGTTTTAGGAAGAGGCATCAAGGGTGGCACTGGAACTGAGTCCATGGACTGATGTGTGTACAAGGGTGGAGGGCCAGCAGCCAGAGGAAGAAGAGGAAAGGAGAACACGTATTAAAAGCAAGAACACAATCTCAAAGGCAGAGGAGTCTGAGAGTAATCACTAGCCAAGGAGTGATAAGAGGGGTTACTCAGAAGTGACTGTATTTCTGGCAGTGTATGTCATCAAAGGAAAGCAAGAAGTTGGCTTTCAGCATAGTTTCAGCTTGGGGATAATGAGACAACATTTGGTTAAAACTAAAAATGTTCAGGCATAGATTTACTGTGAATGAGTCACACAGATGATCAGCTTGAGGTTGAAAAGAGGTTTGGGATTTTTCAGAGCTTCATAATTCATTAGAATGGCCTGGTCTTCCAAGCAGATAGACAATTCCTTTTTAATTTTTTTTATGAGATGAGAAATATGGGTTTGTTTTTGTACAGGAGGCCTGGTTTCCTTCTCTCATTGTCATTATTTTAAATATGAAACATAGTTGGACAAGTAACGGTGAGAAAACATGGGGCGCATGAGATAGGTAGGCAGAAGCTGAGGAATTTATGACTATGAAATTCCTTTGAAGTCACATAACTGCATCTGGTATTTTACATAATAAAACTGACTATATAAGTAACCTTTTTGATATAAGTATTCAAGAGGTATATGTAATACTATGTGAAAAGGACTATCTATATTCTGCACCTAAAAATCCTTTAAAAAATTCACTTGTTTCAAAATGGGATGTTTTTGATACAAACATGAAAAATATATTTGGATGTAACTAGGCTGCTTGATGTTCACTGTGAATGTCCAAATGAATAATTCTTTTCTGAAGAATTATTTTCCATTTTCCATTCATTGGAAATCTAACAACTAATTCCAGGTTGAACACTATAATCTTTACAGACCCATTATGCACCCTGTCCTCAGCAAGAGATGCCTGCTGACTACATGGACTGTATCTCATCTTTTTCATGGTGGCTTAAGTTTGGAAAATGGGAAACATACTTGCTGAAGAAAGTCCATATTGTAGATTTTCCCATGCTTGCTTTACCATCTGTAGGAAGATGGTAAAATAATTCACTATACTCTGATGTTGTGGAGGGAGGTGTCATCATCATAACCATCATCATATCATCATTATCACCATTATCATCATCACCATCATCATCATCACCAAGGTTGCCAACATCATCACCACCATAATTTTAAAGACATGACATACTTATTTATTCATATATTTATATATTGATGTAGTACTGTGTTATCTTTCCATCATTGTAGGGAAGATGCTGGTGTCAGGCAAGTGTGCAAGTACACCAAACAGAATATGGTTGGTTCAAGGTATGCTTTAAACCAGCTCAAATGAGTTCTAAACATAAGTTGCTATTATAAACAAATAAACAAAAATTATAGTAGCAAAGATGTACAGAAAACCCGGGGGGTTCCAAGCTAAATAGGAAAGATAACCATTTCATGATGTCATCTATGGGAAAACCAACTCAAATCTTGAGCTTGGAAGCTGATTAATATCAGATTTTAGAAACTCAGGGGAGAATTCTGCCAGAGATTGCTGCTTTTATTGCCATTATGTCAAGATCTTGGTATATCTGTGCTCAAAAGAAAGCAATATTTTAATAAATCAAGGACATTTCTCACACTTCAATCTCCATTTTACCTGCTCTGTTATAAATTGTGACCTGATTTCAAAAGTACAGCTGATTAATTATGATAGCTATCTCTAAAGGGTGAGATGAACCAGACCACCACACCAGGAGTGAGTCAGGTGGAATTGACCTTTAGCTCCATCGTTTGCTGGGTAACTTTGCACAAATTAATCTCTCTGAGCATCAGTTTCTTCCTTAATGTAAGGCCTGTTTGGTCTATAAAGTTTATTACATGGATTCACTGAGTTAATAAAGGTAAATACATTCAGAAAACTGTCAAGTAGTATTCACATGTGAATTGGTGTGATTGTTCATCTATTCCTATAGTTTTACTGATATTTTAACATCCCTCATTATTCCACTTTTAAAAAATGTTCTTGAACATTTTCCAGATTAATTTGGAATTATTTTGTCAATTTTTCCAAAATATGTTGTTTCTACTTTCATTTTTATTGTATTAAATTTATGTACTAATTTGGGAAGGATTGATGTCTTGACCACATAGGTGTTTTAATTGGATAGTGCTATACTGCCTATTTTAATAGTTTTCTTTTTATATTCCATGATGAAATTTTACTATTTATTTACTTTTTAAATAAATTTACTATTTATTTTGCTTTTCAGATTAATAATCTTTATCTTTTAATTGGAAATCTAACATTTATATTTAATGTAAGAACAGATGTATCTGGGTTTAAATATATCATTTTATTTTGTGTTTTTTACTTGTTGATTGGATTCTGTAACCGTTTTTTCTACTTTCTTTTTTTTTTTAGTATTTTAAACATTCCAGTTTCCTTCATTTGTAAGTTTACATAGTGTTTACATTCTTTTAGTGGTTACTCTAGAAATTACTCTAGGAACCATTACCTTATCACAGTCCGAACAATACCTTTACTCTCATTCCAGAAAAGACAACTACCTGAGGACACTTCTGTTTACTTACAGAACTTACAATAAATACTGAATAGTTCTTATGCCACCTCTTACATTTTCTCAACCCTCTCTCTTGTCTGCAAGAACCTATCCAGCACTCATGCATCCATAGCCCAGAAATGCGAGGAGGTTAATGACCAACTGGAGACAGAAGCTGGGGAATACGTATGACTCTCTTTTGCCTTTCCTGTGGACAATTGTAGGTGGCTTCTCAGGAGTCCCTGGTGAGACTGAGTTCCAGCTATCCACAGAAATGAACTGCTCATTAATGAACCCTTTTATTGGCTTTCACTCCTTTCCTGTTTTGTTCTCCTCAGTTATTCCTCTCCCCTGCAGTTATTACCCAAAACAAAAACAAATTGCATTTATGTGTTTTGCTTTTTTGTTTTTGTTTTGTCTCAGAATCTGCTTTCTTGGGGGGTGAGGGAGAGGGATCCATAGGCTAAGACATTGTATATTTTAGTTATGTATCTTAACCTCATGTATTTACCTCTTTGTTTGCTCTTCATTCCTTTTCACACACCTAATATTCCATGTGAAATAATTTCTTTTCTTCTTGAAGTACTTTCTTTATATCTGGTATGGGACTGCTGGCAATACAGTCCTTAAGCTTTGTCAGAAAATATCTTTATTTTACCTTTTTTCTTAGAGAAATAATTTGTTTTTCTGGGTATGAAATTCTAGGCTGATAGTTATTTTCTCTAAACACAACGAGAATATTATTCCACTTCGGTTTTCTATTGTTGCTGTTAAGAAGTCACCTGACACTGGTTGTCATTTGTTATTTTTTCCCTTCCTTTGGCTGCTGTTGTAACTTTTTTTGGTCTCTTTTTCTGTAGTGTTGCTATGAAATGTCCATATATGAACTGCTTTTTAATTTATTCTGTATGGGATTTTTCAGCTTCTTGAATCTGAGAATTGATGTTTTATTCAGTTCTAGAATATTCTTAGCCATTCCTATATTGTCTCTGCTTCACTCTTTCTCTCTCTTTTCCTCCTTGGATTCCAAGTAAATATAGTAGACCCTCTTATTGTGTCTTTTACCTCTTTTATGCTCTCTTCTGTTATTGTCCATCTCGTTTCTATGTGTTGTATTTTGTATAATATATTCTCCCCATAAACCAAGTTGCTTTCCCTCTTTGGCAAAGTTAAATCTGCCATTAAATTTTTGCTTATTGATTTTTTCATTCTTAATTTATACCTGGTTCTTTAAAATAGGCTATGTCAATGTTTATAGTTTTTAATTATTTTCCAAAACTTCTAAACTTAGCTTTTATGTGTTTGAACAGTAAGCTAGTAGCCTATGTTTGATAATTACAATATAGGAAAACGTCGAGAATCTGTGTATTCTGTTTCTGCTGGTTCTTGATTATAGTGATTTGTTTCATTGTGTGCCTGGATTTCTTTGGGTGTGTGTTGCACATTGCACATAAAGTATTTTTAGGAATAATTTTTTGTTGTTGTTTTTGTTTGATAATTTCTCTTTTCTTAAAAAGAGTGTTTTCCCCAGAGTTCTAGACATCTTTAGCAGGAGGGTTTGTCTGAATCACTTAGATATCCATTTCAGAAGTGGAGCAGAAGATGATCTATTTTGGTATAATATTTAAAAAATATCGCATTGGCTGCTCTGTGCATGTTGGAAGTAGAGCAAGATTGGCAACAGGGATACCATTGAGGAGGTTTTGCCGCTGACCAGGTGAGAGATGAAGGTGATTTGCACTAGAATGGGTGAGATGAGGAGAAGTAGACAGATTTATTTCTGAGAACCATCAGGACTTTATCCTTCTATAATTTGGCTTTAATAACTCAGTGGAGATTGTGCCATTCACTAAGAAAGGAGAGACTGGTCACTTCCTGTTTAGTTTCATTTCCTTTCTGCATCCTACCCATGCTATGCTCTATGTCATAAGACCCCTTATTTCTCAGGCTCCATCGGCAGCTAGATTTTGGTAGGTTTGTCCAATGGAAGCAGTGGCAGAGGACTGATTAGCAAGAGGAAGGCTGAAGCCAAGGGTATTGGCTCTCATTCTTCATTAGATATCCCCAGCAGAGGCTTTGTCAGCCAAGGGTATTGGCTCTCATTCTTCATTAGATATCCCCAGCAGAGGCTTTGTCTCTTCTATGGCCCTAGCTTCTGTCACCTTCATGGTCCCAACTGTCCCTGGATGGTGCTCGCTTCTGGACTCTGATGACACCTCCATCTCTCCTTTCCTTCCAGCCCTTCAGGTGGCAGTGACTTCCACTAGCTGTGGCTAATCTGCATGTGGCTTCACCATCATCTTTTCCATCACCTGTTTTGCCAATTCCTGGTATTAAATCCTCTCTTTTGGAAAGACCTAGAGTGACTCTGTTTTCCTGACTGGAATATAACTGATATACCTGGGTTAGGACCAGGTTTGTTGGAGGGAGAGGGGAAAGTAATTTCCTGACATTTGTGGTATCATACAGATATCAAAGTGGAGATGTCAAAGGAAGAATCACTCTTGACATCTTCCTTGATGGGAAAGGCCATATTATAATACTGAGCAGTTCTATGCAGACCTGTCTAGGAACAGCAGGAAGACATATAAGGGCCAACAGGTCTTGGAATCAGACAAACTTAGGTTCATTTCCTGTTTCACCACTGATATTAGTGAGAGTTGAACTATGGCAAAAAAAAAAAAGATCCTCAAATGTCTGCAGCTTAACACTACAGAAATGCAATGCAGCTATCGTCCAACTAAAAAAGAATTCAGGAGTGTCAAGAAGGTGGCTGGACCTGGACCCGGAACTCAGGGGAGAGTTGAAGAGATACAAATATGGAGCTCCTTTGTATTCAGGTAACATTCAAAGTTAGGGAGAGATTATGTAATACCCAGAGAGAACATAGAGAAAGAAGAGGAAGGATCTGGGATGGCCCTGGGGAATTTTGACATTCAAAATTCAGACGGAGGAAGAGGAATCTGAAAAAAGGAACTTGAAAGGTCAGCCAGGGAGGTAAGAGGAAAATCAGCAAAGGGTGGAGTTGCTGAAAAGAAGAGAGTAGTATGGCAGGAAGGAGAGGAGACTTCAAAAGTTTGCAGGACGTCGAATAGCATGAGATGAGAACATCTACTGGCTGTGTCAACGTGGAGCTCACTGATGGCCGTGGTGAGAGCAACTGTATGGGACGGTTGTGGATTGGAGTGGGTTGAAAGAACATGAAAACAGCTCTTTTGTGAATGTTTGCTACAAAGGGACACAGTGTTTCTCAACCTCTTTTTCATTATTGTCCCTTAAGGAGCCTGCTTAGACATTTTTCTCTAATTGCTCCTACCCCCTGAAATTTCAAACCACAGGTACACCGTGTGTCTGTTTATGTCCTATATGTGTGTTGTTGTTGATACATAAAATGAGTAAAAATTTTTTTTCACTCCCCTAAAAATCAGTTTTATGTGATATCATCCCTGCTGAGAATACATGGTCTTAACCTAATAGTTTCTTAGTGTCTACAGGAGGGTGCAACATTTTTTATTTTTTAATTTTGTAAAGGGCTAGATAGTAAATACTTTAGGCTTTGCAGGCCATATATGGTGTCTGGTCTCTGTCACATATTCTTTTCTTTGCTTTTTAAAAAAACAATTCTTAAAAAAAAAATAATAAAACACCACGATTCCTAGCTTGCTGGCTGTGGGCCAGGTTTGACTCAAATAGTTTGCCACCTCCCTGATTTGTAACCATAAAACTAGTCCAATTGCAGAGTTTAAATGAACAAATTTTTGCAGATTTTTTGCACGGCATTTTGAAATACATGATTTAGTTACAGATTTGAAAGGCTACACAGAGTTTTACTCATTTATTAGCCAAATAATGATTGACAACTTGTTGTGTGCAAAAGGTATGAGTAATTTTTATATTGTGGCAAAACAGCCAATAAGGTAACCAAGTATTAAAATGAGTCAAGGGGCGCCTGGGTGGCTCAGTTGGTTAAGCGTCCAAATCTTGATTTCGGTTCAGGTTAACTGTAGTAAGATTACAAGGTGCCTGATGCTTCATAGCAGCTCTGTAGTGTTGGTTTCCTTTTTCTCTCCTTTGCTCTTAACGTGACTGAAGAAGGTCTTCTGAGTATTGTGAATTATGTCTGAAAAGCAAATATATATACGCATTTCAGAGATTGAAGAGAACGGTGGCAAGCTGTTTCTATCATGAGGATGCTGATGGAATTCAGGAAGTGTGTACAGAGCACCTGTGGGAAAAGAACCGCCCTGACAGTCTGGTTTGGGAGGTCTTGGGGCACCTGGGAATGTGCATTTTTAGAGCTTCCAGGTGACTCTGATGGAGGCGGAACCTAGGCTGCACTTTGAGAATTACTGCCCTGTTTTTAAACAGGAAAGGCTGGCTAAGGTTCCAAGATCCCAGAAAAATGTAGTTGTCCCACCAGGTTTCCTGAGACTCCAGCCATAAGAGAGGGAAAATGTCAGAGTCTGGGGGTGTCTAACCCGAATGTCAGACTGGACTTTCTGCTGGGGTGAGCAGTTTAAACAGGCTTCAAGAGGAATGAAGTCTAGCTTGATCCAGGCCCAGATTGACATCCCAGGTGCTCCATTAGGAACTGGGGCCTGCAGACAGACGGGGCCCTAGCACGGTTCTGGGTTTTCTGTCTGGGGGCCCTGGACAGTGGAGAATTCTGGAAAAGGGATCAAAGTCAGGAGGAGTGGGATGACAAGAACTAGATGGGGTTAAGGGTTTCGGCCATAGTCCAACTTTGTATGTGGTGGGAGTGAAACAACAAGTTTAACCATTCACTAGTTGTGTGCTAACTTTACCGGCCTTCATTTTTCAAATCTGTGAAATGGGATCATAATTCCTACTTTCGAGTGATGCTGTAAGGCTGATACAAGGTCTTGAAAGCACCAGCTATGGGGCCTAGCACACCATAGGTTCTCAACGTACAGGGATGCTTACTACCATCATTGCAGAGCGGAATTCTGGTTCCAGCTAAACCCTAGATAGCCCATCAAGAAATCAGACTCAGGCCAGTCTGGTGAGGGCTGGGGGAAGGATCAGTTCCCATGCTGTGTAGGCAACCACGTTTTATGACAGTGGGGTAGACCCTGAATGTCTGTAAGAGGAGTGCGTGGCCCTCACTGTCCTGGACAGAAGAGACCCAGAGTCCAGGTGGCTGAGCCTGCAGCATCGGGGGCTCGGCAAAGCAGATGTATAGAGCTGGACTTCAGGGTCCAGGCCAGCAGGGGTGGCCTGCCTCACTTGGGACTAAAACTTCCAGAACCACCCGTCATTTGGGATTCACTCTCTGGGACTCTGATCTTTTGGATTGTGGCCAGAGTTGGGAACGTGCATTTACTTTAAAGCATCACTTCCCTTTGCCTATGACCTTGCCTCACTTCTGGTTCCCACCCTGAGAAACACTGTCCTGGGAGGTGGCAGACAGACGTGTGGAGGGGGTTCTCAGCTTTTTGTGTTTGTAGCACCCTGGTGGATTTTGGGCAGCACACTGTGAGGGTGCTAGAAGTCAGTCTGGCACCAGCAAGCCAGCCACCCCTCTAGCATCACCCACACCTATACAATGTCTCCTGCTGCCTTGAAATGTCAGCCGCCCCCTAATCCCTGGTCTGCTCCTCAGAATCATTCTTCTGCTTAAGCTAAACTGTTACTGTCTTGACTACATTCTTGCATACAGCTGGAGGCACAGTCCTTGCATTCTTTCTTGGGGTACTGTCTGACTCTGCTGTGCCTTCTCCCTGCCGTTTCCAGCAAGCAGTGCTCCCCTTACGTTGCCCTGCAGCACTCAGACGGGCAGCTGATGGACCGAAATGTATCCCTTGCTGTGGGAGGAGTAAGTCTTTCACAGTGATCAACAGTTGGGGGCGTACTTGTGTGACCACTGTTTTCTGGGGTGCAAGGATTGAGAGCCTTTGACACAGACGGGTGGGGGAGAGACGCGCAGAGCCCCAAAGTGGGAGTTGAAGTGGACAGAGACAGACGAAGCGCACTTCAGTGCTGTGGAAGGGCAAAATGTTTCCCCAGAAAGTCTTTTTCACAGAAGGCAAACAATTGCAAACCATTCCCAAGCCAAGCTGTGGCCTCCACCTCTGGCTTCCCTGATCGCCCGTGGGGTGGGAGTATTTGCCCCATGTGTGCACCGACTCCACGCACCAGTTGATCAGCTGGGTTGTTGCTTTCCAGCTGGTGGGTCTGGCTTCAGTAGTTAGGTCACGCATTGATCTGAGCCTTTAGAATTGACTTCTGCTCCTCCTCTTGGGTGCCAGTTTATCCCTTGTGGTTCTTTCTTGTTTGCTGGTAAAATCGCAATGTGTTCCTGTTAATTGGATGTGTCTGGCTGAAACTGTTTTCTGATGTCATTATGAATGTGAAATGACAATTATTAGTTACAAGAATTTCAAACAAAACATACCCCTTATAAATAAATGTAAAGTTAACGTTGTATGGAAATGGCATAATTTTAAAACTGAAGACATGAACGTCTGTCAGCTACTTCGCCATCTGCACGGTTTTGGAGACACTGAGCAGTTAAATGCACTGCTCCAAATATGCTAACTTTTCACACACCGTTGAGTGAATCTCTGATGTTTAAAAGAGGTCGTGTCCATTTACCTTGGGTGTTTGCAGAAGGAAATACTGACCGACGGATTTTTCAGGTCCCACAGGCCAGCACCATTCAAAGTATGGTCTGAAGACGGTACTAGTTGGCCAACTGTTTGTGAGCGGCCCATGAGCAGGTAAGGAAATACAGAGGGCACATTTAGAATTTTGATAGCAACCCGGCATTGTTGCCACCCAAGCAATGAGCTGTGGCTTTGTCTTTAAATGGACGATAGACCAGTCCTACGGTGGGCTTCATGATGAGTCACATGTGCATGGGCTGCAAACTAGTCCTGCGTGGTAACGCCACATTAAAAGTTGGAAATGAAGGGCGTCTGGGTGGCGCAGTCATTAAGTGACTGCCTTCGGCTCAGGGCATGATCCCGGCGTTCTGGGATCGAGCCCCACATCAGGCTCCTCCACTGGGAGCCTGCTTCTTCCTCTCCCACTCCCCCTGCTTGTGTTCCCTCTCTCGCTGGCTGTCTCTCTCTCTCTGTTAAATAAATAAATAAATAAAATCTTTAAAAAAAAAAGTTGGAAATGAGCAACTTGAACCTCTTGAAATTGCTTGAAACCTTCTTACATTTCTGTCAACATACCTCTGTGGGAATGGTTTATCTACTATGAGTGATGAATGCTATTAAAAAAATACAGAAATAATTTGGATATGCTTTATTCCTTGTGAATCGCATTGCCAATCCAATTTAGGATACCAAATCCATTTGTTACATTAAAACCTTTAAATGGTGATGTACATGGTGTTCACTCAAAATGTGCACATAGATGCTTAATGTGGGGAATTGCTAACTCATAATTTTTGGTGTAGTTGTAAGTGTGAAATGACAATGTTATGACTGTAATAATGATTCTCTATGTTCATTGCCTCTATGCACACTTCCAATGAATTTGATACACAGATTTTGTTCTTTCCCCGTCTTATTTGTTCTGATTATATTTATCAATGAATTGATATATTTATTGGTATATAATTTTGTACCTGCTGAATCTAATCGTAAAACATTTGGACTTATATTTGTATGTGTCTGTTTTTTCAAAATTTCGTTTTTCTAGTAATTCACTTTTATTGTATTTTATAAAACGGTTAAGTCTGTGATGGACTGGAATTTAAAGAAAAAGTGTTTTTTTCTACCACACAGATAGAGAATCAATTCTATAGGAGTATTTCTTAAATGAAATCCATGGAGCACATACATCCAAATCATTTTGGGGGTATTGATGTAGATTCCCCAAAGCAGAATCTCCGGGAACAGGCTCAGGCATTTACACAAGTTACCCAGGGTATTCTGAGTCTTACTTGATTTTGGGAAAGACCTGACTGTAACGTGACTGTGTATTATATGATAAACACTGCACGAGGTACTTTTGTATTTTAGGATTCTTAGAGGGCTGACATACAAAGAAAAGCAGAATTTTCCCTGACTGCTTTACTCAGAACTGGTCATTTTCAAACTCTAAACAAGAACAGAATCCCAGGTGGTGTCTAGGGAAACATTGTCCCAAACCATAGTCTTTCAGTTTTATTTTTGTGACCTGGGCAATGTGAATGCCCAGCATGATGGGGTGTTGGCAGGTTAATTGCCAAATAATAGAAGAGAATTCACATGGCCAAAGCATTTATTAATATGATTGGCTGTTTGCCTTGACAATCTCAATGACTGAATTGAGTCAAATTGTGGCCCTCTTGTAGCTTTTTTAACTGTTGAAGAATAAGGAAATATCTTTGAAACTGAATTTAGTCAACCCTCCAAACTCCCACCTCCCGTCTGAACTGTATCTTCTTCTCAATTTCCTCATTTTTATCATGAAAAACCTCCATACTTGAATTACTGTAGTAGCCTCCATGCTCAGTAATTGTCAGAATTTTGTTTTAAGAGAGAACCTAAAAATTATATCCTATGGTTCGATGTCCCATGGCTGTCTCCTAGTGGCAATCTTGAGACCATTGCTTTCACTAACTTGTATCCCCTCAATGGCTCTGATTCTACAGCATGTTCTTGGGAATCGAATATAGTGCTTAAAATTTTGTGGAGAGATGAAGAAGAGGATTCTGAATTTGGAGTCAAAATTAGAAAAGGCTCCTCTAACTTAAGATAATAAAGTAATTCACCCATGTTTCCTTGAAGTACATTTATATCATATTATTTTTAAAATTTTATCTTTGACATATTTGGAATTACTTTTGTTCTGAAATACAGCTCAATTCCTACCCCTCCTATCCCCAGATGGTTGTTTTCAAGAAGTGGTCCTTAAATATGGGCTACTTTGTTACACAGAGGCCATGTGGCAATGTCGGGAGACCTTTTTGGTCATCACAGCTTGAGGGTGGGTATTATTAGCATCTAGTGGATAGAGTCCAGAATGCCATTAAGTACCCTCCAATGCACAGGACAGCCACTCAGGATAAGGAGTTTTCCAACCCAAAATGTCAATAGTGCCGAGGATGGGAAACTCTACTCTGAAGTCATTTATTAAGTAATCTACATTCACCTTACTGATGTGAGTTGCTTCATTTATCATATGTCAGATTTTTAAAATCATTTGGGTCTATTTTTATACTTTCCATTATGTTTCTTTGGTTTGTCCGTATATCCATGCATCAATAACACACATGCATCAATAACACACATGCATCAATAACACAATATCCATGCTTTATTTTCTTCAGTGGCTTTATAATCTGTTTTAATATCTGGAAGGTAGTCTTCCTTTGTTGCTCGTCGTTCTTCAGATTTTTCCTGGAAACGTTCTTTTCCTGTATTAAAATTAGAATCAGCCTATTGACTTCTAGAAGCACCCATTGATATTTTTATGGAAACCCTGTTAAATTTATAAATTAACTTAGTGAGATTTGACATTATGATGTTGAATCATCTTATTCAGTATGATGCCTTTCCACTTTTTCAAATCTTCTTTTACTAGTTTTGAAGATTTCCGTTTTATAATCCTTGAATATTGTTAAGTCTTGTTAAGACAAAGACTATTTTATGTCACAGATTTCTTGTGTAAATGGAGTCTTTTCTTTCATTTTATCTTCCAGCTGTTGGCTCTTTATATAACTAAAAGCCATTGGTTTCTGCATTTTAAGTTTGTCCCTTGCTAAGTTAGTGAAATCTCTAATTATTTGTTGTAGTTTTCAGTCAGTTTAGGGGAGGAGACATTCCAAACGCGTGCAACCATATCATCTGTAAACAAAATGTTAACACCAGTCTTTTCAATTTAATCCTGTAACATCTTTGTGTTGTCTGATCACATTGGGTAGTACCTGGAGTATAATGTTAAATACTAGTGGTAATGGTAGAGCCAGGTATCATTGGACGTCTTTGGATTATTCCTGACTTTAGTGAGAATGTCTCTGGTGTTTCTCTATTAGCATGAGGCTGATATGTGGGCTGAGGAGAACATCTTTTATTTATATAATACCCATAGAGTAACATCCATCTATACGTATATATTGAATGTTTTTGTTATTTATTTTTCATATTAAGAATGGTTGTTGAATTTTGTCAAGTGTCATTTCATGGCATATAGTGAGGATTATATGCTTTTTGTCTTTATTTATATAAATATGATGGCTGATAGTAATAGATTTTCTAATACTGAACCATCTTTGACCAAATCTTCTTGGTCATGATATATTGTTGTTTGTATGTGCCACTGGCTTTTCTTTTTTAATATTTTAATAAGGATTCTTATATTAATATGTAAAAGTGGTTTAAGGTTTTCTATTTTGGGTAATCTTTATCAGGGTTTGAGATCAATATTATAATCACATAATTTAAAAAATGTCAACATTTTCTTTTTTTGTCTTTTCTATATTCTGAAATAAAACTTCTTTGTGAAATCCTCTGAACCTGAGGCTTTTTTGGAAGTTGGTAAGTTGATAGCTTTTTTTCCTATTTTCTATGGAAATTAGTGTGTTTAGAGTTTCCATCCTCCCTGGCATTAATTTTGGTAACTTACACTCTTTTAGGAAAATAAACGATTCATCCAGTTTTTTATAATCTTGAGTAATGTAGTCAAGTGTTAATCTTTAAATGTTCTCTCTTTCTCTAGTTATTTATACTTAACCCTTATTCATACTTTTTTTGGTAAAAACATTTTTATAATAAAATTTCTTAAAAAGCATTTTTATACATTTTTTGGGGAAAAAAAAAGATCCATTTTCTATCTTCAGGGAATGTAGTTCATACATCAGTGAGGCCTATCATGTTAGCTCTGTTAGTCAGGTCTTTTGTTGCCCCATTTGCCTTTGCCCAGAGGACTTCCAGGGGTGGTATGGCATCAGGAGGGGCCCAGCAGGACCTTCAAAGCCTATGGCGTAGAAGGTTCCCACTCTTGCCTGGGTCTAGGATAGCACTGCTCTTATATACAGATCAGAAGAGTTAGCATTAAAGAGACTGACCCCAAGTACAGGCGAGAAATAGGGCTTCTGGAACTCTTAACTACCACTGGTAGTAAATTGTGTATAAATTGATAGAACACTGGTATATTGTTGCACAGCTTTTGCTGGGGTCTATGACAGAAAGTCCACTGGAGGGATACACCCAACAGAAGCGTGCGCAGACAGCTACTGAGAACTAGTGCGAGGATTTCAGAACAGTCTTGCTTGTAATAGCTCCAAACTGCAAAGTCAACAGTCCATTGACACTAGAATGGATAAATAAATTATGGTACCTTCATTCATTCAGTGGAATACTATATAAAAATAAAAATGATCTACACGCAACGAAACAGATCAATCTCACAGACAACATTGAGTCAAGGAAGTCAGACCTAAAAGCATATGTGAGGTTTATATAAATTCCATTTATATAAATTCAAACACAGGCAAACTAATGTCTGGGGACAGAAGTCATGATATTGGTTGCTTTTGAGGAGGAAGGAGTGACTGGCTTTTTTGTTATTAAGTATTTATTTATTTATTTATTTAAGAGAAAGCACAGGCATGAGTGGGGCAGGGGGTGGGGTGGGTTGGGTGGGGGGAGGGGCAAAAGAAAAATATTTTCTAATACTGAACCATCTTTGACCAAATCTCTTGGTCATGATATATTGTTGTTTGTATGTGACACTGGCTTTTCTTTTCTTTTCTTTTCTTTTTTAAAAATATTTTAATGAGGATTCTTACATTAATATGTAAAAGTGGTTTAAGGTTTTCTGTTTTGGACCTGAGCCGAAGACAGGTGCGAGCCACCCAGGCACCGGGAGGGACTTATGGAAGGCAGATGAGGGTGGCTTCTGACTGGTAGTGTTGTATTTCTGATTCTGGGTGGTTCCTAGATGGGAGTATTTTTTTTTTTTGAGATGAGCCATCAACCTGCATGTGTATAATTTTGAACTCCTCTCTACATAGGCTACAGTTCAATTAAAAAGATTACTTAAAAAAATCATAGGTTGCCATATCTGTCAGGTTTTTCCTGACCTGAGTAATTAGCCATCTTTGACAACTCTCCTGACTTGAGTGGACCCAGTGGATAAAGTTAATGTTTCAATGTGGGCAGCTGAGTCAGGTTCAGGAAGTGAGCACTCACCAGGAAATGGGAGATGAAGGTAGCAAGACCGGAGCCAGCGGAGCCTGCATGGAGCTGGGGGTAAGGATGGAGGTAAAGCAGGAGGCTGAGAAGGGCCATGCAGTGCTGCCTTTTTGGAGATGCGTGGGTGGCCTAATGGGAAGAAGCTGGGGAGAGGGTGCAGAGGACAAGAACTTGATCTAATGATGCCTTCATATTTTAGTCCTGCAAATGATCGATCTTAAAACGGTATTTGTTCCAAACTTAGGCTTCAAAATGGATAAAAACAAGTGCATATGCATCGCAGCACGCACATTATCCACAGAATAGAACACCTGGAGGTGAGCTGTCGTCTCTAGGGAATGGAAATAAAGCTTTTCTGGCAAGGTGCTTATATCACTGCTACCCGTGGTGCAGTGAGAGCTTAAAATAGCCCAAGGGACTGTTGGGGGTGGAGGAGGTTTGTATTGAAGTTTGTTTGTCTTTGAATTATTGTTAGGGCCACAATAAAACACAAGGAGAGAATGTTTTGCAAAACCCAGGAAGTTAGAAAATGTTTTTATTCCAGAAAAGTTCAGTTGGTGCTAAAATGTCAATTAAATCAGCAGATGGTTAGCTACTCTTCTTTACAAGTTCAACGATAAAATTTCAGAATTAAAAAGACTGACAAATTCTGTATACATTTCTCCACTTAGAGATATGAGGCTTGTCTTTCAAGTCAACTTTACAAACGTTTATTTGCTCTCAACCCCCCAAACGTCCCCAATATGCTTGGCAATGAAATAGCTGTGGGGTCCAGAGGATTGGGATGACTGCGTACAGTTTCTTTTGTTTTCTTCTGGATCATGACCTCAGTTTTTCAAATTGATGGATGATGTATTTTTCAGTCATGTTGCAAATGAAAGAAGCGAAAACAGAAAACGTGTCCAGAGTCACACAGCTGGGGACTTGCAGAGCAAGAACTGGAATTTGGGTATTCTTCTTATAGCCACGGAGAGTTTATTCACTGGATGGGAGCCACGTGGTTCTTGTCAGACATCTTCGTTCAACTGAGTAAACCATCCAGTCACCGAAAATCATTTAACAGTCACCAGGCAAGTCAGATATGGACAGGACACGCGAACAGAAGCCAGAGTGTCTTATTTATTGGTGTTTAGACCTAATCTGGAGATAGAAGAAAGCAATAGAAGTCCTTATCACTGACAGAGGCAGGGCAGGGCAGGCCAGCACATTATGATATAGAAACAACAAGGGGCACCGGCCTCGTCCTGTTCTCTTTTTTTATTTATTCTTAACAAATGCGATTTATGAATCCCGGGGTTTTTTGTTTTTGTTTTTGTTTTTGGTCCCATTATAGAACGCAGCTATCGGCTTTGTGCCCTGACACCATAATTTTGTACTAAGCCATTCTCTCTATTCTTATGCATTTCCTGGCCACATTTATGCATCCGCTTGTCAGTTCCATAAATCATCATAGATAAGCAAATCCTTCTCTTAACCTTTTGGAAAGATAACATGACCAATATTTTCTGAACATATTCTTGCCAGGCTTGCTTGGGGGAGATAAATGTGGCCTGTCTTGATGGTGCATCACTAAACAATAGCATGATTTATGAGGAGGAGTGGGGCTTGTTCATTGTGGTTTACCCAAAGACTTTTAAAATGTCTTCTTTTTAGAAGAACCATGGGGAGTTGTTAAGGAGACACAGTACAGATTTTCGACAAAGACCTTGTATTCAGGATTTCTGCAGCATTTTCTATACACCAAGGTGAGGTAGCATGTGAAAGCTTTAATATAGTCACTTGAATTATCTATTCTTTTTGAGGAATGTGAACTTCGGTTATATTTTCTTCTGTATGTTTACATAGACTCTGCCAAAAAGGTCTCAACAAGGAGCTTCCTTCCAGCTCAGACACATATATACAATCTGCCTATAGTATGAGGGGAATTTAAGTGAGATACAGAGAGGGAATTGATTGTATGTGGCCCCAGGGAGGGGGCAGGGAGCCCTTTACTTTAACATGACCATGATAAACAGAAAGGACATGTAGAAAATCAGAGGCACCTGGGTGGCTCAGTCAGTTGAGCATCTGACTCTTGGTTTTGGCTTGGGCTGTGGTCTCACGGTTGTGGGATCGAGCCCTGAGTAGGGTCTGTACTCAGTGCAGAGTCTGTTTCAGACTCTCTCCCTCTCCTTCTCATTCTCTCTCTCTCTCAAATAAATAAATAAAATCCTTAAAAAAAAAAGAAAATCACATTCAGCATGAACATCAGAGAAGGAAGAATGTGTCATGATTGGGACATAGGCTGTGGAGTTATGCAAGGGTTAGGTTTTAATCCTTATTTGTCAATGCAGTGAAGTTGGGCACCCTTGGGTACCTATCTTAAGTTCATCTGTTTTATTCCCTTGTAAAATAAGGATACTGTGTACCTCAGACTGTGGTAAGCATTAAAAGAGACATTATCCTGGCATTGGATGGAAGCCTTTTTCCCCTCCCCGGCATGAAGAATTGGAATGATCGGACCTGTTCCTCAGTTTATAGCACATGAATATTCGTACTCCCTGCACTGCTTCACTGTTCACTGTTATTACTTTATTTATTGTCCCTTTCATGTTCCATTCCTGAGTCTGTTTCTTGCTCCCAACAGGTACCCGTTCCAGGGAAAAATTGGAGGGCATCATGGTGTTCTGACCCACTGCCTTGTGCTCATGAGCTGAAAAGCGGAGCGTCAGCCCCCAGGGCTGTCCTTTTCATTTAGTTCAATCTACAGAATATATAGAAGGGCCAAGTGATATACTTCAGTGTTGGCAGAATGAGGCTGAGACTTTTTTTAGGATTAATCAACACACACACACACACACACACACACACACACACACACACACTTCTTTCTTTTTTTTTCAGAGAACATCACAAAATTCTGTTTTTGTTTTTGGTAAACATTCACTTGTATCTTTCATGTAAATTTACAGTATTTTTTATTTTTGCTGTTGGAATAGCGGAGCCTTATGACTTTGGTCTTTACCTCTTAGGCGTGGGACTTAATACCCTTGGTCCCATTCTAAATCCGTGCAGGTTCTGCCTGAGTTCCCTTTGGAAGCTGATGTGAATAATTCCTAGCCCCAGTCCATCCTGGGCCCCTCAGCAGGGGAAAAGGGAATCCTTTATTTATTTTTTTAAAATTTCCATTGTCTTTTTGCTTTTTTTTTTTTTTTAAGATTTCTTATTTATTTATTTGACAGAGATAGATAGCCAGCGAGAGAGGGAACACAAGCAGGGGGAGTGGGAGAGGAAGAAGCAGGCTCCCAGCGGAGGAGGCCGATGTGGGACTTGATCCGGGAACGCCAGGATCACGCCTGAGCCAAAGGCAGACACCTAATGACTGCACTACCCGGGCGCCCCTGTCTTTTTGCTTCTTAAACAAATGGAGCTCATGACAATCTTTAGTCTCTATAACCTACTGCTGCCAGAACATTTGGAGCTTTCCTTTTTGGGAATCTCACCTGGGCAGACTGTCACTACCCCTCTTTTTGGAGGTTGTGTCCTTAGAATTGCAAAATGCAATTTGATGCAGAAAGAAAGATCTGAGGGAGGTGGGAGTTGTGAGGGTGGGTGGCTTGAGGCTATTAAGAACGTTTCACGGTTTTACTTAATTTTAATTTATAGACTGTACCCTATAAAATGACCCTTTTCATACCTTCGATTCTGATTAATTTAATGTTTATATTACCATCATGGGCTTTTTTTCTTTATTAATTTTTTTTCTTGTCCATCGTTTAACTTTTAACCTCTATGTAGCATTTTTAAAACTTATTTACTTAAAAAGATTTTATTTATTTATTTGGGGGAGAGAGAGAGAGCATGAACGGGAGAGGAGGGGTAGGGGAGAGGGAGAAGCAGACTTCTGCTGAATGGGCTCAATCCCAGGACCCACAGATCCAGACCTGAGCCGATGGCAGATGCTTA
This sequence comes from Ursus americanus, assembly GCF_024610735.1. Lineage (NCBI taxonomy): Eukaryota > Metazoa > Chordata > Mammalia > Carnivora > Ursidae > Ursus > Ursus americanus. The sequence continues at coordinate 7,147,849 of NC_142146.1, read as the reverse complement.
ATCAACTGAGCCGCCCTCTACATACCATTTCATTTTAGGAGTCCTTATACGCAGGATACAGTCGGCTTTATTTTTTAACCCAATTTGAGAATTTTTCCTTTTCAATAGGGGGATTTAACTCATGCCATTTGTGTGACTGAAATAGAAATATTTAGCCTTTTGGCAACTTTCTTATCTGCTTACTTGCCTACATACTTTTCCCCCTTATTTTCTAGGCACTTGTTAAATGTGTATGCTTTCCTTTTGATCTTGCTGTTCAACTTTTCTGAAACAATCACTCTTTCTCTAGTGCTTAAATTTAAGGTCAATTTAGTGATTCCAGGTCATCCTTATGTCATTCTTGGTATTAAGGATGCTTCTATTTACCCCCGCTCACCATCCCGTTTCCTGATCTTTGGTACCCCAATTCGGGATTATAAAATCTGGACTATTATTACTGTTGAATCGTTTCCCTTATATTACAAATCAGTAGTTGTGATCCTACTTTTTACGAACACCAGAATCCATTCTGATTTTGTGCTTTTGGTTTTCTGCATCATTTTCTCAAAGGCTTCTTTGTTTTTTCCAGGGAGCTTTCTTTAATTTAAATTCAATTAATTAACATATAGTGTATTGTTAGTTTCAGAGGTAGAGTTCAGTGATTCATCAGTCTTATATAATACCCAGTGCTCATGACATCACGTGCCGCCCTTCAGGTCCATCACCCAGTTACCCCATCCCCTACCTCTCTTCCCTCCAACAACTTCCAGAGAGCTTTTAATCTCAGTCCATATTTTAGTCTGAGCATTTCCTAGTTTATTTTGCATGTTTAAAATGGAGTTGATACGTTCTTATATTTTAGTGAGAGCACAAATTATATCCATTATGAAGATTACTTTTGTGTTTTATAGCAGCCTCTTTCAAATGCTTGCTATCTCTTTGAGCCATGTAAGTCAAAGGGGTAAAGATGAATGAAAGAAGGCTCTAGGTATTTGGGGCGAGCAACCAGGTGGATGACAACACCCTGTGAATATTCCATTTTGGATACATTAAGTTTGAGATATCTCTTAGATAATCATCAGGTGATATATGAAATATAAACCTCACGAGGGAGTTTGAGGCTGGAGTTGTAAATACAGTACTTATATGTGGGTCCTATTGAAAACTATAGGACACCCAAGTTTATCAAGGAAGAGTATATAGAGAGAAAAGACCTAGTCCTGAGAAATGCCAACATTTACATTTTGGGTAAAGGAGGAAGAGTGTACAAAGAAGCAGAGGAGGGGTCAATTATATAGGAAGAAAAGTAGAATATGACATGTTACAGATCCAAGAAAGAAAAGTACTGAAGGCTACTCTTACTGGCTTAGGTGTAGTGTTCATTAGCCATTTAGACAATTTGGATTTGCTAGAGTAAGTACAATTCACCCAGCCAAATGTAAAATGAACATTAACTGGATGGAGTAAAGTGAGCAACCATCTAGTTAACACTGGAATATTGGCAAAAAATTAACCTGTCACCTTTCTAGCATCCCTCAGTCATCCTGTGAGAAGCCTGATGGTATTAGACCAAAGGGGAGAGCAGCTGAGCTGTGTGTTTAGGAGACTTTGTGGTGTGTCTGGAACAATGCATTGCTCACCCATTCCAGATAGTTTAAATAGAATAGGAAATTATTGAATACTCAGAGAATCAGGCTTCTAGTCTCTGTAGTCAGGAAGAAAACCAAAATCGTATTCCCCAGGAGTCACAGATACAGTCCCTTGATGGCTGGACACTTGTCCCCTGGTTCTCACCAAAAGCAGTGACCTGAAACACTGCTGTGAAATTCTCTGACATTCCAAATCCTCTGACATTCTGAAAGCTTGGTATTTCACTTCCAAGCTCCCCGTCCCTTTCCAATAAAATGGATCCTGGGCTAAATCCTTTCTTGTCTTATTTTTTTGTCATTGAAATCTGTGAGGGTGTGTCTAGTTCACTTCCTTGTGCCCCAATTGCAAGGGAGGCCAGGAAAGCACGTTCCCTGATTTCTGTCTTGCACAGGTGAATCTCAACATGTAGGAAATTTCCAAAGGATAGGAAAGGTGCCAGAAAGGCACAAATAAGACAAATAGAAGAGAGAGTGGATCCAGTAATATTGTCCAAAGCCTCAGCAATGGGAAAACAGAAAAGAGGTCCTGACCCAGTTTTGTAATCACTCTATGTTGTTTTTCCTCATGGCATTTCAAAAACTAACCATCTCAAGAAGAAATGAAAAAGAAAGGAAAAAAAATCTAATTTCTAGAATTTGATTTTTAATCATAAGAATAAGTAGTTAAGTTAGCATGATTCTTGTGTTTTCTAACTTAGTGTACCTGTCTTTCATTCTTTCTATTTAATTCTTTCAAATGCCATTGTCTGGAGTAGACTCCGAGGTGATGGCTTGAATGTAGGAGGTTTTCCGGGAATTCTCCTATAAAGCACACCTGTAAAGAAGGGGGTGGTATTAGCGTTGAGCAGAAGAAGGAGGTGAACAGCAATGCTCCAAATTCTGTGATATTTCCAAGCTCCATGATATACAAATATATATTATTCTGTATAAATGTTGCATGATCAGCAGAAAGATGAGTGATAAGTAATACTACAGCTTCCAAAACCTATAAGAATTTCTTCAACCATAAGTAAGTATTATGTAAGGGAACTTCGTGATTAAATAAAATTGGAAAATGCTGGATTAAACTAAGTAAAATAATGCTATTACAGTACAATTGACCATAGTTTCTATGCTTAACTTTTTCTTCCCGTGATTCGGTCATTCCATAATTGGAGACCTATACCTCCCACTCCCCTCCCCTCCCCTCTGGCAACCATCAGTTTATTCTCTGTATTTATAGGTCTGATTCTGCTTCTTATTGGTTTGTTTATTCATTTGTTTTATTTTTTAATTTCCACATGTGAGTGAAATCATATAGTATTTGTCTTTTTCAGTCTGTCTTAATTCACTTAGCACAGTACCTGCTAGATCTATCCATGTTGTCGCAAATGGCAAGACGGTATCCTTTTTTATGGCTGTGTGATATTCCATTGTATATCCAGACACATGGTAGCTACACTTGTGGTGACCATAGCATAACATATAGGAATGTTGAATCATTATGTCGTATACCTGAAACTAATATAATCATGTACCAACTATATTAAAAAAATTAAAAAAATAAACTAACTAAAATATATTTTTCTTTTTTCTTTTCTTTTTAACAGAATTTATGCATTTTGAATCTTTGAGAAGAGTAAGCAGAATTTTCCAATTTACCTGACCATTAAACATTCTCCTCCCCCACAACACACTTTGGGAAATGCTGGATCACACTAATTCCACTTGGACTAGAAGCCTTGCCTTCGATGTGCATGGCATTAAGAGTCTTCCACATATCTGATCTTGATGCCCAGGTAATCCTCCATTCTAGTTTATTATCTTTAAAATTAACATAACTTCTCTGTTGTGAAAAAGCAAATCATTTTTATTAGAAGATTTACATAAATGAAAGGGTGACCCTTGGGGTGCCTGGGTACTCAGTTGGTTGAGTGACTGCCTTCAGCTCAGGTTATGATCCTGGAGTCCCAGGATTGAGTCCTGTGTCAGGCTCCCTGTTCAGTGGGGAGTCTGCTTCTCCCTCTGACCCTCCTCCCTCTCGTGCTCTCTCACTCTCTCACTCTCTCTCTCAAATAAATAAAATCTTTAAAATTAAAAAAAAAAAGAACGGGCAACCCAAAGCATCTACAACCTTACCATTTGTGGACTGCTAGAAACAGTTGGATGCATTTTCTTTCAGAACTTCAAACAAATGCAAATATATATAATAAAAATAAAAACAAAAAAATAAAAATGCACATATATATATAATTGCCAAAATATGAGATTATGCCTTAACTTATTTTGTGCCTTGATTTTTTTTTTTTTACTAAATAATACAAGATAAACAGACTTTCATTTCCAAAGTACACACCTACAGGATTATTTTTAATGTAGTGTGGGTATATTGTAATTTATGTAATCCACTCCTTATTGTTGGACATTTAATTTTGTGTACAATATCACTATGGAAACCTTACCATTATTAAAAATAATGCTGTAATGAAGAGTCTTGTGTCTACTTCTTTACATTCTCCCTTAATACATCTTAGGGAAGTTAATTGAACTCTCCCATGCTTCAGGCTTCTCATCCGTAGGATGGGACTTTCAATAGCATCTATCTCACGGTGATGGCATAAGGATTGTCATAAATCTTCTGTGTCATGTTTAGATCATTGCTTATCACTTACTTATCACCCAAGAGGTGTTAGCTCTTATCTTTGTATTGCCATACTTTATAATCTGTAATCTAACCCAGCTGTACTCGTTATTGTCCATATTCACCTGTTTCTTCAGATGTTGGGCATGGCTCCTCCAGCAGGTCATCTTGCATAACAAACATAACTTGCCCCTGTGTTAAGTCCAAGTATGTCCAAGGTTTCCAAGAGCCTTAGACAGGAATCTGGGGGTTGTAGCTGTCACAGAGGGTACTGCAAACTCAAATAAGTCAGCAGGGACCAAGCCAACAGGAGGACACCCCAATCAGTCTTTAACCCAACAACCTACAGGTTTCTGAACAGGATACCCTGCTAAGGGTGAGCATTGGTGGGTGCCCTGCCTACTTTAGTTTCTCCATTTTTATAAAAGGAGGAAGATGGTGAGTTTGTAAAATTTTCTTACCACAATTGAAAAACAGCTGGGGTATGGGGTGAAGGACTGCTTTACCCTTAAAGCCCAGAACACTTTTGTGTTTGGTCTGGAATCTCTTTCTGTGAACTATCAGAGTGGTATCTGGGAGGTCACAACAATTTTGATTCTAGTTAGATTTTCTCTGCTCGAAACAAGTTGAAGGCAGGGTCCCAGGTTCACTCTAGAAGCTGCTGTTGGGGGTGGGAAAGTCTCTTATTCACAGTCCTGGGTAGACTGGTCAGAAACCTAGTGCTCTGATGCCTTCTCTGGTGTCCCAGGTATGCCTGACGACCCTCTTCCCAACCCTGAGGGGCATCAGTTTTTCTCAGGCCCTCATAGTCTTCCTTTAGATTTGGTTTTACCATATGGAGGAATTTGGATGGTTCCTTGAATCTTTGGTCAAGACCATGTCTGAACTGAAAAACTTGGCTCTAAACCACTGGCTCAATACCAACCTGTTCTTTCTGGACCTGACTCTTCAAGTTACTTTCCACCAGCCACCAAATGGCCCATGATAAGTCCCTCCTGTGTGAACAGAGGACCTTGCTTTTTCCTGCCCATGTGTGTGGTCATCCTGGCCCTGCCCCCTTTTAGCTGGGAACTCTTTCCTATACATGGACATTTAGCAATAGAAACAGAACAACCTTATCCAGTGGCTCTAACCCTCTTGGATGCTCCTTCTCATTCTGTTTCTGTGTGTATGGTGGCTTTGTGCTTTTCTTCCACTGCAGACTGGGTCAGATACCCACATATGAGGCAGTAATTGCTGACTAGGGAGTCAACAGTTACAAACATGGCAATATTTCAGGGGAATCATGTATACAGAGTGGTGAATAGAGGTAGAGGGGTGGTTCCATGAAGAGGGGGGTCCTTGGCAGATCATCCCTTATTGATCATTATAGTGGGGATACTTGGGTAGGCAGAAGAACAGATTCTAGGTATCAGTCAGCTTTTGCTGCAGTGACACCCAACCCAATTCTCAACAGAATAAAACCAAATACTTATTTCCTTCTGACATTAAATGAAGGCTGTGAGTTGGCTGCGACCTGGGCTCAAGGCATTTTCTTATTCCAGGACTCAGGCTGAAGAATGGCCTTTCTTTTCCATAGTAGCCTCATGGAAGAAGGCAAGAATGAAAGAGGCCAAAATGCATGGAGCAAGCATGTTTAAAATCTCTGTTCACAAATGGCAACTATCATGTTTGTTCACATTTACTGATCGGCTGTGGCCATGTGGCTAGCATGTCAGCGGGGTAGCCTGGGAAACACTCATAGTCAGGTGCAAAGGCTGTGAAGGAGTCGTCCTTATCACCCACTGTGGGGGAAGGAACAGGGGCTGAGAGTGAATGAGAGTGACGGCAGGATGACACATGCAGACTCCTGTTTTAAGGGACCTGGCATTTAAGGAAATGGAGGCATGGTGAATTATGGGGGTGAGTGGTAGGTCAACTTTTTTGTTTTTGTTTTTAATGGAGGAGACTTTTCCACATAGAGGTCAAAGAGAAGGGATAAGGAGAATATGATAAAATAATTTAATACTTTTAGTCTACATTCTTTGAAGGACTACTCTGTGTGGTCGCTCTATGTTTGTCATCTTACAAGTCTTTAACAGCTTCATGAAGCAGATACTATTACCTTTGTTTTACCAATGAGGACAGTGAGGCCAATGTTATATAACTTGCTTAGTCACAGAGCAAGCAGAGTTGGTACTTTAGTCTGGTAGATGGACTGTAAAATCTTGGCTTGTTTTTTATTTACTAAGTGAAGATGGTAGAAAAATGTCCTTCTCCTCCCCATCTCTGCCTCATCCAAGAGATCTAATATGTATGTTGGTAGTACTTTACATGTCTTGGAGTAGATGGCAAATGTTGGAGGTCATTGAAAGGCACAGGATGCGATCATCTTGCTCACATGGACATTTTGCCCTCCTAACTGACTCCAGGTGTGCTATAAGCAGTGGGCAGCTTCACACTGAATGCATGGGGCCTTGGGTAAGGCTTTCTGCCTCTCTGCTAGTTGTGGCCAAAGCAGCCAGAACTCTTGGCGATTGCATCCAGATGTTGCCTTTAGCTGGACAACAAACAGAGTCTACCTCAGCCTCCCTCTAGATCCAACAGAAGAAGTTTTAGATTTAGTGTACTTCTTGGTGGATTTGCTGACACATTTCTTTTTATTTAGGGCCAAATGTTCTGAAAGCAAAGCCTGCATTGTATTTGCCAAACATGCCTAAGAACACAAACAAAACTCATGTTTGCAAGCCCCAAATAAGTACTTCTTATGCCTTATGTGCTGTTTGGAAACCATCCAGTGCCACAGTGTGTAAGCTTTGTGAACAGTTCTCCATAATTGTGTATGCAAAGGGTGTATATTCACAATTGCGTGAATGTCTTTAATTGCCTTTGATTACATGGCACACTGTGTCCTACCCTCTTGAAATGAGTGTCCTTTATACACCAATGGCTTCCTAAATTTGATATAGGTTCCTGTGGAGTGGGATTTTGTACAATAGAATTTTCTAATTGGAGCTGGGGTAAAAGAAGAGGGAGGAGAATGGAAGGGGACACCAAATTCTGAACAAATAAAAGAAAAACCCAAGTGTAAATTGTTACATCCCACTGCTCTTCTTCCAAACAACTCTGCAGGCAGGATAGAATTGGCACGTTGGCCAAGTTCCCTCTGGGTGGTGGACTTGTAGGGCCTTAAGCTGTATTCGATGCTTCCTGGAGTCCTGTTGAGTAAATGTGAAGTTCAAAAGGGCCAACCATGGATAAGACAGAAGAATATGTTGGAGAAGTGCATTTCATAATCTCCATTCATGCCTCCATGGTCCCTAATATTCATCCTCACTATCCATGCTAGGGATAGGGGTGACAGACTTATGAGGAACCCTGGTCATCAGAGGGTGGTTGTCCATATGAGATTGTTTGGATGGGGGCTGGACTCCAGGATCAGACAAGTGTTATTCCACACTGTATGACAAAGAGCAATGGGCTGGCTGCTGGCAATTTGTGGTCCTTATCAGAAGGCAATGGCAAGGACAACTTAGAACCATCATTACTCAAAACTCCTCAGTGCTGGTGTTACAATACTGAGCTGATTCAGGCTAAAGCTGTGGCTTACAAATTCTCCATTTTACCATCTCTATTCTACCAAGTTTTTCTTCCTTCCCTTTTCCCCAGTGTTTGGTGTCATTTAATATTTTCTTTCAGATGGGGAAATTTGCTTTATAAGAATACGACTCTACTTTCACGATCTGTGCTCTGGCCCATGGCTTTTTTGGTTAGTATTTGAGTGTTTGTGGTTTTCGTTTGGCTTCTGTAGTGGGATAAATCCAATCCAGCTGCTTGGACTTGGAGGATGAAGATTTTCAGTGGGTGGGAGTGGGGAGCAGAGCTATATGCCATTGCAATAAAATACCATTTATTGAGCTGTGCACACAATGAGCCAAACACTGTATCAGTGGCTTCTGAAACATTTCCCCCTCCAACAGTTAAGCAAGGCAACATCTTATTGCATTTTAACCAATGGAGAGACGATGGGTCTGAGAATATCCATAATTTTCCAGATCATGGAATGCAACTGGATATGTTTGACTCTAGAAGATGTGATTTTTCTAATTTTAGCCTCATTTTGGAATTGCGAGGGCTGATTCCCTGTTCCATTTCCCCTTGGATTCCTTTTCCCTAGTTTCTAGTACTCAGTCCTAGTGTGTTCCTCTAGCATATCAAAGACTGATCTGATAGCATTAATTTATACCGCTGCATTGCTGCTATTGTTTCTATTTCAGAACACATTTCAGAAATGGAGTTTTGGAGACTAGTTCCACGTACAGGAGTTATTCCCAAAGGGCCTTATAAAGAGTCTGAAGGTGCTGGAATAAGGTTTGCCAGCATTGCTGCTTATGGACGTTTGCTAGATAAAAATAAGGCCAAAGAAGACAATATTTTGCAGAGGGACTGTGGTGCCCCCCCTAGATTCCCTATATTGGGCTGGTGCACCCACCCTTCCAGCTTCTGTGAATATCGGCTGGAAAATTGTCTGGGGATGAGGGAACTTATTGGCCTTAAGAGCTATGGAATGACTAATATGGGAGTGTAAGCTTCTTTGTTTTAAGAAGGGAGACTTCCAGGGTGTGGATTTTACTCCATAGCCCCTCCATAGATCAGGACGTGGTCATACTGTACTGGAGACCACATCTTGCTCAGTCTCCTCCTGTTGCCTTACTTTGCTATACTCCTTCCTTCACAGATTTCTCCTGAGAGTGCTTTTCCAGGACCATGTGTACTTGAATCCTTGTCTCAGACTCTGCTTCTCAGGATATTGACCTAAGATTGTTGGCTTACCTGTTTAGTTCACCCTGAGCATAGACTCTTGAATGCAATAGCTGAGCAACGTCTATATTATTCTAATAGACATCCCTAATAGTATCTGAAGGAATCATTTAATGGATTTTAGGAGACATTAAAAAGACTATTTGAGACTAACTGAAACCACTTATAGAATAACAACCATATAGACTTTTTGAAAAAGTTAATTCATACGTAAGTACATGCAATAACTATAGATACTTTTAATGGTGCTCGTAATTTGTACATAATTATACATATACTATAATACACACACATTACACATATACATACATAATATACTAATTTCTAATTCCCCTTTCGCTCAAACTTTGGTTAGAATCCTTGACCAGACAGATTTTCCCAAGGGCATCAAGGGCATATTCTTTCTTGTCAACCAGTCTGGACATTCTTTTCTTCCTTTGTCCATGTTCTGCTGAGTGTAAATCACTCTTCTTGGCCTACACCGTTTTTGCCTTTTGCAGGAATGCAAAGGGAAGCAGAATTTTCATATCAGAATGCTGAGTCTCATTTTCTCCTTATACCTTTGTTTGAAGTTTATTTTCAATATTGTCAAATGATTGGAGAAATGCTTAGTGCTGAATCTTTATGGTTGGGGAAAGTTTCTCTGTTTTGGGTTTTTTGCTATCTGCTGAGAACCTGCAGCCATATATTGCAGCTTTGCCATTTCGTTCTGCATTACAATTTTTTTTTTTTGTCCTTGAAATGATCCTGATTGGAGTCTGAGCTGAAAACTGATCCCTTTTGGGGTTGAATCAGGGCACCACAACAATTCCCATATAACTTGTTGCAGAGTAGAAGGTCCAACTATTTGGCTATTTCATGTCTGATATATTTAGAGTAAATGATTTAAATCTGGCATGTATTTTTTGAAGTTTGCAGGTTTCTGAGAATATTACCCTTTTATTTTTTGAGGTAGGGTTTCTTCTGGATATGTCTTTCTGATTCTCAGAATCTGTGAGGAAGGACAAGCGAGGAGGATAGTAAATTAATATCTATTCTGTTTGCTTTCCCGACACAGGAAAACAGTCACTGAGTTAGGCAATGGGCTGATAAAGTTTTTTTTCTTACTTGCAAGGTCTCTTCACCAGCCCAAACCCACCGAACCAATGCCTCCTGACATGCCTTTGCTCACACCAGCCCCTCTGCTTGAATGCTTTAAGCTCCTCTTTCCACAAAGCTGTCCCATCCATAGTTCGAACTCACATCCTACTCTCCTGAAGAAGTCTTCTCTAACTGCTCCATTCTTACATGTCTTCACTTTCTTTTGAACTCTTAGAGTATTATCGATATAAAAATCGCAAAGTGGTTTCATTGTATATCCTTCCATGATTGATCGGTAGTGGCTACCATGGATAGCGTGTTGAGGAGATATTAAAATGAGGCTTTATCCATGCTTATAGGGCAATGGAGGTATGATTAGCAATGTCGGCAATGGATATCAGTGATGGGAGTGGCCCTATGTTTGCTATCCTTTCTCTACACCATCCACCTGACAATTGTGTACTTCCCACTTTGTTCTTTAGTTATCTTTTAGAAACATTAACTCTCTCTCTAGCTAGATTTTATACTCACTGCAGAGGAGGACTGCATACTTCTCTGTAGCCACAGATTTTAGTTTCTGGCACATAGAAGGTTTTAATTGTAGCAAACCATCAATGATCTGTACTAGATAAATGATATCTGTAGACTCCTAATGCTTCACTGTTCAGATAATGTAAGAACTGCTCTTGGAGCTTCTCTTGCCTATTTAACCTATAACTGGCAGAAAGTTGCAATTCAAAGAATCACAGGCATACAACATGGTTTCACAGTTAAAGTTGAAAGAAAAAAGGTGAGACTCCAGTTGACCCAGAAACATTAAACACACACTCATTGCCAGTGGGGCTTTAAAAATTTTTTTTTCCATTGCAAACAATGATTTGCCAAAGGAAACCACTAACTGAAGTGAACTTGAAACTCAAACTGGATCCTTTCATGGAAAACCAATTATGAATTACATCTTCATTGAATACATGTCCACAAACATGTAAAACTTACCAGATGAGGGAACATACTTCCCACTAAATGTAAACCATAGAAGAATTTGCATCATTGCCTCAGAGGAAAGACAAGGAGAATATATTCAAAGTCCAAACTTATTAAATACATAGGACAAGGACCAGTGATGAATATTTTTTTTGGTTAATTTTTTTAATTCCTGAGGTTTACAATATAACATATGAGTGACTGTTTTTTGGGGGCAAATAAGTGGATTAGATCATTACCACCAAGGCTCGGACATTAAAACTTGGTTTGTTTATAGTGGACAAAGTGTCAGAGAATTGCGTGAGAGCCATAAGCACTCGCTCACTTGGTGGAGAGTATAGAAAATATCTAAGGATAATTTTCAAATTCATGCAACAAGTTAAGAAGCTCAAGATATCGTAAAGATGAGTTTTTAGAATGACACTCTTCAGTGAATGAACTAACTGCAGTTTTGATATAGTCCAAAGGATACACATGTTAAGTGTCTAGGAGTTGTCAAGACTTCTGTTGAATACTACATGCTTTACAATGATGACTAGCTGCAAGGTCATTGGAGAGAGCATGAATCTTACACTTACATAATTATGGATTCATATCAGGTACTGTAACTGACAAACTGTAAGGAGCCTGGGGAGGTTGTTGATCTTTTCTGAGCCTCAGCTTCATCATCTAATGACGTTGACTTAGAGTGCTATTATATGAGCTAGGTGAGATGAAGTAGATCTAAATACAGTTGGAGAGCAAGAGAAGCTGCTTGAATAAGCCTTGGATGGGGGACTGCTCACTATTGGGAGATAACGGACTGTAAGATGCCTTCTTCATATTAGGGTTTTCCAGAGAAACCAAACCAAACCTATATAATGTTATATATAATATAATATATATGAAGACATATAAAATAATAATAGATATACATGTATTTCTGTAGCATAAATACACATACATGCATGCACACATACATCACGTGTGTGTGTGTGTGTGTGTGCGCGCACGCATAAGGAATTGGTTCACATGACTGTGGGGCTGGTAGGTCTGAAATCTGTAAGGCAGGCCAGCAAGCAGGAAACTTAGGCAGAGTTGTTATCTAACAGTTTTGAGGCACAGTTACCTTTTCTTATGGCGCTCTCAGTCTTTGTTCTTTGGGCTTCAACTGATTTGATGAAGTCCACTCACATTATGGAGGGTAAACGGCTTACTTAAAGTCTATTGATCTAAATGCTAATATTTCCTCAAAATTTATCCAAAAAATACCTTCTTGGCAACATCTAGACCAGTGTCTGGCAAAACGACTGGGTGCCATAGCCTAGTCAAGTTGACACATAAAATTAGCCATCACAGAGGATTAAAGAGATGGGCTGCCCTTAAATTAGTTAGGATTTGCATTTCATTTGGGGAATGAAATTTAGTCAAATGATGATAAAAATTACCATCCCAATAATAACAATAGTGATGGTAGTGAACACCTACTGAATTCTATTGACCAGGACCCAGGGCTACATGCCCTGTTTATGTGGATTGCTCATCTGTTCAGGCACACATTTTTACATCACCTTCCCAAGTAACTAGGGCATAGCACCCCAACAATTCTCTTTATGTGCGTTTAATAGAGTATTATTCAACCATAAAAAGGAATAAAGCACTGATATGTTCTATTCTGTGGATGAACCTTGAAAACATTATGTGACATGAAAAAAGCCAGCCACAAAAGATTACAAATTGTATGATTCTATTTGTATAAAATATTTAGCACAGGCAAATCCACATAGACAGCTAATGGGTTGATGATTTCCGGGGGTGGGCACGGAGGGAAGGGGAGTGATTCCTTAATGTTGTGAGATTTTCTTGTGAGGTGATGAAAGCGTTTTGGACCTTGTTAGGGGAGGTGGTTGTACAATATTGTGCCACTGAAATTTACACTTAAAAATTATTAATTTTAATTATAAAAATTTAAAAAATATTCTTGTGACAGGAGTATAAAGAAATTTGCAGAGACTATAGATAACAGATTCCAAATGTTAGGGGTGTCAGTGGTATACAGACTCTCCAATAAACTGGGAGATTTCCTTTTCCAATTCTTCTTATCACCCTCAGTCACTAATGCTCAACCTCTTCCGTGCTGACATGTATGACATGTCCCTGAAGGGACTCCTATGTTCAGGGGAGTATTTTCCATCTCCCCTGGGCATACTGTGTCTCCTCTAAGATCCATACAGCCATTTCTTATCCCACTAGTGGCCTTTTTCCTCAGCCCCTTGGATCTTAAAGATAGGAGTGGGCCCCTCAGTAGTCTCAGGTGAGCTGCTATTTTGATTCTTCCCCCCTTTGGCCAGTCAACTCTTGACCAAGGCATACATGTGTGAAATCTGTTGCCCAGGACAGCATGTCAAGAGAGGGCAATCTGAGTTTTTTAGCTAGCATTTCTGTCGTTCTTTCTTTTCTTTCTTCTTATGGCTTACTTTTTGTATCTAGAAGTCACTTCTGACCTCTAATTCTATCTTCTTTCACTTCTATTCTTCTACCTCATGCTTTCATCTTGAGGACATTGTTGTATTATAACCTGGTGAGGCCAACACGCTTAGCTGGCCATTCTCAATAAGAATGATTGAAATAATGTGTGGAGAATGAGAAGGTTGACACTGAGATTTGGGGGATGACAAGAAATGAGAGGAGGTGTAGAGTGGAACAAAAGATCATTGAAAATAAGGCAAGCAACTGTGTCTCTGGGATTGACTGGATCATCTACATGGATGTTGAAGTAACCAAGAACAATAACAAGAATTGAGAAGAAGAAAATGAGTAAGGGAGAATGTCTGAGAAGTTAGGAGCTGGTTGCAGGAAATAGGACTGGCAGGCGACACAGACTTTTGGCATCCATTGCAAAGGAAATGAGATTTTTGAATGTGAAGAGAAAAAAAAAATTCTAGAAGTAGCAAGGGGTTGCTGGAAGGACAGCTATCTACCTCATTCTTCTGGTACGAAGAGACTTGCGGTATGGGAGGAAAACACAGCCACCTCCTAAGAGGACGGTAGGAGAAACATGTCCTTGGGTTTACCCAGGTTTCAGTTAATGCAAGGAGCTAAAAGAAACTTCACTCTATAGATTTCTCATTACATTAAAAGTTCCTTCTACTTTGGCATTTGACACAAAAAAATTGAAATGAATATTGAACCCATTTTAATGTAGAACAGCGACAGTTTTCACTTAATAAAAAATGTTGATAGAGTTGTGGACATAATGTCTCAGGTGCCAGTTTGCTTGCGAACAAATTGCCCAGGGCTCTTTCTATCTGTGGTGATAGACCTACATTAGGGGATTTTCTTAGGGGATTGTTCAAAAGAGAATTACTCCTCTATAAGTTCGAGGGTTCTTACATACCTATTTAGTGTTCAGGTTTTCATTTCTAGAAGAATGTAACTTTCCCATCAAAAGAATATCATTTTATTTTCTGAAGAAATATCAGAATTGAATAACTTTTACAATACCTTGTTTGGGGGCAGACAGTCTTTTTATTTTATTTTGCCTCCTTTAAATTGAACTATAGTTGGCACACAATGTTACGTTAGGTTCAGGCATACAACATAGTGATTCAACAACTCTATATGTTATGCTGTGCTCACCACTAGTGTAGCTCCCATCTGTCACCGTACAGTGCTATTACAGTACCATTGACTAGATTTCTATGCTTTCATCCCTATGACTTATTCATTCTATAACTGGAAGCCTGTACCTACCACTCCCCTTCACCCATTTTGCCCATCCCCCCATGTCCCTTCCTTCTGGCAACCATCAGTTTATTTTCTGTATTTACAGGTCTGTTTCTGCTTTGTTTGTTCATTTGTTTTGTTTCTTAGATCCCACATATGAGTGAAATCATATGGTATTTATCTTTTTCTGTCTGACTAATTTGGCATAATATACTCTAGGTCCATCCATGTTGTCACAAATCAGCCTGTCTTTTTCAAAGATCCGGTTTTAGTATATTCTTTTCTTTCAACATTGCAGTTAGGTCATAGGAAAATGTTGAAAGTTAGAGAAACCCTGTTGTGTATGATAAGAACAGGACTCACCATCCTCAGGAAACAGACACTGGCTGGACACCTGATTGTGTGACTTGACAGGTTTGTGGCAGGTTGTGCTGGGCCATGTTCAAGAGCGGAACTGGCAGTCATGTGTCAGTAGGCTGTGGTTTTTCCATCCAGTAAGCAAAACAGCAGAATAGGGGGTTGTATTCAGTGGGTCCTAGAGGCTGAGTGAGATGATTAGCTTATAAGTCATGTGGCCCCACAATAATAGTGGAGCTTTCTTATTTAGAAAATTGTGGGCACTTCTATGGTCAGTGTTTTCTTATAGAAGAAGTTGTTTCAACAGAAGTCGCTTTCTAAAGGCCATTAGGACAAAGCTGTGTTCCTCGTGTCCTCATCCCCTCCTACTCCATTCAGAAGGGCCAACAGGGAGTTGGAAGTGGAGCCGAAACCTGATACCATGGGAATCAACATGGTACCATGGAAACCCTACCATCCCTTCCATTTGAAGGAAACCACTCAACTTCAGAGAGTTGGTCCAGTAATGACCTCACTGCTTTATAACATGAGACACGCTTACACATGAAACAGAGAGTAAATATTTAGGACAATGTCCCGTTTCGGTGTGATGGCACATCACAAACAGGAATGAAATAGGATTTGCCTATCATAAAAAGACTCTTGATGTGGACAACCTATTTGATAGGCAGCATCCTATCTAGGCCAGGGTCCCCAGCATTGTAAGCTCTCAACAGAAGGCAGAAGTTTCCAGAAAACTGACTTGTACCACAGGTGCAGTTTACAGGAGAGTCAGTCAGGACATTTTTTTATTCTTTTGTAGGCGTCACCTCTCTCTAAAGAATACAGTGGCAAGGGTCTTGGGTTTGGATGAACCTATTTTAAGAGATAATTTATAGTCATAGAACATTAAAATAAGTTGAAAACAAACTTACTAAAACCTTATTTATGGATAAGAAAACGAGACTCCAGTTTGTGAATGGTAGAACTGGAAAGAGAATTTGATCTTTCTCTTCTTTCCTTCCTAGTCACCTCTTCTTTCCTATATAATCCAGAGTGTTCTTCTTTCTGGCTTGAATATTTATCATCTTAGCTCAAAGCAAATTTAAACATGATGCTATATTTCTGTTTATGGAAACATAGAAAGAGAAGTATTTTAGAAAGTCCCATTGAAGGCAAATTGAAATGGGAGCATAAGAATGATTTGACATCTATGAATACAGCCTTTTTTAAAGATAAGAAAAGAGAAATAATCAATTATGACATACGAAATGTTCTTAAATTGTGTGGTACAACTTTCAGGAAAGAAAACAGAAATGTTACCTGTTTACTGGATCTCAATTTCTATATAACTCTAAACTGTTCTGAAAAAATACACTGCCAAAAGCCAATGGCAGGACAGACATTTGTCTGCATTTGCTACGAAGCTATCACATGATTATACTTTTTGGAACAAACAGATTGTATTACAAGTGTGGGCGAGTTCTATCTGAATTGCTGAAAATTGTCATAAAGCTTTACTTAAGGGGGAATGAAGCATGAGAGACTATGGACTCTGAGAAACAAACCGAGGGCTTCAGAGGGGAGGGGGGTGGGGGAATGGGATAGACTGGTGATGGGTAGTAAGGAGGGCACGTATTTCATGGTACACTGGGTGTTATATGCAACTAATGAATCATCGAACTTTACATCAAAAACCAGGGATGTACTGTATGGTGACTAATATGATATAATAAAAAAATATTATTATTAAAAAAATACTCATTTTATTTATGAATATACATAATGTTGTATGTTAGTCCCTGACAAAATGCTTATAAGAGACTAATTTTTAATGATGAATAATTATAATGTATTGTATGTATTGAACTTGTCCTATGTCTTATGTATTTTAGAGTATTTTTTGGGAGATTGGAAATTAATAAAAAAGAGTTAAGTTTATTGTAAGTGTTCTCATGTCATGAATCCACATTCTTCCTTAATTTGCTACATTAGTTATGAAATAGAGGAAATAAGTCTGTTTTCCTAAGCATCTGGCATGTAATTCATCCAAAGGATCAGATAGGAGACCTTTTCCAAAGCGAGTTAAAGATATTTCAGAAATGTAAGAAGAAAGGAGAAAAAAGGCCCCAACTTTTTGAATTTTCATCATCATCACCAGGCAAGCTTATCTTTATGTTTCCATGATTCTGTAAAATCATTCATGTTACGAATGTATACCACAGATTCTTTTACACCCAGGGAATGATTATGAGACACCTACTTAAAATTACCTATTAGTTTTCATATTGATCAGTTCTTCACAAAGTTATGGGAGAACAGAAAAAGATTTGGGCAGTGGACAAAAATATTCCCTTAGCTGTGGTGACTCAGTGGTGGGTCAAGTGAAGGGTCTTCACAACCCCAGAACATTGTGATCCTTTGAGGATCGTAGTAAACCAACAGTAGTGAGCCCTGTACAAAAGTCAGCTTAAATGTTGGCCTATCTACCATTCCTGACAGGTCCTTAAGAGACAACAAAGAAACAGAAGAGCATCTGCAAGGTCTGGAAAGGAGTTTCCAGGAATAAGCTTGTTCTAAATGTAAGTTATTCTAGTCCGCTTGGCTGCAATGCTGCCTTTGGGGGATAGGAACCTCAAGCACTGGGATTTGCCACAATCTCCTCTTTTCCCTGTTTTTCTGTGCATTGTACAACCTTATGATTTTTTAAAAAGATTTATTTATTTATTTGAGAGAGAGAGTGAGAGTGAGAGAGAGTCTCTCCAGCAGACTCCCTGCTGAGCACAGAACCTGACACAGGGCTCAACCTCACCACCCATGAGATCACGACCTGAGCAGAAATCAAGAGTCAGACACTTAACCGACTCAGCCACCCAGGTGCCCCCAACATTATGATTATGATTTATATTACTGTGAGAATTTGTCTGTGTGGGAAAATGTATCTACCTGTGAATAAGAGTGTGAATTTTTTTTCGCAGTCATCATTTATGAAATGCCTACCATGGTGCTGGTAATATATTAACATGTATTATCTTAACTTTTCCCACATCAGCCTTATGTGGTAGTATTTTTATTGTCCCCATTTCACAAATGAAGACATCAAAGTTCAGAAGAGTTAAAATAAATCACTGCCCAGGGTCATACTCTTATAAGGGGTAGAGCTGAGAAATGAAATCAGGTCTGTTAGTCTTCAAAGAGTGAAGGTACTAGGTGCTCTGATTGTTCATTGTACAGTAATTACCTAGTTTCTTTCTCAGATGCTGGTGGGTTGATCAGTCTGAGTAAGTCCTTGAGAGACTGACCAATTCTGGAGACCAGGACAAAGCTTTCTTGGATCTGAAAAGCTGAGACATGGGGTCTGGGTATGTGGTCCCGCCAAGCTCTCCACATGCTCCAGCCTCCATCTTTACCAGGAAAAATCTCAGCCTTGTTTTCTTTCTCTAGCTTTAACACCCAAACCTCCAGAGGGGAGCTAAGGCAGGCAAGGAAGAAAATCACTGTGGGAATGTTTGTAGCTCCCCTGTAGCAAGTGGCAAGTGATTTGGGGGAAGTTCTGTAAAAAAACCAAATGTTATCTGTCCCTAAATCCACAAATCTCCATGTTTATAGTATGAATAGTTACTTTTAGAGATTTGATAATCCACACCAGAAAGAATAATAGATTTTCTAGCTGATAATGCCCGTGCAGATATTTTTTTTTTAAGAGAGAGAGAGAGAGTGAGCAAGAGATCAGGGTGGGGAGGGGCAAAGTGAAAGGGAGAGAAAGAATCCTAAGCAGGGTCCATGCCCAGTGCAGAGCCCGATGTAGGGTTTGACTCAGGGCTTGGCCTAAGATCATGACCTGAGCCAAAATCAAGAGTTGGACACCTAACTGACTGAACCACTCAGGCACCAAGTCTAGTGAAATTTTATACCTTTAAGAGGAAAGAGAAAAATTTCAAAACTTCCAGAGAGGCAAACAAAATACTTAAAAAGGAATTTAAAAAATTAAAGTGCTATCAGGCTTTACACTAAATGTTATGGGACAAATTACTATAAAAGCCATTACTGGGACAAGTGGTGAAATTTAATCTGATGGTTGGAAAATAGAATTAGTTAAAATTCTTGACCTTGATAATTGTGGAGTGGTGATGGAAGTAAGTATCTTTGATTTTAGGAAATACACACTGAAATATTTAGGAATGAAGGAGCATTCTGTCTGTAATTTACTCTTAAATATATAAAAACTACAGGGATAAAATAAGGAACAAATGCAGCAAAATTAGTGAACATGTGTAAAGAATATGTAGGAATTCTTTGTACTGTTGTCACAAACTTTTTGTAAGTTTAAAATATTCTCAAAATTAAAAGTTAAAAAATTTCGGAGTGAAAGAAAATATTTTGAACTCAAAATAGTATAGTCAGAAACAAATACCAACTCTGAGAAAAAAATAAAACATTGTTGCATGTGCAAATAGAAAGAATATTTAACATCCTCTATGGAATAATTAGTGATATTAGATCAAGAAATGACAAAGATATCCAAGACTAAAACTATGCAACGCTATGTAACATTGATGAGAGAAATCAAAGATGATCTAAGTAAATGGAGAGACATACTGGGTTCATAGATTGGAAGAACCCACAAGAAAAATAATACCGGACATTTTAGCTAGGCTAATCTAAGGGTCAGCTAGACTAATCTAAGTTGCCATTCATCGCTGAAATACATCTGATTTCTTTCCAGATTCGGCTATTATAAATTAGGCTTCTATATACTTCCATGTATATAGGCCCAAAGGTAATGGCTCAAATACAATAGAAGTTAATTTCTCATTTACGTAACAGTTCCAGGTGGGTTCTCTCCCATGATAATTCCGGAACATGCCGGAATTATCTTCTGTTTTGTGGACCTTGTTATAAATAAGTGAGGCTGAGTCCTCATATCCAGGGTGACTCTGGTAGAAGAAGAAAGAATGTGTGGTTCACCATCTGAAAATTCTTGACCTAGTAGTGGGTCATATTCTTGCTTATACGCTGGCAAATGTGGCCGCATCTAATTCTAAGGAGCACTGGGAAATGTAGTTTTTTGTAAAATAAGCTATTTATAAAATTACTATAGAACCATTCCCCTTTGTGCCCTATAGAGACAGTTTCCAATTTTATGCTATTATAAGTAACACTTAGTTAAACAACTTTGGACAAAAAGTTGTTTTTCTGTTTAGTATTTTTCCATTTACGTGGTTCAGAAATAGAATATCCTGGGTCCAAGATCACTGGGTTTAAGGACTACACGTTTCATTTTTTTCACACTTGCCTCCCTTTGGAATGCCTTCATAAGTTTCTTGTCTAAGTTTTCCTCTGCAAAGGTTTACCAAGTTTACGGAGTCAAAACAGTCAAATTTTATCCCTGGATCTGGTTTGAATTTCATTGTTTACTTCTTGGTGTTTACGACTCTCATGTTGGTATGTATGTGGAAAAATAGACACAAGACCCTGTCTCATTCTTGGAAAATTGCAGTTTCCCATTCCCAGAGGAAAATGGAGTGGAGGGGGGAGATTTTTCAATAAAAGACAGATCTCTGGATGGGTCATCCCTGACTGTTCTCAAGGGTTGCTGAGATCATTCATATGTGCAGTTCATGCTTCTTGACGTAGAAAAGTTTCCCAGAACTTAACAGTTCCTTGCTGGATGATCACTTCTCTTGAGTTAGCACGTCCAGACACTACATCTACCCCTTGGGTTTCTGGCGTTGTCCAGCTTTAGTTCCCGCTTTTAGGATGAGTACAATATCTCTTAGTCCTATATCTGTTGATTAACTTTACATTAAAACAGTTCTTATTGCTCAGTTGACCCCACCAACAATCCTGCTGTGGTCCTTCTGGTTCCTCTTCTCTGGGAAATTTTTTCTCCCTTGTCTCCATGGTTTATGACCTGGCCCCTTCTCTCTTTATGAAAGCCATAATAGCATCCTGGCCATTTTTTTCCCTCTGGAAATTTATTTCTGTCTTTGAAGACTTCACTGGGTTCTGCCCTGCTCTTCTGGTAGCCTTACTTTGGCTGATATTCTCAGCTTCCCCTCTTCCCGTCTCTGTTCTGTCTCTTTCCCATGTGGTGTCTGTCTTTCTGTGTGCTTTATGCTTGATCTCCTCTGTTTTACTATTAGGGTGGCAGGGGTGGGGTCTCTGGCAGCCCCCAGTGGGAGATGGCAGAGGTTTAGGTTGGCCAAAGAGGCTGATGGATCACTGTTGGGCAAGCAGTCTGAAAAGATGAGCATGCAATTTGAGGCCAGATGGGACAGTCACACCTGTGTGCAAATGTGCTACACAGCAGAAGACTGGAAAAGAACCAGGAAAGGAAACATAAAGGAAAACTTTGGATAGTCAGAGGGAAAGAGCAAAAAAGAAATATCAGGTCAACAAGGAAAAGGGTAGAATTCTCATTCTGAAAATGAGAAGTTTTGGAAGTGTTGAAAACACATCCCTCAAGAAAAAAAGTGCAAGGACAGAAGCTGGATTACATGGAATTCAGGGGAAAAAATGTGTAGAGAGTTGAAACTCAGGCTCTGGCATCAGACTGCCTGGGTTCAAATCTCCGTGTCACCACATGCTAGCTGAGCTATAAAGGACAATCTCCTTGTTTCTCGAGTTTTTTACCTGTGAAATAAGGATAATAATAGTGCCTACATTCTAGGACTGTTGTGAGGATTCACTGAGACAATGTATGTGTATCTCTCAGGGTTCAATCAGAGTAGCAGAGCTACTCTAAGTAATAGAGAAAACAGACCTTATAAGCATTGGACTCTGTGATTGTAGAAACTGGCAGAGGCATCTATGCTGGGCTGTTGTCTCTTCATCGAGCACTGAGGATGTAGTGGTATAACCAGGTTGACAGTAAATTAAGAAAGCCAGGTGTTGTCATGCGTAAAGACAAACTGGAACCCATGAAGATGAATTGGGACCCACCTGCAAACTCCATGCCATGGCTGACTTGCAGAGGTAGCTGGTGCCCTCCCCTAAGATGCCACATGTGCACATAGGGAAGTTGCAGGGGTAGAGAGAGTAGGAGTCGGAGTAAGTGACAATGACAATGTGAGCCAGGTGCCATAGTGCCTGTTGCCTTTTTCTGACCTTCTGAGCATACAAAATATGGAGGTCACTTTCTGTTTTTCAAGTCTCAAGCAAAACTTCTCTTGTGGTCTACCCTGACATGGAACCATTCAGGGAAGGGATTTCTGGAAGATGTGGTTCCAGCTTAGCTACATTGTTATAGCGCGAAGCCTACAAAGCCAATGTAACATGTTAAGGAGTGGGCATATAGTAAGTGATAATAAACATTAACTATTGGTGTGGTTGGTTTATGAAGAGACAGACAGTTTCTGAGAAAACCAGTACTAGGATGGAGGGTGGTGGTCCCCAAGGGTCCGCTGGAGGTGAGTATGTGAGGTGGAGGTGGAAATTATCCTATTTCTTCCTGTTGTAGTTGCTGACACTGTCTTAAGCTGGCGGTTTGGACCTCAGTCCTCTCACAACTGCTCCTCAGAGCACTCTCACCCTCTCTGTGCACAAAGTCCCTCCTTCTTAGCCCCTCTTGATGTCTTCTTTCCTCCTAAGAGGCTTACAGTAGGCTTAGGAAATTAGTTCAAAATGGGTACTTTGGCTTTTCCATGTAAGATGCCACAACAACCCACCCACCTTTGGAGTTCTGGCTTATCTGCTTATGCTGACATCACTGACTCAGACCTTTTACCCAATTAGGGCAGCCCCTGCCTCAACACGGCCTCCCCATCCCCCATGTCCCCTACCCTCCCAGCCATGCTAGGAGAATCATAGACTATTTTTCTCCAAGAAACCCCAACCAGGTTCTTTGGGGATCCCTGCTGACACTCTGTGCGTTCCCATGAATGCTGGTCTTCACATATAAACTAAAACCATACATGAGGAGGGAAGAATCTGTAAAACCCCTCTGATTTATCCCTCCATGCCTCAGTTTATTTGTATGGGAGATAAGGTTGTCAGCCACCTTCCTCAAAAGGATATTCTGAGGTTTCACATTGGAGACTTGACATTTATTAACCAGGGTCATATGAAAGCTCTGATTTAATCTCTGGAAAAATGCTTTGAGTGTTTCAGACATAGGGACCATATAAGCATAAAGAATTTTGCCCATAGCTCTTGAAGGAGGCGGCAATCAGTCAGCATGGGCGTGGGCCAATCTTTGGTGTGTCCTGTTTACAGTTGCGTCCAGACAAGTTAAAGTGGAGAATTAGAGATCAGTATACACTACGCTGGTTTATTAACTATTAACTATTCGTGTACTGAGCAAAGATATTCCAAAAAATATTCGCCTTATAAAAGAAGAGGATCCTTTCAGTCAACAGGTTACAGTTGGGCAACAGCCTCTTATTAGGATAATAGCGCTCTTGGGGGACAACAGCAAGAACTGTGGAGCCTCCCATGTGCCAGTCACTACACTATATACCCTTTCATATAAATACTTCCCTTTGTCCCTTCAACAATTATCCCAAGTAAGTATTATTATCTCTGGGGCTCAGAAAGATTAAGCATTTTGTCCACAAGCTGGGAAGGAACTGAATCAGGGTTCCAGCTCAGGTTGTTTGTATTAAAAAAAAAATCCATGTTCTCTCCCTCTATTATGAAACACTAATGGTTGTCTTTTAGGTCAACAGCTATGTTATTAAGCATTGACTCTTCATGTTCTTATGTGATGAGGTGGTAATAGAAGTAAAGACAAAAATCTTTGGAGGATTATAGCTAATATATTTTAGAGTATACAGTTGGATTAGTAGCACACCTAGACTTATAAAAGAGCAAAAATGTTGTCACTATTTTTGCCCATTTGTGAAACAGATTATACTCCTTGGAAGAAAGTTTGTGTTAATGGGAATTCTTGTAAAGGGGAGGCCAAATACATCCAGTTCTGGGAAGGAAGCTCCAGGGAACTGAAGATACACAGGTTAAAACAAACAAAAACAAACAAACAAAACAGAAGCATTATTTTTTTAAAGAAGCCTACTTGTGCAGTAAAATCATGGTGTTTCAGACTCTCTCATTTCTGCTGTTCGGTGGGGGGTATAATTTCTATTTCTCCAAGAGTGAAGTATCACCAAGTATCCCTCCCTGTTTCTTGTCTGTGGTATGATGGAGAGATGACATTCCACAAGTAGTCTGTTTGCACTAATTATTCAGATTTCAAATCAGAAATCCAGTGAAAATAATTTTGTATTCAGCTTGAAAGTAAGGCATTATTAAACAAATGAGCATGCACTTCTCTCACATCAATGGTCAGCTGAGAAGTTGACATGGGGAAACTTTCAAAAAGTAAGTGCTAGAAAGTTGACATGGAAACAGCGAAGAGAAATCCCAGTTGGCTTGGCCACACGGCACAAGTTGAGAACGTATCCTTCTAAGATGCTGAGGATGGAGTTGCGTCCTCTAGGGCCGGTGGCAAGCCACAGACCTGGAGGGGAGAAACCTCTGGGGCTATTCTAATGTGTTGTTCTAAATGGAGGCTTTCCTTGGTAACTAAAGATTGTCTTTTTATTATTATAATTTTAACTGTCATCTAAGTCTTTCTTTTCTTTTTTTAAATTGTGTCCTCTAAGTCTTTCTACAGAGAGTAGGTGTTGTCAGAAAGATGACCTCTTGCCCTTCTGAGCATTTCGATATGCAAAGTGAAGGAGAGAGCTGGAGCTTCTGGGGGCAATGTGAGAGGAAGCAGAAGGAGCAGGGAGGAGGGCGGGGGTGAGGGGACAGTGAGTTGATGGAGTGTCATGGGCTGGGACTCCTCCCTGGGTCTCTTGCTGACATCATCATGTCAAGTGTATGAACCTCAGCGCACGATTTATGGGAGTAGATTTCTTGTAAACACTGGTGAGAAGACAGAGTTCAGCGTCTAGCCTGAGGTAGTACAGAAACAGAGACAGTTTTGCAAGGGAATAGGAACAGTGAGGCAAAGGGAGTCCAGGCGAACATAAGACTTTGGGAATTTCTGGAGATTGTGACAGAGGCTCATTTATACACACACATGTACACTCACAGACACACAGTGGAATGCTATTCGAATATTGGAATTATAATGGAATTATACGGAGTATATATACCATATTTTCTTTATTCATTCATCCATTGATGGACATTTAGTTTCTTTCCGTGTCTTAGCTGTTGTGAATAATGCTGCAGTGAACATGGGGGTACAGATATTTCTTCAAGAACCTGTTTTTATTTCCTTTGGATATCTATACCCAGAAGCGGGATTGCTGGATCATATATGATAGCTCTATTTTTAATTTTTTGAGGAACCTCCATCCTGTTTTTCAATGTGGCTGTACCAATTATGTTCCTGGTAATGGAGGCTTTAGACTTTTCTGGGCCATGGACTTGAGACTCCCTAGTCACTCTCTTTAAATGTCAACAGTCGAAAAGACCTCAGAGAGCACCTCTGTTTTGGAGACAAATTCAGTTTAACCTGAAAAACAGTTATTGAGTGTTCATTATATGTAAAGAATCATGTCGGGTGCAAGGAAAAGAGAGATTCAGCTGCACATTTCACATTGTGTGTTGCTGAAGGTGTGAGAAAAATCAGTCCCTTCCCCTAAGTTGCTTATAATATAGTCAAAGAGAGGAATAAGTAAGCATCTAGTTTATAAAGCAGATGAGTTAAGAAGTCTTGGAACAGCATAGAGAGCCAGAGAGCTATCAGTTAAATGGGTAGTAGGTTCAGGGAGGTTATCCTCACTGCATGCATGACGTAGATTTATATATATGTTTTACTTGACTATTTACTATGTACAGTAACCTGTGATAAGATCTTCCTATTTAATTCTCTAAACAGCCTCAAGAGATGGGCATTATTTGGTATTTACCTTACAACTGGGGAAATGGGCTGTAAGTTCTCCCAACTGGCAGGTGCTGAGCCAGACAGGAACACAGCTAGTCTGAGTGCAGAGCCCCTACCTGTCACTATACTGCATGAGGCCTGCGACAATTTGTGGGAACATCTGGGTGAAAGGCTCACAGTTTCCCCTTCCAGGTGCTAATGTAAGTCTTACAGTTAATCTAAGACACAGACTTAATACACTTTGCTTTTAACATCACTCATAACTTGAGACTTAAAAATCGTAAAATGCAAACAATTCCTATTCTTTCCCCTCATTGCCCCACAACCTGGGTTGGAAACGCAATGGAGGTGGAGGGCAGTAGATGTACAAAGGGTCCTTGTGGAGGCACCCCTGTCAGCAAGTGCTCTTTGAGTTGTTTCTCTGGAGGTGGTGATGGATCTGCAACATCACACGCTTACCTCGTGACTGGGGCTGCAGCTGCATTCGCTGCCAAGGGACACAACTAAACCCAACCTCTCGTCCAGGTCTCGAATTTGATCTCTATCTTGGTGGGCTTTGTTGACTGATCCAACCTGCTATGGGCAGAGGTCATGGTCATCCAGTGCCATGACCCAGATGTGCTAAGAGGTAGGATGGTGCGCTGGTCATGACAAATGGGGCTGGGTATGCTGCCATTACTCCATGGTACCCTGAACTTATCACAAAGAGAGTGTTTTCCTCTCCAGGGCAATCCAGCCTGGCATCCTTCCCTTGAGTATAGAGTCTGTTTACTGAAAAAAACTTTAAAAATTATTAGCAGTTGGACAAGTAGTGACGGATGCCAATCCAGTGGATCTGGTCAGGGCTGTGCAGTTTCAGGCATACTGAGCTGGTCTGGGGCCATTGGAGAAGACTCCACTGTAGGGGCTGCACATGCTTCTGTAGACTGGGAGAGGTGGTGGGAGGCAAGGGGGTGGGGAACCACTGGAAGGTTTTGAGCAGGGAAGCAATAGGATCAAAGTGATGCATTAGGAAGATGATTCTGGCTTTGAGATTGCCTCTGAAGAAGAACCACCGCCAAAAAAGGCTTTCGAGTGGTGGAGCTGTGAGCACATGGTGCCAGGATGAGACTGCCAAGCAGGCTAGCTGACCTTGCTGTGCTGCCATGGGTCCTTTGTCATTGTCCTATATGGCTACAGGCTCTGCCACTCAGGCATGGGCCTCCCTCATCTGCAGACTGTCCCCTCTCTTGTTCCTAGGAGTGTCTTCCCTTCCATTTCACCTCTCCCAGTACCAATTCTGTTTCCACCCAACCCTTACAGAATATTGATATCACCTACATTTTATGATGTCTCATAACCCTCCTGAGGTTTTTTCATCTGCTTGACTCACCCCAATTGTTTTATATTCTTATTTTCCACAATCCATTTTTGATTAGACCTCTCCTTTTCTCATGCTTTGTGTATTACTTATTACTGCATTCATGATTGATCTGTCTTGAAATAAAAAGTCCATTTGAAAAACAAATTATAGGGGCGCCTGGATGGCACAGCGGTTAAGCCTCTGCCTTCGGCTCAGGGCGTGATCCTGGCGTTCTGGGATCGAGCTCCACATCAGGCTCCTCCACTGGGAGCCTGCTTCTTCCTCTCCCACTCCCCCTGCTTGTGTTCCCTCTCTCGCTGGCTGTCTCTATCTCTGTCAAATAAATAAATAAAATCTTTAAAAAAAAAACAAATTATAGCTGGGGGTGGAGTTATCATCATCTGACCATCTCCTTATCATGGCACTGGAGCTCACCTTTGCTCCTGTTACCTCATCACGCAAAGCCAGAGGTCGCTGAGACCAAAATCCACCCTTCCCCTCTGGGAGATACAGAAATTGGGTGGACAAAAAATACTTTACATTCATCTCCTGAGGCTATGAAATTTACAAGATACAAGAGAGGTGTTATTTTGTTAAGGAGGCTGGATTTTTTCTGGTGGGACTGAGTCTTGGGTGGTGGTGGTGATGGGGACAGTTGAGGAGGAAGGGATTGAAGCCAGCTGCAAGAAAAGACAGGTCCAGGGAGGCCCCTTCCAAAGGCCTGGACAATGAGACTCTGCTTCATGTGTAAAAAATGAGTAAGGAATAGCTTTGAAACTAACAAACTGAATCAAAGAACATATAACTGCTTAGATCTGTATCACAGCATAGTATTAATTAAATCTGAGTGTGTGTGTGTGTGTGTGTGTGTGTGTGTGTGTGTGTGTATGCATGCACATTCTTGGATGCACTCTTACTGGCCAAACTAAGGCATCTTTCTTACTTTTCTCATCCCCAGAGACTAGTTTGGTCTATTACTATCCAGGAAAGGAAATAATAGCTTCCCACACTGGCTGCATATTACTACCTTACTACTGCATTTCCCCCATTCTCTTTGGTTGGCTTTTTCTGAGTTTTGGGAGCTCTTTCTTCGTTCCTAATCTGTGTTTGCAGGCTTTGGTCCTCCTTGGCAATGTTCTTAAGGTGCAACAATGACATTCAGTTAGATTTCCTCCATCATGTCTCTACCTTCCCAAGTAGCAGTGTGATGCCATATGCTTCCTATTGGTGCTGAAACAAATGACTTCAAACTTAGTGGCTTAAACAATACAAAGTTATTATTTTACAGTGTGGAGGTCAAAAGTCCTCAATGGGTCTCATTGGAGTAGGGCCCAAATGTTCTCTTCTGAAGTTCAAGGAGGCTCAGTGGGGGTCCAGCTTGCAGGCTCCAGGAGCAAAAGTAAAGCCCTGTGGATATCAGGATCTACTCTTTTTAAAAATCATATCCATCTATTGTTACTTCAGCTCATTCCTGAGGGTCTCACACTCCTAGGGCTAGTAAAGAATTTCTTCCCTCTGCCAACACAGATCTCCCCCATAGAGTTCTGAGAAATAGAGCCTGCAAAGCCCTGCCACTTTGCTAGTGATGCTTTAGTGCCTGCTTCTGCTTCATCCTCACTCTACAGAGGCCCCAGCTGCAGTCTCATCTGCTCCCTGCTCCTTCCTTCCTGGCCAAGTCCTGGCACACTCACTGACCCAATACCCTTTGCGCAGAGTTCATGATACTCCTTGGATGTCTGATCCTCCTGGGTACAAATAACATTTCCTGGTCCCCAGAGCCCATGGGTTTCTTTATTTCCAGCACTGGCTCAAGAAGGTTTGCCTTGCACTGCTTCATTGCATTGAATTTTATGGTTTTAATATCACATGTCTATAAGAGTTACAGATTCTATAAAACTGATTTCTGAATACTTAAGATTTTACCTTTTTCCCCCCTGTGATCGAAAGAGGGAAAAGCAACCACAGCACTAGGGTGAGCAGTTTCATGGTTTCCCTATAGCAGTAAGACTCTTGTGAAGTTCATCATGTATAGGGTAAGAATCTGGCCCAAATCACAGGATGTCTGTGATTAAAAAAAAAAATCCTTATTTCCCTTGTTGTGAAGAAGTCTCTATTGTGTTTCCATTTTGAAGATGTTTTAAAATTTATTATTCTCTGGATTATTTTTTCTAGGGTCTTAGACATCAAGATTGATGTGGGATGGATGAGGTCTTACCTGATGGCTTTCTCTCCTTGGGGCATTTCTATGGAGATGAGATCAAGAACCTAATATTCTTTGGAACAAGAGGTGGCATAGATAACCAAGCAGCCTCCTCCTTGTATCACCACACCATGGCTCACCCAACCCTGTCCCCTCCTCCTCACTAGCTCCTCCATCTCCCACCCAATCTCCTACTAATACTGCTAATATTGCACAAACACTCAATACTAGAGCCTGAAGGGAGCACCCTGCTGGAAGCACACTAAAAAGTTAAAAAGAACTGGCTCACTTTTACAAAATGTTGCTTCATCTGAGAAAATTAGTAAAAGGAAATCTTATTTAGAATGGTGTTGGGAGGTCATCAGGGAAAGGTGTCATGCCCTACACTCCTCAGTTGGAGACCCAACAGGAAGAGCCAGAATCTTGCACCTGGATGCTACCGTAGTATCCCAACAGGAGGAAAGAAGCTTCCTCTTTCCCTGGTAACAATGGCTCAACCAATGACAGACAGTCATGATGATAGACAGCCAATGAAAAACCACTATACTTAGAACTCCCGGTTTCCTCCAATGGGATTTTTGTTTATTACAGCCTCCCCAACTTCCCCCCCCTTTCCTCTATAAAAGAGCAGTCTTCTCCTTTGCATTATAGCTTGCTTATCTGGGATTACAATTCTCTGCTGTTCCTAAATAAATCTATTTTTGATGGTAAAATAACTGGCAGTTTTATTTTTTAAGGTTAACACAACTTATCTCCACAAAATATCCTCCTTCATCATCCATAAATTCTAGTGAAACTAGAGTGCTTCAAGTGTTGGTAAATTATAAAAGAGAGAACTGAAAAGCAGCTTTACCACTTTCAGTCTAAAATCACCTTTGCAAAGCCAGAAAGTTTTTGGCATGATAAGCTTGAACTTTTGTAGACCCTGTTCCTAATGGAAGCAGCATAGTTCCAGCATATTCTTACGGTTCACTGTTCTTTCTCTATTGTAGCACTAATTATACATTTTCAGTATCACTTGCTTGACAACAGTCATTCCCAGTAGATTCCAGCAAGTATTTGTTGAGTTCACTGCAAAAATGACAACCACTTAATGCCCAAAGAAACATCCATGTTTGAAACCAGCAGCTTGTGATTCACCATGTTGAGATTTAGACTCTTAAGTATGAATACATTTCATCAGTTTATGATGTGATTTCCACCCTTCCCAGTCTTGTGGGCGGCACACACTGGAGCTGTGATGAGGTCTTAGCCCAACAGTGGATTGTTGATTTCACTGTAATTTTTTTCTCTCAAAACTCCTTGACCCAATATTAAAGTTTTCTGAGAATATTTTTGGAACCTCTTCATTTAAAAGTGGGTCCTTTACAATTTCCTCCAGGGAGTTAAAAAGAATGTTTACTTAAGAACTGGCTTTAGTGATTCAACCTAAATGTAAAAGGAGAAGCTGTGGTGAAGAGCATTTCCTCCCTCCAAGGGCTGGCACCAAACAAGCAATTGGAGGTCCTTGTAAGATGTCCCTTATTTCAGTCCACTGTTGCTTGCTCCTGACTTTCTTGTCTTTGAGGGAGCACATTAGTAATCATAAATGAGAGCACAGATGACCTGAACACTTCAAGTGTTTATTTGGTAGATACATATTAAAATTTATATACTGCAGACATGACTTCTCTTTTTTACCAGCATCCTTCGGACATTTCTAAAGATTATTCATATGTTAGAGCACAGAATGCCAATTAATTTCCTCAAAGCAGAAACACCGTGGATCATATTTTCTGACCGCAATGCACAATGGTTCTAATCACACACACACACACACACACACACACACACACACACACACACACACACGAAATAAAAATCTAAGAGAAAAATCAAAACTCTAATTATTGAGTATTTAGAAATAAATGAAAATAGGAACACTTTCATGTGGTCAAAGCTGAACTCAGAGGAAAAGTCATAATCTTGGATGATTTTTTTTTTACCTTAGTAAAGAATGAAAGTAAACTAAGCAAACAATTTTTAGGAAACTTGTTTAAAAGGAGAAGATAAAGAAAAATATTGCCATGCATAAAAACAGATGGGGTCAGGTGTAACCCGAGAATCTGAGTAAATGAGGCCAGTGGAGGAAATCTAAAAAGGATCCACCATTTTCCTTGGAAATAGGTGTTATACCTTTCCAGGGTGTATTTTCAGGATTTCAGTACATCCTGACCTCCATGAACACAGGGAAGATGTTCGATAGCTGTTTAAACTTGATGGTGAGATGATAAAAAAGTCTCCTACTTTTTTGTTTTTAATAAGGAACTATAAAATAAATTGCTATTATTTTGTTAATGTTTCAAGGTACAGTTACATTTCTATTACCCAGGGGAAGATTGAGGACTATTTAAAACTCCTGTTGGAAGAAAGAAAGAAAAAAAAAAAGAAAACGAAAACATGTTCTAAGGATCAAAAACACCAGATGTTCTACAAACACACAACAGAATAGCAACCGAGCAAAATCTAAGAGACCGTGACAGGATATCATGAAACCAGTTTTAATTTTTTTTTTCATCCAAGTTGTTTGTAAGGATTTTTGTTTTGTGTTAAAGCTGTGGAACACACCTGCTCACTCAGTTTCCTGGGAAGGCTATTTTGGGCACTGTTGAACTTTCTTTTACTCCCGGATTTATACCAGCCTACACCCTGCTGGTCAGTATTTGCTAAAGCCATTAGAGCATGAGAACGCTACTCTTCTTCCTGAGCTTTTCAACCCTTGGAGACACAGGTCCCGCTTTCTCCTACTTCCTAAATACCGATTCCAGAGTAGACTGTCTTTCAGCCTCCACTTTTACTATGATTATGCACTTTTGTCCTTTTCAGTATTTCATGGGTATCTTAGTGAGACATAGGAAGAGAAAGAGGGTATTCGATGGATACAATACTATATGAGAATTCTCTACTACAGCATTTTCCAAACTATGTGCCTTGGAATAGTCTAGCTGATCCTAATGGGTGTTCCATGGATCTAGCTCCCCTTTTACAGATTTACTGTGAAAATTAGGAAATTAAAGGCTCTGGGAAGTCCTGAGTAAAGAAGCCTGGTTTATTTTATTTAAATCTAAGCTATTTGAGCACACAACACTTTTTTTTACAGCTGCCCGGGCCTCTAGGTTAAGGCTAACCACTAGGTTTCCTTCCTGACTCTCTTCTCCTTGGAGTAGCCAGTGACCTGGACTGGATTTTGGATCTCCATGCTGCTTTTTTACCTTTAAGCAGTACTTGTCACCAGACTATTTACATGTACTGTGACCCTCCCACTGATTTTATTTTTCTCCCTTTAATAGCAAAGAACACTAGCTCTAATAAGTGCCTACCATGTACCATCTCATTGGTTGCTTTAAATATAACCCAGATGCTGAACTCTTCTTCTCAATGGGGGTGTGTTTATGTGTGTGTGTGTTTAGTGTGTAGAGGTGAGGAGGAAGGTGGTCTGTGAAATCAACCCTACTAGTAGTCAGCTGGACATCTACACATGGGCTCTCTTTGCAGCCCATAGCCCACACTAAAGGTGTCTCCATTGTCTGCTAGTGATGGGGTAAAAAAAGTTCTATTCTTTACCTCCTGAAGCCCCAAGGAAGGTTTAATCAGTTCTTCACTTCAAATTCACCTTGGTAGAATCCAAGTCCTGCAGCACTGGTGATGGAGTATAGGGCACAGCATCCCTGTCTCAGTTATATATGTGCCCTTCCTTAGTTGTAGGCAGGGGCAGGAGGTGAGGGGGCACAAGGCTGTTCTCTCACATTATGAAGAATATCCCCTAAGGCCTCCTTTTTTCCCCTTCATGTTAGCGTTTCCTCCTTGTCCCTGCCCCTCTCCAGAATCTGTCTCCCGAGGCCTTCATCTGACTCCCATTCCCAAACTGTGGATCTTCTCCCACCCATTTCTTGAGTTTTGGAAATCTTCAAAACTTCACAGATGCCCTTGTTCTTTCCATTTCTGCAGACAGGCAGGAGGAGAATAAATGCTATGGCTCCTAAAGTCTGTGTGTGTGTGTGTGTGTGTGTGTGTGTGTGTGTGTGTGTGTGTGTGAATATCCGTGGCAATCTGCACTGAGGAACAGCTTTTTCTCTGATATCTAACCAACTCCAGATCTTTAAGGAACACTAGATATCTTGCATTGGGAGGGTTCATTGTCCACCAATAATGTTTGTAAAAACTTTTGGGCCTTATTGTGCAGAATATGTGTTTTTTCTCCTTTCTAACATTGGCTCAAATTATGAGTCCCTGTTCTAGATATCTATTTCTGTAAAACAAATCACTCCAAAACTTAGTGACTTAAAAACCACCAAACCATATTTATTTTGTTCATAAAACTATCACTTGGGCAGGCCCAGCAGGGATGGTTGCTGTTCTGTGATGTCCGGGATCCCAGCTACAGACACACATGGTCTGTCCACTGGTCTTCTCCTGCATGGTGGCCTCAGAGTAGATAAACTTACACGGTGGTTCAGGGTTCCAAAGGCAAGTGTTCCCAGAGAGCAAGGCAGAAGGTGCAAGGACTTCTTTGGCCTAGCCTCAGATGTCATGCAGTATGACTTCTGCTATACGTATTTTATTGGTCACATAAGACCAGTCCTGATTCACTGTGAGAGTGGGCTACACAAAGGTGAGAATATCAGGATGTGGGGACCACTGGGGACCACCTTGGGGGCTGGCTACAGCAGCCTCCTTCTATTCAGTTTCCAAAGGCAAACTGATTTTTTAATGCAAGTTAAGTTTGTCTAGGATATGATACCACTGTACCCAAAAGCTTCAGTGGATACTCTACCAGAAAGAAGAGATCAGGACACACATTTTCTATGTTCCTTCCATCCACGGTATTGTCTTTATTCAGTGGAATACTGAATTAGAGGCAGAGAGTTTTTGTACTCTGGCATTCCATTTTAGAGAATGGCAGTCATACTACCCACCCTGGCTCTCGGAGAACCCATCTTGACTCTGTACACTCAATTTTGCAGGTTGTACCAGAGAGAGAGGAAATTCTGGATGCTGGCTTTAAAATGATAGTAAGGCATCCAAACTACTGTGAAACCAGCAGCCATCCCATCTCAGCTCCCATCTCAGCTCCCAACATCATGCTGAGCAGTAACAAAAGAAATAAATGGAGACTAATGACACTAGGGTTTGGGAAATAATGCTTACATGCATAAGATGCACCCACTTAAGTCTTTTAAAAACCAATTGTTCTAATGCTTTTATTGCTCTGTAACAAAATAGATTGAGCTGACATTGATTCCAAGGTCATTGTGAATTGAAGTTTAACCGTATTAATGACTAAGTAATCGATGCAAAATTGACTGCTAGGAGGAGGCTTGTGGAGGAAGGCTTCACAGTATATTGAATGCTTGTAAACATTAGTACAAGTATAGAGTAAGAGACTCCCCTACTTGATGCTAAATAGGACCCAAGTTCCTCTACTTTCTGAAGGATGAAGCACTAAGGATTCGTTTCCATTTTACATCTGCTAGGGTATAATATACTGCCCTAAAGAAGAATAGATTCTGATTTGGCTACTTTTCTCCTAAGGTGCTATTGGTTCTCCTCCATGTTTCTGGTTCTCCCCAAGGTGGGCTCAGCCTCCAAAAGGGGGTCCTCCAGGGTGGAATGAGAGAGAATGCTGCCCCTAGTATAGAGGATGTGAAATGAAATGGACTCATCGCTGATACTTTTTGTCCCATTCTCTTCCCCGGTTCATCTCTGCAGGGAATGCTTTCCTAACTGAAGGGGCTGCATAATCTTCGATTAATCGGGCTCTCTGCCCCACCTTACTCCCACTTTGCCCTCTGTATCTGTGCCTCATTTCCTTCTCTGTCACCTCTGTTGGTAACTAGAACAGCAGCAGGAACTGCCAATCCCGCCTTTGGGCAGATCAGGTTCTGGTGACTGGTGCCACCAACTCATCCCTCATCTCATGGCACCCCCAGGACTCCCTCAGAGGACAGAAGAGACAGCGCAATCACAAAGTGAGGGGGGCTGTGGGGAGCCCTCGCATGTTGAGGGCTGGGAAGCAGGACTTCCTGATGCTCTGCACAGAGACCGCAAATGTGATGATGCGGATGGGCCAGTACTGGGGACACGTGTCTGGAACCAGAATCACACTTGGCTGTGGGGATCCGAGCCTTGCGCTGGGCCCACACTGCAAGCTGGAGCACTCTCCAGCAGGCTAACTTACATCACGTGGACGGGGATGAGGTGAGTCCTCAGGGACCGCCCTGCCGCAGCAGCCACCTGCACGGCGCTCAGCTCTCTCAGCCTCACCCCACCTTGGGCAGCCCAGCAATGCTGCGGGATGGGCCCTCTGCCTCGTGACTGGTACCCCAGTCTCAGATCCATGAGTCTTGTCTCACTGTTTCCCGGGAGGCGGGTCAGTGTGGCAGCTCCTCTGCGTGGACACAGTGTGAGATGAGGCATCGCAGCGGAGCCCAGCCACTGCAAAAGCAGGAGGGGCCAGCAATCAGATGTTTTCTAGGACATCCAGGGGGACGAGGCCTCTCTTCTTTCCACTGAGGACTCTGATAAAGCCGTCCTGCTCCTCTTCAGAAGTCACGCAGATCTGAATGCCAAGGAAGAAAACATCAAAGTGTCAACAAGTAAGAAATTAGGAGCTGCTTGAATCACTGTGGACTGAGGCCAGGAGCACCAAATTGGAAAAGGGAGAGCAGTTTCAGGTGGGGGGGAGAAGGGGAGACTGGCTCTGTAAGAAAAAGGTTGAATAAATATTAGGCAGAACCTGCGTTTGGAACTAGGCCCAGGTGCTGAATGCTTTGAGTTTTATGAATGAAGTTTTATGAATGAAGATCGATAAAATGGGATTAATCATATTGTGTCCCCCTGAGGAGTCACTATGAGGATAGAATGATATAATGCTTACCAGAGAACCTAGCATGTGGCATACAATGAGTCCTCAATACATTGTTTTAAAGATCCAGACAAATAACTACCATTCAGCAGGCTCCTGTCATGTGTTTGGAAGTTTATACGTATCATATCAGTAAGTCAAAGGAAGCTTTTCCATTCCTGGCCCCTAGCAAAGCAAACAGATGCTAATACCTCCCCTCACTCACCTGTGCTGGACTTAACAAGAAAGTGGTTAAAATCTATTTGGATACCCTTTTCAATGAAAAGGGCAGTGAAGGGCATGAAGGGGGGATATGGTCAGAGGGACATGAGAGGTTTTTGCAAAGATCTGCTAGCGTGTTGTGAGTTTCACCCACTTGACCTGCTTCCATGGGTAGTAGGTTATGTCTTAGGTTGGGTTTCCTAGAAACAGAGCCTGAGACATGAATCCTTGTGAAGTGGCTTGTTGATGGTGTGCTCTCAGGAGGTGAGAAGTGAGGGAATCATGGGGGATAGGGGAAGGAGCTGAGCAAGGGTGAGGTCTCAGCTGGAGATGAGCCTCAGCCTGATCCTACAGGGAGCTCTGGAGCATGAAGTGTCCCATGGGGTGGTCCCACCTTGAGGAAGGGGTCTGGCCTCTTGGGCCCCATGTCAGTCATTGGCAATTGGCTGATGTGGGTGCGAGAGGTGTGACCTGTCAGGTGAGGCAGCTCTTGGTCCATGGAAGGGCTGGATAATGGGCAGCTTTGTGTTGTTAGCCGACACAACAACCAGGAGATGGGTGCACCCACCCAGTGAAGGGGATGTGGGCAGAGCATCAACAGAAACCACATCACATAGAATAAGGGGCTTTAACAGAACATTTACAAGAGCTTCATTTGAGACTCCTGAGCCTTGGGACATACAATGGGCTGGTTTCTGGTTCATGTTTCAGAAACTTAACTGTGTGATAAGCTTGACTGGAAAGAGGCTCAGGTGGGGAAGCAAAGAGGAGTTAATTTGTAAGAACAGAAGATGTGGTGACTGTTTCCTGAAGGCCAGAGGTGAGCTGTGAGAAAGAAATAGTCTTGGGGGCATGTTAGATCCTGTTAGAGCCAAAAGAAGGGTGAACCACCTGATTTTCAAAAGCTAAGACCTGTCATTGCCTGTGCCAGAAACACCACAGATAAGGGACCCTAGTGATGGGCAGGGAGTATATGTCCTAGAAACCCATAAAAATGTCCTGAGCAGGATTTACCTTTAAAACCTGACAAAGACGGAATTTTCTTCCTTATCGAAATGTGCCCCCAATTCAACAATCCTTGCTATTAGTCCAACCAATCTGCATCAGTGAAAAAACTTTACACCTGCTCCCTTGTGCAGATTTGTTTCAGATGCTTATTTAAAAAATGTAAATTGAAATGTTTAAATAAAAAATGAACATGAAAACAATTTACTGACGTATATACACATAGATGTTGTATCATGTTGATGTCAAATACGGAGAACAATGGGCAAGGAATCAGAAAACTGATATTCTGGCCAGAGGTCACAGCCTTACGCCACTACCCTAAGTCATAGAACAAACAAACGACTGCAGTTTGGGTCTCCATTACCTTTTTGGGTCATTTTCAGAGTTTTCCTGACTTACATGAATAGTCTCTCTAGCAAAAGCCCACTGACAGTTTAGATGCATATCCATATGCACTCCAAACCTTTCTTTTCCCTTTCTCTCTCAAGATTTCGGTGTGGAAGAGAAGCAGAACTTGGTAGAGGCAATGGAAGAATTGTTTGAAGGTGTCTCAAAAATAGGAGCCTAATTTGCACAAATGTTCATGCTTTGTTGCATGTATTGATTTCTGCACCTCCTAGTTGGCATTCCTGTAGTGATTTGATTTGGGGAGCCCTTCCAAAGGACAAGGAGTTCTGTATCCACCATGCACTGCTTGGACAGTCTTGGCAGCAGACAATGGGTAAACAGATGAGGAAGCTAAAGGAAGCTGAAAAAGATGAATATAAAGCATTGAAAATAGGCTTCAGCTGCTTGTACTCGTTCCAGAAATGAAGGGTCTAGGATTTAAATTTCTGGTGGTACAAATACACAGCTCACCAGGCTTGAGAACCTGTCATTTTAAGGAGCAATAAACTGGTTGGAGACGTTTCCTTTCATTTCACTGGGTGGGGGCACCCATCTCCTAGTTGTTGTGTCGGCTAAATTCATTTCAAGGTGAAATGGAAAGATTAGCCCGAAAATTATGGGTAGAGACAGGTGGGAGGTAAGGGAGAACCAGAGGAGCTCCTTTGCTTTGCAGGGCCATGAATAGGGTGACCAACTTGTGTTGGTTTTCCTGGGACTTTCTCAATCTTTGTACTGAAAAGTCCCATATCCCAGGAAATTCCTCAGCCCCAGACAAAGTAGACAGTTGATTATCCCAGCAAATGTTTAACCGGCCAGGCCATGTAAGAGATACCTCCAAGTGTCTGAGGTCCCTTAATTCCCTACTTTATGCATTCATTCATTCATTCATTCATTCATTCATTCATTCATTCATTGTCAAGTTTTTATTGAGGGTCTACTATGTGCTAGCTACCACTCCAGAAGCTGGGGGAAAAAAGGCAGATGCCTGCTCTCAAGGAGCAGGCAGTTCATTAATAACAAACACTGGGCAGAGCTAGGAGGAGGACAGATATTTCACTGAGTAATTACTTGTGTGTTGAGTGCAAGGGCCTTGTGTGTTTTAATCACCGATTATTTAGTGAACAACATTTAGTAAACTGACAATATAAATCATTAACAATTTTTGAATGAATTTTTGAACTCGTGAGGAAAAGGGTCCCTTTGCTGACCTTCTGACCTGTCTCACTGACTGGAACTGGGGCACTGGCCAACCACTGAAATCAGCACCAGCAAGAATCAATTCAATTAGGATTCACTTGAGTTGTGGAAGGTAGACATAGACAAGAGAACAAAAATCAGGGCTCTGCCGTGTGGGAAAAGGGCAGAGATAACTATTGGTACCAACCAACAGTTGGAGGTTAGAGGATTTTAAGTGGAGGAAGGAGATGGCCAGATTTATATAAACTGGTTCTTTTTCCTCTCCTGTCCTCTCCTCTCCCTTCTTCTCTTGTTACCTGATGTCCTTCTTCCCTCTCTTCCTTCCTTCCTCTCTCCCTCCTGCCCTCTTGCTCTCTTGCCAGCCAGGCTTCTGAAGACTGGACTGATTTCCTTCCCACTGCTGACAAACCCTGGCCTGTCCACCCTGCTTGCTGACAGCATTGCCGACTGTCTAGGGGACATCATGTGTGCGGCAGGCATGGTCTGGGCATCTCAGTACCAAGGTGGGTGCAGCACATACAGAGCAGCCGCACCCACCATACTCAACACAGCATCTCCAATAGTCTAGTGCTTACCTAGCCATCCAGCCCGGCTACTGCCGGCCCCTGGGCATCACTCAGACTTTGTGTTCTTTTTTTTTTTTTTTTTTGAGAGAAAGAGAGAGAGCAAGCATGTATGCACTTGCAGGGAGGGGGGACAGTAGAGGGAGAGAGAGAGTCCTACCCTGAAGTCGACTCCCTGCTGAGCACGGAGCCCTATGAGGGGCTCGATCTCAGGACCCTGAGATCATGACCTGAGCCGAAACTGAGTCAGCCACTCAACTGACTGAGCCACCCAGCTGTCCCACTTAGTGTTTGTTAATGATACCCCCACTCACCCAGCCATCCCACTTAGCGTTTGTTATTAATGATACCACCACTCACCCATGTTTCTGCTTTGGTTTCTGCATTTATGGCATTACCACCCTCCTGCTCTCACTCCCCCTAGTTCTTCAGGACTGTGGGAGCAGACTAGATTTTCCCCATTTTTGTCTCCATTTGATATCTGGTTGCTGACCCACTCCCCAGCCCTCTGCTTCTTCTCCTATGTTGCCCCAAATTCTGCTCCCTGCCAGTTT